>NC_091143.1:4244059-4913559 GCF_041381155.1 Argopecten irradians | reverse complement strand
CCCCCCCCCCCCCCCCCCCCCCCCCCCCCCCCCCCCCCCCCCCCCCCCCCCCCCCCCCCCCCCCCCCCCCCCCCCCCCCCCCCCCCCCCCCCCCCCCCCCCCCCCCCCCCCCCCCCCCCCCCCCCCCCCCCCCCCCCCCCCCCCCCCCCCCCCCCCCCCCCCCCCCCCCCCCCCCCCCCCCCCCCCCCCCCCCCCCCCCCCCCCCCCCCCCCCCCCCCCCCCCCCCCCCCCCCCCCCCCCCCCCCCCCCCCCCCCCCCCCCCCCCCCCCCCCCCCCCCCCCCCCCCCCCCCCCCCCCCCCCCCCCCCCCCCCCCCCCCCCCCCCCCCCCCCCCCCCCCCCCCCCCCCCCCCCCCCCCCCCCCCCCCCCCCCCCCCCCCCCCCCCCCCCCCCCCCCCCCCCCCCCCCCCCCCCCCCCCCCCCCCCCCCCCCCCCCCCCCCCCCCCCCCCCCCCCCCCCCCCCCCCCCCCCCCCCCCCCCCCCCCCCCCCCCCCCCCCCCCCCCCCCCCCCCCCCCCCCCCCCCCCCCCCCCCCCCCCCCCCCCCCCCCCCCCCCCCCCCCCCCCCCCCCCCCCCCCCCCCCCCCCCCCCCCCCCCCCCCCCCCCCCCCCCCCCCCCCCCCCCCCCCCCCCCCCCCCCCCCCCCCCCCCCCCCCCCCCCCCCCCCCCCCCCCCCCCCCCCCCCCCCCCCCCCCCCCCCCCCCCCCCCCCCCCCCCCCCCCCCCCCCCCCCCCCCCCCCCCCCCCCCCCCCCCCCCCCCCCCCCCCCCCCCCCCCCCCCCCCCCCCCCCCCCCCCCCCCCCCCCCCCCCCCCCCCCCCCCCCCCCCCCCCCCCCCCCCCCCCCCCCCCCCCCCCCCCCCCCCCCCCCCCCCCCCCCCCCCCCCCCCCCCCCCCCCCCCCCCCCCCCCCCCCCCCCCCCCCCCCCCCCCCCCCCCCCCCCCCCCCCCCCCCCCCCCCCCCCCCCCCCCCCCCCCCCCCCCCCCCCCCCCCCCCCCCCCCCCCCCCCCCCCCCCCCCCCCCCCCCCCCCCCCCCCCCCCCCCCCCCCCCCCCCCCCCCCCCCCCCCCCCCCCCCCCCCCCCCCCCCCCCCCCCCCCCCCCCCCCCCCCCCCCCCCCCCCCCCCCCCCCCCCCCCCCCCCCCCCCCCCCCCCCCCCCCCCCCCCCCCCCCCCCCCCCCCCCCCCCCCCCCCCCCCCCCCCCCCCCCCCCCCCCCCCCCCCCCCCCCCCCCCCCCCCCCCCCCCCCCCCCCCCCCCCCCCCCCCCCCCCCCCCCCCCCCCCCCCCCCCCCCCCCCCCCCCCCCCCCCCCCCCCCCCCCCCCCCCCCCCCCCCCCCCCCCCCCCCCCCCCCCCCCCCCCCCCCCCCCCCCCCCCCCCCCCCCCCCCCCCCCCCCCCCCCCCCCCCCCCCCCCCCCCCCCCCCCCCCCCCCCCCCCCCCCCCCCCCCCCCCCCCCCCCCCCCCCCCCCCCCCCCCCCCCCCCCCCCCCCCCCCCCCCCCCCCCCCCCCCCCCCCCCCCCCCCCCCCCCCCCCCCCCCCCCCCCCCCCCCCCCCCCCCCCCCCCCCCCCCCCCCCCCCCCCCCCCCCCCCCCCCCCCCCCCCCCCCCCCCCCCCCCCCCCCCCCCCCCCCCCCCCCCCCCCCCCCCCCCCCCCCCCCCCCCCCCCCCCCCCCCCCCCCCCCCCCCCCCCCCCCCCCCCCCCCCCCCCCCCCCCCCCCCCCCCCCCCCCCCCCCCCCCCCCCCCCCCCCCCCCCCCCCCCCCCCCCCCCCCCCCCCCCCCCCCCCCCCCCCCCCCCCCCCCCCCCCCCCCCCCCCCCCCCCCCCCCCCCCCCCCCCCCCCCCCCCCCCCCCCCCCCCCCCCCCCCCCCCCCCCCCCCCCCCCCCCCCCCCCCCCCCCCCCCCCCCCCCCCCCCCCCCCCCCCCCAACCCCCCCCCCCCCCCCCCCCCCCCCCCCCCCCCCCCCCCCCCCCCCCCCCCCCCCCCCCCCCCCCCCCCCCCCCCCCCCCCCCCCCCCCCCCCCCCCCCCCCCCCCCCCCCCCCCCCCCCCCCCCCCCCCCCCCCCCCCCCCCCCCCCCCCCCCCCCCCCCCCCCCCCCCCCCCCCCCCCCCCCCCCCCCCCCCCCCCCCCCCCCCCCCCCCCCCCCCCCCCCCCCCCCCCCCCCCCCCCCCCCCCCCCCCCCCCCCCCCCCCCCCCCCCCCCCCCCCCCCCCCCCCCCCCCCCCCCCCCCCCCCCCCCCCCCCCCCCCCCCCCCCCCCCCCCCCCCCCCCCCCCCCCCCCCCCCCCCCCCCCCCCCCCCCCCCCCCCCCCCCCCCCCCCCCCCCCCCCCCCCCCCCCCCCCCCCCCCCCCCCCCCCCCCCCCCCCCCCCCCCCCCCCCCCCCCCCCCCCCCCCCCCCCCCCCCCCCCCCCCCCCCCCCCCCCCCCCCCCCCCCCCCCCCCCCCCCCCCCCCCCCCCCCCCCCCCCCCCCCCCCCCCCCCCCCCCCCCCCCCCCCCCCCCCCCCCCCCCCCCCCCCCCCCCCCCCCCCCCCCCCCCCCCCCCCCCCCCCCCCCCCCCCCCCCCCCCCCCCCCCCCCCCCCCCCCCCCCCCCCCCCCCCCCCCCCCCCCCCCCCCCCCCCCCCCCCCCCCCCCCCCCCCCCCCCCCCCCCCCCCCCCCCCCCCCCCCCCCCCCCCCCCCCCCCCCCCCCCCCCCCCCCCCCCCCCCCCCCCCCCCCCCCCCCCCCCCCCCCCCCCCCCCCCCCCCCCCCCCCCCCCCCCCCCCCCCCCCCCCCCCCCCCCCCCCCCCCCCCCCCCCCCCCCCCCCCCCCCCCCCCCCCCCCCCCCCCCCCCCCCCCCCCCCCCCCCCCCCCCCCCCCCCCCCCCCCCCCCCCCCCCCCCCCCCCCCCCCCCCCCCCCCCCCCCCCCCCCCCCCCCCCCCCCCCCCCCCCCCCCCCCCCCCCCCCCCCCCCCCCCCCCCCCCCCCCCCCCCCCCCCCCCCCCCCCCCCCCCCCCCCCCCCCCCCCCCCCCCCCCCCCCCCCCCCCCCCCCCCCCCCCCCCCCCCCCCCCCCCCCCCCCCCCCCCCCCCCCCCCCCCCCCCCCCCCCCCCCCCCCCCCCCCCCCCCCCCCCCCCCCCCCCCCCCCCCCCCCCCCCCCCCCCCCCCCCCCCCCCCCCCCCCCCCCCCCCCCCCCCCCCCCCCCCCCCCCCCCCCCCCCCCCCCCCCCCCCCCCCCCCCCCCCCCCCCCCCCCCCCCCCCCCCCCCCCCCCCCCCCCCCCCCCCCCCCCCCCCCCCCCCCCCCCCCCCCCCCCCCCCCCCCCCCCCCCCCCCCCCCCCCCCCCCCCCCCCCCCCCCCCCCCCCCCCCCCCCCCCCCCCCCCCCCCCCCCCCCCCCCCCCCCCCCCCCCCCCCCCCCCCCCCCCCCCCCCCCCCCCCCCCCCCCCCCCCCCCCCCCCCCCCCCCCCCCCCCCCCCCCCCCCCCCCCCCCCCCCCCCCCCCCCCCCCCCCCCCCCCCCCCCCCCCCCCCCCCCCCCCCCCCCCCCCCCCCCCCCCCCCCCCCCCCCCCCCCCCCCCCCCCCCCCCCCCCCCCCCCCCCCCCCCCCCCCCCCCCCCCCCCCCCCCCCCCCCCCCCCCCCCCCCCCCCCCCCCCCCCCCCCCCCCCCCCCCCCCCCCCCCCCCCCCCCCCCCCCCCCCCCCCCCCCCCCCCCCCCCCCCCCCCCCCCCCCCCCCCCCCCCCCCCCCCCCCCCCCCCCCCCCCCCCCCCCCCCCCCCCCCCCCCCCCCCCCCCCCCCCCCCCCCCCCCCCCCCCCCCCCCCCCCCCCCCCCCCCCCCCCCCCCCCCCCCCCCCCCCCCCCCCCCCCCCCCCCCCCCCCCCCCCCCCCCCCCCCCCCCCCCCCCCCCCCCCCCCCCCCCCCCCCCCCCCCCCCCCCCCCCCCCCCCCCCCCCCCCCCCCCCCCCCCCCCCCCCCCCCCCCCCCCCCCCCCCCCCCCCCCCCCCCCCCCCCCCCCCCCCCCCCCCCCCCCCCCCCCCCCCCCCCCCCCCCCCCCCCCCCCCCCCCCCCCCCCCCCCCCCCCCCCCCCCCCCCCCCCCCCCCCCCCCCCCCCCCCCCCCCCCCCCCCCCCCCCCCCCCCCCCCCCCCCCCCCCCCCCCCCCCCCCCCCCCCCCCCCCCCCCCCCCCCCCCCCCCCCCCCCCCCCCCCCCCCCCCCCCCCCCCCCCCCCCCCCCCCCCCCACCCCCCCCCCCCCCCCCCCCCCCCCCCCCCCTAGGTTAATAAAGCCCCCCCCCCCCCCCCCCCCCCCCCCCCCCCCCCCCCCCCCCCCCCCCCCCCCCCCCCCCCCCCCCCCCCCCCCCCCCCCCCCCCCCCCCCCCCCCCCCCCCCCCCCCCCCCCCCCCCCCCCCCCCCCCCCCCCCCCCCCCCCCCCCCCCCCCCCCCCCCCCCCCCCCCCCCCCCCCCCCCCCCCCCCCCCCCCCCCCCCCCCCCCCCCCCCCCCCCCCCCCCCCCCCCCCCCCCCCCCCCCCCCCCCCCCCCCCCCCCCCCCCCCCCCCCCCCCCCCCCCCCCCCCCCCCCCCCCCCCCCCCCCCCCCCCCCCCCCCCCCCCCCCCCCCCCCCCCCCCCCCCCCCCCCCCCCCCCCCCCTCCCCCCCCCCCCAAGCTGCCCCCCCCCCCCCCCCCCCCCCCCCCCCCCCCCCCCCCCCCCCCCCCCCCCCCCATCCCCCCCCCCCCCAACCCCCCACCCCCGTACAAGCTGCTTAGTTTGTAGGTTAATAAAAAGCTTTCCCACCCCCAGGAAAAAGGCATGAAACAATAATGCATAGACAAATTAGAACCAGCTGATTGAAAACTGAACAAGGATATATAAACAAAATTAAACATTCACTCGCCTAATTCATCAATTTGAAAATGTAATATATGAATTCTTGGCATACAAAGGTATATTTGGGAAAGGCGGTCATAAACTTTTTCTAATGAATTACTTGACCATCTTACATGAATCTTGACACATTTTTATTGATATTGGAAATTGTACATTGATAAAAGATCTCTAAATTTAAATTTTAAAGAACCGGTATGAATTCAATTGTAAAATGTATTCTGTTTTTGAATATTACAGAGTTATCTGCCCATATGAGTAGGCATTCATTGTGACCTCATGTATTTACATGCATAACTTCATACTTTACAGAGCAAACAAAGTGGGTTTAGCTCACAAAATAATGATGTCACAAAATGTCACAAAGGATACCTACATGGAAGGGAGTTAACTCTGTAAAAAGCAAAGATTGAAATGCTGAAATCAGACAATAGGATACCATGTCTGTTTATAATTCTTACATGTAAAACATACATAGACTGGACACATTGTAAATGCATAATGAAATGATAGTTTGTAAATATAGGAAGATTTTTAAAAATTTAAATATTGATAGATTTTCAATAACAATAAAAGAATTTCATCAACTTCATACAAAAGTGTATAGTTGTTAAAACTGTTCATGAATAAAATGATATATTTTTTATAAGAGTTGCACAATATTGTACCAGGCATGTAAAACTAAAACTGAGCACATGTTAAATATAACATATTAATGATACTTTTTCTAAACAACATGAACAGTTATTAAGCAGTAACAATAATCAATTTTAAACTAAAGGATTTTTAACCTGTATATAAATCATAGTATCAGTTTGTAATTTGATCCTTCACAAAGATGTATTAGCACAAAACAAAGTGCATGGTCAGAACTGATTTCTAACAGATTTACTCCAAAATAAGTACTCAAGGGGAGATCTAAATTTCATATACTTCACTAACACTTTTAGCTTGATGTAAGTTTTTTGTTTTCGAGGTGCTACATGTAAAAGAAACAAAATATCCCAGCACATGGCACAATAAAATGCCACAAAATTCTCATCGCCTTTACATTTTCCACCAATGAAATGTGATTTGAAACATCGGGTAACAACAGTTTTCTACGAGGAGCTGACCAGGTGTTCCGGGTAGTTTTTCACACATGTAGTTACACTGTCCTAGCGATTCATGGGTCACAACGAATCCTCGCTCTTTGAGGTCAAAGGTTATACAGTTCATAACATCTTTCTCCGGAGTTGGAATATTCCAGGGACCTAAAGATACATCGGCTGGCCTGTTTTCTTTGTTCTTAGGTTTATAAGAACAAACATGATTTTTATCAAAGTTTGGCAATTTTGTTTTTTTCTGTTTGGCAAATAATGCTATGTAAATTTCTGAACTAGTATCAACAACCTTCTTGTTTGAATCTGTAACTGCATCCAAAATTTTCACCAGTACGTCTTGATAGCCTGATAATTGTGTCCGATATGCATCACGTTGTATTTTGGAAAGCATACTGGGATAGCGTTCCAGTTCTTCTGTGAGGCCATGGAGTCCGAAGTAGACAGCGTCTCTATATACCGACTGGACTTGTGGGGCTGGGGGGAGCTCACCATATCGGAGATAGTTCAACACATAAGCGAATGTATCGCCATCAGCGTCGATAAAATACCGGCCATTCTTGTCTTTCTTGACATCATAGTTACCACTAAACATAGCAGCCAGCATTGTACCTTCAGACTTGGTCAATGTTAGGAGGCTGGTGGTAAAATGTCTCCCTCCCACATTTAGTTCTATCACCGACGGAAACTGAAAAAGAAAGTTTGAAACAAAATGAAAATAGATCGACCACTTTAGATCAAAGATTATTTGAATATGGAATATAGAGATACCAAGTGATGTATGAAAGACATACATGTCCCCATGTATCAAATCATGACGGGACATAAGTAACACTAAATGGCCCCTTCATGACGGGACATAAGTAACATTATATGGCCCCTTCATGATGGGACATCAGTAACACTATATGGCCCCTTCATGACGGGACATAAGTAACAATATATGGCCCCTTCATTACAGACATAAGTAACACTATATGGCCCCTGCATGATGGGACATAAGTAACACTTTATGGCCCCTTTATGATGGGACATAAATATATAAAGTAACATTTTATGCCCCCTTCATGACGGGACATAAGTAACACTATATGTCCTTCATAAGTAACACTATATGGCCCCTTTATGACGGGACATAAGTAACACTATATGGCCCCTTCATGATTGGACATAAATATATAAAGTAACACTATATGCCCCCTTCATGATGGGACATAAGTAACACTATATGGCCCCTTCATGATGGGACATAAGTAACACTATATGGCCCATAAGTAACACTATATGCCCCCTTTATGACGGGACATAAGTAACACTATATGTCCTTCATAAGTAACACTATATGGCCCCTTTATGACGGGACATAAGTAACACTATATGGCCCCTTCATGATTGGACATAAATATATAAAGTAACACTATATGCCCCCTTCATGATGGGACATAAGTAACACTATATGGCCCCTTCATGATGGGACATAAGTAACACTATATGTCCTTCATAAGTAACACTATATGGCCCCTTCATGACAGGACATAAGTAAGTAACACTATATGCCCCCTTCATGATGGGACATAAGTAACACTATATGGCCCCTTCATGGCGGGACATAAGTAAGTAACACTATATGCCCCCTTCATGATGGGACATAAGTAACACTATATGGCCCCTTTATGACGGGACATAAGTAACACTATATGGCCCCTTCATGACAGGACATAAGTAAGTAACACTATATGCCCCCTTCATGATGGGACATAAGTAACACTAAATGGCCCCTTCATGATGGGACATAAGTAACACTATATGGCCCCTTTATGACGGGACATAAGTAACACTATATGGCCCCTTCATGATGGGACATAAATATATAAAGCAACACTATATCCCTTCATGATGGGACATAAGTAACACTATATGGCCCCTTCATGATGGGACATAAGTAACACTATATGTCCTTCATGATGGGACATAAGTAACACTATATGGCCCCTTCATGACAGGACATAAGTAAGTAACACTATATGGCCCCTTCATGACGGGACATAAGTAACACTATATGGCCCCTTCATGGCGGGACATAAGTAAGTAACACTATATGCCCCCTTCATGATGGGACATAAGTAACACTAAATGGCCCCTTCATTACAGACATAAGTAACACTATATGGCCCCTTCATGGCGGGACATAAGTAAGTAACACTATATGGCCCCTTCATGGGGGACATAAGTAAGTAACACTATATGCCCCCTTCATGATGGGACATAAGTAACACTATATGGCCCCTTCATTACAGACATAAGTAACATTATATGCCCCCTTCATGACGGGACATATGTAACACTATATGCCCCCTTCATGATGGGACATATGTAACACTATATGGCCCCTTCATGATGGGACATATGTAACACTATATGGCCCCTTCATGATGGGACATAAGTAACATTATATGGCCCCTACATGATGGGACCTGCATAATATTTCAGAGACACCATTTCTACCAACTTCCAGTACTCAATAATTGCTGGACGGTTGGTCCAGACCGGATTAAAAAATAGGCGGTCGGAGTCAAATTTTGTCGGACATGTCATCTGACCGGCAAATTTCGCGATGTCTGTTTTGTGTTGTAAAGACCGGTCACCCTAGATGACTCCTAATTACCAACACTCGTCCAACAGGTATCAGTCCGCCTAGGTGAGATGGGTACCAAATCTAGGTCACTGTGACTTGTAATATATATCTTTTACATCAAATTATTAAACCTTGTCCCTCCTGACACTGGAATTCTATACTAGGCTAGGTACTAGAATCCTGTAGGTGAGACAATGTGTTGCATAACAAAATAGAACAATTTGAACAAATGTAACAGTGACCTATATCTTGACCTTTGACCTCAATTTAAGGAAATAAATATACAGATGCGCTAGTATGTTTATCTCCTAGATATATGTAATGCACTGAATTTTCATGCTTTGTAACAGTACATGCAGATCTAGTCATTTGTAGCTATACTGTACATGTAGTGTAATCAGACTGAGAAGCAACTAATATGAAATTCTTATAAATGCTATTTCATCTTGTTGATATTTATCAGTAAATATCATTGCCAGTGAAGTAGGCCTAAACCTGTGAGTTGATCGGGGTTAACAACAACACTGTAATCCTATATATAGGACAATCCTGTACAGGTCATTTTGTAGTGTAAGTGTCATGGCCCCGGGCTGTATCACACAGCCCTACAATGTAACTAGCGTTAGGACTGCTTTGGAAGATATAGTACATACATTACACGTGACAAAGATATATTATTTGCTTTTTAAAGATGCAAAAATAAAATTTGTTGGATAATTGTTATTGCATTGACGGCACCACATGGTCTATAGGCCTATATAGATCTACTTTAAACTCAGAAAGTGGCAAACGCCTACTGACGTTATCCAACTTGCAAGCTAGGCCAGGCATATATTAGCTAATTAACTTTTTCCGATTGTAGATCTAGTTAAATTCTGTACTTACCTTTAAGATTTTAAATTACTTAGAAAGATCCCATACATAAAGTGCATGAATTATATATACAAACCTTCTCCGATTCCTCTGTCATACTCTCGCTACGTTTACACACGCAAGGCTACGTTTGTTTACAAACACATTCAGTGTTTGGTGCGCATGTGCGATGACACGGTTTGGTGTTAAAGTTGATAAGACTGCCGCAGTTATTCCCCTTGAACTGTCCACTGAGACCTATACTTTTTCATCATAACAAGTTTTTACACAAATTAATGTAATTGCGCAAATATTTAGTCAATACAAATATAATGCTTTTGTTTCTTTTATGTACGCACACAACATCTATATACCTATTTGGATTTAGTTAAAATATCATAAATAAAAAAAAAAAATAAAACAAGAGGCCCAAGAGGCCTTGACCACAGGGACCTGGCACGAATTTTTTTAACCAATAGTATACATATATATATTATAGTATCAAGCTTGATACTATAATATATATATGTATACTGTTAGTTTAAAAAAGTCGCGCCAGGTCCCTGTGACCTTGACGGTCACCTGAGTGCTGCTACAGAAAGCCGAGCATTGCAAAACTCGTTTAAATCTATAAAAATCATTTACGAATCAAAATAAACTTTAAAGTTGAACTTTCGTATTAGAATTTTTATTTTTTGTTTTTCATTTTGATAGTTAGTGTATTATGTTACCAAACCTTATGCTTAAAATTCCAATTTGCTTTGCTAACGTTAAACAACAAAACCAAACTAGAAGTCAGTCACTGGCAGTGATTTTATAAATTTCACTTTTTAATCTGTGGAGATTATTTGGTTCCATCAAACCTGTGAATTCAGAAGAAGATTTTTGAAACAATAGCTATTTTGAACCATTTTGGCCCCGCCCCTCTGGTCCCTGGGGGTCAGCCAGGATCAATATGGATATGGTGTTAAAATGCTAGTTCAGGCTAATAATTCTAACCCAGTTTGACTCATTTCCTATTAAAACTAAGCAAATAATGTTCATAAATGTGTTTTTCCTATATAGACTATAGTAAATTTGACCCCCTCCCCAGGGGAAAATCTGAGATCCCAGGGCCATGAAATTCACAATTTTGGTAAAGGGCCTTAAGACCATCCAATCTATGAAGAGTATTTGGTTCCATCAAATCTGTGAAGTTTCAGCCTATTTGACCCTATTTGGCCCCACTCCTCTGGTCCCTGGGGGTCGGCCAGGACCAATATGGATATGACGATAAAATGCTATCTCAGGCTAATAATTCTAACCCAGTTTGACTAATTTCCTATGAAAAATAAGCAGATAACATTCATAAATGTGTTTTTCCTATATAAACTATAGTAAACTTGACCCCCTCCACAGGGGGAAACATGAGACCCCAGGGTAATATCATTCACAATTTTTTGTAAAGGACCTTAAGACCTTTCCATCTATGAAGAGTATTTGATTCTACCAGTTCCAGAAGTTCAGAAGAAGATTTTTGAAGTTTTAGCTTATTTGAACACTTTTGGCCCCACCCCTTAGGCCCCTGGGAGTCAGTCATGGGAAATTTGTTAATATGATTCAATGGCTATTTCATAGGGATAATTCTGACAACATTTGACAATTTCCTTTTACAAATGACCAAATAATGCTCAAAATTGTGTTTTCCCTATATAAACTATAGTAAACTTAACCCCCTCCCCAAGGCGAAACCTGAGACCACAGGGTCATATAATTCACAATTTTTGTTAAGGACCTTTAGACCTTTCTATCTGTGAAGAGTATTTGATTCCATCACATCTGTGAGTGGAGAAGAAGATTTTTGAAATTATAGTCAATTTTACCCCTTTTGGCCCCTCCCATAGCCCCCAGGGGGGTTGGGACCTTATAATTCACAATTTTGATTGGCCTTATGCCTTAGAAGGTTTGTGCAAAATTGAATTGAATTTGCTTCAGCGGTTTTTGAGAAGAAGTCGAAAATGTAAATTGTTTACGGACATACGACGGACGACGCACGACGACGGACAAAAGGCGATTAGAATAGGTCACTTGAGACTTCGTCTCAGGTGACCTAATAAAAACCAACGTTTGTTATTGTGTGACTAAGCTTATGACATACATGTACGTTAGATTTAGATATATTGATCTAAGGTTTCTATGTGATTCCATTTTGAATTAAAAAAAAATACTTACAAAATGTATGAGAACATATTTCAGCATAAAATACCGTATCTTAATGGCCTACCTTTCCGAAACGACTTTTGATTGTAAATATGGAAATGTAAAACGAGATTGATAGAGGAGATTTGTGAAAAATGGAGCCACAATCCGAAAAAGTACTATTTTATTGACACTAAAAAAATACCAAATATAACCCTCAATCAAACAGCACACGATGAAGAAGTACGAATACGAACTCCCATAGGAATAACCACAGCGGTACATTCAACACAAGTGCATGCAGAACCAACTAAGGGAAAACAACCTCCTAGACCTTATCTTCACAACAATCGTTCCAAGAATATCAGACCACCCTCAGACTCTGCAGATAACAGCATAAACCATACACAACACACAAGATGCACTTGAATTACAAGAAATAGACGCAGCAGGTAGGTGGTAGGAAGTGTGGAAGTTTCGATTTATTTGTATGTTGACCATGGCCATGGTGAAGTATGAGTGTATATATGAGCGAGTGATATTATAGAATGTTAAATACTTTAATTATCTGTGAATGCTTATTGTTTTGTAATGAATTGTCGTGTATGTGCACGTGGCTACCGGAAGGGCCACATATCTATATATATTCTACTTTCACTTTCAGTTCTATCCTTTGTTTCTATCGATTGTTTCTAAACTATCCTTTCATTGGACCGGGAAACTATAAAAGAGCGTGTCTCCTTCTCTTTCGACCGTCTGTAGAAGCTTTCCTGCCTGAGCAGACTCACTCTTCTCTCTCTCTCTCTCTCTCTCTCTCTCGTTGTTGTCTCTATGTGTAGAGTGTGTGTTCGTTGTCGGGAGTAGCTATGTTGCACGTGCAATGTTGTAGTTTGCCATACGCTGTATGAGCGGGGCTTTGTGTCATGTATATATATTATTCGTCTTTCTACATGTTTGTATATAATAAATATCATTCGAATGTATTTCTGTTGTTCGTTGTAATTGCTTCACGGAACCCCAAATAGAACCTGGGTAGACGAGGTCACTCCTCCTACAGGAAGAGTGGTTAAAAATATTCTAAAAATGGAAGGTCCGCAATAGCAAAAGACACAACTAGGGTAGTTGTCTGATATATTCCGAAAGTTTCATGGAGCTGCGTTAAATGGTTTTGGAGTTATAGCCCGGAAACAACAGAAAACATTAATTTTGTATTTTTAAATAAGTTTCCATGGCAACGAAAAAAAATCCCAAAATAAAAGGTCTGCTATACCAAAAAGCACAACTAGGACACTAGTCTGACATATTCAGAAAGTTTTATGGAGCTGCGTTACATAGTTTTGGAGTTTTAGTCCGGAAAGAAAAGGAAATACAAATTTAGTATTTTTAGGTTATCTGACCTGAAGGGTCAGGATGACCTATACTCATCGTGCTTCGTCCGTCGTCGTGCGCCGTGCGTAAACTTTTACATTTAAAACGCTACTCCTCCTTAACTCTTGAGTGGATTACTTCCATATTTGGTATGAAACATCACTGGGGAAGGACAATCATATTTTATATAAATCAGCGTGGTCCGACCCCTAGGGTATGAGGGGTGGGGCCCAAAAAAGGGCAAATTTTCTTATTTTAGCTTTAAAATCCTACTCCTCCTTCATCCTTGAATGAATTTCATCCATATTTGACGTGAAACATCATTGGAGAAGGACAATCATTTTGTTTATAAATGAGCCTGGTCCGACTCCTTGGGGCTGAAGGGTGGGGCCCCTAAATGACATATTTTCTTAATTTTAGCTTTAAAATCCTACTCCTCCTTCATCCTTTGGTGGATTTCATTCATACTTGGTATGAAAAAGCATTGGGGAAGGACAATCATATTTTATATAAAGGAGTTAGGTATGACCCCTGGGGGCAGAGGGGTAAGGCTCCAAAAGGGGAAATTTTCTTAATTTTAGCTTTAAAATCCTATTCAGACTCCGATCCCAATGAAAATTTGTCTATAGGGGTTTTAAGGGATGCCGAACAACATGTAAACATTTTCGTAAAGATTTTGGTATTCCAAGATGGCCGCTGGGCCAACATCCTGTTTTTTAAATTAGAATATAAGGGTTATTAAGAGATGCAGATCAATATGATAAAATATTTGAAAGATTGTCGCTGGCCCAACTTCCTGTTTTCAAATTTTCGTCTGCAATTCATTGAATATAGAATTATCTCAAAATTTCTTCCAAGATGTTTATACACTGTGCAACTGCATTCTTGATTTGTTGCAGGTGGTGATTGGGAAGGGGAGGGAGAGGGCCGTTTGGGGGATTATGTAATGGTGTCTATTACAATGAGTTCTTGTTTTAGCTTTAAAATTCTACTTCTCCTTTACCCTTTAGTGGATTTCATCCATATTTTGTGTAAAACATCATAGGGGAAGAATATCATATATTGCATAAACGAGTTAGGTCCGACCCCTTGGGACAGAGGAGCGGGGCTCAGAAGGAGGAACTTTGATGAAATTTGGCTTCAAAAGGCTACTCCTCCTTAACCCTTGAGTGGATTAATGCATCAATATTTTGTGTGAAACATCACTGAGGAAGAGGAAGGAAAATCATATTTGTTGATATAAACTAGTTAGTTCTGACCCTAGAGACAGAGGGGCGGGGCTCAGAAGGGGGAACTTTAGTTTAGTTTAGTTTAGGACAATCATATTTTATAAACGACCGAGGTAAGTCCCATGGGGATAGAACGGCGGGGTCCAAAATAGGAGCTT
The DNA here is from genome assembly GCF_041381155.1 of Argopecten irradians. Classification (NCBI taxonomy): domain Eukaryota; kingdom Metazoa; phylum Mollusca; class Bivalvia; order Pectinida; family Pectinidae; genus Argopecten; species Argopecten irradians. Next base: position 4,899,208 of record NC_091143.1, on the reverse strand, counting down.
TGCTGAAATTTGGCTTTAAAATCTGACTCCTCCTTAATCCTTTATGGGTTACAACCATATATGGATGAATTAAGGGCTACCAAGTTTGTTCAACAAATGACCTTTACCTATTACAGAAACTTACATATTCAACTAAGGAATTCCTTGTATTGTTTATATTAATTGTTAACCACTACTTTATACTGTGACTTTGTTGTTTTGTGCCATGAGTCAGTTGACCGTTAAGGCCCATGAGCCTCTTGTTTACTAAGTTTCCATGGTAACGGAAAAAATCCCAAAAATGAAATGTCCGCAATAGCAAAATGCACAACTAGGGCAATTGTCTAATTTATACTGAAAGTTTCAAGGTGCTGCTTTTAACGGTTTTTGTGTTATCGCCCGGAAAAGAGTCTCAGACGGATGGACAGAGCTCAATTTAATATCCCTCGCAAATGCGTTTCAAAAACACACATACACACACAACGCAGAGCAGCACGCTACACACCCCACTCCCTAAATCCCATACCATACTTAATCTTATAAGTTAAACTATAAACTAAAATAAGGAAATATCCTGCACCTTCACTGTACATAATTTAACTTTTTCTATAAGAAGAAGAAGATTGTCACTGACAATACCCATTATCAACACAAAAGCCACCCAAAAGGTACCTGTATGGGAAAGCATACTGGACAAACTTACATACAGACCAATTCCAAAAAGAGACCAAAATGCAAGAACTATAAGACAATTTTAAAACAGCGCTAAATGATAACATTAACAGATTCATACGATCTAAGACCAAACGCTGAAAAACAGTAATATCTGGATAAATCACTACACAAAAACGGTTAAAACTTAAACCACGATTATACATAAAGGTGAGAAAAACAAATAAGTTGGACAACTATATAGTTACAGACATGTACCAAAAGAATGCAAGCGACAAGCTCGGAAATCAGAGTGGATTTACATCAACCAATCTATAATAAAAGGCCTAAATACATCAAATCGAAGAGGCAAGACAACATCGGTGTTTCACCACTCAAACACAAAGGTACACTTACATCTGACAGCGGAGGCAAGGCCGAAATTTTGTTAAATCAATTCAAATCCGTGTTCACTAAAGAAGATTAAGGACACACCATGCCATCAACAACCAAAACAATAAAATCTCATATTGGAAATGAAACGATGAGAACAGACGGTCTTACCAAGCTATTACGCAAAGTGAATCCAGCAAAAGCATCTGGACCCGACAACATCCCAAACAGAATACTAAAATACAAAGTTTCACCCGGACTATCAGCAATATTTCTAAATACCGTACTAAATCCCAACGGACTGGTTGTGTGCAAACATTACAGCTCCTTTTAAAAAAGGGAGAACGACATGCAGCAGAGAATTATAGACCAGTATCATTAACATCGGTACCATGCAAGCTGCTAGAGCACATTATATGTAATTACATGCTAAACCATCTAAAGCATTACGACATATCAACATCACTCAACCATGGATTTCGTTTCCTTAATTAAGGAACAGTACTCGGACCCTTACTGTTTCTTTGTCACATCAATGGTCTGCATGTTCAAAGGTACGACCCTATGCAGATGACTGTATCTTATGCCAAGAAATATTAAAAAATACAAAGACCAAAAATTATTACAAGATGACCTTCACAATCTCGAACAATAGGCGAACAATGAAAGAGTGAAAAATGCAAACAAGTACTACATCATACAAAGACTGGAAGTCGGATTCATTACCAACAACTACAAGAATGGGAAGGAAGGATGCGTCACAGGAATGCTAAAGGATCTACAACTACCATCACTAAAGACCAGATGTGGAAAACAGAGAGTAACCTTCCTATATAAAGTGGTGGATGGGATGCTACCATCACTACAGACCAGATGTGGACAACAGAGAGTGACCTTCCTATATAAAGTGGTGGAGGGGATGCTACCATCACTACAGACCAGATGTGGACAACAGAGAGTGACCTTCCTATATAAAGTGATGGAGGGGATGCTACCATCACTACAGACCAGACGTGGACAACAGAGAGTGACCTTCCTATATAAAGTGATGGAGGGGATGCTACCATCACTACAGACCAGACGTGGACAACAGAGAGTGACCTTCCTATATAAAGTGGTGGAGGGGATGCTACCATCACTACAGACCAGACGTGGACAACAGAGAGTGACCTTCCTATATAAAGTGGTGGAGGGGATGCTACCATCACTACAGACCAGACGTGAACAAGAGCGAGTGACCTTCCTATATAAAGTGGTGGAGGGGATGCTACCATCACTACAGACCAGACGTGGACAAGAGAGAGTGACCTTCCTATATAAAGTGGTGGAGGGGATGCTACCATCACTACAGACCAGACGTGAACAAGAGAGAGTGACCTTCCTATATAAAGTGGTGGAGGGGATGCTACCATTACTACAGACCAGACGTGAACAAGAGAGAGTGACCTTCCTATATAAAGTGGTGGAGGGGATGCTACCATTACTACAGACCAGACGTGAACAAAAGCGAGTGACCTTCCTATATAAAGTGGTGGAGGGGATGCTACCATCACTACAGACCAGACGTGAACAAAAGCGAGTGACCTTCCTATATAAAGTGGTGGAGGGGATGCTACCATCACTACAGACCAGACGTGACACAAGAGGACAGAGAGTGACCAAGACAAAGGTCCTATATAAAGTGGATGGAGGGGATGCTACCTTCACTACAGACCAGACGTGAACAAAAGCGAGTGACCTTCCTATATAAGGTGATGGAGGGGATGCTACCATCACTACAGACCAGATGTGGACAACAGAGAGTGACCTTCCTATATAAAGTGATGGAGGGGATGCTACCATCACTACAGACCAGACGTGAACAAAAGCGAGTGACCTTCCTATATAAGGTGATGGAGGGGATGCTACCTTCACTACAGACCAGATGCGGACAACAGAGAGTGACCTTCCTATATAAAGTGATGGAGGGGATGCTACCATCACTACAGACCAGATGTGGACAACAGAGAGTGACCTTCCTATATAAAGTGATGGAGGGGATGCTACCATCACTACAGACCAGATGTGAACAACAGAGAGTGACCTTCCTATATAAGGTGATGGAGGGGATGCTACCATCACTACAGACCAGACGTGGACAACAGAGAGTGACCTTCCTATATAAAGTGATGGAGGGGATGCTACCATCATACTACAGACCAGACCAGAGGAGTGACGTGAGGGGATGCAATCACTACAGACCAGACGGACAAGAGAGTGACCTTCCTATATAAAGTGATGGAGGGGATGCTACCATCACTACAGACCAGACGCGTGGACAACAGAGAGTGACCTTCCTATATAAAGTGATGGAGGGGATGCTACCATCACTACAGACCAGACGCGGACAACAGAGAGTGACCTTCCTATATAAAGTGATGGAGGGGATGCTACCATCACTACAGACCAGACGTGGACAACAGAGAGTGACCTTCCTATATAAAGTGGTGGAGGGGATGCTACCATTACTACAGACCAGACGTGGACAACAGAGAGTGACCTTCCTATATAAAGTGGTGGAGGGGATGCTACCATCACTACAGACCAGACGTGAACAAGAGCGAGTGACCTTCCTATATAAGGTGATGGAGGGGATGCTACCATCACTACAGACCAGACGTGGACAACAACAGAGAGTGACCTTCCTATATAAAGTGGTGGAGGGGATGCTACCATCACTACAGACCAGACGTGGACAACAGAGAGTGACCTTCCTATATAAAGTGGTGGAGGGGATGCTACCATCACTACAGACCAGACGTGGACAACAGAGAGTGACCTTCCTATATAAAGTGGTGGAGGGGATGCTACCATTACTACAGACCAGACGTGGACAACAGAGAGTGACCTTCCTTATATAAAGTGGTGGAGGGGATGCTACCATTACTACAGACCAGACGTGAACAAGAGCGAGTGACCTTCCTATATAAGGTGATGGAGGGGATGCTACCTTCACTACAGACCAGACGTGGACAACAGAGAGTGACCTTCCTATATAAAGTGGTGGAGGGGATGCTACCATTACTACAGACCAGACGTGAACAAGAGAGAGTGACCTTCCTATATAAAGTGATGGAGGGGATGCTACCATCACTACAGACCAGACGTGAACAAGAGAGAGTGACCTTCCTATATAAAGTGATGGAGGGGATGCTACCATCACTACAGACCAGACGTGGACAACAGAGAGTGACCTTCCTATATAAAGTGGTGGAGGGGATGCTACCATCACTACAGACCAGACGTGACAAGAGAGAGTGACCTTCCTATATAAAGTGGTGGAGGGGATGCTACCATCACTACAGACCAGACGTGAACAAGAGAGAGTGACCTTCCTATATAAAGTGATGGAGGGGATGCTACCATCACTACAGACCAGACGTGAACAAGAGCGAGTGACCTTCCTATATAAGGTGATGGAGGGGATGCTACCTTCACTACAGACCAGACGCGGACAAGAGAGAGTGACCTTCCTATATAAAGTGGTGGAGGGGATGCTACCATCACTACAGACCAGACGTGGACAACAGAGAGTGACCTTCCTATATAAAGTGGTGGAGGGGATGCTACCATCACTACAGACCAGACGTGAACAAGAGAGAGTGACCTTCCTATATAAGGTGATGGAGGGGATGCTACCATCACTACAGACCAGACGTGAACAAGAGAGAGTGACCTTCCTATATAAAGTGATGGAGGGGATTGCTACCATCACTACAGACCAGATGTGGACAACAGAGAGTGACCTTCCTATATAAAGTGATGGAGGGGATGCTACCACCGCTTGAAGAGGAACTACCACGCGTTTGTCTGGAAACGCGTCCCTGATGACATGACTGACATACCCGGATGTGGCGAATCCGCCGACTAGTAGAATGAGGTCAACCTTACTAACTTCTGATAGAATCGACTGGATGTGAGCCACGATGTCCTCGGCTGAAGGGCGAAAGAAGTTCTTGAATTCATCGTTTTCTATGCTGAGTTTATTGTAGGATTGAATATCGGCAACTTGCATATTACTCTCGGCAATGAGACGTTGTGGGATCTCGATCTTAATGTTGTAGTTTGTTTCAAACTTTAATTTCCTTTTCTGTGTTTCAAAATCCATGGACAGCTTCATCCATTCACTTGCTCGTTCAATTCGGAATTGTTCAATAAACTCTTTGCCGAATTTTCTGACGACGAATTCGTAGAAGGTTTCATCGACTGAGGTGCCGCCCCAGGGTCCCCCGGACGCTTGTCTGATCTCTACTAGTCGGCCGTCCTCGGCTACTTCGTGTACTGTAGTGTCCACTGTACCGCCTACAATAGAAAGATTTATGGTTGTTATGTTACCAAAATGAAACAATAGCAGATTAGGGACAAAGCTTCCATCCTTCAAAATTCATTTAGGGTATAGCTCTGTTAGTATGCGTATCATTGCGACGCTCTCTTGGGATTTCTAGGAAAGTATCGTTTTGTATGTGCTTGGCTTACAATAAGTTGTTCGAAATAATACTATCAGCGTTCTTCATGATAATGACGACATCATACATTTATACGAGATGTGTATTCGAACATAAGGAATTTTCCTTTATAACCGATGAAATTATTTTGAGATAATTGTATACATACCTCCTAAATCGACGATCATATAGCAGCCCCCGGGTTGGAAGGCGTCCGTCACCCCGCGTTCTTGGAGGGAGAGGCTACCATTTTTATCATTGAGGGTGCCATCTGGAAGGGAGCGGCAGTAGACAGCGGCAGCCTCCGGCTCCAGGGCTATCCGCAAGTCTTCTGTCTTATACCTGCGTTTGTAGGTAATCTAATATGGTATTAACACTAACATATTTGTTTTTTTTTTCTTCTCGGATGGTGATAGCTCATAAATCTAGAGACAGTAGCGTAATCTACTACTAGCAGCACCACATATAAACATCGACAATCAGGTCCAAACATAAGCTTGACTTATAACAAAGCAACAAAGATTATGATTTAGATGTACTCCGTAACCTTTTTTTCTAAATCAAAAGCTTTCAAAAAGTCAATACCTGGGACAACTTAGTCTTTTGAAATTAATTTACACAGCAATATTGTTTTCACTTCCATTTGTTTGTGTCTGTAACGAGGAGTCTTCCTATATCTTATCTACCTTATACTAAGTGACTGAATTTTTTCAAGCCTCGAAGGCACAAGACTTAAGTTTATTATGTGTTATCTGCTAACTTTGGGGTATAGTCATCTCACAGTATTTTGAAGTACATATATAATTGAAATGAAAGGCACTATGTTCTTTCTGTGACTGTCTGGTGGACATTTATGACCGCTATCCTAGTCTTTCCTACCTAAACAGAGAGGATACCAAACACTCGGTGAACACGATATATTAATTTTGCTGTAAGAAAACTTGTTGCAAAAGAAAAAATGGTAGGTCGCAATTTTGCACGGGCATACATCTCTTTCGATAGCCACTGTTCTTCGAGTCATTTACGATACACATAAACTCTCTCTTCATACCTCTGTTGCTGCCTCAAAGCATGAACTGTTTGGCCGGGGTTCAGTTTTTCCAGATGGCAGGGATCGTGAGGACCCAATGTATGGCGTCCTTCTTGTTCATAGGGTTGAATTCTCAATAGTGGTGACTACCTCCTTTGGTAGGTTCTACCGGATACTCTCCGTGAACACGGTTATGGCTCAACAATGGGCGTCCAGTCCGTTGTCTTCGATCTCCAGGTCTCGCTTGTATCTTTAGAGGAGAAAACCAGGAAGTATCACTAAGATTAATCTAACTGAGTGTGGACGGACGATACGCAAAGGGTTTCTTGGATTGCATCGATATACTACATGGATCAACGATACAACTAGAATAATCAATACACTCTAAACCAAAGTGAGTTATGCTAGACAATTGTGGCGATTGACCAGCAATTCAGGGAGACAATATATGATGTAAATAACTTTCTCTGAATTACTCTGTTCCCAGGGCTTCTAGTTCAACTAAAACAAACTTTGTCCTGTTGAAATAATCATGGAAAACTTCGAATCCAAACAAACAGAAGTACATAACATAATGTCTGGGTGAAAAGTGAAAGGAAATGCACAATTGTTCATTTTACAACAGTTCCGTCGATGTTACTGTTGATTGTTTTATGTCATACCAACGGATGTGACGGGTCCTTTTCAGCCTCCAAACGGTATAGTATTGCATTTCACACCTTAATAAATGGAATATGTGTGTTTTTTATCAACTCGATAACTCGCTTTAGTTACAGATTTTCTGAATGGCCATATAATGTTCGTTCTATTGTTCTTCAAAATGATAGTACTTGCTATTCTATTCAGTGAGTTGTTTACTGGTTCGGTTTCATAAAACCATGGTCGAAGATTCAGTTCTACATATCAGTCTTACAATATCGAAACGGAAGTGGCTCCTTTTCACGTCCAATGGTGCGACCGAAAACAAGAAGTGAGCCACCACGATGTCCTCGGCTGAAGGGCGAAAGAAGTTCTTGAATTCATCGTTTTCTATGCTGAGTTTATTGTAGGATTGAATATCGGCAACTTGCATATTACTCTCGGCAATGAGACGTTGTGGGATCTCGATCTTAATGTTGTAGTTTGTTTCAAACTTTAATTTCCTTTTCTGTGTTTCAAAATCCATGGACAGCTTCATCCATTCACTTGCTCGTTCAATTCGGAATTGTTCAATAAACTCTTTGCCGAATTTTCTGACGACGAATTCGTAGAAGGTTTCATCGACTGAGGTGCCGCCCCAGGGTCCCCCGGACGCTTGTCTGATCTCTACTAGTCGGCCGTCCTCGGCTACTTCGTGTACTGTAGTGTCCACTGTACCGCCTACAATAGAAAGATTTATGGTTGTTATGTTACCAAAATGAAACAATAGCAGATTAGGGACAAAGCTTCCATCCTTCAAAATTCATTTAGGGTATAGCTCTGTTAGTATGCGTATCATTGCGACGCTCTCTTGGGATTTCTAGGAAAGTATCGTTTTGTATGTGCTTGGCTTACAATAAGTTGTTCGAAATAATACTATCAGCGTTCTTCATGATAATGACGACATCATACATTTATACGAGATGTGTATTCGAACATAAGGAATTTTCCTTTATAACCGATGAAATTATTTTGAGATAATTGTATACATACCTCCTAAATCGACGATCATATAGCAGCCCCCGGGTTGGAAGGCGTCCGTCACCCCGCGTTCTTTGGAGTCTTTGAGGGTGCCATCTGGAAGGGAGCGGCAGTAGACAGCGGCAGCCTCCGGCTCCAGGGCTATCCGCAAGTCTTCTGTCGGAATGCCTGCCTGTAAGGTAAATAATATGGTATTAACACTAACATATTTGTTTTTTTTTCTTCTCGGATGGTGATAGCTCATAAATCTAGAGACAGTAGCGTAATCTACTACTAGCAGCACCACATATAAACATCGACAATCAGGTCCAAACATAAGCTTGACTTATAACAAAGCAACAAAGATTATGATTTAGATGTACTCCGTAACCTTTTTTCTAAATCAAAAGCTTTCAAAAGTCAATACCTTAACTTAGTCTTTTGGAAATTAATTTACACAGCAATATTGTTTTCACTTCCATTTGTTTGTGTCTGTAACGAGGAGTCTCTTCTTATCTACCTTATACTAAGTGACTGACTTTTTTTCAAGCCTCGAAGGCACAAGACTTAAGTTTATTATCGTGTTATCTGCTAACTTTGGGGTATAGTCATCTCACTATTTTGAAGTACACTATATAATGAAAGTAGGCACTATGTTCTTTCTGTGACTGTCTGGTGGACATTTATGACCGCTATCCTGTCTTTCCTAAGAATAAGAGGATACCACTCGGTGAAGGCGATATATTAAGGTTTGCTATAAGAAAACTTTGAAGAACTAAATGGTAGGTCGCAATTTTGCACGGGCATACACTCTCTTTCGATAGCCACTGTTCTTCGAGTCATTACGATACACATAAACTCTCTCTTCATACCTCTGTTGCTGCCTCGCGCATGAACTGTTTGGCGGGTTCAGTCCAGATGGCAGGGATCGTGAGGACCCAATGTATGGCGTCCTTCTTGTTCATAGGGTTGCGATTCTCAATAGTGGTGACTACCTCCTTTCGTAGGTACCGGATACTCTCCGTGAACACGGTTATGGCGGGGAATGGGCGTCCAGCCTCGTCTTCGATCTCCAGGTCTCGCTTCAGTATCTTAGAAAAACCCAGGAATATCACTAAGATTAATCTAACTGAGTGTATGGGCAATACGCAAAGGGTTTCTTAATCACAGATCACGATCTAGAATAAGCACCTTACCAAAGGATTGACCAGCGAATTCAGGGAGACAATATATGATGTAAATAACTCTTGTTTTCTGTTCCCAGGGCTTCTAGTTCATCTAAAACTTTGTCCTGTAGCAATCTATGGAAGACTTAAAAAAAAACGCCAGTGCAACATAATGTCTGGGTGAAAAGTCAAGGAAATGCGCATTTTACAACAGTTCCGTCGATGTTACTGTTGATTGTTTTATGTCATATGACGGGGTCCTTTTCAGCCTCCAAACGGTTGAGTATTGCATTTCACAGGGAATAAATGGAATATGTGTGGTTTTATCAACAAATAAGACCTCTAGTTATGATTTGTCATAGCCTATAGATCGTTCTATTTCAATGATAGTAACTATTCAGTTGTTTACTGGTTCGGATAACCCTGGTCGGTAGATCAGTTCTACATACAGTCTTACAATATAACGGAGTGGCTCCTTTTCACGTCCAATGGTGCGAGTAAACAAGAAGTCTATGGTTTAAAGATAGAACATTTAACTCTCGGGTAAACAGGATTTGTAGTTTAAATACTTGTTACACAGTCGCGTGGTAATTATCCGTTCTTATTTAGTTCCGCTGGGTATGTTGTTTACAATCTAAGCAACATTTTCGTCAGAGGAGTGGATGCAATGCCTTATGACGTATGTGTTATCAGAACAACTAATTCCTGATATATATTGTTTCAGGAAGTAGAATTCATACGTTAAACCATACATATTAAACCATACATAGGTTAAATCATCCATACATTAAACCATACATAGGTTAGATCATCCATACATTAAACCATACATAGGTTAGATCATCCATACATTAAACCATACATAGGTTAAATCATCCATACATTAAACCATACATAGGTTAAATCATCCATACATTAAACCATACATAGGTTAAATCATCCATACATTAAACCATACATAGGTTAAATCATCCATACATTAAACCATACATAGGTTAAATCATCCATACATTAAACCATACATAGGTTAAATCATCCATACATTAAACCATACATAGGTTAAATCATCCATACATTAAACCATACATAGGTTAAATCATCCACACGTTAAATCATACATAGGTTAAATCATCCATACATTAAACCATACATAGGTTAAATCATCCATACATTAAACAATACATAGGTTAAATCATCCATACGTTAAATCATACATAGGTTAATCATCATACATTAAACCATACATAGGTTAAATCATCCATACATTAAACAATACATAGGTTAAATCATCCATACGTTAAATCATACATAGGTTAAATCATCCATACGTTAAACCATTAATCACCAATCTCATTTTATCAGGACAGAATAAATCCCGTTTAATCCCATTATTTTTGGTAAAATTCCGTTTTGTGAAAATCAATATTTCACCGCAACTCTATCTGTTATAATTCCATAGGCTAACCACACTATTAAGAGTATCAATGAACAACTTATAGAATTTATCTATAGAAATTATCACATGACAACATTGATTTAGTAATTGTCCTATTCCAATATTACGTATGTTACAAGAATTATGAATCACTTCTTATTTTTCTGTGATATTTTACTGTATATATTAAAATTACCATTTTGTCGTGAAGCTTCATTTTGAACCTCCTGAAACAGTGCCATTCTTTCTGCTGTTTCCCTTGTATCAATTCTGCGTACTTTTCCTCTGCCTCGTACCCGAAGGAATGAAAGGTCATGTTGGAGTCAAACAGGGCGGTGGTTGGGGCCTTGGCCGACAGTAGTGCCCCTGTATTGGGGGACCATCGATTAGAGAAGATTTCCCGGGCCCCAGCTGACTTCTCATACTCACTCCTGAATGTATAGGCGTATCCGGAGTACGTCGTACCGAAATCTATCGCGACCACAATCGCCTTGTCAGTTCCCGAGGGTGAGCGGCGACGTGTCTGTGGTACCCCGCCCCCACGGGGAGTTCCACCGGGGGTATGGTTCATATGTTCAATGTCTATTTCGTCTGCCATCTTTTCCAATCTGTATATCAAATCGGTATAGGGAAACCGTCGAACAGTGCATGTATATATATATACCGCCACGTCTTTCGGTTTGTAAAGTCTACGTTTGACAGACAAGGAAGTTTAAATATCAGGTTACATACATCTGTTGTGGTTATTTATAAACACAAAGTTTGTACCTTACAACAAAGGTCGTACCTCGAAATTATACAATACATACACCTGTTTAAATGATTCGATTATAATAAGATTATTCATTATCATTTAAAGACCAAATTCATTTGCTACTATTTGAAAGAATGGAAATACGTTAACTAAAAAGGAAGTAAAATATTGTAAATCAATAAGATGAGAGACATACGGTGAAAATACTAGTTTCCTTGGCAACTCTCAGACATTGCGGTTTTGTTTCCTTAATAAAGATCCCGTCCGTGATCGTATCCCGCTGTTCTCACAGACCTATATCAGTCTGTGTTTATACTAAAAGATAATTTAACAATGCTTTCAGATTTGTTATATTAATTTCAAACGTTTGGAATATTTTGCGGCTGATTTGTGGGTAAATTGAGTTTATAGTTCCAACCAGATATTTCCGGCGAGATCTCCTTCCATGGTTTAAAACCATGGTTAAATAACTTCCGGGAACCAGTCCCACCTGTTTCATCGAACCTGAGATTTATACCACCAGTTAGTCAGACCTACGCGATATGTGACTTGAATTTGTATTCCTTGTTCTAGACCAGTTAGTCTGACCCCCCCCCCCCCCCCCCCCGATCTGTGACTTTGTATTCCTTATTCTAGATTTATAACCCGGTATTAAAAACACGCGTACTGGTTATGGGAAACCATTTCAGTGAAAAATACACAAGACGATTAACACCGCGATATTTAAAGGGATTCCAAAACAAGATTGATTTGTTGTTATTTTCTTGATTCACTCTTCTAAGCGCACAGGCGTTTGGCTCTATAGATATTTTTCTCTATTATTAGTCATATAGTCAGTTACTGACCCCCTATAAAGACATAGAGGGTCAATAAGATTTATAGGGCGTAGTTTTTCATTTAATTTAAAGTATTAAAACGATTTTTTTTATTAATTTTACACAAAAAGTAATTAGTAATATATATTTTTACGGTAATGAAATGGTATATTTAGTTGAAGAAACTGTGTTTAAATTTTGAAGCATTGTCTATATAACTACCAACTGCATTTGGTAAGGTTACGCAGTGAAAATGTAAATATTAATTTATCTTTACATTTTCACTGCAGTCCCACTATGTAACCTTACCAACCGCAGTTGGCGGTCATTTAGACAATGAACTTCAAGCGCTTACTATGATGTCATTATCATTGTGACGTCACAATTGTCGTGCCAGCGATCACGGAAGACGGCTGTTCAAATGGCTGTTCCATCCATGACGATAACGAATGATTAATTCATTATATATGCAAAATTCCTTGGGATTTCATCATAAAATTGTAACCAAATGTAAATATAAGCATTGAACGTCTTTCAGTTGGCATTCATAGCCAGTATGAATGCAAACTGGACAGAGGCAAATTCAACATGAAGCGCTAGCGGAAAACATTTGACCCTTTGGTTAGGGTTACCCGACCGACCCTAATTTTTAGCCCCGATCCTATTTTTTTCTGTACCTAAAAGGATACTCCTATTAATAGCTTTACTCTAGGCCAATCTGAGCTGTTTATATCTTCTTTCTTCGAGTGGAAGACACTAATATTTAATCATTTTCTTGATAAATAGTAGCCATATATCTAAACATACATATTTTTGGCCTTATATATACAGCTACAACCGTGTATGTTACAGGGAACGTTTTACGAATCAATCAAGATATGGTGGTATTGTCTTTCGATGGTTATAAGGTACGATTGATTTCAAAAACATGTTTGAAACCTTTTTATCGCCAAGTGTATGCTAACAAATCTTTGGTACAAAGGTGTGACCAAGTCAAATCAGTAGATCCCTTTGAAGTCAACATTGTTTGCGCTACACCACATTGAGTCTAACCAATCGAGGCAACTTCCGAGAGTTTTCATTGGCTGTCGTAACAGAATGTTACAGCATTTGAGGGAGGAGTCTAATCCGGACGCTTGAACGCAGTTCACTGTACAGACCAGCAAAGATTTCCTTTGACGACTACAGAGAGAGCGACACCTAACATCAAAGCGACACAGTCAACCACGGTGTACTGTTATATGGCTCTTTTGATGTACATCAAAGGACTGAATTACCTGTACTGTTCTGTTTCACTATGAGATAGTCCAGGGGTGTAGAGATCGTAAGTGATCGGAACCCCTGGAGTATCGAGGATGAAGGGAACCCGGAAGTTCGTGGTCATCTTTCAATGTCAAATGGTTTAGTGATATGTTTTGTTTGATAATTATTATCAGTTACAATTAGATTCGCGGAGAGCAGTCCGGAATGGAATATGCCAGATTAAACTGTTATCCAGTTTGTTTAAATAAATGACACCTCTCGCATTCTACGTGTTTTTAAGGTTCATGTAAAGGCTTTGAACAGTGATATTTTGCAAGCCTAAAACTCATTACTGTGCTGCAATTGAACAGAACTAATTTCATTAATTGTTAGTATATACCCTGGCAAACTGTCAGTCTTACTGTTGATATGTAATTTGTGAAGCTGCTTGTAAAATTCAGTAAAATATGAGAAAATTTTATATTTCTGGAGAAGACATAGAACTTGTGTGAATTGCATTGATGGAACCAAATAATCTGCCAGGTACTCCAACAGTTTGTTTGGCAAAATCGGAACAGCAAAATAGCGCAGGAGCCTATTGTAGTAAATGCAAATGGCTGCTATAAATTGCGGATCATAATAAATTAAACTCCATAACTAGATTTTATAAAATTGTGAACAAGTCTAAATATGATATAGTTGAAGTGTATTTGAAAATCAGGTATCCGAATACATCAACATTTTCCGGACTGGCGTTTAGTTGGTACATTTTAAGCGTCTGAGAGACTTGATCACTATCAAGCATGGCTGCCTTGTGGAGGTCAATCCGCCACACTCGAAGATACCAGGGCACATTCTGTGTATGGTTCATATGTTCAATGTCTATTTCGTCTGCCATCTTTTCCAATCTGTATATCAAATCGGTATAGGGAAACCGTCGAACAGTGCATGTATATATATATACCGCCACGTCTTTCGGTTTGTAAAGTCTACGTTTGACAGACAAGGAAGTTTAAATATCAGGTTACATACATCTGTTGTGGTTATTTATAAACACAAAGTTTGTACCTTACAACAAAGGTCGTACCTCGAAATTATACAATACATACACCTGTTTAAATGATTCGATTATAATAAGATTATTCATTATCATTTAAAGACCAAATTCATTTGCTACTATTTGAAAGAATGGAAATACGTTAACTAAAAAGGAAGTAAAATATTGTAAATCAATAAGATGAGAGACATACGGTGAAAATACTAGTTTCCTTGGCAACTCTCAGACATTGCGGTTTTGTTTCCTTAATAAAGATCCCGTCCGTGATCGTATCCCGCTGTTCTCACAGACCTATATCAGTCTGTGTTTATACTAAAAGATAATTTAACAATGCTTTCAGATTTGTTATATTAATTTCAAACGTTTGGAATATTTTGCGGCTGATTTGTGGGTAAATTGAGTTTATAGTTCCAACCAGATATTTCCGGCGAGATCTCCTTCCATGGTTTAAAACCATGGTTAAATAACTTCCGGGAACCAGTCCCACCTGTTTCATCGAACCTGAGATTTATACCACCAGTTAGTCAGACCTACGCGATATGTGACTTGAATTTGTATTCCTTGTTCTAGACCAGTTAGTCTGACCCCCCCCCCCCCCCCCCCGATCTGTGACTTTGTATTCCTTATTCTAGATTTATAACCCGGTATTAAAAACACGCGTACTGGTTATGGGAAACCATTTCAGTGAAAAATACACAAGACGATTAACACCGCGATATTTAAAGGGATTCCAAAACAAGATTGATTTGTTGTTATTTTCTTGATTCACTCTTCTAAGCGCACAGGCGTTTGGCTCTATAGATATTTTTCTCTATTATTAGTCATATAGTCAGTTACTGACCCCCTATAAAGACATAGAGGGTCAATAAGATTTATAGGGCGTAGTTTTTCATTTAATTTAAAGTATTAAAACGATTTTTTTTATTAATTTTACACAAAAAGTAATTAGTAATATATATTTTTACGGTAATGAAATGGTATATTTAGTTGAAGAAACTGTGTTTAAATTTTGAAGCATTGTCTATATAACTACCAACTGCATTTGGTAAGGTTACGCAGTGAAAATGTAAATATTAATTTATCTTTACATTTTCACTGCAGTCCCACTATGTAACCTTACCAACCGCAGTTGGCGGTCATTTAGACAATGAACTTCAAGCGCTTACTATGATGTCATTATCATTGTGACGTCACAATTGTCGTGCCAGCGATCACGGAAGACGGCTGTTCAAATGGCTGTTCCATCCATGACGATAACGAATGATTAATTCATTATATATGCAAAATTCCTTGGGATTTCATCATAAAATTGTAACCAAATGTAAATATAAGCATTGAACGTCTTTCAGTTGGCATTCATAGCCAGTATGAATGCAAACTGGACAGAGGCAAATTCAACATGAAGCGCTAGCGGAAAACATTTGACCCTTTGGTTAGGGTTACCCGACCGACCCTAATTTTTAGCCCCGATCCTATTTTTTTCTGTACCTAAAAGGATACTCCTATTAATAGCTTTACTCTAGGCCAATCTGAGCTGTTTATATCTTCTTTCTTCGAGTGGAAGACACTAATATTTAATCATTTTCTTGATAAATAGTAGCCATATATCTAAACATACATATTTTTGGCCTTATATATACAGCTACAACCGTGTATGTTACAGGGAACGTTTTACGAATCAATCAAGATATGGTGGTATTGTCTTTCGATGGTTATAAGGTACGATTGATTTCAAAAACATGTTTGAAACCTTTTTATCGCCAAGTGTATGCTAACAAATCTTTGGTACAAAGGTGTGACCAAGTCAAATCAGTAGATCCCTTTGAAGTCAACATTGTTTGCGCTACACCACATTGAGTCTAACCAATCGAGGCAACTTCCGAGAGTTTTCATTGGCTGTCGTAACAGAATGTTACAGCATTTGAGGGAGGAGTCTAATCCGGACGCTTGAACGCAGTTCACTGTACAGACCAGCAAAGATTTCCTTTGACGACTACAGAGAGAGCGACACCTAACATCAAAGCGACACAGTCAACCACGGTGTACTGTTATATGGCTCTTTTGATGTACATCAAAGGACTGAATTACCTGTACTGTTCTGTTTCACTATGAGATAGTCCAGGGGTGTAGAGATCGTAAGTGATCGGAACCCCTGGAGTATCGAGGATGAAGGGAACCCGGAAGTTCGTGGTCATCTTTCAATGTCAAATGGTTTAGTGATATGTTTTGTTTGATAATTATTATCAGTTACAATTAGATTCGCGGAGAGCAGTCCGGAATGGAATATGCCAGATTAAACTGTTATCCAGTTTGTTTAAATAAATGACACCTCTCGCATTCTACGTGTTTTTAAGGTTCATGTAAAGGCTTTGAACAGTGATATTTTGCAAGCCTAAAACTCATTACTGTGCTGCAATTGAACAGAACTAATTTCATTAATTGTTAGTATATACCCTGGCAAACTGTCAGTCTTACTGTTGATATGTAATTTGTGAAGCTGCTTGTAAAATTCAGTAAAATATGAGAAAATTTTATATTTCTGGAGAAGACATAGAACTTGTGTGAATTGCATTGATGGAACCAAATAATCTGCCAGGTACTCCAACAGTTTGTTTGGCAAAATCGGAACAGCAAAATAGCGCAGGAGCCTATTGTAGTAAATGCAAATGGCTGCTATAAATTGCGGATCATAATAAATTAAACTCCATAACTAGATTTTATAAAATTGTGAACAAGTCTAAATATGATATAGTTGAAGTGTATTTGAAAATCAGGTATCCGAATACATCAACATTTTCCGGACTGGCGTTTAGTTGGTACATTTTAAGCGTCTGAGAGACTTGATCACTATCAAGCATGGCTGCCTTGTGGAGGTCAATCCGCCACACTCGAAGATACCAGGGCACATTCTGCAAGTATTTAGGTGAGCTTGCCGTTCATAGAATGCTATCATATAGCGATTACTCTAGTCATTGAAACTTTAGCGTATTTGATGTTACAGTCGTGCCGATAACGTGAAATATACACTATATCCGACTGTATTAATGCAGCTATTATGGTTTGCATGTTTCCAATTTTGACGAATTATGTTGTATGTCTATGTGGAGCATTGCACACGTATACATTTTCCTGCAGAATTCCGACGCTGCTTATTGTCTAACAATTACAGATGTCAGGAAGAATGGCAAAAATACCTCAATTCTCCTATTCTTACACAAGTCGAATTTGGTAAGTCAAAAAATAGAAATATTCAAATTATCAAATTTTCAAGTCAACCAGCGTTTAAATATTAAAATGTATTTATTTTTGGAACTATATTGATTAATAAATATAATCTGTTAACTATGAATTAAAATAAGTTTATTCATCTAGCATTACATTGATTTATTTTACCAGGTCCGGCAGCACCGCTAAATCTTGAGTCTATAAAGCCAAATCTGAAAAATGTATAGTGGACAAATGTAAACAAAAGTGACATATACCTGGTCACAAAATCAGCGTACACATCAAAAATTTAATGGTGAATCTTGAGAATCGGCAAAACGAATTTTGTCATCCAAGATTATTTCCGGTGATTTTTGTAAAAATCTGTCGTTGCATTTTTTGGTACTTGCATCCATTCATCCTCATGTTCTGATGAAAAAGATATAACATCCATATTTTTCATTTGAAATATGCCACATATCTTGTTGTTTA
This sequence comes from Argopecten irradians, assembly GCF_041381155.1. Taxonomy (NCBI): domain Eukaryota; kingdom Metazoa; phylum Mollusca; class Bivalvia; order Pectinida; family Pectinidae; genus Argopecten; species Argopecten irradians. Next base: position 4,880,868 of record NC_091143.1, on the reverse strand, counting down.
TGAGCCGACTGAGCACTTTTTGCACATGGTCTGCGGTCAATTTTTCACGGTATCTGCATGCTCGAAACGCACCTCACCGGTACCTGTGGCCCGAATCTTCATCAGGTGGATGCTTATCTGCAGACGACACAACAACGCCACATTGGGTCACCCCGCTATAGGTTTGTTACCGGAGAATAGTGATAATGGATACCAAATAATTGCAACGATGAAATTTTAAAAAGTCGTCTGCAGATGAGCAAGTAGACAAACATTATTCATATCACTGACTTGCATGTTTTGTCATCCATGCTTTCATACTGCATGAGAACAATGTAACCAGACCTCATCTTCTTGTTTACATTTGTCCATTATACCATGTAGTCAGATTTGGGTATATAGTCAAATTGAGCTATATAGCCAGAGTAAGCGGTGCTACCGGACCTGTTTACTTACATGTATTGTCAGATAGCATGTGCAGTGATTCAGTTTTATGTATGTATGTAGGCCTAATTCATGTGTGGTTGGCCTTTAACAGGTTACTTGTCCTATCAAATGTATACAAAACTGGAAAATCAAGGTTTCAGCAGTTTAATAGACATGGATATTGTAAGTATATACTTTATTTGTGTGAACATGATATATACATTCCAATATCATGAACATTCAGACATAATCATCTGTGTTTACTCCAGATAGAGGTTTACGTGAACACCTTTGAAACATTATGTCACTATATACACTCCATGTAATCCGATGGAATAAGGCCTCATGTACAGACATGTGTCATTATGTACCCTGGTATGTGAAAATACCCTAAATACATGAACATCACTTAATATAACTTGACATTTAGTCGGACATTCTTTCTTTAAGAGATCAGGAAAGTTTGAAATTCTTAACATATAATGAAAACATTGTACTAGATAGTTGTCATCATGCTTTATGATTCCTACCTCAGGGACTTTTGGTTAATTCAAAGGATACAAACCTACACTTTCACTGTTGGAGAAAAAAATTTTTGATAAATAAAAATATGTAACTATTAGATTTAGTTTAACACACAATAGATATTGATATACTGAACAACCTTAAGCAACCATTATGGTATGATCAGGGTTGAAATTGAATCCAATTTGAATTGTGGATGTTATGCATGGACAATGAAAAAAAAATTGGGAGGGAATCCAAACTTTATGTAGAAATAAAGAACAAATATTTATAATTTTAGTTAGTAATTACATGAGTAATGCTTTTTCTGTTTATCAGTATACTTTTAAAATAGATTATTGTTTGTTTTTCAGCTTGCCAACAAAGTGCAGACAATGCATAATCAAGATCATGACTACATGAAGGGAATAATAAAGATGTAGGTATTCTCTTATTGTTAGTGATTGTCAGTTTAAAAAACAACATTTACTTTTGCAATTGAAGGGAAATAAGGAAGATTCCACTATACCTCTGATAAAACTCATCAAACATATATTTTATCCCATGAGCTGAATTATTTTTATATGGCATACTCTAAATCAATGTATTTTTGTGTGCAATATTTCTTGAGTGATTAGTAAACAAATGGTAATTATTTAATCTCCTCAAAAATGTTAAAAAAAACATATGCTTTGTGAATTGAAGATATGTCCACATGTTTTGTTTTATGATAGAAATATATCGTGAATTTGTAATCACTTCTCATGGGATTTTTATGATATGTTACTTGTCCAAAGCTTGAATTATTGGTCACAAAAACTGATAAAAATCAAGATTTTATAAAGCTTCATGTTGGAGGAGCATGCCACATATTATTTAATGTCTGACATGCATAAAGGGGCAGGGTGTTTTGATATAGTGGGGCCGCGGTGACCATACCATTAGCCCTCCACCTCTGGGTCACAAGTTCAAAGCCCATGTGGGGCAAGTTGCCATGTACTGACTGGTTAGTAGTTTTTCTCTGGGCACTCTAGCTTTCCTCCATCAACAAATCTGGCACGTCCTTACATGAACCTGGCTGTTAATAGGATGTTAAACTAATAAAAACAAACCATTGTTTTGAAATATGGAAAAATAACTATATATCATGTATTATTTCAGGTTTAGGAAAAGTAAAGATGCATTTCCTGTACACGACTCTATTGTACATGGTATCATAAGGAACTACCTAGAAAAGGGGATGAGTAAAGAGATTCTGGAGATGGTACAAGATCGGGTAGGTGTTTACCTCATGTGTGGTCTGACTAAAATTAAGATCCTTATTCTCACTCTGCTTCATAGTGGATCTGATGACATCCCATTAGGCATCCGATTGCTTCAAGTGGATTTACATTTGTTTGGTATGAAATGTAACCTCACCATGTGCCATCAATATAAATCTTCTTGTACTATTATTGCTATATGTTGAAGAAATTGTTATATTTTTGTTTCAGAAAGGAACCAATGTTTGTTGTGTTTCTTGAGTTATATGGAATAAACAACATACTGATTTTGTGTTACAGAAAGCGTTTGGTCTATTCCCTGACCCATACACTGCCAACCTGTTGATGGACCACTTTCTCAAACTGGACCAGTACTCAGGTTTGTTCTAATATCTGTACCAATCTGTGTGTCATCATCGTTAGCAGGATTATTGAATATATACAAAATGTGTGTTCAGGTGTTTTCAGTTAAGGATTGGTCTTCATTAAGACTAGGTATATTAGTATTTATTAATTAACTATCTATGTTATTACACTAGTATGGATTTTCCGGCCGAGCTGTATTTGGCCAAACTCGGCCAATATTGAAAAAAATTGACGCAACTCGTCTAATATGATATTGGCCGACTTTTTCTCGTATTGGCCGACTTTGAACTCGGCTAATATTGAAAAACGCGCCAAATCGAACGCGCCTCGTCATTCGGAAGTTCTCGGTGTTATTAAGTTATTTGACCTAGCATCTAGAGGGTTTACAAGATCCAAACACTCATGCAGTGCAACAAATGAACTTCCATTTGCATTGTTCAGTAATGCGACAATAACTGGAGGTTCCGTTACTATAAATATTTGTCCACCAGAAAAAAAAAATCCGATTTACTGCAGAGTCACAATCCGAATCTCATTCACAGTACTAAAACAAATACCTAGTGAAAATAAGTAAAATGTAACATTTTATCAATGCATTTTATCAATTTAATTAAATAAAGTTGTTTACAACTTTGCATTTTGTTTTGGTTTTTAATCTAGTATTTTGCAGAGTCATTCAAATCATTCATTGTCAGTTAATTAATAAAAGTGTCATAAATCAGCTGTTATGATATTGGCCCAGTTATTAGGCCTTGGTCTGTCACATTGGCCCTCGGCCTTCGGCCTCGGTCCAATATCACAGACCTCGGCCTAATAACTGGACCAATATCATAACAGCTGATTAATAACACTATAATCTTATGGAACATGCTTCTGCTCTGTAAATTAATTCATGTTGCCATATATGCAGTCATTATGAAGATCATTCCTTATATATACATCCCTGTTTTGGTTTTAGACAGAATAAAGCTGGTTGCAATACGGTTGTCGTGGTTGCTATGCATATATGCTAATGTATATTCAATCAGACATTACAAAGCAAAAGAAGAGAAAGATGCCAATATATACATTAATATTAACAACATGGCAAGAGTTATTCCTCTTGGTTTGACATATTAATATAAGATTTTTCTTCATTGAAAAATAGATGATCGATTTGAAATTTAATTGTCAAACCAGGTGGGAATAACCCTTACATTGTGATTACTTAAGTCATTAAAGCATGATAGTAAATGTGTCTATATATGAATGATCAGTCAATATCTATATTTATCCGTACCAGTGAAACCAGAGTGGGAGACTTTGGTGGTCTTATGTTTTGAAGGACATTGGCTAATTTGTTATTATTATTTTTTCCATTCCAGAAGCTGCCAAGGTGGCTTATGAATTGATGTTCCAGGAGGATGATTTCAGTAATCAGTTAAACTATCTGTTATCATTGTACTCGTGTACCAAACACTTAACTCACTCGGCTACTATGGACGCCCATATCAATGATGACGAGGATGTAGAGGACCAAGAAGAGGATGACGACGAAGACGATGTAACTTTTTCATTTTACTTTGTTTGTAATGGCAAGATTTAACCAAAGCTTTAACTTTTAATATGATGATGCATGCATCTGAAAAGTTTAAAGATCTTGTAAGGTTGTTTCCCTTGGGCAAGACATTAGCATACTCTATAGCTATTACATACTGTATTAAATAGCTAATATTTTCTATTTGATCCCTGAGGTAATAAGAAACATGTCATTGTCTTGTATGAAGTAAGCCCAGATTAAAACTGAGATATTTACATTAGTGAATCAACTTCTTGCCTACAATCAATCTTTTAATACAATATTTTTTCAGACCACATTTTAAGATGAGAATACATGATATTTCCTATCAAACTTAGATTTAATGACAACATAATGTCTATGATGATAAGTATAAGAATGATATAATTTGTTGAACCACCGTCATATTATACCGATACATGTAATTATGTGTGACCGTAACAGTACGGTATATTTCGATTGACAGAACATTGAGTGGGTAGCTAAGAAGGTCGTCCAGGCACCACATTACGATGACCACTTTGACCTCCAGTGTGACCAGTACAGACTAGGGAAGACCCTACACATGCTTGGCTGTGTCCAGGGAGACAACCTGCTGGGACGGACAGTACAGTTAACAGGACTGGCACTCTATAACAAGTTCCCCAGGGCATTGAAGCTGCTGAAACAGTGGAAGGCGAAGGGAGACAAGGATGTGGTGATGAAAGAATCGGTGAGGAATCTTATGTGAAAAGAGCATATTGTGTTTAGATTATCTCATACACACAATTATATATTAATTTCTATATTGAGGTTGAATGAAGATATTTTTCTGCAAGGTCCTTCAAAGTGATTACCAGTAATTTCGTTTCTCGCGATGGTCAAGAGATTTAAGATGTCCCAGAAGCTCTTAACCTCTTGGTTGCGAATTTGAATCCCACATGGGGCAGTTGACAGGTACTGACCATTGGTCAGTGGTTTTCCTCTTGGTTTTCATCCATCTTGCACATCCTTCACGTTCTGTTATTTAAGTGGTTATGTATGGTGTTGACCCAGGTTGACCGATTGATGGAGTTGTTGACTGAAGCTGTCACCAGAGATCCAGATGCTCCACTGAAGGAATATACAACACGTACACTGAAAGATGATATACTGAGACACAACCTCACACCAGCAGAAAAAGAGAAATATACACAGGAACTACAGGTAATTGATTTACTTTGTATACTTATTGAAATGAAATAATTGGCCATTAATTTTGTCTGCTTTTGTAATGGCTAAATCAGTTCGGACATAGACACGAATTTACGATACTCTATGTACCAACATTAGATTTATGAAACAATTTTAATATTAAATTCACAGAAAGGCTCATGGCATATAGAATTATTCAACATGTTTAAGATTATATTTATCACATAACTAGTATTTATGGAATAAGAAATTAGGCTCAGATTTGATGTTTCCGTCAATCAAGACTAATTGTTTAATGTCATATTTTGATAACGATGTCATTATTACCTGTGAGATCACAATAGTGTCTTATGATATTCGTGACTTTGCCATATTATATGGCTGCACAGTATACTTGAGTGATATTAGAAAGATTTTGGACTGAAGAAGGCCTTGTAGTGGCTGAATATATATTCCATTGAAATGTTTTTGATTTTACTTTGAATTTATTTTGGCCTTTTATTTTGGATTATTAATATGCTAGCTTTATACCGTTTTGACCTCATTATGATATTAAAAACACATCTACACTTATACACTAACATTTGCAATCATTCTTATACATCTTAAATTTTAGGCATTGTCTGCAGAACTTGAAAACAATGGCCAATTATCCGCCAAATCGCTAGTTACTGAAGTGGAGGCGTTTGTGACAGGACAGTTAAAAAACTGTGAACAAACAGACATTAACAAGTATGTAAAACAGTTGGATGTGTGGGAGAAGGAACGGAAGATGTTGTTTGATCAGCAGGTGGAGGAATATTTACGTAACGAAAAGATCGAGGAGATTGCACAGAAACTAGCTGATCTTCAGGAAAAGGAAGAAACACTACAATTCTTTGAGAACAAACAGAAAATCAAACGAGCATTTGTTAAAGCTCCGTGGGAGAAGAAGGAAGTCCGAGAACTTACTATTGATGAACTGGAAGAAATAGAAAGAAACAAGAAGAATAGGAAGAGTGTTCTATTTAAAAGGCGTCGTTGATTGTTGTAACAGTTATATGTATACATAATTAGTATGTATGAATAATGCTGTGATTTGTACAGTTTATCTGTCTGAAATAAACCTTATGTGCTACAATTATTCAGAAAGTGTCAGATTCTTCAAATATTCTTGAGTGATATTTGGCAAAATTAAAGTTTTCAATATAATTGTTATTGGAAGTATGACTACACATTTCAAACACATACATATGTATGGTTTTGTATTTCAATTTTTGTTAGGAAGAGAAATGTTTAAATCGTTTAAATGTAACATACTTTTATTGAGAGATCACACTGACAAATTAGAGGAGGAACAACGTAGTTGTGAAGAAAATCAACAGCCCAGCAATTATAGTTGTATTAGAGATTTACTTCACTTCTGTAAGCTAACTTTCTTTCGTGGCTACTAAATCACGATTTCCATTTCAAAATATTTTTGTGAAGATTAGCATTCCCGGATTTAAAATTTGAATGAAAATTCCTTTTGATGTATATGGGGTAGATATTAATTCACGGAGATAAACTGATTGAAAAATTCGCAAAAATAAACAGCACGCGAAAGAGAGGTTTACAGTATTCTTTCCACCAACATAAACGAGTCGGAAACATGTACAACTGACATCACAAAATCTAAATGTGATGGATTTTTAGCCTACCATCATCAGATGGTGGGCTATTCAAATCGCTTTTTGTCCGTGGTCCGTGGTTGTGGTCCGTCCTTCCGTCCGTCCGTCCGTCCGTCCGTTAACAATTTTTGTCATCGCTATTTCTCAGAAAGTACTGAAGGGATCTGTCTCACATTTCATATGTAGGTTCCCTTAGGGCCCTAGTTGTGCATATTGCATTTTGGGACCAATCAATCAACAAGATGGCCACCAGGCAGCCATCTTGGATTTTGATACTTAAAGTTTATTATCGCTATTTCTCAGAAAGTACTGAAGGGATCTTTCTCAAATTTCATATGTAGGTTCCCCTAGGGCCCTAGTTGTGCATATTGCATTTTGGGACCAATCGATCAACAAGAAGGCCGCCAGGCAGCCATCTTGGATTTTGATAGTTAAAGATTGTTATCGCTATTTCTCACAAAGTACTGAAGGGATCTTTCTCAAATTTCATATGTAGGTTCCCCTAGGGCTCTAGTTGTGCATAATGCGTTTTTGGATCGATCGGTCAACAAAATGGCCGCCAGGTTGCCATCTTGTACTTTGAAAGTTAAAGTTTGTTATCGCTATTTCTCAGAAAGTATTGAATGAATCTGTCTCAAATTTCATATATAGGTTCCCCTAGGGCTGTAGTTGTGCATAATGCGTTTTTGGATCGATCGGTCAACAAAATGGCCGCAAGGCAGCCATCTTTGATTTTGATAGTTAAGATTGTTATCGCTATTTCTCACAAAGTACTGAAGGGATCTTTCTCAAATTTCATATGTAGGTTCCCCTAGGGCTCTAGTTGTGCATAATGCGTTTTTGGATCTATCGGTCAAAAAAATGGCCGCCAGGCTGCCATCTTGAATTTTGATAGTTAAAGTTTGTTATCGCTTTTTCTCAGAAAGTATTGAATGAATCTGTCTCAAATTTCATATATAGGTTCCCCTAGGGCCCTAGTTGGGCTTATTTCGATTTGGGACCGAACGATCAACAAGATGGCCGCCAAGGAGCCATCTTGGATTTTGATAGTTGAAGTTTGTTACTGCTATTTCTCAGAAAGTACTGAAGCGATCTGTCTCAAATTTTTAGCCCACCATCATCAGATGTTGGGCTATTCAAATCGCCCTGCGTCCGTCGTCCGTCAGTAAAACAATGCTTGTTATCATTATTTCTTAAAAACTGCTGCAGGGTTTTTATTCAAACTTCACATGGAGGGTCCCCTTGGTCCATAGTTGTGCCATACAGATTTTGAGGCTGATCGGAAAAACAAGATGGCCGCCAGGCAGCCATCTTTGATTTTGGCAGTTGAAGTTTGTTATCGATATTTCTTGAGAACTACTGAAGGAATTTTGTTCAAACTTCACATGGAGGTTACCCTTGGTCCCTTTTTGTGCCATACAGATTTTGAGGCTGATCGGAAAAACAAGATGGCCGCCAGGCAGCCATCTTTGATTTTGGCAGTTGAAGTTTGTTATCGATATTTCTTGAGAACTACTGAAGGAATTTTGTTCAAACTTCACATGGAGGTTACCCTTGGTCCCTATTTTTGCCATACAGATTTTGAGGCTGATAGGAAAAACAAGATGGCCGCCAGGCAGCCATCTTTGATTTTGGCAGTTGAAGTTTGTTATCGATATTTCTTGAGAACTACTGAAGGAATTTTGTTCAAACTTCACATGGAGGTTACCCTTGGTCCCTATTTGTGCATACAGATTTTGAGGACGATCGGTCAACAAAATGGCCGCCAGGCTGCCATCTTGTACTTTGAAAGTTAAAGTTTGTTATCGCTATTTCTCAGAAAGTATTGAATGAATCTGTCTCAAATTTCATATATAGGTTCCCCTAGGGCTGTAGTTGTGCATAATGCGTTTTTGGATCGATCGGTCAACAAAATGGCCGCAAGGCAGCCATCTTTGATTTTGATAGTTAAGATTGTTATCGCTATTTCTCACAAAGTACTGAAGGGATCTTTCTCAAATTTCATATGTAGGTTCCCCTAGGGCTCTAGTTGTGCATAATGCGTTTTTGGATCTATCGGTCAAAAAAATGGCCGCCAGGCTGCCATCTTGAATTTTGATAGTTAAAGTTTGTTATCGCTTTTTCTCAGAAAGTATTGAATGAATCTGTCTCAAATTTCATATATAGGTTCCCCTAGGGCCCTAGTTGGGCTTATTTCGATTTGGGACCGAACGATCAACAAGATGGCCGCCAAGGAGCCATCTTGGATTTTGATAGTTGAAGTTTGTTACTGCTATTTCTCAGAAAGTACTGAAGCGATCTGTCTCAAATTTTTAGCCCACCATCATCAGATGTTGGGCTATTCAAATCGCCCTGCGTCCGTCGTCCGTCAGTAAACAATGCTTGTTATCATTATTTCTTAAAAACTGCTGCAGGGTTTTTATTCAAACTTCACATGGAGGGTCCCCTTGGTCCATAGTTGTGCCATACAGATTTTGAGGCTGATCGGAAAAACAAGATGGCCGCCAGGCAGCCATCTTTGATTTTGGCAGTTGAAGTTTGTTATCGATATTTCTTGAGAACTACTGAAGGAATTTTGTTCAAACTTCACATGGAGGTTACCCTTGGTCCCTTTTTGTGCCATACAGATTTTGAGGCTGATCGGAAAAACAAGATGGCCGCCAGGCAGCCATCTTTGATTTTGGCAGTTGAAGTTTGTTATCGATATTTCTTGAGAACTACTGAAGGAATTTTGTTCAAACTTCACATGGAGGTTACCCTTGGTCCCTATTTTTGCCATACAGATTTTGAGGCTGATAGGAAAAACAAGATGGCCGCCAGGCAGCCATCTTTGATTTTGGCAGTTGAAGTTTGTTATCGATATTTCTTGAGAACTACTGAAGGAATTTTGTTCAAACTTCACATGGAGGTTACCCTTGGTCCCTATTTGTGCCATACAGATTTTTTTGAGGTTGATGCTGATAGGAAAAACCAGGGATCTAGTTGTGCATATTGCATTTTGGGACCGATCGGTCAACAAGATGGCCGCCAGACAGCCATCTTGGATTTTGTTATTCAAAGTTTGTTATCGCTATTTCTCAGAAAGTACCGAAGGGATCTGTCTCAAAATTCATACGTAGGTTCCCCTAGAGCGCTAGTTGTGCATATTGTGATTTGGGACCGATCGGTCAACAAGATTGCTGGCAGGCAGCCATCTTGAATTTTTATATTCAAAGTTTGTTATCGCTATTTCTCAGAAAGTATTGAATGGATCTTTCTCAAATTTCACATGTAGATTCCCCTAGGGCCCTAGTTGTGCATATTGTGATTTGGGACCGATTGATCAACAAGATGGCCGCCAAGGAGTCATCTTGGATTTTGATAGTTGAAGTTTGTTACCGCTATTTCTCAAAAGGTACTGAAGCGATCTGTCTCAAATTTTATATGTACCGTAGTATGTTTGAAAAAGTTTAAAAAGTAGAGAAAAGATCCATCTTTCCTTTGTCAGATATAGATCATTCTTTGGTAGGCGCCAAGATCCCTCTGGGATCTCTTGTATATATAGTATGTTTTCAAAAGTTTGAAAAGCAGAGAAAAGATCCCTCTTTCCATTGTCAGACATAGATCCTTCTTTGGTGGGCGCCAAGATCCCTCTGGGATCTCTTGTTTTGGAAAAATGATCCTGATAAATATTCGATAAATAATAAATAAAGAGAACAGGTACACGTGGTAAAACGTTTATTATGACAAACATCAACATTGTCCGGTTTTGACTGGCATGATTAAATTGTCATTTGATAAGTTATAGTTACATTGTATTATCTTTATAGCAATATTGATGCTCGCCTTGAAATTGGCGATTTTCATGATGGTATAAAGGTATCACAAACGATATTATAAATAGACATTGAATCAATGCTATCAATACACAGGCAATATTTATTTGCTTGAATTTCACGTGAAAGGGCCTTTAATAACATGAAATTCACGTGAATTTCATGTGAAGGCCCTTTCACGCGAAATTCATTTTTTTACCCCGGATTACGTGAAATTCACGTAAAGAAATATTGCCTGTGTATATACTCAAGAGCTAAATCTTTAGTATACTTATAATGTGTACGTTTATGAAAAAATAATGCAATTACAGTGATCTTATTCTGTATGGGAGTGCGTATATATAGACTAGGGCATGTTCTTTATTAAATGGGATAAAGTCGACAGGTTTTAATGATACACCTTCCTTAGGCTAGGGTCACCACCGCCTAGTGCCTTTCTTTTCTTCAAGAGAGGTATGATGGTAATCCTTGTCTAGCGAAGATATTCAGATTACTTATTGAAAGAGATCGATATGCATGTATGGTATGTCGCTCATATAACTTGTATCACGAAATAAATGAAAATCTATGTGTAAATAAATACTTTAGAATGCAAAATATACAAGAAAAGATGTGCATACATACTACTTCATATGTAAAATGTGCGAATACGAATAACAGTCCAACATTATGAATGCCATATAGCCACGTAATGAGCAGATTCATTCAGTTATTCGAGTTCGAGTTTTCGAAGTTTGACTGTGAGTGTTTATGAATCTAGATCATTTTTGTGTCGTCTACAACGCAAGGGCAACACTATGTCGACGTCGGTGTCGGCGTCCGGAAAACGGTTTCCGTGCGATAACTAAAGTATTAATCGTCCAATTTCAACCAAATTTGCTATATTGCTTTATATTAATGAGATCTCGGATGAGTTCGATTATGGTCAAAATATAATACGTCAATATTTGCAAGCGTTACGGGACTTTAAAATCGACAAAACAGATAAATCAATGGTTTCCGCTCGATAACTTAAATAGTAATTATAGTCTGATTTCAACCAAATTTAATATAGATCTTTATATCAACGAGATCTTAGATGTGTTTGATACTGGTCGAAATCCATCAATATTTGCAAGAGTTACATTGTACGGGACTTGATAACTTCACCTACTTATTAACAATTTTTTCAAACCTAGGATGGTGTTTGGCTGTCCTTTACACTTTGTAGGGAACATGTATTAACATCGCGCCGTCTACTCTGTTGTTGTACCATTTCCTCTATAATCCTGTACGATCATCCTCGATACTCCAGGGCTTCCGATCACTTACGATCTCTACACCCCTGGACTATCTCATAGTAAAACTGGAGGCAACAGAATAGAACAGGTAACTTAGTCATTTGATGTACATCAAAAGAGCCGTATAACGGTACACTGTGGTTGACTGTGTGACTTTGATGTTAGGCGTCGCTCTCTCTGTAGTCTTCAAAGGAAATCTTTGCTAGCCTGTGATTGGTCAAATGTTTTCAGCTGAGCTGCCTTCAATGTAGAGATCGTAAGTGATCGGAAGCCCTGGAGTATCGAGGATGCTGTACGATATGTGTTAACTGAAACGTGAAAAATAAATCTCGATTATTAAGATGTTAACAGACCGTATTGGTCACAGTCACAACGCACATACACTAAACATATTTACAAGGAAATGGAAATATAGACTTGTAATAGATTTATGAAAAGTACGTGTACGGTGATTGGTTGTTCAGCTGATTAGATTTACGTACTATTGATAGCCATGATCATTTAAGGACGGCCTCTCGTGTGTGTTGCGTTGCGTGTGTGTAGTTCTTGCGTGTTTTGGGAGACTGCGGTATGTTCCTGTTGTGACTCTTTGTAACAGTGAAGCTATTGCTATTTTTGATGCTTTGAAACAGCATTCTTATGTACGCTCGGCGAGCCTGTGCACATCAAAACAATGAAACCACTCCGCGACGAAAATTAAAAGTTGTTTTGTTCATTTCACCTACCTGTAATATTTGATGGCATGAAAAAATAAAACCCAAATATCAAAACCACAGACATTGAACTTGTACATACATATACACCATGGATGGAGTGTTTTAAGTGTTCAGTTGGGACTCTATGATATTTGTATTACTCCGAGAACACTGGTCTCCCGAAAATGACAAACAACGCCTTCTTCGAATTCGCTGTCCTCCGCGACAGACTTTCGGTGGCATTTTGGATTGTGTATGTTTATTTAAATTTTACGTAATTCATGCTACTGATCGATTATTGTAATCCAATGTTAGGAAGGTAACTGCAAAAGAAAGTTCTTATAACGCTTATAAAGTTTTTTTGTGTTGGTTGCATTGATGAACTATATCTGATGATATTATTGCACAGTGAAAGTTAATATATTCTGTCACTGGGAGTTGTGTCTTTTGTTTATCGACAGCTGCGTTATATTGAAAAGGAAAAAGTACAAAAAATATCAACATAAACTTACAAAATATCATGATGATATAGATCTATATATGTACGAGCAACTTAAAGTGACAAATGAACTTATATTGCCGTGTAATGTACGATAGCCTCATGAAGACTTGCTAAAGTCCGATGCATTGCATGAAGTTTTCTTGATGTTAGCGTTCTTATGAGTTCGAAAGAAATTTGAGTGTTATAAGTAACCAAATAATGTACCTTTTATTTTACAAAAGTACATGGCCATGATTTATTATTAGTCAAAAGTCGGTAAAGCAAAACTCACGATAAAATGTTCTGCACGATAATATGTCGCCAACTGTAAGGCTTACGAAGACTTGCTAAAGTCCGATACATTACATGAAGTTTTCTTGATGTAAAAGAAATCCGAGTGATATATATTAGTCAAAAGTCGTCAAAGCAACTCATGTTAGTTTTCTAAAAAGGAAGCCAAAACATTTCCGGAAATGGTAATATTTCTAATGTTATATTTTCCCCAAAAAGTCTTAAATGGTAAGTGGATATTAAGATACGGATATGTTAACTTATTACGTTTTTGTCTTTTAAGAGATATTGATGAAACTGATAATTTAGTAATTAATAAGGAATTACAAAAAATGATACTCAGATTCTGAAAGGTTTCATTGGTGTTGAAATCGTTATTTCAGAAATAATTTAAATATAAAATTTATTTCAGTTATTTCAGGAAAATGAGTTATTCAACTTATTGTTCTTGAAAAACTTTAAATATCATAAAACAAATACGGTATACTGTTACTTTATCTTATTAAACTCCGATATTCAACACTGCACACTTAGTATACTAAATTCAATATTTAAATGAAAAACCAATTTCTTTATTCCTTTGTTAGTCCTTCATTCACAACATCTATGAGTGGCTTTGACACTTTGATTCTAGTATTATCTCACAGAGGAGGTTCAAACATGACATTCCATAGAACAGTTATACACCAGCCTGATAACTGAACACACGGATCCATTTTAATTCTTCTGTCAGCTAGTATACAATATGGCAACCTCATAGAGAGTATAACTTACCCATGTGTGGAAAGTTGCTGCCGCTGGACTCCGTAAACAGACCATCTCCTCATTGTAACTGTTAATTAGACCATCTACTTCGTCTATGACGTCTGGAGTCAAATGAACCGTATCAAACTCACGGACACGGCTGATCAGACTTCTTTTCCCGAGCTTTCCTAACACGCCTTGTATAGACTTCCAGTCCTATAGACATCGAGAGAAAAAAAATATATAGATAAGGCCAATGAATTTAGAGACAATGATTTAATCAGAAGGATCAGCAAATCAGACTGATGATGGACGATAATAATTATTGGTACAATTCTATAGGCATCGAAATTGATATAAAGATATAGATAAAGCCATTGAATTTTCAACGTAATTTCAATTTAGTAACAACCCAGTTAGAAGGACTAGCAATTTCAAATTGAAGGCGATAGTAAATAGTTACACGGAATATCTAAGCTTCGGTCGTGAACAAATGAATCCGCTTAAAGGCCCACTACCTTTCCGGAGCATAATTTAAAGGCTTCTTAAAAACATTAATAACATAAGAAAAACATATCGATGGCCTTATATGAGGTGACATTAGAACGAATATACGTACCCAGCCTACTATACCTTTCGGCCGGGTACGAATTGGTTACTACGTGTCGTAGTGGAGCAGTGCCTCGGAAAATCACTCGATCACAGTTTTCTATATTTTTTGTAGATTTCCAATTATTTTATGCGTATACATGCATTAACATATTATTTCTGTCCAAAACAAACATAACTACCATTCTTGATATCTACATTACCGCTCACAAGACGTCAAATTTACAATTTGTGGAGTTGCCGTATAAATTCCCATCAGAAAGACCTTCATATGTATTATGTCAAAAAAAAATAATGCCTCGTTGAGAATTTGATATTTTATGTAGTTCAGTTTTATTGCCTAGTAGGTAAGCAATATCAAACAAGTTCGAGTAAATGCAAACAGACGTTTTATAATGGTTTGCTTAATCATTTCTTTGCTCCATTAGCAGTAATAGGCACCAATTGTAGCTCTTAAGACGACACCATTTTCTGTATAAAAGTCTTTTGAGCTACATTGCAGCTAGAGGTGACAACACCAAACATATGCAAGATTTCCAACGTAATACATGATAACTGTGGAGATTCATTTCGCTGTTTTGCCGTCTGGCGCAGTGATAGTCAACTACTGGGCGGCGATGGGAAACAAAAGACAAACCGCGTTATAAAATTAACATTTTATTAATTTCGATTAAATTGTTCAGAAGATGACGATACGTGTAGTATTAACGGTAAGTAATTACTATTGTGACGCTTCAAAATTATCGATCTCGCTTTACATTCCCATTTTAAAAATTAATAGCCGCTTCAGAAGGTAGTGGGCCTGTTATACTTTCTACAAATCTAGCTGATTCAAAGTATGATGCAATGAACTGGTTTGCAAGAAAAGCCTAGCAGGAACTTAGGTAATCGATCTAATCGTACAAAGGATAAAATTATATCAAGGGCAAATTTTGCAAGGTGGTTTCTGAAAAGTTAATGATTGCAACAGATCTAAATGCTTTGGAAGAGTAACCGATTTCTGGTTCACTAGCGATAGCCACCATACAAAACCTGCAGCCCACACGGAATCATTTGAATGAAAGAAAGAACTTTAAACATATCACATTTAAACAATTTAATTTAAATCAAACGAGACGTTGTTCAATACAATATACTTGATATTGATGCACGTGCTTTACCTTTACATTTTCTCTTGGTTCTCCCAACATGATGTAGGTAGCCAGCATGACATCGTGGACGGGGACGGGTGGAGTCTGGTACCGATGGAGCTCTGATACGGTTTGTTGTTTTAGCTGTAGGACTCCGTGAGCGAACTTGTGTAGTTTGGCCAGATGGTCTCGTAACTCTTCCGCTTCCTCTATCTTTGGTCGCAGGAGTTCCTCATAGTCTGACGACTTGGCCTTGTCTATGGCTGCATTAAGTACTCCAACATTCTGACGAAGGATGCTGTCCCGCAAGTCTGTAGAGAAAAAGTTAATTATTAACTCACGACATACTTTGGTTCACTATGATGGGATACCAGTTGTCCATTCATAACACTAATTCAAAAATTTTGTGATTGGATACCAGTTGTCCATTCATAACACTAATTCAAAAATTTTGTGATTGGATACCAGTTGTCCATTCATACACACTAATTCGAAACCAGTTGTCCATTCGTAATTAATGGCACAAAAACGTCTTTATCGTTTATTTTCCGCAAAATTTGAAGTGCAGCAGTTTTATTTTCTAAAAAAAAATAGCTCATTATCTGATAAGTAAATACGTGAATGTTTCTTTATTTTCAATATTAATATTTGGAATTCCATTTTTGTTTAGTTATAATATAGCAAAATCCTTTTACTGAGTGCTATAGAATAAAAGCATCGCACAGTATATCTAACGGTGTTCATGTACATTAATGTAAATCCCCGTTTCTGTGTGTGATTTATTACAATACTATTGATTTATATTATACTTTGTGGTTTAGAATTTATATTGAATTTTTAAACACAATAAAAAAGTGAAATAATCATTGGGCGTTATTTATGAAACATCTCTTAAAATGTTTTGCTTTGAAGGATATGTTCACTAATATCGTCCATGGATCATCAGTGCCTGATCAAATGGAAATCATTTAAAGGAGCAGTGTTTACAGGTACTGTGTGTTTATGATCTAGCTTCTGTGTCACAGTAAAATTAATTTGATTTGGTACACGCTTTCTGATAGATTAACATTTATGGATTGTGATAACACATAGATTTCTTATAAATCAAACTTTTAATACCTGAAATGATAAAGCTGATGCCAATTTGGTCGGGAACTTTCATGTGTGTATGATGTGTTTACGAAACTTTAATTCGAAAAAATCAACAACTTGTGCTGTTTCAGTATCATGAAAAAAGATATTATTTTTTAAGTGAAAAAACGTTTATCTTTATTTTTTATGGAATTCTTGAATCCATTCAAACTTTAGTGTGATTAGACACACCAAAATGCTTCGAACAATTAAATATTAACGTGCTAAGAAATACTTGTTATAATGTGATACAATTGTGAACGATTTATTCCAACCAGTTTTAGTTTATACAAAAACTTGTATGTAATGGTGTGATTCGATCCTTATTCTTAAAAATGTGTATATTTTGTAAAAAATTAATCACAGAGATGATACCAGTTGTCCATTCATCACACTAATTCGAAAATTTGTGATTGGATACCATTGAAAATTTTGTGATATACCAGTTGTCCATTCATCACAATAATTCGAAAATTTTGTGAGTGGATACCAGTTGTCCATTCATCACACTAATTTGAAAATTTTGTGAGTGGATACCAAGTTGTCCATTCATCACACTAATTCGAAAATTTTGTGATTGGATACCAGTTGTCTATTCATCACACTAATTCGAAAAATTTGTGAGTGGATACCAGTTGTCCATTCATCACACTAATTCGAAAATTTTGTGATTGGATACCAGTTGTCCATTCATCACACTAATTCGAAAATTTTGTGAGTGGATACCAGTTGTCCATTCATCACACTAATTCGAAAATTTTGTGATTGGATACCAGTTGTCCATTCATCACACTAATTCGAAAATTTTGTGATTGGATACCAGTTGTCCATTCATCACACTAATTCGAAAACTGTCAATTTATAAACACTTAATATAATATCAAACCGTCATTCTTTGAGAACATGCCCTAGAAGTGTACTCTAGTACTTGCCTCGCCTCAGTTGCAGACATGTCTGTCTGTTGAGAGCGGCCGTTAGGTCTCCCCTATCCTCCAAGTCCAGCTGAGTAAAGGCATCTATAGCCGTGGTCAGGGCAGTATAATCAGCTCCCTCTGTCGCTTTCTTCATTGTTTCTCTCACCTGTTTCTCCATCTTGTTCTGTAAATAGAAATGTTTCCTGCTTTGCAAGATGAACTAAGGGTGACTTATTTTTATGATGACTCTGAAAAGAAGTATTACTTTCTTTCACAGAACAAAGGGGCGTTGCTTTGCAAGGAAAGAACCGGCAGCGGTTTCTATATAAAAAAAACACCCACCAGTAAGTAGCGTAAAGCAACGCTAAATGGTGAAGTAGGAACTTGTAAAACGAGAAAAAGGATAATTCGTTAAATTTTACGTTAAAATGTTGTAAGCTACATTAATTGTTCTCGAAATTGTATATAAACAACAATTTGTTGCGTCTTTACAACTGTAGAGTTTTCTTTACCGAATTATTAGTAATATACTACCTCTCTAAACCTTACACAGGGATACTTCCTTTATCTGAAACTGACCTGAATCAATCTTGAACAGAATTTAATATAAAAAAAAATTGACATGAAATTATGGTCAAGATTTCTTCTGAATCAACTTCAGGTAAGAAATGCCTGTGAGCACATAATTTGGAATCAATGTGAAGGGTTAGTTCTATTCTCTTAGATAATGCATGATCTTATCTTTTTCCTTAAGACGTTCCCATATACCCACCTCTGGTTTCTTCTTTTTCTGTGATTGCTGGTCACTAGAAATCAAATAATTACACGCATTAATCTCTTCTGACGTCTTTGTGTCCGTCGTGTGTATACGGAGAGCGTACTCCCCAGGGGCGGGGACATTGACCGCCACATTTAACTTAGACTTCACGTCTATAGCATGCGACACGCATGCACGAAGGTCCTCACTTGTCTTTCCATTCTGGACTAACTCTGTCCGCACTGTTAAATCTTTGATGACCGCAAACACGAACTTTAAATCCCGTCCACCAGAGGTGTGAACAACACCTTTGCTTTGTGAGGGAGAGGTCAGACCTGCTTTGGACGTGTCTTTACTTGGCCCCCATCCTGCAGTACCGACCTGACATGGTAATGGCTGAATTCGTTCTTTTACTTCATTACAAATGAGTTTAAAGTTACATATCCGAAAGAAGGCATCCTCACTTTGGGCACAGGTAATTGTTAATTTATAAACTCCTACAGAGGGACAACGTGTGTGGAATATCCACATCGAACTTCGGCGTTCCATCATGATGTAACGTTCTAGTTGTAGGTCTTTAGCCAAGGGGTTTACAGATTCATGATCGTTGTAGAATAGTAAATACGATAAAACTCCACACCATTTTGTATTCACTGTCTTAAAGCCTATGCTTATCTCTCCATGTTTTGAATGTAAGCACGCTTTATTTTCGGTCAGTATTTTGACATCACCATGGAAATAAGTCGGCCGAACATGAGCTATCTCTGTGAATTTCTTAATGTCATACGGGTCATTGATGAGCTGCCATTTTGGATCGGTGGCCATTGCCATAGTAACGAACTCGTCAGGGTCTGGTATGAAGTAATACTCATTCAACTGTGTGATATTTACTCCCGAGGATTGTTCCTCTTTCTCTCTTGCTGCCCCTCCTTCACAACGAAAAAGAATGGAGACATATTAACGAAGCCACCATCATACATCAAAGTACATAATTACGCAAGACTCAAAAAATTGGGTTGGACCTAGAAAGAGCGAGTTATTTGCTTCATCAACAAATATAGTTATTGGGGGACACTGGACACTGATGGTTTCACACCAGTATCACTTAAGCAATTCTAGAAGTACTGAAATAGGTTAAAATCGAGACTGAAATAGGAGTAAAAATAACAACAGAGTATAATGTTGTCAAAGGAGTTATGATGACAAACCAGTTAAATACATTAACAACTCTTTGATCATAATCTTTTTTCTGTGGTGGGACCAACTATCGTTAATGAATGGCTTCTGAACTCAATTTGATCTGATATAGCGTACTACCCTGAAGTTAATTCTTCGTATTAACCTTTACTTTGATATAGCTCAATACCCTGAAGTCAATACTTCGTATTGACCTTTACGCTGATATAGCGAACTACCCTGAAGTCATTACTTTGTATTAACCTTTACCCTGATATAGCTCACTACCCTGAAGTCAATACTTCGTATTGACCTTTACGCTGATATAGCGAACTACCCTGAAGTCATTACTTTGTATTAACCTTTACCCTGATATAGCTCACTACCCTGAAGTCAATACTTCGTATTGACCTTTACCCTGATATAGCGTACTACCCTGAAGTCAGTACTTTGTATTAACCTTTACACTGATATAGCGTACTACCCTGAAGTCATTACTTTGTATTAACCTTTACACTGATATAGCGTACTACCCTGAAGTCATTTGTATTAACCTTTACCCTGATATAGCGTACTACCCTGAAGTCAATACTTTGTATTAACCTTTACCCTGATATAGCGTACTACCCTGAAGTCATAACTTTGTATTAACATTTACTTTGATAAAGCTCACTTCAATGAAGTCATTACTTTGTATGAACCTTTACACTGATATAGCGTACTACCCTGAAGTCATCATTACTTTGTATGAACCTTTACACTGATATGGCTCACTTCCCTGAAGTCATTACTTTGTATGAACCTTTACACTGATATAGCGTACTACCCTGAAGTCATTTGTATTAACCTTTACCCTGATATAGCTCACTTCCCTGAAGTCATTACTTTGTATGAACCTTTACACTGATATAGCGTTCTACCCTGAAGTCATTTGTATTAACCTTTACCCTGATATAGCTCACTTCTCTGAAGTCATTACTTTGTATGAACCTTTACACTGATATAGCTCACTACCCTGAAGTCAATACTTTGTATTAACCTTTACCCTGATTCACTTCCCTGAAGTCATTACTTTCTATGAACCTTTACACTGATATAGCGTACTACCCTGAAGTCAATACTTTGTATTAACCTTTACTCTCCACGAGGGTGTATTTGCCTGTGGTGTGACCACTGACCGCTGAGTATGCCCACAATGGGAAAACGAGTCTCCACTCCCCGTCTACATACACACCATTCCACCTGTTTGTCTGCTGACTGACCAGGTTCTCACTGTCACCCACCTCATACCCAGCCGCCTTGGCCAGGCCCTCGATCACCACACACGGGATATCGGCCTCCCTGGAATAAGAAAGTGCAACATTCTATCAACGAACACTTATGAATCCATCCATCCTTAATTTGATCTAGTGATCTCAAAATCATATGTTTAATTCCCATTTATGATACGTTTTAACAATTCATTTTATAATTTCAGGGGTTTTATTTACTGATTACGATTATGCACACATTTCTGTCCTCCTAGCATACGGAGACTTGCGACTATCTGTGATGCCAGCTTGTAGTGCATTATGAACAGGTCTAATCGTAGTTTAGATAGACCTTGGCGAACAAAAGACATATGCGGTTACCTAGATGTAAAGCTTGAATGCAAAACCTCACAAATAAGCAGCCGACAGAAAATATGGGTGTTAAAATATGGTAACATTTTGAAGAAGTCTAAAGTATCTGGCGAAAAGCCGACATGTGACTATCTATAAAAAGTGACTAACCTACAGAGCCTGGCGAAGAGATAACAGAATGTCATGAGGCTTCGTTTGACCTGCTGAAGTATGAAGTTCGGGGAGTCTGGTGGTCCGGCTGATGTGGGTGGATTCTGGTTCTTACACCCGATCTAGTAGAAGATGGCCCGAACTCGCTGTAGGTCGGTGGTTAGACCTTCCGTCAGGTAGGTCAGCAGATCCTCAAAACTGTTTCCTAACTCATCTGGTGCCTTCAAAACACTGGTGTTATTGTCCCAGAGTATTGTGTTGAAGAATGTATTGAATTCACTAAACTTGTCACCAAGTCTGACTTTTAATCGTTGTCTTATTGATTTTAAGTTTTTTTTAAAACTATCACACTCATAGTATCATCTATAAAGTTTTAACTTTAGCAACATTAATCCCACTCCTAGACACCAGATATCAAGTTTTACTTAGACTATTAAATCCCTTATGTTTTGTGACATATATGTTAGAAAACGTTTTCTTGGGTCTTATTTTCATTGGTTCTTTATTTTAGCTACATATTGATAAACGAATTGGCTTATCCTGTTTTGGCATTTTGGTATTTTTGAATTTGTTTCGAGGAACATTGTTTTGATAATATAATCAACGTACCATATTAGCTCGTTGGTCTATCCTTTTAAACTCTCGTTCCTTGATGAGATTTTTCTTTTTAGAATAAGATGGTCGAGGAGGTGGATATCCATCTGGTATGTATGGAAATTCGATCTGGAAACAAAGAAAGTAAGTTGTTATTTTTATAAAGTAATTCTGACCCTGATCTTCAGCTCTTTACAAAAACCAAAGCCCAAAAACCAAGCTTCGTAACTTACACTAATCCGTGTCTCCAGATTTTCACATTCTACGTAGTTCTAACTAGATCTACAGGTCTGATCCGATCTTGCTCCTAAGCATTTAACTTACTCTATATCATCTTGTTTCATATTTAAACTTGCTCTACAGTTCCTAACTTTTTTCCGTTACTTTCTTTTGTGTCAATCCCTTATTTATCCAATAGTTCATGAAGTATTCACAAATGTAGGCTGTCGTTGTTGTTATTGATTTTATAAACTTATCAGATTTTATAAATGCGCATTCTAATGTTCACTTGATTGGTCAGTTTATTGCAGTATGTTGCAGGTAATGCTTAAATATGTTGATAGTAACATGTTTACTAATTACAGTGATATTTGTTTGTTCAGTTGTTGTTGTTGATGACGATGATGATGATGATGATGATGATGACGACGACGATGGCGATTTACAAGTTTTACTATGTAATGTGATGTTGAAGTTGCACATTCTGCGTTAGAACGTATATGTAGATATATGTATTTTCAACCTTACACGAAAGTGTTGGTATTTATATGCATGCTTATTAACTTCAACCATTTAACTATTTTTATTTGCGTTGATATCATTAATTAAGTTATACAATAATGATCACATTATAAATACATACCTTTACACTAGAACACTTCTACATGTAATTTACAATGCAATTTAATTCGTATAACAAAACCGTGTTGTCATTATCTCACGATAGGGCCTTTACGGGTTAAAGCTGTCAACTGTTAAGGTTAGGATTAACACAAGCGGCGAGGCAATGCCAGTAAATATAATAGGATTAAAATCTTATTACAATACAATGAGATAGACATGTATGTCTGTGTATATAAAACTCAAATGAGTAATTACCATTGATAAAATGTCTCTTAAAATATACAGCCTATCTGCAGGACAAGTAAGCTTCCGTTGTTAGCATAAATATTCTCATATCAATAACTAAAACATCCAAATAACTGATGGCTGGCTTGTTACATGTTGTTATCGTAACGACATGAAGTAACGTGACTAGTAAAGTGACGTCCGTTAGTAAGGACACTAAGGAGGCGATCCATAACGGTCATTTCGGATTTCACAGGGAAATGCAGTGCTCTATATCAAAGTTTGATACACCAGGGACTAAGTGTGGACGGAATGACGAATATTGGTATCTGTAGGGCTCCAAAATATCCGATACCGGGCCAGAATAAATTATCACAAGTATTAGCTTCCCAAAAAGCTAGGTGGGCTACGCGGTAGCTTAACCCTTTGATTGGACAGAATATGGAAATTAAACAATGACATGATTTAATTGTTCTGTTGAAAACCATTTTATAATTTGTGAGCTTGTGTTAGTGCAAGGTAGCCAGGTCTAGTACAGACGAACAGTTTTAATAATACTTTTGCTTCCAACAAATTAAAATGGGTTTTATGCAGAGATTGCTAAGCTCAGAGAAAAGACAAAGAAAATATTGAACTTAATCTAATATGTTTCTATATTTTTCTATGGTCCGTTTTCATTCCGCTTTTAGTATGTACTGTCATCCCGCATTATGTTCCGTGTGTCGTTAATAATATATCTGATTATTAATGTTACACGATGGTGATCTAAATCAAATAAGAAATATAAAAGTAATGTCTCGAACATGGTATACTACTACAGATATATTTGTTCCATCTGTAAATGGAACCAGATTGAATTGAAATGCCCGATTAATTTCTAGAAAATCCTTATTCAGAATACTTTTACTACGAATGCTTGTTCTACACCGAAATCTAATTAACGGATGCAAGCGCACATGTGACCATGCTTTATCAGGAAGATGGCGTCCGAATCCGGACAGATTAAAGTCTGTTTCTGTAATTCGTTTTAATATTACTTCAACAGGCAGTGCTTGTAACACACCGAACATCCATCTGTTTCAAGCGTTCTTGCTACATGGCTATCCTGCAAGATGGCGTGATTTGCATCCGATTCTAACTGCAACGCCTCAAGCGGCGTAGCAACAAGAGCAAAAATATTGAATAAAACACTAATTAAATTGTGAGGATTTTATAAATATTGCTGAAACAATGTCAAAATGATTACAAACTCATAAACATGACTAATTCTAAAGCCAAAATGATGTGCAAAAATTCTGTAATTTCGAGGAACATAGAAGTTAATGTTGAATGTCTAAAAGTTATACAGAAAATAAAAACAACTGTGAACCTACGGAAATTGTGTTTCATGTATTTGAATTTATTTCAAATGATATTCTGTTCAGTTTCAATCTGTTGCAGTTTTCCTATTTTGGATTCATGAAATATCCTTTTTTGTTGATTGTGTGTAAATATAAAAGAAATGTATCTGATGATCTAATTAGTATTAGTGTTTAAATCGTCCATGCGTCCAACTGTCTTATAAGTGAGCCATACATAGATAGTTAAAGGTAACATATAGGGAAGTAGAACTGGTATGTATATGAGGTGAGGGTTATTTACGTATTATATGCAACTATTTCTTTTGTTGCACTTTGTAATACACCTTATCTGGAAAACCATAAGGTTTAAGTAATAAAATATTGTATAGGGTCCCGTGATATGGGAGTTTAAGTGCAGAAACAACAATAGATGATATCACAGCTATTTTAATATTTGTAAACTTCAACAAATTAAGATCGTATGTTGGATGATTCAATATCCTTCAAATAACTTTTCTTTTTTAAATTTTAATTGAACTACGTAGTCGTGTATGTGGCGATTGATTGGAAGTATCAAGTAGTGACATAATATTTCACCAGAATGGCACTTGGCCATACAATGAATTCATGTTTCTCAGACGCGAGTTCATGCACTGGAACAACAATGATTTGTATGGAGTGCTACACGTTTATTAATATATGTCTTCTTATAACTGTACCGATATCCCCATTGTAGTCATGTTTACTGTAAATATTGATGTAATTAAAGGTTACATTATATTCTTGGATCATAATCAAAATACTGTGATTTTAGAATTCCAACCCAGAAAACGAAAGTAAAATTTCATAGATGATATCAGGCGGGCACTTGCAGTTAATTTGATGATGAAGCAATGACAGTTTATACTGACAATTTTGAAGTTGTACGAAATAATAAAGTGATGCTTATGAAAGTGTGTTGTTGTTGTCCTTATTGTTGTTATTGTTGTTGTCGTTATTGTTGTTGTTGTCAATGACGCTGTCATAACGTGTGGATTAAGACAAGGTCAGACAATTGAAATATGATAATAGACTTAATACAATACTATGAGATAGTCATCTTATAGATTTAGTATTATGTAAATAAAACTTAAATAGATGATATTCATTTTTAATTTTTTACGATTACATTAAACAATATAACGTTATGTGCTTTCCACCTTCATCATTTAAATGAAACATATCACGCAGTTATTTTTTTCATCGATTATCTAGATAATAACAATATAATTACTTAGTACAGTAAACACGGTTATAACATTTATTAGAGACATCTTATAGGAACCTTGATGGAGAAGAACACTTTAGTGTACGTTATAACTATATCTTCATTGTAAGCGTCTTCATTTTAAACGTGTTTTACTGTACCCAGAAGCAGATGATATTAGGCCACATGCATCGTTCGAACGCCTTTTTCTTTCTGAAGGGTATACCTTTTATATCAATCCAGAGTTATAAAAGTTAATTTCAGTAATTGTTAGCGTAGGTTCTAATAAAGAAATAAAAGAGACAAGAACTTAATCAGGTAGCATTTAATGACTCACACAATTTTGAGAATTTTAACGACATGTTGCATTCTTGATGAATAATACATAAAACTAGTGATGTTTATATATCAAAGGGACAATTTAGTCGAATGTGGCATTGATATAAATATATATATATATACATATATAGGAAACCAACCAATCATCAACTCCTCGGTGGTTATTTATTTTTTTTATTTTATATTTTCATTTGTTTAACTTACGTGACACCGGCTTGAGTATGGATATAGCATACATATTGTACCTGCCGACTTTAAGCATTATCAGTTTAAATAATTAACAATATTACGGAATTTGTTAATATACACTGCTTCCAAAAGTTCTGTTTACTTATGTTAAAATTCGCTGACAATTCATCGCTAAAAACTGTCGAAAATGCAATTAATGAGTTAGAGATATAAATAAGTTGATGGGATGATGTCGGACATGTGCAGCATATCATTGTAATAGTTTTACCATGTATGCTGCATATTCCCGTCATCGCTGCCTATACTTTGTATCTCATCTTTGTTGAAACATATTATCATAAGTCATTGTACTTCATAATTATGTGTTCACTTTTTATAGTGTCACAATTTTATGTATGTCATTAATAAAATGACATTAACAACATTTTCTATCGCTGTTGTTTTTACAATGTTTCTACAAACGAGCTGCTGTCTCTGTACAGTATACCTAGCTACCATAAATAATGTATACTGATGCCTGTAATATTAAGGTTCACACATTTCCTGACTTTTCTATATTTGTAAAAATGCACGAGTAACAAAATCTTATAGGACAGGGTATTTGGTTTTGTGTTTCATAAAAATGTGGAACAATACGTTAATGTTATATTTTGCTTCGTAGTTATATAACAGAATTAACGTCACTTAATTGTCCTTTAATTTCTCCTACTGCTAACTATCGTATGATATCCGTCTTCGTGACCACACTGATAATGTAAACGTCGTAATACACTAGTAAATTATTTAAGTAGTAACCAGAAGGGGTATCAAGTGACTTTGAATATGTCTGAATTTATCATATATCAGGTATCAAGATAGTATATGTCAATGAAATATCATCATGTTGACCGTTAACCTTTCAAGGTCATTCAATTCCACAAAGACTTAATCAATCCTCACATTTCCCCATCCTTCATATGGATTTCTTTTCACCTGCAGTCACATTCGTCAAGAAAACCTCCATCATGGGGGGATACTGCGTTGATTTATTTCTGGTGTAAACAGGACTCGAATAGGCCTTACATTAGCTTGATTTTAACTATGATGTATTTTTGAGTTTTAAATGAAATGATTTGTAAATAATCTAAAAATCAAGCAACATAATGTTGATTATAATAATTATAACACTTTTATATTCTACATGAACTAAAGAGAGACGCACAAAATAAAGACTATATAATACTTTGAAATATTTGATGAATAACCTCACTATATGTAGTTAGGTCAAGCTTAGTTGTTTTTGTATTTGTTTTTCTCTTACGAACAGTGATATCAAACGTGATTATATAATCTTCATGGAACATAATCAGCAGTCAAGAAAGATTTAATACAAAACAAATAAGCTTTTGTGAATATGCTTGGAGATCTTTTACCCAATAGGCTTTAAATATCGAAATTGAACTTCTGAAATAGATGTCGTTTTCACAGTGGTACAAATAAAGATAATATGTTTACAGAAAAAATAAATTTTTGTAAATATGCTTGAAGACCTTTTACCTAAAAGATTTATAAGTGATCCAATTTTGAATGAAACAATTATGATATTATACAATTATTACCCTCTGTGGAGGGATACATCTAGAATTGTCTAGCGAAGCCCGAGAGAAAATAACCCTTTTCAAGGAGACATTTCTAGATGTATCCCGACACATAGGAATATGATTATTTTATTATACCGAACAAAATTAAAACAAATCCATAAATTTGTTACACGAACAAGATATCTAAATCTCTGGTAAAAGAACTAAAGACATTTTCCAACAACGTTGTTAAATTTGTCGGGCTGCAAAAGATAAGCAACAACGCGCTAGCGTTGCCATTGTTGGTTGACGTTGCCGACGACGTCAACTTCCTGTCACGTGCGGAGGGGTTATTTCCCTGGGGTTGTTTCCTTCGGAGGTTATTTCCCTGAGTTTATTTCCCTCGCCTTCCAATTCCGATGAAATATCTAACTTATTCAATGTCATGTGATGACGTTTAATTTAATCAGAACATTCTAAATGAAAGTGAGGTATAATAATGCTTTTTAAATATTGTCTTGAATACGTATGTAACCGAACAATGCCAAGAATTTTGCAAGTGTAAACGTTAAATCATATAACTAATCTGTATACGATTCTATATAGAACTGACAACAATATGGTAGATTTCTAAATAAAGAACAATGGACTTCTTGGTAGTGGAAAATACCGAGAAACATCAAATGTGTACTTAACACAAAGATTATTTGGTCTATTGACTATCTATATTTAGAATTATTCGAAGAAAAATTAATATAAATAAACATTGGTTGCATTAACAACAGATCTATATTTATGTGTATATATGCAATCAATCTTTATAGTATTTTCCGTATAACTAAATATATTATTTGGTATCGTCACCATCAGTTAGTAATAATATATATCGTTTCCATTGGTATAAACAAACACTGATGACCCGTCAGGGTTATTGGTCTGATCTTCTTTCAAATAGACTAAATACTATCACACATTGAATCAAATAACCTATGATCAAGTTTTATAAATCATCTGAACATATGTTTACCTTAACATAATGAATAAACATTATGTCTAATTAAACATCAGAGGACTACTTAGAAATGTAAAAAGAAACATTTTGTTAATTTTGTCTACTATATACAATAGATATGACAAATCAAAAGCTACATGTTTCCATATATGGTTTAAATTGAAATGAATACCACTGACCTGTCTACTCTTTGTTGTAGACTTTAAATTACATGAGTACACTTTCAAACTGATGTATGGACGTTCTTTGTTCATTAAAAGGAACACATGATCTACACTAGTAAATAGTGATGTAACTAACGATAACGTAAGAACTATTATTTGAAATAATTCCATTTTTCATTTGGAATTCCAAACCAAAAATTCAATAAAACCGACTATCACATGCTATATGCATTACAGACCAAATAAATACATTTAGTATTCAAGTGTCCGAGCGCCATCCTACAATTTTAAATTAATCGTAAGTATTTTGATTTAAATTTATTAGATATGAAACATGTTCACTAATCGATTAAAAATAATTAAAATATGTCATGATAACTTACAATTAAAACTAGAATTTTTCGAAAATAGAATTATTATGCGTCCATATTTAAATTTTTTGTGAAATGAAAAACTACATTTTAAGTATATTTTTGTTTGTTGTTATTATATTTAATGATGTTGTAGTGAGCTATAAAGTGGGGATAATTGACTGAACAGCTATTTTCGTGGGGACATCGTAAATGACGTGGGTATATGCGCATCATTTATAGTAATTATTACGATTTTTTTACATAATTTTTCAAATCTCGTTTTTTTTTTCTGGAAAAAAAAATCACATGACTGTCATATATATTCATCAGTCCATCCACCAAATACAAAAAAAAATCTATAACAACATTCATTTTCATTGAGTTAGCCCCCTGTGGCAGTAACGTGAGCTGGATAACGGACGTATACTAATCAGAGGAGATAACTCCAAAATCACCAATTCCTTCCAGTTCTAGAGTGTATTTTACAGTTGAATATGAAGTTTTGTGATTATGATTTCCGTGACAGATGCCGATCACTGACGATGAGAGACGGATCACTATTGTAGGAGATGTACAGGTAGGTTAAAGTTGTATGGTCTATCACTTTTGCTCTTTTTGTCATAGTGAAAACTGTTTAAGTGTTATACACATTTTCTCCGTCTGTCTGAGGTTTAAACTTTCTCTTTTTACCACTTTTTATTAAGTTGCAGCACTGGAAGTATTTTTGATCATACAAGTAAAAAAACATCTTTTAAACGTGTACACGCGAAAAAAAGGCTCGAAAGATGCCGAATCATTTCGAACTTGTCCGCACATTGTCGCGACAATCTCGAAGTAACACAAGAGTTGTGAAACCAAGAGTTATTGTTATTGGCCGACATAAGCGTTTGGGGAGCTAAATCATCAAATTATATGTCCATGTTCAAATATCAAATGTTAAAGCGACATATCGTTTCAGTTCTGAAATTTGCATGAAATGGAACTTTAAGTATTGACCGACTCACATCACATGCTCTGCTTTCTCTATAAATACCAAGCGATGTAAAACGCGTTTGATGTTTCTGTTGTCATAATTATAAAATGTATTTTAGATTTAACAAGAGGATGCATTTGTTATATGGTGTAACAAGAGCATTTGTTATATGGTGGTTTCGTAAACATTTATTATGCGACAGTTCATGGAACAACTGTTATTATTTTGTCATCTTACAGTAAACCTGTCAATCTGTCGATCTGTCTATCTTATTTTGATTTCTTTCCTTTTATGTCTGTTGTCTTTCATCAAGTCCTATCGCCACGTCGCTTTGATTTTAACGCATAAATCATACGAAATTCTAATTTTGATTAAACAAAATACATCATGCAGTTGATGGTTTTCACTGTGTCTATAGATAAGACAAGCAATTTTA
The DNA here is from genome assembly GCF_041381155.1 of Argopecten irradians. Classification (NCBI taxonomy): domain Eukaryota; kingdom Metazoa; phylum Mollusca; class Bivalvia; order Pectinida; family Pectinidae; genus Argopecten; species Argopecten irradians. The sequence goes on along the minus strand of NC_091143.1, from coordinate 4,849,883 downwards.
TAACATGAAGAAAATAAAAGAATAAAACAGAATAACAAGAAAAGGAGAAATTGATATGGGTCTTAAGCAACGTTTTATTTCATGATACATTATCGTGCTAATTCTACATTTAGACGTACAGTTAATTATGTCGTACCGATGTTTATTTGTATCGAGTTAGGTCAACTATTTAATATATATGTATTTCCGTAATTGACTATTCTAATAAGATTATAATCGTGGGACGTTATGAATACATGTAGTGTACATACCCTGTCTGGGGCGGTAATGGTAATAGGCATTGACCTGTAGTTGTAATCATATACATGGTGTGATATGTATAAAACAATACCATGTTGGCAGTATCTTATGGTAGGATCGTCAAGGGTTACTTACAAGGGAACTTACAAAGTCAGCAGGGTTAATGTTAAAAACGATTTAGCCCAATACCACGAAGTTGACACCTTTCCAACAATGTTTTTGCAATCCTTTTACATTTTAATGAAATGGGCTTAAAGAGACACAAGTTTGCAAGAGACACACGATCATTGTTTAATTAAAACCTTTCTCTCTCTCTCTTACTCTCTCTCTCTCTCTGTGTTTGATTCATATCTGGAAGATCTTCCATTTAAACTATTTAAAAGAAAGAATATACCTAGATATATGCATGTTATGCAATGGTCAATATTGTAGGACGAAAAGTTACTTACGTAACATTACATACCATCCAAAACTAATCAAGAGACATTTTTAGCAAACAATGCAACACCATACAATTTTTATCTTTAATGTATTATTGGATAGCTGGGTCCCGTTTCAAAAAATTTACTAACTAAGGAAAACTCCTTAAATTTCCCCATAGGAAAGAATTACAGAAACAAAAATTAAATTAAATTAAATTAAATGGTATTAATGAAATTTATTAAGTTCATTGTCATGATCTTTCCTATGGATTGCTATGGGGAATTTTATGGTAAAGAGTTTTCTTAAAGTTAAGAAATGTTGATAAAACTGGGTCCTGATGGCACTATATTTAATAGGAAAGCATACTTTATAACTGACTTTGACTACAAAAGTTGTAAATAATATTTCCCTGAACGTTTGTTCGTGTATAAATAAAGAGACTGAATACTCACGGGATCAGTGCTAGCCTCTGTCAGGAGTCCATCGTCCTCCCCTATAGGTCTAACATGGGATCCTCCACACCCCATAATACTTTATTCTGATAATACAGAAATGATATACATATTAATATTACGTGTCATAATCTGTCATAAACATACATCTAATAGATTATTTAGAATGTACGGTCACTCGACGACTTTGGTGTTTAAATCAATCTTTATATGGACCATTTTCCTTATCAAAAATTATACTCACAGAATTGTAAAAAATGTAAATAACTTAGTTAGATAAGGAAACGAAACCCTAGTTTGTATGCATGTTTAGAATTTTCTCTCGTAAACTACTTAACAAAATTAGATAAAAGCAATATATTGTGATCCGGAAGAATGACCGTCTTCCAATACTTACTGTTTCTATATGTTATGTCCACAAACATAGCCTCCATCAACGTGCATACCTTATGTGGTATACACCTCTGCCGTTTTACATATCCTTCGTCATATTTTTGATTCGGTTGATATTCACGGATTGCTTCAATATCACAGCATCCGAGCTGAGTCTTTTATACCCATAGTGTTCCAAGTGAAAGACAAATGAATCCTCCCTACCTATAACTAATTCATAAGCACACAACTCGATTATATTGTACATTGTGCAAAACCCTTACCGCTTCGAACCTTTGTTAAACGTGTGTATATTAAATGCTTTGTTTAGCATTCTAATTGTCAACGCAGGATATCACACCTCATGAATTTTAATATGTTCTGTGAAACAAAGGGGCCAATCTGGCTGTTAACTACGTGTATTTTATGAAAGACATCATAAGAATCTCTGGTATTTAACTCCGATGTACGCAAAGTGAGCTGTGGTTTTGGTTTAGTCCTATAAGCTAGTTTGATGACGAATTTCAGACCAGCATCGGCTGAAGTTGATTTTCCGGCGAAATCGATCAAAATTTTAAGAAAGCACAGAACTTAGACTATAGCCTTTTAGGATTCAAAATTTAAGAAAAAATGGACTCCGAAAAATCATGGTTCCTGATAAACATCATGTTTGTTTTAAGGATGGACGCGGAATCAGCTTCATATTCATCTGTACAATATGGAGTAAATTTCCAACTTAAATTACAGCTTTATTCTTAATATTGATATACAATGTGTTTAATAGGAAGAAAAATATTCAAATAATAAAGAATAATAAATAAATAAGTTAATAATAAAAGCTTAGGCCACTTAAAATATCATCTTGTCCAGTGATATACAGTTTGTCAGGAAATTGGAAAGGTCTTTGACTATTGTTAGCAGAAATCATGACATAATGCATGTATTGTAGTTTTAGCAACCTTGGTTCCGCTGATTGATCTATCTTACAGGATAGTAACTTTACTTACATATGGAAGTCAACCCTAGACAAATGTGAGGAGGTCCTGAAAACACCTTTCGTCAAAGGTGTGAAAGACGGTAACCTTGACCAAGAGGTGTTTGGTAAATCTTTCCTCCTTTTTTCCATCCCATCATGAATATCATGTTCTGCCTTCCATTTCTTATATGTGCATTATACATCATGTAGGTAGTTGTAAGACATGAAAAATTATTATCTTAAAGACTCTAACTTCTTACTAAAATGAGAACAAACGTCATAGAATAATAAAATCTGTTACCTGTAAGTGATCGAGATCGGGTTATCTCAGTCGAGGGCTAAGATTTTGTAACATAATCCCAACCGAGGCGTTAGCCGAGGTTGGGATGTTACAAAATCTTAGCCCAAGACTGAGATAACCCGATCTTGATCACTTAAAGGTAATAGATTTTTTTTCTCGCACCTCTAAGATATAATAAAACCATCCATAAAACGCATTCAGAGTAAAATTATCCCGTCTTGGGCCTCCTGGTTCAAAGCCGATTGACCATTTCATCTGCGTTTCGAATTTAGTCATTCCGCGTAAAACTATAGTTCGGTTATATCAAAGAAAAAGGCTGATCAATCGGTACATACTATTTTAATCATTAAAAACAACAACCAAAAAATGCATGGTAAATGCTGAATGTACATAATTCTAATAATATTGATTGTCTGAAGCGTGTGACGTCATCGATTCGAGAGTATGACGTCACATGCGCGGACTGTTACATGAATGGTGTAAAATTCCGCCAAAAATCGCGTAAAGGTACCAGACAGATCGGACGAGATAGAAAAATCTAGCACTGGGTATCATGTGAGATTTCCCTGTCCGAGGTGCGAGAAAAATATTTCTTGGTGTAATACAGTATCATTAATTAAAAAATAAGTTTTATCATTAATGTACAGTTCTTTCTACTTGCTATATTAATTATAAATATCCTTTCATTTTTTTGGGAACAAATCGAACTCTCCGAAACATTTCATACGATATGTATGTACCTTATTGAGTTAATACCACTATTACTAATATACCAATAAGCAGTGTTTTTCCCCATTTCAATTCGTCTAAAGAAAAATACTCCATACTTTATTTGTTTCTCCATTGTTTCCGTTTTCCCTGTATTAGGTAGATATATGGTCCAGGACTGTGTGTTTCTTTACGAACAATACAGATGCATCAAGAGAGTAGCGGAGAGAACGACCGATCTGACAGTTCGACAGCTTCTCAACAATATACTTGATAAATATCAAGGGTAACAATACTAGAACTAAGGATAATATAACAGCAACATTTTTATAATTTATAATTTTGAAATGTAATGCTAGGTTTAATCTTATAAAAAAAAAGATTATACATGTGTCATTCTTTTCCTTTTTCCTTTTACAACATCACTAAGAAAGAGGAAATCCCAAACAGTTTTAAATAAACATTAAATATTGCCACCTTAGAACACAAAGAATTTCTTCAAACAAGTTCATGTCATCATGATGAGTAATAAGATTCGTAAAAACAAACAAAAAAGTAACTCGTATAAGCAAGTTTACATTCATAAATAAATTAACTTTTAAAACATCTTACGGAAAAGTAATGTTTAAAGTAAAAGTCGATGTCGAGATACCAAAACAACGCGGTATAATGTACCCTCGATTAATCGCACCTTCTGGTGAACGTGACGTCACAATCACAGGGAGTAATAGACTATATTTACATATGATCCTATATAGTCAAAGGGAGGGGAGTTGCGTTCAAATTAGCGTAAACGCAATGACGTGTGAATACAAACGCAGTGCAGGTTCGGACTACTTCTAGTTCACGCTTACGCGCTACATGTAGAATAAGTCTGTATCCCATTGCGTTCATACCACCTTTAACGCAATCAAAACACTGTTCAATCTCTATGTAAATCATTATGTATAATAATAACTTCAGTGCGAAGACACTTACCATTATTTTTATTAGTGACATTATGTACGTTTTTTAGTTACTTCAAATGTTAAAGCTATGTAATTTAATAGCTTTGCATACACATCCATCAATATACCAAAATGTATATTAAAAATGATCACGTTATCATCCCTCATAGAGTTATATAACAAATGACGATGTTGTGCAACTGTTAATAGCTGCCATGACTTAAATTTCGTTGAATCGAAAAATACTATTTTTTGTTTTCTAAATTTAAAATTCAGAACCCGCAACAACCACAATTATGACTAGAATTTATAGAACTGTAACACTGAAATAAACCTTTATCGGAGGAAACCTCACTTTTAACCTAGCAAACACAGAGTCATAAATTGTGTAGAATTCATTCAAATGTCACAGTCTGTCACCCTACAGACACTACGAGAGAGCCTTCCGTGTATGGCACATCGACCCGAACAACCCTTCCGGCATCAAACTAGGCAAAGCATGCCAGGACTACATAGACTACATGAACAGAGTCGCGGAGACCATGGACGCCATTTATTTTGTGGTATCAATGGGCCCGTGTCTGAAGCTGTGGCAATGGGTTGGAAGCAAGATAGGGGTATGGATGTTATTATTCAGTCAAGATTCGGTTATGTGTAGCGCAATTGGATTGACCAGAAAACGCAATCAGTAGGGATCCGGGTTCGAACCCCGGTCTTTTCGCTACATATTATTCTCTTTTTTTTACAAAATTGGTCTCAAAGTCTTCGCCTCGAACACACAACTAACACATCCGCATGTACACTGCTGAGCGCACACTCTCAATACTTGAAACAGGCTTCGTAAGCTCGCCAGTGTTGTAACAGGGGAGGAGATTGAGCTACCTTGTAGACACGATCCAACTCTGCACATTACATACAAGAGGACGTCATTAAATCACTCTAACTGTTGACGGGATGTTAAACCTTATCAACCAAACAACCATATTATTGACATCTTATTTAATGACACAATTTGATATTCCGTTATCAGTATTTAACTTTAATTAACTACTGAATGGTATTTGATTTCACAATTAGGCCTATAAATCTGTTTCTTGCATATTAAAGTATCTCTGTAATAATTATCATCTTACAGACTCTACATGGCGCTTACAAAAGCTGGGCAGAAGCCAACTTTCGCGGTGGCAGCACATTGGAGAGAGTCATTGATACAATCGACAAGGCTAAATTAGACCTATCCAAGGCCATCGATGTATTCCAAGAAGGCATTGCTCATGAATACAATTTCTTTGACTCAGCCAGAAAGTAGTGCGCGTTTGTACTAATGAAAAGTGTTTAAATAACATTTTTTTAAAGCTAACGTTCAAAATGTTAGTTACCATACACTGATATTTAAAGTTGTGTGGTTTATGACTTTCGCTCTTTTTGTTTATAGTGAAATCTCTTCAAGTGTAATACATATTTTCGTCGTCTGCCTGAGGTTTAAACTTTCTTATTTTACCACTTTTTATAAAGTTGCAGCAATGGAAGTATTTCTAATGATAAAAGAAAAAAATCCTTTTGTCTTGTACACGAGAAAAAATAGGCTCGAAAGATGCCGAATCATTCCGCACCCTTCCGAACATCGTAGCAACAATCTCAAAGAAATACGTGAGTTGTGAAACCAAGAGAAAATGTCAACAATTTTTCATAAACAAAACATGTGGTCGACCTCAGCAGACTGGATCTACGACGAAATTAATGCCCGAACATTACATTATTTGATACACACAATATTTTACGGTGATGTGTGAATTAGATGTTTCAAATACTCGCTCTGTGGACATATACCAGCTTGATTTGCTCATAGTAGCCAAAAGGAAAACGGAAACAAACGCATGTGCGCTTACGCTAATTACCTCGCTCACCACCTGAAGGTCATGTCGACATCAATCACGTGTTTTGATTTGGAATTCCGAAAAAACTAAAAGATACTGAACATGGCGATGATTGAAGTCGCTTTATTCAAAATCAGCAATATACGATTCCTAGATTTCGGCTGTCCTATAGGCTGATATATGCTTTTGGGGAGCTGAATCATCAAGTTACATGTTCATGTTCAAATATCAAATGTTTAAGCGACACATCGTTATAGTGAAATTCTCTTGAAATATACCTTTAACATTTTTCTATCAAATAGATTTTAAAACAAACTTTTTGACGTATCTAAGGCGTACTTTGTTTCTATGTATTGATGAATTTGTTTCTTTTTTATAGATGTGTGTTTTGTAATTTGTTTTTGTTTATTTTAATTCATTAAAATTTCCTTTGTAGTTATTTGTGTAAGCTTTGTTGTTGATAAATGTTTTATGTGTTCTCTATAGAAGTAGATCACATTAAAATATTAGCGTTTTGTATTAACAATGGCAAATATTATGAATAATTCTGTTTTTTTTTTGTTCTATTTTTTTATTCTACCAGTAAAACACCGGCTAGTCTGGGGACAGATCAGATTAATGTCAGTGACGAGTATCAGGTCATCACCGGCTAGTCTGGGGACAAATTAGATTAATGTCAGTGACGACTGACAATAACGACGAGTATCAGGTTAATGTCAGTCGTAGTAAAGTAGGGGTTAGCTACTCTATTCTAGGAGACTGACAATAACGACGAGTATCAGGTCATCACCGGCTAGTCTGGGGACAAATCAGATTAATGTCAGTCATAGACAAGTAGGGGTTAGCTACTCTATTCTAGGAGACTGACAATAACGACAAGTATCAGGTCATCACCGGCTAGTCTGGGGACAAATCAGATTAATGTCAGTGACGAGTAACAGGTCATCACCGGCTAGTCTGGGGACAGATCAGATTAATGTCAGTGACGAGTATCAGGTCATCACCGGCTAGTCTGGGGACAAATCAGATTAATGTCAGTCATAGACAAGTAGGGGTTAGCTACTCTATTCTAGGAGACTGACAATAACGACGAGTATCAGGTCATCACCGGCTAGTCTGGGGACAAATCAGATTAATGTCAGTCATAGACAAGTAGGGGTTAGCTACTCTATTCTAGGAGACTGACGATAAAGGACACGAACGACGTCAGTGACGAGTATCAGGTCATCACTGGCTAGTCTGGGGACAAATCAGATTAATGTCAGTCATAGACAAGTAGGGGTTAGCTACTCTGTTCTAGGAGACTGACAATAACGACGAGTATCAGGTCATCACCGGCTAGTCTGGGGGCAAATCAGATTAATGTCAGTCATAGTACAAGTAGGGGTTAGCTACTCTATTCTAGGAGACTGACAATAACGACGAGTATCAGGTCATCACCGGCTAATCTGGGAACAAATCAGATTAATGTCAGTCGTAGTAAAGTAGGGCTTAGCTACTCTATTCTAGGAGACTGACAATAACGACGAGTATCAGGTCATCACCGGCTAGTCTGGGGACAAATCAGATTAATGTCAGTCATAGACAAGTAGGGGTTAGCTACTCTATTCTAGGAGACTGACAATAACGACGAGTATCAGGTCATCACCGGCTAGTCTGGGGACAAATCAGATTAATGTCAGTGACGAGTATCAGGTCATCACCGGCTAGTCTTAGACAAGTAGGGGTTAGCTACTCTATTCTAGGAGACTGACAATAACGACGAGTATCAGGTCATCACCGGCTAGTCTGGGGACAAATCAGATTAATGTCAGTCATAGACAAGTAGGGGTTAGCTACTCTATTCTAGGAGACTGACAATAACGACGAGTATCAGGTCATCACCGGCTAGTCTGGGGACAAATCAGATTAATGTCAGTGACGAGTATCAGGTCATCACCGGCTAGTCTGGGGACAAATCAGATAAATGTCAGTGACGAGACAGGTCATCACCGGCTAGTCTGGGGTTAGCTACTCTGTTCTAGGAGACTGACAATAACGACGAGTATCAGGGCATCACCGGCTAGTCTGGGGACAAATCAGATTAATGTCAGTCGTAGTAAAGTAGGGGTTAGCTACTCTATTCTAGGAGACTGACAATAACGACGAGTATCAGGTCATCACCGGCTAATCTGGGGACAAATCAGATTAATGTCAGTCGTAGTAAAGTAGGGGTTAGCTACTCTATTCTAGGAGACTGACAATAACGACGAGTATCAGGTCATCACCGGCTAGTCTGGGGACAAATCAGATTAATGTCAGTCATAGACAAGTAGGGGTTAGCTACTCTATTCTAGGAGACTGACAATAACGACGAGTATCAGGTCATCACCGGCTAGTCTGGGGACAAATCAGATTAATGTCAGTGACGAGTATCAGGTCATCACCGGCTAGTCTGGGGACAAATCAGATTAATGTCAGTCATAGACAAGTAGGGGTTAGCTACTCTATTCTAGGACTGACAATAACGACAAGTATCAGGTCATCACCGGCTAGTCTGGGACAAGATCAGATTAATGTCAGTCATAGACAAGTAGGGGTTAGCTACTCTATTCTAGGAGACTGACAATAACGACGAGTATCAGGTCATCACCGGCTAATCTGGGGACAAATCAGATTAATGTCAGTCGTAGTAAAGTAGGGGTTAGCTACTCTATTCTAGGAGACTGACAATAACGACGAGTATCAGGTCATCACCGGCTAGTCTGGGGACAAATCAGATTAATGTCAGTCATAGACAAGTAGGGGTTAGCTACTCTATTCTAGGAGACTGACAATAACGACGAGTATCAGGTCATCACCGGCTAGTCTGGGGACAAATCAGATTAATGTCAGTAGTAGTAAAGTAGGGGTTAGCTACTCTATTCTAGGAGACTGACGATAACGACGAGTATCAGGTCATCACCGGCTAGTCTGGGGACAAATCAGATTAATGTCAGTCATAGTAAAGTAGGGGTTAGCTACTCTATTCTAGGAGACTGACAATAACGACGAGTATCAGGTCATCACCGGCTAGTCTGGGGACAAATCAGATTAATGTCAGTCATAGACAAGTAGGGGTTAGCTACTCTATTCTAGGAGACTGACAATAACGACGAGTATCAGGTCATCACCGGCTAGTCTGGGGACAGATCAGATTAATGTCAGTGACGAGTATCAGGTCATCACCGGCTAGTCTGGGGACAGATCAGATAATGTCAGTGACGAGTATCAGGTCATCACCGGCTGGGACAAATCAGATTAATGTCAGTATAGACAAGGGGGGTCATCTACCGGCTAGTCTAGGAGACTGACAATAACGACGAGTATCAGGTCATCACCGGCTAGTCTGGGGACAAATCAGATTAATGTCAGTGACGAGTATCAGGTCATCACCGGCTAGTCTGGGGACAAATCAGATTAATGTCAGTCGTAGTAAAGTAGGGCTTAGCTACTCTATTCTAGGAGACTGACAATAACGACGAGTATCAGGTCATCACCGGCTAGTCTGGGGACAAATCAGATTAATGTCAGTCATAGACAAGTAGGGGTTAGCTACTCTATTCTAGGAGACTGACAATAACGACGAGTATCAGGTCATCACCGGCTTGTGTCTGGGGACAAATCAGATTAATGTCAGTGACGAGTATCAGGTCATCACCGGCTAGTCTGGGGACAAATCAGATTAATGTCAGTCATAGACAAGTAGGGGTTAGCTACTCTATTCTAGGAGACTGACAATAACGACGAGTATCAGGTCATCACCGGCTAGTCTGGGAACAGATCAGATTAATGTCAGTCATAGACAGATTAATGTCAGTGACGAGTATCAGGTCATCACCGGCTAGTCTGGGGACAAATCAGATTAATGTCAGTGACGAGTATCAGGTCATCACCGGCTAGTCTGGGGACAAATCAGATTAATGTCAGTCATAGACAAGTAGGGGTTAGCTACTCTATTCTAGGAGACTGACAATAACGACAAGTATCAGGTCATCACCGGCTAGTCTGGGAACAGATCAGATTAATGTCAGTCATAGACAAGTAGGGGTTAGCTACTCTATTCTAGGAGACTGACAATAACGACGAGTATCAGGTCATCACCGGCTAGTCTGGGGACAAATCAGATTAATGTCAGTCATAGACAAGTAGGGGTTAGCTACTCTATTCTAGGAGACTGACAATAACTCGACAAGTATCAGGTCATCATCACCGGCTAGTCTGGGGACAAATCAGATTAATGTCAGTCATAGACAAGTAGGGGTTAGCTACTCTATTCTAGGAGACTGACAATAACGACGAGTATCAGGTCATCACCGGCTAGTCTGGGGACAAATCAGATTAATGTCAGTCGTAGTAAAGTAGGGGTTAGCTCAGTCGTAGTAAAGTAGGGGTTAGCTACTCTATTCTAGGAGACTGACAATAACGACGAGTATCAGGTCATCACCGGCTAGTCTGGGGACAAATCAGATTAATGTCAGTCATAGACGAGTATCAGGTCATCACTCTAGTCTTGGGACACAATATCAGAGTATTACCGGCTATGTCAGTCATAGACAAGTAGGGGTTAGCTACTCTATTCTAGGAGACTGACAATAACGACAAGTATCAGGTCATCACTCGGCTAGTCTGGGGACAGATCAGATTAATGTCAGTGACGAGTATCAGGTCATCACCGGCTAGTCTGGGGACAAATCAGATTAATGTCAGTGACGAGTATCAGGTCATCACCGGCTAGTCTGGGGACAAATCAGATTAATGTCAGTCATAGACAAGTAGGGGTTAGCTACTCTATTCTAGGAGACTGACAATAACGACGAGTATCAGGTCATCACCGGCTAGTCTGGGGACAAATCAGATTAATGTCAGTCGTAGTAAAGTAGGGGTTAGCTACTCTATTCTAGGAGACTGACAATAACGACGAGTATCAGGTCATCACCGGCTAGTCTGGGGACAAATCAGATTAATGTCAGTCATAGACAAGTAGGGGTTAGCTACTCTATTCTAGGAGACTGACAATAACGACGAGTAGTATCAGGTCATCACCGGCTAGTCTGGGGACAAATCAGATTAATGTCATCGAGATTAGGTAGACTAAATGTATCAGGTCATCACCGGCTAGTCTGGGGACAAATCAGATAATGTCAGTCATAGTAGGGGTTAGCTACTCTATTCTAGGAGACTGACAATAACGACGAGTATCAGGTCATCACCGGCTAGTCTGGGGACAAATCAGATTAATGTCAGTCATAGACAAGTAGGGGTTAGCTACTCTATTCTAGGAGACTGACAATAACGACGAGTATCAGGTCATCACCGGCTAATCTGGGAACAAATCAGATTAATGTCAGTCGTAGTAAAGTAGGGGTTAGCTACTCTATTCTAGGAGACTGACAATAACGACGAGTATCAGGTCATCACCGGCTAGTCTGGGGACAAATCAGATTAATGTCAGTCGTAGTAAAGTAGGGGTTAGCTACTCTATTCTAGGAGACTGACAATAACGATGAGTATCAGATCATCACCGGCTAGTCTGGGGACAAATCAGATTAATGTCAGTGACGAGTATCAGGTCATCACCGGCTAGTCTTGGGACAAATCAGATTAATGTCAGTCATAGACAAGTAGGGGTTAGCTACTCAATTCTAGGGAGACTCAGATTACAATAACCGACTAGTCGACGAGTATCAGGTCATCACCGGCTAGTCTGGGGACAAATCAGATTAATGTCAGTGACGAGTATCAGGTCATCACCGGCTAGTCTGGGGACAAATCAGATTAATGTCAGTCATAGACAAGTAGGGGTTAGCTACTCTATTCTAGGAGACTGACAATAACGACAAGTATCAGGTCATCACCGGCTAGTCTGGGGACAAATCAGATTAATGTCAGTGACGAGTATCAGGTCATCACCGGCTAGTCTGGGGACAAATCAGATTAATGTCAGTCATAGTAAAGTAGGGGTTAGCTACTCTATTCTAGGAGACTGACAATAACGACGAGTATCAGGTCATCACCGGCTAGTCTGGGGACAAATCAGATTAATGTCAGTCATAGACAAGTAGGGGTTAGCTACTCTATTCTAGGAGACTGACAATAACGACAAGTATCAGGTCATCACCGGCTAGTCTGGGGACAAATCAGATTAATGTCAGTCATAGACAAGTAGGGGTTAGCTACTCTATTCTAGGAGACTGACAATAACGACGAGTATCAGGTCATCACCGGCTAGTCTGGGGACAAATCAGATTAATGTCAGTCATAGACAAGTAGGGGTTAGCTACTCTATTCTAGGAGACTGACAATAACGACGAGTATCAGGTCATCACCGGCTAGTCTGGGGACAAATCAGATTAATGTCAGTCATAGAGTAGCTACTCTATTCTAGGAGACTGACAATAACGACAAGTATCAGGTCATCACCGGCTAGTCTGGGGACAAATCAGATTAATGTCAGTGACGAGTATCAGGTCATCACCGGCTAGTCTGGGGACAAATCAGATTAATGTCAGTCATAGACAAGTAGGGGTTAGCTACTCTATTCTAGGAGACTGACAATAACGACGAGTATCAGGTCATCACCGGCTAATCTGGGAACAAATCAGATTAATGTCAGTCGTAGTAAAGTAGGGGTTAGCTACTCTATTCTAGGAGACTGACAATAACGACAAGTATCAGGTCATCACCGGCTAGTCTGGGGACAAATCAGATTAATGTCAGTGACGAGTATCAGGTCATCACCGGCTAGTCTGGGGACAAATCAGATTAATGTCAGTCATAGACAAGTAGGGGTTAGCTACTCTATTCTAGGAGACTGACAATAACGACAAGTATCAGGTCATCACCGGCTAGTCTGGGGACAAATCAGATTAATGTCAGTGACGAGTAACAGGTCAGGTAGTCAGCTACTCTATTCTAGGAGACTGACAATAACATCAGGTCATCACCGGCTAGTCTGGGGACAAATCAGATTAATGTCAGTGACGAGTATCAGGTCATCACCGGCTAGTCTGGGGACAAATCAGATTAATGTCAGTCATAGACAAGTAGGGGTTAGCTACTCTATTCTAGGAGACTGACAATAACGACGAGTATCAGGTCATCACCGGCTAGTCTGGGGACAAATCAGATTAATGTCAGTCATAGACAAGTAGGGGTTAGCTACTCTATTCTAGGAGACTGACAATAACGACGAGTATCAGGTCATCACCGGCTAGTCTGGGGACAAATCAGATTAATGTCAGTCATAGACAAGTAGGGGTTAGCTACTCTATTCTAGGAGACTGACAATAACGACGAGTATCAGGTCATCACCGGCTAGTCTGGGGACAGATCAGATTAATGTCAGTGACGAGTATCAGGTCATCACCGGCTAGTCTGGGGACAAATCAGATTAATGTCAGTGACGAGTATCAGGTCATCACCGGCTAGTCTGGGGACAAATCAGATTAATGTCAGTCATAGTAAAGTAGGGGTTAGCTACTCTATTCTAGGAGACTGACAATAACGACGAGTATCAGGTCATCACCGGCTAGTCTGGGGACAAATAGATTAATGGGGTCGTAGAAAGTCAGACTCTATTCTAAGACTGTCAATAACGACGAGTATCAGGTCATCACCGGCTAGTCTGGGGACAAATCAGATTAATGTCAGTCGTAGTAAAGTAGGGGTTAGCTACTCTATTCTAGGAGACTGACAATAACGACAAGTATCAGGTCATCACCGGCTAGTCTGGGGACAAATCAGATTAATGTCAGTGACGAGTATCAGGTCATCACCGGCTAGTCTGGGGACAAATCAGATTAATGTCAGTCATAGTAAAGTAGGGGTTAGCTACTCTATTCTAGGAGACTGACAATAACGACGAGTATCAGGTCATCACCGGCTAGTCTGGGGACAAATCAGATTAATGTCAGTCATAGACAAGTAGGGGTTAGCTACTCTATTCTAGGAGACTGACAATAACGACGAGTATCAGGTCATCACCGGCTAGTCTGGGGACAGATCAGATTAATGTCAGTCATAGACAAGTAGGGGTTAGCTACTCTATTCTAGGAGACTGACAATAACGACGAGTATCAGGTCATCACCGGCTAGTCTGGGGACAAATCAGATTAATGTCAGTGTAGACAATAGTAGGGGTTTTCAGCCTACTCTCTTCTCAGGAGAGCTGACAATACGACGAGTATCAGGGTCATCACCGGCTAATCTGGGAATCAAATCAGATTAATGTCAGTCGTAGTAAAGTAGGGGTTAGCTACTCTATTCTAGGAGACTGACGATAACGATGAGTATCAGGTCATCACCGGCTAGTCTGGGGACAAATCAGATTAATGTCAGTGACGAGTAACAGGTCATCACCGGCTAGTCTGGGGACAGATCAGATTAATGTCAGTGACGAGTATCAGGTCATCACCGGCTAGTCTGGGGACAAATCAGATTAATGTCAGTGACGAGTATCAGGTCATCACTGGCTAGTCTGGGGACAAATCAGATTAATGTCAGTCATAGACAAGTAGGGGTTAGCTACTCTATTCTAGGAGACTGACAATAACGACAAGTATCAGGTCATCACCGGCTAGTCTGGGGACAAATCAGATTAATGTCAGTGACGAGTATCAGGTCATCACCGGCTAGTCTGGGGACAAATCAGATTAATGTCAGTGACGAGTATCAGGTCATCACCGGCTAGTCTGGGGACAAATCAGATTAATGTCAGTCATAGACAAGTAGGGGTTAGCTACTCTGTTCTAGGAGACTGACAATAACGACGAGTATCAGGTCATCACCGGCTAGTCTGGGGACAAATCAGATTAATGTCAGTCGTAGTAAAGTAGGGCTTAGCTACTCTATTCTAGGAGACTGACAATAACGACGAGTATCAGGTCATCACCGGCTAGTCTGGGGACAAATCAGATTAATGTCAGTCATAGACAAGTAGGGGTTAGCTACTCTATTCTAGGAGACTGACAATAACGATGAAGGTATCAGGTCATCACCGGCTAGTCTGGGGACAACAACAGATTAATGTCAGTCATAGTACAAGTAGGGGTTAGCTACTCTATTCTAGAGTCAGACAATCACGGGTATCAGGTTAGGCTAGTCTGGGGACAGAATCAGATAAATGTCAGTCATGAGAGTATCAGGGGTCATCAGCCGGCTAGTCTGGGGACAAATATCAGATTAATGTCAGTCATAGACAAGTAGGGGTCATCACTCACAACGACGAGTCTTAGTCAGGGGACAAATCAGATTAATGTCAGTGACGAGTATCAGGTCATCACCGACAAGTCTGGGGACAAATCAGATTAATGTCAGTCATAGACAAGTAGGGGTTAGCTACTCTATTCTAGGAGACTGACAATAACGACGAGTATCAGGTCATCACCGGCTAGTCTGGGGACAAATCAGATTAATGTCAGTCGTAGTAAAGTAGGGGTTAGCTACTCTATTCTAGGAGACTGACAATAACGACGAGTATCAGGTCATCACCGGCTAGTCTGGGGACAAATCAGATTAATGTCAGTGACGAGTATCAGGTCATCACCGGCTAGTCTACTCTAATCAGGGGATTAATGTCAGTCAGTAGGTCATCACCGGCTAGTCTGGGGACAAATCAGATTATTGTCAGGACGAGTATCCAGGGGGTTAGGGGGGGGGGGGCAGCAGGTACACCGGTAGGGGGGGGCTACTCTATTCTGGAGACTGACAATAACACGATTAGGTCACGGCTAGTCTGACAAATCAGATTAATGTCAGTCATAGACAAGTAGTAGCTACTCATTCAGGTCATCACGGCGAGTATCAGGTCATCACCGGCTAGTCTGGGGACAAATCAGATTAATGTCAGTCATAGACAAGTAGGGGTTAGCTACTCTATTCTAGGAGACTGACAATAACGACGAGTATCAGGTCATCACCGGCTAATCTGGGGACAGATCAGATTAATGTCAGTCGTAGTATCAGTAGGGGGTCAGCTACTCTATTCTAGGAGACTGACAATAAGATTAGTATCAGTCACCGGTAGTAGTCAGTATTAATGGGCAGTCGATTACCGGCTAGTCTGGGGACAGATCAGATTAAACAAATCAGATCAGTGACGAGTATCAGGTCATCACCGGCTAGTCTGGGGACAAATCAGATTAATGTCAGTGACGAGTATCAGGTCATCACAATAACGACGAGTATCAGGTCAAACCGGCTAGTATGGTCAGACAAATCAGATTAATGTCAGTCAAGACAAGTAGGGGTTAGCTACTCTATTCTAGGAGACTGACTGAAATAACGATAAAGAGTATCAGGTCATCACCGGCTAGTCTGGGGACAAATCAGATTAATGTCAGTGACGAGTATCAGGTCATCACCGGCTAGTCTGGGGACAAATCAGATTAATGTCAGTCATAGACAAGTAGGGGTTAGCTACTCTATTCTAGGAGACTGACAATAACGACGAGTATCAGGTCATCACCGGCTAGTCTGGGGACAAATCAGATTAATGTCAGTCATAGACAAGTAGGGGTTAGCTACTCTATTCTAGGAGACTGACAATAACGACAAGTATCAGGTCATCACCGGCTAGTCTGGGGACAAATCAGATTAATGTCAGTGACGAGTATCAGGTCATCACCGGCTAGTCTGGGGACAAATCAGATTAATGTCAGTCATAGACAAGTAGGGGTTAGCTACTCTATTCTAGGAGACTGACAATAACGACAAGTATCAGGTCATCACCGGCTAGTCTGGGGACAAATCAGATTAATGTCAGTGACGAGTATCAGGTCATCACCGGCTAGTCTGGGGACAAATCAGATTAATGTCAGTGACGAGTATCAGGTCATCACCGGCTAGTCTGGGGACAAATCAGATTAATGTCAGTCATAGACAAGTAGGGGTTAGCTACTCTATTCTAGGAGACTGACAATAACGACGAGTATCAGGTCATCACCGGCTAGTCTGGGGACAAATCAGATTAATGTCAGTGACGAGTATCAGGTCATCACCGGCTAGTCTGGGGACAAATCAGATTAATGTCAGTCATAGACAAGTAGGGGTTAGCTACTCTATTCTAGGAGACTGACAATAACGACAAGTATCAGGTCATCACCGGCTAGTCTGGGGACAAATCAGATTAATGTCAGTCATAGACAAGTAGGGGTTAGCTACTCTATTCTAGGAGACTGACAATAACGACGAGTATCAGGTCATCACCGGCTAGTCTGGGGACAAATCAGATTAATGTCAGTCACGAGTATCAGGTCATCGTTAACAGTAGGGGTTAGGAGACTCAATAACGACAAGTATCAGGTCATCACCGGCTAGTCTGGGAAATCAGATTAATAAGTGACGAGTATCAGGTCATCACCGGCTAGTCTGGGGACAAATCAGATTAATGTCAGTGTCATAGACAAGTAGGGGTTAGCTACTCTATATCAGATCTAGGAGACTGACAGGTCATTAACGACAGTCATAGTATCAGGGAGACTCATCACCGGTCTAGTAGTCTGGGGACAAATCAGATTAATGTCAGTGACGAGTATCAGGTCATCACCGGCTAGTCTGGGGACAAATCAGATTAATGTCAGTCATAGACAAGTAGGGGTTAGCTACTCTATTCTAGGAGACTGACAATAACTACTCTATTCTAGGAGACTGACAATAACGACGAGTATCAGGTCATCACCGGCTAGTCTGGGGACAAATCAGATTAATGTCAGTCATAGACAAGTAGGGGTTAGCTACTCTATTCTAGGAGACTGACAATAACGACGAGTATCAGGTCATCACCGGCTAGTCTGGGGACAGATCAGATTAATGTCAGTGACGAGTATCAGGTCATCACCGGCTAGTCTTAGGACAAATCAGATTAATGTCAGTCATAGGTCATCACCGGTAGTCTGGGGTTAGCTCACTCTATTCTAGGAGACTGACAATAACGACGAGTATCAGGTCATCACCGGCTAGTCTGGGGACAAATCAGATTAATGTCAGTCATAGACAAGTAGGGGTTAGCTACTCTATTCTAGGAGACTGACAATAACGACGAGTATCAGGTCATCACCGGCTAGTCTGGGGACAAATCAGATTAATGTCAGTCATAGACAAGTAGGGGTTAGCTACTCTATTCTAGGAGACTGACAATAACGACAAGTATCAGGTCATCACCGGCTAGTCTGGGGGACCGGCTAATGTCTGTTAGGACAATAATCAAGTTTCAGGTCATCACGGGCTAGTTGGGGATCAGATTAATGTCAGTGACGAGTATCAGGTCATCACCGGCTAGTCTGGGGACAAATCAGATTAATGTCAGTCATAGACAAGTAGGGGTTAGCTACTCTATTCTAGGAGACTGACAATAACGACGAGTATCAGGTCATCACCGGCTAGTCTGGGAACAAATCAGATTAATGTCAGTCGTCATAGTCTGGGGACAAGTAGGGGTTAGCTACTCTATTCTAGGAGACTGACAATAACGACGAGTATTCATCACCGGTAGTCTGGGGGGACATCACCGGTCAGTACGAGTATCATCTAGTCTGGGGACAAATCAGATTAATGTCAGTCATAGACAAGTAGGGGTTAGCTACTCTATTCTAGGAGACTGACAATAACGACGAGTATCAGGTCATCACCGGCTAGTCTGGGGACAAATCAGATTAATGTCAGTGACGAGTAACGTCAGGTCATCACCGGCTAGTCTGGGGACAAATCAGATTAATGTCTGTGGACACAGTCAGTATCAGGTCATCACGGGCAAAATAGTCTGGGGACAAAAGCTCAGATTAATGTCAGTGACGAGTATCAGGTCATCACACCGGCTAGTCTGGGGACAAATCAGATTAATGTCAGTCATAGACAAGTAGGGGTTAGCTACTCTATTCTAGGAGACTGACAATAACGACGAAGTATCAGGTCATCACCGGCTAGTCTGGGGACAAATCAGATTAATGTCAGTGACGAGTATCAGGTCATTAATGTCTGGGGACAAATCAGATTAATGTCAGGTCATAGGACAAGTAGGAGTATCACGGTCATTCTTCACCGGCTAGTCTGGGGACAGATCATAACAGATTAGTGTCAGGTCATATAGACAAGCTAGGGGTTAGGGACTCTGTTCTAGGAGACTGTCAGTAACGACGAGTATCAGGTCATCACCGGCTAGTCTGGGGACAAATCAGATTAATGTCAGTCATAGACAAGTAGGGGTTAGCTACTCTATTCTAGGAGACTGACAATAACGACGAGTATCAGGTCATCACCGGCTAGTCTGGGGACAAATCAGATTAATGTCAGTCATAGACAGGTCATCACAGGTCATCACTAGTCATGAAGGACAATATCAGATTCTAACTGTCTGTCAGGTCGGTCAACGAGCTAGTCACAGGGGACAAATCAGATTACAGTACGAGTAGAATCACGTAGGGGACAAAGGACATCAGGATGACTACAAATGGTTAAGACGGACACGACGAGTAGTATCAGGTCATCACCGGCTAGTCTGGGGACAAATCAGATTAATGTCAGTCATAGACAAGTAGGGGTTAGCTACTCTATTCTAGGAGACTGACAATAACGACAAGTATCAGGTCATCACCGGCTAGTCTGGGGACAAATCAGATTAATGTCAGTGACGAGTATCAGGTCATCACCGGCTAGTCTGGGGACAAATCATCAGATTAATGTCACCGGCTAGTCTGCTAGATTAATGTCAGGGGTTAGCTACTCTATTCTAGGAGACTGACAATAACGACAAGTATCAGGTCATCACCGGCTAGTCTGGGGACAAATCAGATTAATGTCAGTGACGAGTATCAGGTCATCACCGGCTAGTCTGGGGACAAATCAGATTAATGTCAGTCATAGACAAGTAGGGGTTAGCTACTCTATTCTAGGAGACTGACAATAACGACAAGTATCAGGTCATCACCGGCTAGTCTGGGGACAAATCAGATTAATGTCAGTGACGAGGTAAGTAGGGGTCATCACTGGCTAGTCTAGGAGACAGACAGTCAATTAATGACAGTGACGAGTAACAGGTCATCACGGACAAATCAGTTAATGGTCAGTGACGAGTATCAGGTCATCACCGGCTAGTCTGGGGACAAATCCAGATTAATGTCAGTGACGAGTATCAGGTCATCACCGGCTAGTCTGGGGACAAATCAGATTAATGTCAGTCATAGACAAGTAGGGGTTAGCTACTCTATTCTAGGAGACTGACAATAACGACGAGTATCAGGTCATCACCGGCTAGTCTGGGGACAAATCAGATTAATGTCAGTCATTAGACAAGTAGGGGTTAGCTAATCTCTATTCTAGGAGACTGACAAAATAACGACAAGTATCAGGTCATCACGGCTAGTCTGGGGACAATCAGATTAATGTCAGTCGTAGAAAGTAGGTCATGAACTAATCAGATTAATGTCAGTGAACGAGTAACGACTGAGTATCTGGTCATCACCGGCTAAATCTGGGGACACAATTCAGATTAATGTCAGTGATAGTCAAGTAGGGGCTTAGTCTATATCTAGGAGATGACGATATGACAATTGACAGATCATCACACGAGCTAGTGGGGGGACAATGATCAATTTCTCTAACGTCAGTGACGTGTATCAGGTCATCTCCGGCTAGTCTGGGGACAAATCAGATTAATGTCAGTCATAGACAAGTAGGGGTTAGCTACTCTATTCTGAATTAAAACTGAATTAAATTGATAAAGTTGATAAACAACAGGCATCACCGGAATTGCAACTCTGGACCAAAAGCGATCAGAGATTAAATGCCCAACTGTGATGTTGACGTACGGGGACATCTGAAAGAGCAAGGACAAGGCTTGAAGTTCTTGAGCGTAAACAGGTATCACCCCTTATTGTCTGTAATGTCAAATACCGAAAAAATAGAATTAATTACAAAAAGGTCAATCACGTTACAAATGCTGTTTATCAGGAAATATCCGTGGGTTGTATATTCCATGGTCAGTAGCATTCAAATGGTTTCGTGAGTATAAATATTTGTGGTTATCCTATCCCAACAATTATCTATGTTTCTTTGTTTTCATACTAGTTCCGACTGTCGGATCGATCGATTTTTTCATACTTCTACGAAGAATGGCACGAAAACCCGATGATATGGCCATATCGATATCTATTCCCACGCCTTTTGCTCTGTTTTGAACATGTATTGGTGTAGCTTCAGCATAAAAGCGCCGGAGATTTCCATTAAGCTACTCCTTTGATATACTTTCTAGATGAAGCTGTTTCCCGCTTGATTCCACAATCCAGTCTGGAAAAATTTTGAGTTATGCAGTACTTTGCTTGTATAGATAATTCAGGTAGCTCAAGGTAGAGCACGTTTAAAATAAGCGAGATCTGGGTTCGAGTCCTGGCCTGAATTTACATTAAACAGTGCAAACCCGACATTTTTTATGGTAACTCAGTAATGTCATACATAGGCCTATATTGACACTGGTAAATTCTAATATCACATTCACGTATTTCTAAAATTATTTTTTAATACAGGCGATAAATCTTACAATAGCAAGATTGTCTGAAGTAAACTGCAGCCCCTTATCTTGCAGCATTTGAACACTTGGGGTTAATTTTGACCTTCTTCCTTTTTCCATTTGTCTCAATTCCTCATCCGATATTGTTTTGAACCGCTTATTTTCATTTTCATGAATTGCCGGCATCTCAATAGGCTCTGAAATGTCGGAGACTGCTAATTCGATTTCCCGTTGTGCTTCAGCTATAGAAACATGCGACCCAATTTGTCTATTGTTGCCAAATCATTGTTGAAATCTTCGGACATCTTATCTTCCTCTAAACCTATGTTAAATCCAATCCAAAAACGTCACCGAGTTAGAACTCCATTCCCTTCTGATTGTGATAGTACCTAACCAACAAGCAGACGACGTCGACTTTGACGTCAACGTCGAGTTATATGGTGTCATATCGAAGTTCAGAAAAATGAACTTGAGAAAAGAATGTTTTTAAGAACAAAACAATAAATCTGGTTAAACACTTTATTTTGTTTTATAATATTATTACCCTGATGACAAGTTATTTTGAACTTGAGCAGTTTTTGGACATTTCATAGTAGCTATAGTATTGTAGTAGATCTAGTAATCAATGGAATTTCATTCATTGAAAAAAAGTAGTTCCGGAGCAGTGCGTGTGTGTGACACCAGCCAATCGTTATCAAGTGGGCGGAGCTTTAATATTTTTGCTTATAGAAGTGTGAAGAAAAAGTTAAAACCAATAAGAAGCTGCGTTTGCCGTGAAAACAAAGAAAAAGGACAAAAAATATCAAATGATTTTAAAAAGGAATAAAGCTTCTATTTACAGTGTTTGTCTTTCTCGATATTTGAATGTTTTATTTTCACAAAACACAATACATTTTATTTAATTTTAGAAATAATCAAACCTTTCACTGTTCAAAACACAAATAACTGTCCTTACATGTTTTACATGTTTGATATTCGGATATATTTTAGACAATTACTTTCATCATTGATTTTCTAATAAATTAGAATTATTTTAACATTGATTTTTAATGGATTTGAATGATTTTTTAAACACTAATGACTTCATATGTTTTTGACTTTTAGACGAATTTTCACCACGTGCTAATATAGAACTTAAAATCTAAATTGATATGAAATACTATAGTAATAAGTGACTAATTGTGTAACTTAGTGAACATTATATCTGGACGTTTAGAAACCACGTTTTAGACAATCAAATTAAATAAGTGATGAATTGTAAAACTATCCCGAAGATTTTACTATAAAAATCGCGCATTTTTCTTCCAAATACCATTGTTACTTTCTACCGAACAAGATAGTTTCAGATACAGGACAAGAAATCCAGATAGAGAGGAAGAAAACCTAAAATGGTAAGTTTTATTTTACTTATAGTATATCTTATTATTGTTATTAAATTTCTGTTACGATATAATTTTACTTTGAAACTTTTCTACTGTAAAGTATTATTGCTTTCTATTATCAACAGAACAAGAAAATATTCACAGACAGCGGAAATAGGAACATAAATCGCATTTGCTTTTTCTATCAAAATATCATGCATAAGATAATTATATGTTTGAATCTACAGCATATATCAAACGTATCAGTACTTAAATTCTGAGGTAAATGGACAAAATCTATAATATCGGTGCTCTTATGTTATGTTATATCGAAGTTAATGACAAACAGGATTGATAAGACGACAACACGGAACTATAGAATCATGATATCATTCTATTTTGATGGTCAAACTCTGCATACACTGACCAGGTTTGACCAATGGAATTGCAATGAACCTCTAGAGTTATTTTACAGTAGACTGACAGTAAATATGAAATGATAATCTTACATTTCTAAATTTACGAATACTTACATGATTACAAAGCCTTTGCACATCAAGCATGACTTATATAAGTTATTTCCTTACATGTCAGATGTGAGCAAAGAAAAATTTATCTCATGACTCCTAATAAATACCGTAAATTTCAACTAGGAGCTCCAAAAGAATCTAGAAAGGTTCACGTTACACTCGCCAATGATAATTTTGTGACAGATTTCCTAGAACAGGCGATATTGATTTCCCTTGTGTACTAACGTTTAACAAATCTGTTACTGATAGTAGTTTTGACAACTAATACGTAGAATTTTAAGACCCTTACGTAAAATGTTTTATTAATTTTATTGATACAGATGTTTTTTTCGTATTTATATATCTAATAGGACAAATCCAATTTCGATTACCTTTTCGATAACACTGCCGCCAAGAGACAGGATGTCCTGAAAACACCTTTCGTTCAGGGCGTTAAAAAAGGAAACCTGGAAGCTGCTGTGTTTGGTAACTACAATATTTTATTTATGTCCCAAAGGAGGAGTAACTTTATGTATTTAATTATAACCGATGCATGTGTGTTGTGCCACGAACTCTCTCTAAATTGTCTAACATTTTCCATGGAGGAATAAAATCTATTCGATTAAGCAAAGGATAATACTCTAAGTTTTAGAGAATGTTTCTTTCATGCCTATTTCATTCCGAATTGCTTTTGAAAAACAAAATCAAATTCTGATGCAGATATGGAGTATATGAGTGTATTTATAAATGGGGACATAATTTAAGGATGCAGACCTGTCAGATTACTTTCTTTTAAGTTTCGCAAACACATTGAATAGACGTCATAGACATAGGGAAATGAACTAAATGAAATGTCCCTTGTGTAAGAGGAATATCTAACGGTTTGTCGATAATTCTGCCATGATTTACATAAGGATTGAGACATGTTCACCAGACGGACCCATTTTTTTATTATTGCTGTCCAATACTATAATGACAAACACTTAAAATATTGAAATTTTGGTTGGTAAGAAACATTTTTATAGCGTAGTAATGCGTCAAAATTAATGAGGTCTTTGGCAATGGGCGCCACGTAAATGATTTCACGAGTGCGAGTGAGCTGTCTTTTCCCTAATCAGGAAAAAGACAGCTATTTTTCCCTATCAACCGCAAGATATGCATGTAGAATTTGAGAGGCTATTATGGCAAGTCAAACGTTGCAAAATTCAAAAATATATATATTAAAAAGATAAAAATATATGTTCAATATTCTTCCAAATACATGTGATAAAAATAAAATGTTCAATACTTTTCATTACATATGTTCGATATTTACTCAGATATGTGTGCGATGTTTTAAATATGTGTGTGGCCATAAAAATATATATATGTGATAAAATGCATGTATATGTCCAATAAATGTGGTTAAAATATATACATTTGATAATTGCATTCTGGGTAAGGTTTGTAACAACGGATTTCTTTGGCTGTTAAAAAGGGGCCGCCATCTTGCACCCTAACAAATTTTGCTGACCCCTACAGTCTCATAGGGGAATTCGGGTAGTTTCGGTACTTGCAGAGGTTGAGTCATTACTTCTATATTAATAAATTTGTAAGCCAAATAAGAGTGCTTTATGGTGTCTGAAACAGATATTTTTAGTGTTAATATCATTTACCTCCAGTAACATTACTGTTACGCTTATCCATATCAAAATGTTTCTCAGGTGACATTTTGATTCCAGCATCTAACCCCTTTTGGCCGGGGTTGAGGTAATTAAGATTTTATCAAAACGAAATTCGGGTAAATCTAGCACAATGTCACGAATTTGAATTTCATTCAAGAGTGAAAAGGCTATACCTATATCTGCATCTAAATTAGTTTCTTTTCAGCGCCACATGCACGTTTAAACTGAGGGTGCAGCCATGTCATATGAAAAAGCCAATAAAATCCGTTATTACACAAATTACTCAGAATTCAATTATCGAATGTATATATTTTATCACATTTATTAGACATATATATGCATTTTATCACATATATAATTTTAATTTATCACACACATATTTAAAATATCGCATACATATATTTAAAACATCGCACATATATCTGAGTAAATATCGAACATATATATATTTATCAAATATATATATGAACAATATTGAACACATATATTTTTTATCACATACATATTTGAAAAATATTGAACATATATATATTTTATCACATATATATTGAAGAATATTGAACCTATATTCTTTTTAATTGAATATATCTTCTCTTTGAATTTTGCAGCGTTTGACTTGCCAGCGTCTGTTGTATTCATTGTTAATGCATGTGTTTATTAAAGATGGATACGTGGTCCAGGACTGTGTCTATCTGTATGAACAATACCGATGTATACAATCTGCAATAAAGGTGGCAAAGGAGGGGGACCTAAAGGTTTTTCTAGAAAAAATTGTCAAGAGATATGAAGGGTAAATATTTTGTTCTGTAAGGCTGTTATGATTAATGCTTATTATACAAACTATGATCATTTTTATCGCCTGAAATTTAATAAACAAGTTTGATTAATAACGTGGCCGTTTGAAACATTGTTGTTTTACTCGTGGCGTAAAACATTTTATAAAAAAAATAATCATTTAAAAAAAAATTCCATCATAATTTTGTATGACAGAT
The DNA here is from genome assembly GCF_041381155.1 of Argopecten irradians. NCBI lineage: Eukaryota > Metazoa > Mollusca > Bivalvia > Pectinida > Pectinidae > Argopecten > Argopecten irradians. Next base: position 4,823,541 of record NC_091143.1, on the reverse strand, counting down.
AAAACTTTGTCTATTCATATTTCATGGTATTGGAATGTATATTAAGCTGTTGACTTATCCATATGTTATAGGTATTATCATGTGTCTGACTTACCCATATGTTATAGGTATTATCAAGCTGTTGACTTACCCATATGTTATAGGTATTATCAAGCCGCTGACTGACCCATATGTTATAGGTATTATCAAGTTGTTAACTTGCCCATATGTTATAGGTATTATCATGTGTCTGACGTACCCATATGTTATAGGTATTATCAAGCTGGTCTAACTTACCCATATGTTATAGGTATTATCAAGCTGTCCTGACTTACCCATATGTTATAGGTATTATCATGCTGTTGACTTACCCATATGTTATAGGTATTATCATGTGTCTGAAACCCATAGTTACCCATATGTTATAGGTATTTATCATGCTGCTGACTTACCCATATGTTATAGGTATTATCATGTTATAGTATTATCTGACTTACCCATATGTTATAGGTATTATCAAGCTGTTGACTTACCCATATGTTTATAGGTATTATCAAGCTGTTGACTTACCCATATGTTATAGGTATTATCATGTGTCTGACGTACCCATATGTTTATAGGTATTATCAAGCTGTTGACTTACCCATATGTTATAGGTATTATCATGTGTCTGACTTACCCATATGTTATAGGTATTATCAAGCTGTTGACTTACCCATATGTTATAGGTATTATCATGCCGCTGACTTACCCATATGTTATAGGTATTTATCATGTGTTGACTTACCCATATGTTATAGGTATTATCATGTGTCTGACTTACCCATATGTTATAGGTATTATCATGCTGTTGACTTACCCATATGTTAATACGTATTATCATGTGTGACTGACCCATATGTTATAGGTATTATCATGCTGTTGACTTACCCATATGTTATAGGTATTATCATGTGTCTGACTTACCCATATGTTATAGGTATTATCATGCTGTTGACTTACCCATATGTTATAGGTATTATCATGTGTCTGACTTACCCATATGTTATAGGTATTATCAAGCCGCTGACTTACCCATATGTTATAGGTATTATCATGTGAGTCTGACTTACCCATATGTTATAGGTATTATCATGCTGTCTGACTTACCCATCATATGTTATAGGTATTATCAAGCTGTTGACTTACCCATATGTTATAGGTATTATCAAGCTGTTGACTTACCCATATGTTATAGGTATTATCATGTGTCTGACTTACCCATATGTTATAGGTATTATCAAGCCGCTGACTTACCCATATGTTATAGGTATTATCATGTGTCTGACTTACCCATATGTTATAGGTATTATCAAGCTGTTGACTTACCCATATGTTATAGGTATTATCATGCTGTTGACTTACCCATATGTTATAGGTATTATCAAGCTGTCTGACTTACCCATATGTTATAGGTATTATCAAGTGTCTGACTTACCCATATGTTATAGGTATTATCAAGAGCTGTCTGACTTACCCATATGTTATAGGTATTATCATGTGTCTGACTTACCCATATGTTATAGGTATTATCAAGCTGTTGACTTACCCATATGTTATAGGTATTATCATGTGTCTGACGTACCCATATGTTATAGGTATTATCAAGCCGCTGACTTACCCATATGTTATAGGTATTATCATGCTGCTGACTTACCCATATGTTATAGGTATTATCAAGCCGCTGACTGACCCATATGTTATAGGTATTATCATGCTGCTGACTTACCCATATGTTATAGGTATTATCATGTGTCTGACTTACCCATATGTTATAGGTATTATCAAGCTGTTGACTTACCCATATGTTATAGGTATTATCATGTGTCTGACTTACCCATATGTTATAGGTATTATCAAGCTGTTGACTTACCCATATGTTATAGGTATTATCAAGCCGCTGACTTACCCATATGTTATAGGTATTATCAAGCTGTTGACTTACCCATATGTTATAGGTATTATCATGCTGTTGACTTACCCATATGTTATAGGTATTATCAAGCTGTTGACTTACCCATATGTTATAGGTATTATCAAGCTGTTGACTTACCCATATGTTATAGGTATTATCAAGCTGTTGACTTACCCATATGTTATAGGTATTATCATGTGTCTGACTTACCCATATGTTATAGGTATTATCAAGCCGCTGACTTACCCATATTGTTATAGTATTATCAAGCTGCTTGACTTACCCATATGTTATAGGTATTATCATGCTGTCTGACTTACCCATATGTTATAGGTATTATCATGCTGTCTGACTTACCCATATGTTATAGGTATTATCAAGCTGTCTGACTTACCCATATGTTATAGGTATTATCATGTCTGTCTGACTTACCCATATGTTATAGGTATTATCATGCTGTCTGACTTACCCATATGTTATAGGTATTATCATGTGTCTGACTTACCCATATGTTATAGGTATTATCAAGCTGTTGACTTACCCATATGTTATAGGTATTATCAAGCTGTTGACTTACCCATATGTTATAGGTATTATCATGTGTCTGACTTACCCATATGTTATAGGTATTATCAAGCTGTTGACTTACCCATATGTTATAGGTATTATCATGTGTCTGACTTACCCATATGTTATAGGTATTATCATGTGTCTGACTTACCCATATGTTATAGGTATTATCATGTGTCTGACTTACCCATATGTTATAGGTATTATCATGCTGTTGACTTACCCATATGTTATAGGTATTATCATGTGTCTGACTTACCCATATGTTATAGGTATTATCAAGCCGCTGACTTACCCATATGTTATAGGTATTATCATGTGTCTGACTTACCCATATGTTATAGGTATTATCATGTGTCTGACTTACCCATATGTTATAGGTATTATCATGTGTCTGACTTACCCATATGTTATAGGTATTATCAAGCTGTTGTCTGACTTACCCATATGTTATAGGTATTATCATGTGTCTGACTTACCCATATGTTATAGGTATTATCATGTGTCTGACTTACCCATATGTTATAGGTATTATCAAGCTGTTGACTTACCCATATGTTATAGGTATTATCATGTGTCTGACTTACCCATATGTTATAGGTATTATCATGTGTCTGACTTACCCATATGTTATAGGTATTATCAAGCTGTTGACTTACCCATATGTTATAGGTATTATCATGTGTCTGACGTACCCATATGTTATAGGTATTATCAAGCTGTTGACTTACCCATATGTTATAGGTATTATCATGTGTCTGACTTACCCATATGTTATAGGTATTATCATGTGTCTGACTTACCCATATGTTATAGGTATTATCATGTGTCTGACTTACCCATATGTTATAGGTATTATCATGTGTCTGACTTACCCATATGTTATAGGTATTATCAAGCTGTTGACTTACCCATATGTTATAGGTATTATCATGTGTCTGACTTACCCATATGTTATAGGTATTATCATGTGTCTGACTTACCCATATGTTATAGGTATTATCATGTGTCTGACTTACCCATATGTTATAGGTATTATCAAGCTGTTGACTTACCCATATGTTATAGGTATTATCAAGCTGTTGACTTACCCATATGTTATAGGTATTATCATGCTGTTGACTTACCCATATGTTATAGGTATTATCATGTGTCTGACTTACCCATATGTTATAGGTATTATCATGTGTCTGACTTACCCATATGTTATAGGTATTATCATGCTGTTGACTTACCCATATGTTATAGGTATTATCATGTGTCTGACTTACCCATATGTTATAGGTATTATCAAGCCGCTGACTTACCCATATGTTATAGGTATTATCAAGCTGTTGACTTACCCATATGTTATAGGTATTATCATGTGTCTGACGTACCCATATGTTATAGGTATTATCAAGCCGCTGACTTACCCATATGTTATAGGTATTATCATGCTGCTGACTTACCCATATGTTATAGGTATTATCAAGCCGCTGACTTACCCATATGTTATAGGTATTATCAAGCTGTTGACTTATCCATATGTTATAGGTATTATCATGCTGTTGACTTACCCATATGTTATAGGTATTATCATGTGTCTGACTTACCCATATGTTATAGGTATTATCATGTGTCTGACTTACCCATATGTTATAGGTATTATCAAGCTGCTGACTTACCCATATGTTATAGTATTATCAGCTGTCTGACTTACCCATATGTTATATGGTATATAGGTATTATCAAGCCTGTTGACTTACCCATATGTTATAGGTATTATCCATGGTGTCTGACTTACCCATATGTTATAGGTATTATCAAGCCGCTGACTTACCCATATGTTATAGGTATTATCAAGCTGTTGACTTACCCATATGTTATAGGTATTATCATGTGTCTGACGTACCCATATGTTATAGGTATTATCATGTGTCTGACGTACCCATATGTTATAGGTATTGTCAAGCTGTTGACTTACCCATATGTTATAGGTATTATCATGCTGTTGACTTACCCATATGTTATAGGTATTATCATGTGTCTGACTTACCCATATGTTATAGGTATTATCAAGCTGTTGACTTACCCATATGTTATAGGTATTATCAAGCTGCTGACTTACCCATATGTTATAGGTATTATCATGCTGTCTGACTTACCCATATGTTATAGGTATTATCAAGCCGCTGACTTACCCATATGTTATAGGTATTATCAAGCTGTTGACTTACCCATATGTTATAGGTATTATCATGTGTCTGACGTACCCATATGTTATAGGTATTATCAAGCCGCTGACTTACCCATATGTTATAGGTATTATCATGCTGCTGACTTACCCATATGTTATAGGTATTATCAAGCCGTTGACTTACCCATATGTTATAGGTATTATCAAGCTGTTAACTTGCCCATATGTTATAGGTATTATCATGTGTCTGACGTACCCATATGTTATAGGTATTATCATGTGTCTGACGTACCCATATGTTATAGGTATTGTCAAGCTGTTGACTTACCCATATGTTATAGGTATTATCATGCTGTCTGACTTACCCATATGTTATAGGTATTATCATGTGTCTGACTTACCCATATGTTATAGGTATAGGTATTTATCAAGCGAGTGCTGACTTACCCATATGTTATAGGTATTATCAAGCCGCTGACTTACCCATAGGTTATAGGTATTATCATGTGTCTGACTTACCCATATGTTATAGGTATTATCAAGCTGTTGACTTATCCATATGTTATAGGTATTATCAAGCTGTTGATCTTACCCATATGTTATAGGTATTATCATGTGTCTGACTTACCCATATGTTTATAGGTATTATCAAGCTGGTTGACTTACCCATATGTTATAGGTATTATTCATAAGGTATTATCTGTTGACTTACCCATATGTTATAGGTATTATCAAGCTGTTGACTTACCCATATGTTATAGGTATTATCAAGCTGTTGACTTACCCATATGTTATAGGTATTATCATGTGTCTGACTTACCCATATGTTATAGGTATTATCATGTGTCTGACTTACCCATATGTTATAGGTATTATCAAGCTGTATTACCCATATGTTATAGGTATTATCATGCTGTCTGACTTACCCATATGTTATAGGTATTATCATGTGTCTGACTTACCCATATGTTATAGGTATTATCCATGTGTATCTGACTTACCCATATTTATAGGTATTATCATGTGTCTGACTTACCCATATGTTATAGGTATTATCATGTTGACTTACCCATATGTTATAGGTATTATCATGTGTCTGACTTACCCATATGTTATAGGTATTATCATGTGTCTGACTTACCCATATGTTATAGGTATTATCATGCTGTCTGACTTACCCATATGTTATAGGTATTATCATGTGTCTGACTTACCCATATGTTATAGGTATTATCATGCTGTTGACTTACCCCATATGTTATAGGTATTATCATGTGTCTGATCCTTACCCATATGTTATAGGTATTATCAAGCCGCTGACTTACCCATATGTTATAGGTATTATCATGTGTCTGACTTACCCATATGTTATAGGTATTATCAAGCTGTTGACTTACCCATATGTTATAGGTATTATCAAGCTGTTGACTTACCCATATGTTATAGGTATTATCATGTGTCTGACTTACCCATATGTTATAGGTATTATCATGTGTCTGACTTACCCATATGTTATAGGTATTATCATGTGTCTGACTTACCCATATGTTATAGGTATTATCATGTGTCTGACTTACCCATATGTTATAGGTATTATCAAGCTGCTGGACTTACCCATATGTTATAGGTATTATCAAGCTGTTGACTTACCCATATGTTATAGGTATTATCATTTTATGCATGTGTCTGACTTACCCATATGTTATAGGTATTATCATGCTGTTGACTTACCCATATGTTATAGGTATTATCATGTGTCTGACTTACCCATATGTTATAGGTATTATCAAGCTGCTGACTTACCCATATGTTATAGGTATTATCATGCTGTCTGACTTACCCATATGTTATAGGTATTATCATGTGTCTGACTTACCCATATGTTATATAAGGTATTATCAAGCTGTTGACTTACCCATATGTTATAGGTATTATCAAGCTGTGTCTGACTTACCCATATGTTATAGGTATTATCATGTGTCTGACTTACCCATATGTTATAGGTATTATCAAGTGTCTGACTTACCCATATGTTATAGGTATTATCATGCTGTCTGACTTACCCATATGTTATAGGTATTATCATGCCGTCTGACTTACCCATATGTTATAGGTATTATCAAGCTGTTGACTTACCCATATGTTATAGGTATTATCAAGCTGTTGACTTACCCATATGTTATAGGTATTATCATGTGTCTGACTTACCCATATGTTATAGGTATTATCATGTGTCTGACTTACCCATATGTTATAGGTATTATCAAGCCGCTGACTTACCCATATGTTATAGGTATTATCAAGCTGCTGACTTACCCATATGTTATAGGTATTATCAAGCTGTTGACTTACCCATATGTTATAGGTATTATCAAGCTGTTGACTTACCCATATGTTATAGGTATTATCATGCTGTTGACTTACCCATATGTTATAGGTATTATCATGTGTCTGACTTACCCATATGTTATAGGTATTATCAATGTGTATGACTTACCATATGTTATCAGGTATTATCAAGCTGTTGACTTACCCATATGTTATAGGTATTATCAAGCTGTTGACTTACCCATATGTTATAGGTATTATCATAGCTGTCTGACTTACCCATATGTTATAGGTATTATCATGTGTTGTTGACTTACCCATATGTTTATAGGTATTATCATGTATCTGACTTACCCATATGTTATAGGTATTATCATGTGTCTGACTTACCCATATGTTATAGGTATTATCAAGCTGTTGACTTACCCATATGTTATAGGTATTATCATGTGTCTGACTTACCCATATGTTATAGGTATTATCATGTGTCTGACTTACCCATATGTTATAGGTATTATCATGTGTCTGACTTACCCATATGTTATAGGTATTATCAAGCTGTTGACTTACCCATATGTTATAGGTATTATCAAGCTGTTGACTTACCCATATGTTATAGGTATTATCATGCTGTTGACTTACCCATATGTTATAGGTATTATCATGTCTGTTGACTTACCCATATGTTATAGGTATTATCATGCTGTCTGACTTACCCATATGTTATAGGTATTATCATGCCCTGACTTACCCATATGTTATAGGTATTATCAAGCTGTTGACTTACCCATATGTTATAGGTATTATCAAGCTGTCTGACTTACCCATATGTTATAGGTATTATCATGCTGTTGACTTACCCATATGTTATAGGTATTATCATGTGTCTGACTTACCCATATGTTATAGGTATTATCAAGCTGCTGACTTACCCATATGTTATAGGTATTATCAAGCTGTTGACTGACTTACCATATGTTATAGGTATTATCATGTGTCTGACTTACCCATATGTTATAGGTATTATCATGCTGTTGACTTACCCATATGTTATAGGTATTATCATGTGTCTGACGTTACCCATATGTTATAGGTATTATCATGCTGTTGACTTACCCATATGTTATAGGTATTATCATGTGTCTGACTTACCCATATGTTATAGGTATTATCAAGCTGTTGACTTACCCATATGTTATAGGTATTATCATGTGTCTGACTTACCCATATGTTATAGGTATTATCATGCGTCTGACTACCCATATGTTATAGGTATTATCAAGCTGTCTGACTTACCCATATGTTATAGGTATTATCATGCTGCTGACTTACCCATATGTTATAGGTATTATCATGTGTTGACTTACCCATATGTTATAGGTATTATCATGTGTCTGACTTACCCATATGTTATAGGTATTATCAAGTGTCTGACTTACCCATATGTTATAGGTATTATCATGCTGTTGACTTTCCCATATGTTATAGGTATTGTCATGCTGTTGACTTACCCATATGTTATAGGTATTATCATGTGTCTGACTTACCCATATGTTATAGGTATTATCATGCTGTTGACTTACCCATATGTTATAGGTATTATCATGTACTTACCCATATGTTATAGGTATTATCATGCTGTTGACTTACCCATATGTTATAGGTATTATCATGCTGTCTGACTTACCCATATGTTATAGGTATTATCATGCTGTCTGACTTACCCATATGTTATAGGTATTATCATGTGTCCTGACTTACCCATATGTTATAGGTATTATCAAGCTGCTGACTTACCCATATGTTATAGGTATTATCATGTGTCTGACTTACCCATATGTTATAGGTATTATCATGCTGTTGACTTACCCATATGTTATAGGTATTATCATGCTGTTGACTTACCCATATGTTATAGGTATTATCATGCTGTCTGACTTACCCATATGTTATAGGTATTATCATGTGTCTGACTTACCCATATGTTATAGGTATTATCATGCTGTATTATCAGGTTGACTTACCCATATGTTATAGGTATTATCATGTGTCTGACTTACCCATATGTTATAGGTATTATCATGTGTCTGACTTACCCATATGTTATAGGTATTATCATGCTGTTGACTTACCATATGTTTATAGGTATTATCATGCTGTTGACTTACCCATATGTTATAGGTATTATCATGCTGTCTGACTTACCCATATGTTATAGGTATTATCATGTGTCTGACTTACCCATATGTTATAGGTATTATCAGCTGTTGACTACCCATATGTTATAGGTATTATCATGCTGTCTGACTTACCCATATGTTATAGGTATTATCATGCTGTTGACTTACCCATATGTTATAGGTATTATCATGTGTCTGACTTACCCATATGTTATAGGTATTATCAAGCTGTTGACTTACCCATATGTTATAGGTATTATCATGTGTTGACTTACCCATATGTTATAGGTATTATCATGCTGTTGACTTACCCATATGTTATAGGTATTATCATGTGTCTGACTTACCCATATGTTATAGGTATTATCATGCTGTTGACTTACCCATATGTTATAGGTATTATCATGCGTCTGACTTACCCATATGTTATAGGTATTATCATGCTGTTGACTTACCCATATGTTATAGGTATTATCATGTGTCTGACTTACCCATATGTTATAGGTATTATTATCATGCTGTCTGACTTACCCATATGTTATAGGTATTATCATGTGTCTGACTTACCCATATGTTATAGGTATTATCAAGCTGTTGACTTACCCATATGTTATAGGTATTATCATGTGTCTGACTTACCCATATGTTATAGGTATTATCATGCTGTTGACTTACCCATATGTTATAGGTATTATCAAGCTGTCTGACTTACCCATATGTTATAGGTATTATCATGCTGTTGACTTACCCATATGTTATAGGTATTATCATGTGTCTGACTTACCCATATGTTATAGGTATTATCAAGCTGTTGACTTACCCATATGTTATAGGTATTATCATGTGTCTGACTTACCCATATGTTATAGGTATTATCAAGTGTCTGACTTACCCATATGTTATAGGTATTATCAAGCTGTTGACTTACCCATATGTTATAGGTATTATCATGCTGTTGACTTACCCATATGTTATAGGTATTATCAGTGTCTGACTTACCCATCTTATAGGTATTATCAATGCGCTGACTTACCCATATGTTATAGGTATTATCATGCTGTCTGACTTACCCATATGTTATAGGTATTATCATGTGTCTGACTTACCCATATGTTATAGGTATTATCATGTGTCTGACTTACCCATATGTTATAGGTATTATCATGTGTCTGACTTACCCATATGTTATAGGTATTATCATGTGTCTGACTTACCCATATGTTATAGGTATTATCATGTGTCTGACTTACCCATATGTTATAGGTATTATCATGTGTCTGACTTACCCATATGTTATAGGGTATTATCAAGTGTTGACTTACCCATATGTTATAGGTATTATCAAGCTGTTCTGACTTACCCATATGTTATAGGTATTATCATGTGTCTGACTTACCCATATGTTATATAGGTATTATCAAGCTGTTGACTTACCCATATGTTATAGGTATTATCAAGCTGTTGACTTACCCATATGTTATAGGTATTATCAAGCTGTTGACTTACCCATATGTTATAGGTATTATCATGTGTCTGACTTACCCATATGTTATAGGTATTATCATGTGTCTGACTTACCCATATGTTATAGGTATTATCATGTGTCTGACTTACCCATATGTTATAGGTATTATCATGCTGTTGACTTACCCATATGTTATAGGTATTATCAAGCTGCTGACTTACCCATATGTTATAGGTATTATCATGTGTCTGACGTACCCATATGTTATAGGTATTATCATGTGTCTGACTTACCCATATGTTATAGGTATTATCATGTGCTGACTTACCCATATGTTATAGGTATTATCAAGCTGTTGACTTACCCATATGTTATAGGTATTATCATGTGTCTGACTTACCCATATGTTATAGGTATTATCATGCTGTTGACTTACCCATATGTTATAGGTATTATCATGTGTCTGACTTACCCATATGTTATAGGTATTATCAAGCTGTTGACTTACCCATATGTTATAGGTATTATCATGTGTCTGACTTACCCATATGTTATAGGTATTATCAAGCTGTTGACTTACCCATATGTTATAGGTATTATCATGTGTCTGACTTACCCATATGTTATAGGTATTATCAAGCCGCTGACTTACCCATATGTTATAGGTATTATCATGTGTCTGACTTACCCATATGTTATAGGTATTATCAAGCCGCTGACTTACCCATATGTTATAGGTATTATCAAGCCGCTGACTTACCCATATGTTATAGGTATTATCAAGCTGTTGACTTACCCATATGTTATAGGTATTATCATGTGTCTGACTTACCCATATGTTATAGGTATTATCATGTGTCTGACTTACCCATATGTTATAGGTATTATCAAGCTGTTGACTTACCCATATGTTATAGGTATTATCATGTGTCTGACTTACCCATATGTTATAGGTATTATCAAGCTGTTGACTTACCCATATGTTATAGGTATTATCATGTGTCTGACTTACCCATATGTTATAGGTATTATCATGCTGTTGACTTACCCATATGTTATAGGTATTATCAAGTGTCTGACTTACCCATATGTTATAGGTATTATCATGTGTCTGACTTACCCATATGTTATAGGTATTATCATGTGCCTGACTTACCCATATGTTATAGGTATTATCAAGCTGTTGACTTACCCATATGTTATAGGTATTATCATGTGTCTGACGTACCCATATGTTATAGGTATTATCAAGCTGTTGACTTACCCATATGTTATAGGTATTATCATGTGTCTGACTTACCCATATGTTATAGGTATTATCATGCTGTTGACTTACCCATATGTTATAGGTATTATCATGTGTCTGACTTACCCATATGTTATAGGTATTATCATGTGTCTGACTTACCCATATGTTATAGGTATTATCAAGCCGCTGACTTACCCATATGTTATAGGTATTATCAAGCTGTTGACTTACCCATATGTTATAGGTATTATCATGTGTCTGACTTACCCATATGTTATAGGTATTATCATGTGTCTGACTTACCCATATGTTATAGGTATTATCATGTGTCTGACTTACCCATATGTTATAGGTATTATCAAGCTGTTGACTTACCCATATGTTATAGGTATTATCAAGCTGTTGACTTACCCATATGTTATAGGTATTATCATGTGTCTGACTTACCCATATGTTATAGGTATTATCATGCTGTTGACTTACCCATATGTTATAGGTATTATCATGTGTCTGACTTACCCATATGTTATAGGTATTATCAAGCTGTTGACTTACCCATATGTTATAGGTATTATCATGTGTCTGACTTACCCATATGTTATAGGTATTATCATGCTGTCTGACTTACCCATATGTTATAGGTATTATCAAGCTGTTGACTTACCCATATGTTATAGGTATTATCATGTGTCTGACTTACCCATATGTTATAGGTATTATCATGCTGTTGACTTACCCATATGTTATAGGTATTATCATGTGTCTGACTTACCCATATGTTATAGGTATTATCATGCTGTCTGACTTACCCATATGTTATAGGTATTATCATGTGTCTGACTTACCCATATGTTATAGGTATTATCAAGCTGTGACTTACCCATATGTTATAGGTATTATCATGTGTCTGACTTACCCATATGTTATAGGTATTATCAAGTGTCTGACTTACCCATATGTTATAGGTATTATCATGTGTCTGACTTACCCATATGTTATAGGTATTATCATGTGTCTGACTTACCCATATGTTATAGGTATTATCATGTGTCTGACTTACCCATATGTTATAGGTATTATCATGCTGTTGACTTACCCATATGTTATAGGTATTATCAAGCTGTTGACTTACCCATATGTTATTAGGTATTATCATGTGTCTGACTTACCCATATGTTATAGGTATTATCAAGCTGTTGACTTACCCATATGTTATAGGTATTATCAAGCTGTTGACTTACCCATATGTTATAGGTATTATCATGCTGCTGACTTACCCATATGTTATAGGTATTATCATGTGTCTGACTTACCCATATGTTATAGGTATTATCAAGCTGTTGACTTACCCATATGTTATAGGTATTATCAAGCTGTTGACTTACCCATATGTTATAGGTATTATCATGTGTCTGACTTACCCATATGTTATAGGTATTATCATGTGTCTGACTTACCCATATGTTATAGGTATTATCAAGCTGTTGACTTACCCATATGTTATAGGTATTATCATGTGTCTGACTTACCCATATGTTATAGGTATTATCATGTGTCTGACTTACCCATATGTTATAGGTATTATCATGTGTCTGACTTACCCATATGTTATAGGTATTATCAAGCTGTTGACTTACCCATATGTTATAGGTATTATCAAGCTGTTGACTTACCCATATGTTATAGGTATTATCAAGCTGTTGACTTACCCATATGTTATAGGTATTATCAAGCTGTTGACTTACCCATATGTTATAGGTATTATCATGTGTCTGACTTACCCATATGTTATAGGTATTATCAAGCCGCTGACTGACCCATATGTTATAGGTATTATCATGCTGCTGACTTACCCATATGTTATAGGTATTATCATGTGTCTGACTTACCCATATGTTATAGGTATTATCAAGCTGTTGACTTACCCATATGTTATAGGTATTATCATGTGTCTGACTTACCCATATGTTATAGGTATTATCATGCTGTTGACTTACCCATATGTTATAGGTATTATCATGTGTCTGACTTACCCATATGTTATAGGTATTATCAAGCCGCTGACTTACCCATATGTTATAGGTATTATCAAGCTGTTGACTTACCCATATGTTATAGGTATTATCATGTCTGTTGACTTACCCATATGTTATAGGTATTATCATGTGTCTGACTTACCCATATGTTATAGGTATTATCATGTGTCTGACTTACCCATATGTTATAGGTATTATCATGCTGTTGACTTACCCATATGTTATAGGTATTATCATGCTGTTGACTTACCCATATGTTATAGGTATTATCATGTGTCTGACTTACCCATATGTTATAGGTATTATCATGCTGTCTGACTTACCCATATGTTATAGGTATTATCATGTGTCTGACTTACCCATATGTTATAGGTATTATCATGTGTCTGACTTACCCATATGTTATAGGTATTATCATGCTGTTGACTTACCCATATGTTATAGGTATTATCATGTGTCTGACTTACCCATATGTTATAGGTATTATCATGCTGCTGACTTACCCATATGTTATAGGTATTATCATGTGTCTGACTTACCCATATGTTATAGGTATTATCATGCTGTTGACTTACCCATATGTTATAGGTATTATCATGCTGTCTGACTTACCCATATGTTATAGGTATTATCATGTGTCTGACTTACCCATATGTTATAGGTATTATCAAGCTGTTGACTTACCCATATGTTATAGGTATTATCAAGCTGTTGACTTACCCATATGTTATAGGTATTATCATGTGTCTGACTTACCCATATGTTATAGGTATTATCATGCTGTTGACTTACCCATATGTTATAGGTATTATCATGTGTCTGACTTACCCATATGTTATAGGTATTATCATGTGTCTGACTTACCCATATGTTATAGGTATTATCATGTGTCTGACTTACCCATATGTTATAGGTATTATCATGCTGTCTGACTTACCCATATGTTATAGGTATTATCAAGCTGTCTGACTTACCCATATGTTATAGGTATTATCAAGCTGTTGACTTACCCATATGTTATAGGTATTATCATGTGTCTGACTTACCCATATGTTATAGGTATTATCATGTGTCTGACTTACCCATATGTTATAGGTATTATCATGCTGTTGACTTACCCATATGTTATAGGTATTATCATGCTGTCTGACTTACCCATATGTTATAGGTATTATCATGTGTCTGACTTACCCATATGTTATAGGTATTATCATGTGTTGACTTACCCATATGTTATAGGTATTATCATGTGTCTGACTTACCCATATGTTATAGGTATTATCATGTGTCTGACTTACCCATATGTTATAGGTATTATCATGTGTCTGACTTACCCATATGTTATAGGTATTATCATGTGTCTGACTTACCCATATGTTATAGGTATTATCAAGCTGTTGACTTACCCATATGTTATAGGTATTATCATGTGTCTGACTTACCCATATGTTATAGGTATTATCAAGCTGTTGACTTACCCATATGTTATAGGTATTATCATGCTGTCTGACTTACCCATATGTTATAGGTATTATCAAGCGTTGACTTACCCATATGTTATAGGTATTATCAGTGTTGACTTACCCATATGTTATAGGTATTATCATGCTGCTGACTTACCCATATGTTATAGGTATTATCAAGCCGTCTGACTTACCCATATGTTATAGGTATTATCAAGCTGTTGACTTACCCATATGTTATAGGTATTATCATGTGTCTGACTTACCCATATGTTATAGGTATTATCATGCTGTTGACTTACCCATATGTTATAGGTATTATCATGTGTCTGACTTACCCATATGTTATAGGTATTGTCATGCGGTTGACTTACCCATATGTTATAGGTATTATCATGCTGTCTGACTTACCCATATGTTATAGGTATTATCAAGCTGTTGACTTGCCCATATGTTATAGGTATTATCAAGCTGTTGACTTGCCCATATGTTATAGGTATTATCAAGCTGCATTTAAACTGTATCATATCGACAATCCTTCTGGTATCAAACTTGGGCCGGCATGTCAGAAATATGTGGACTACATGAGGAAGGCTTCAACAATGGACACCATCTATTTCATTGTATCTATGACTCCTTGTTTGAGTCTGTGGGCCTGGCTGGGCGATCAGGTCAAAGGCGTAAGTAACTGATATATATAACTGATGTTTTTTTTTATGGCGGAGTGTTGGGCATTGGGTGAAATAACAGCGTTCATGTTGTAATGGTTTATTTTAAATAGTATCGGGCGTTCGATTTGGTGGTTCGTACCAGTTGTATCGATACGAATCTACTGTTTCCCAAATGGAATGTACCTTAACAAGTCGAACCGAACCGGTACAAGTGTTTCTTTTTCTGAAGCATACCACATGAATCCAAGATGGCGGACTCGAGATTTTTTTTATTTGTGATCGAAATGTTTCCCTCGTTGAAAACACCAAAGAGAGTAATATTTATATCTAATGAAAATACATAAATTACTTATTTCCAAGTATTTTGCCGAAACTATTTAGGTTTTACTTTTATATTTATTTTATTTGGCTTTTATACTTGAAGTGCATCTTTGATAAGGGTGTCACCCTTATAGACAGATCCAATCGCGTTCCTCAGCAATTCAGTACAGCAATTCAGTACAACTGGCATAATCCACAAAGGGAACGCATGGATAGACTGTACCATATAATTGCTTTAATTCTTTTAGACGATAAATAGTATATCGGTACCTGGAGGCGATTTCTAAAACCGCTTTTCACTTTTGAATTAAGGTTCTAATACTGCAAAAAGAAAGCAAAAAAAAGTAGGAAAATGATAGGAAGAAAATAAAATCATTTGTATGTTTTTGTTTTCTTTATTTTTGTTATATTAAACGTTAATTATGCATGATCAATTTATTACAGATGTAAATATATAAGACATCATTATTTTTTCTTTTACAGCCCACCAACGGTGTTTACGCTCAGTGGGTGAAAGACAACTTTGTAGGTGGTAGTACTCTGAAAGACTCGATTGAAAAAATCAATAAGTTCGCAAATTTCGATCGTAAAAAAGCTCTCGACATTTTCGAAGAAGGCATGGGGAATGAATTCGACTTCTTCAACTCAGCCGGAAAGTAGTGACAGTATTCATGGACTTTTGTCAAGAAGACGCCCGTTTGACTCCCGGACATTTACCGTCATACACTATACCCTATATAAGTATCTTTTATAACCACATATTTGGCTTGCTATGTTTTTATATACTTTTTAAAACTGATTTTATTTATTCTTTATGTATATCTCCTTTACTATCTATATGCTATATATGATGTTTTATGATGCTTTCTAATAAATATTTTATCATTATTTACATGTGATTTTTGGGTTATGATCAACGTTGATTGATTGTTATTAACACGAAAGCCTTAAAGTCCCACACGTAGGTTGAATATCTTAACATCACTTCAAATGTTAAAACATAGCTATAATGTCATCCAATGGGATTCAAGTACACTATCCAACAGATATCACTGATCTAACATGTTACGGTCTTTGCTACCTTTGGCAGTCCGTTTGGAGAAGAAGATAAACAATGAAAATATAGCGATATCAATTATTTGTTTTTAGAACTAAAAATATTTTTTATAAATAACACAGTCAAAGGTAAACTCCTAGTACTTGAACAAAACGTTTATGAATCAAAAATATTACATAATTTTAAAATCCACGTATGTCTAGAATTGGTACTTATTTATATTCCAATTGTCGTATTACTCGTACACAGGATTATCAACCTTCATTGAATAAAACTCTACTTTTATCTAAATACACTTTAATTACGTAAAGAATACATACATGAAGTAAGTATCTTACAATACAAGATTTATTTTGGAGCGGGGCTCAGGAAAGTTGATATGACGAGGCTTTGCCGCGTCATCTCGGCTTTCCGAGTCGAACACCAAAATAAACCTTGTATTGTAAGATACTAACCGTGTATATTGTCGTGTATCTGTTTATCCTGCAACCATTGACTTAAAAAGTGACATTCAAAATAAAAACAAATAGCTGGTTATTTACTTGGTTTGGTTTTATTACTCTTGAAAAACCCATTTACTAAATATGTTCCCCCTTTTCATTGCCATGGGAAATAGGTATATAGATATAAAGGCCACCGTAAACAGTCCAATGATCTGTTTTTAATTCAGAGTGTAATAGCCTTATAAAATCTGTTACATGTAAGTGATCGAGATCGGGTTATCTCAGTCAAGGGCTCTCTTATACTTACAGTTATAATACTGGATGGTCTAGAGCAGTACATTCATGTCGCCTGATTCAATATCCAAAATCAAATTTTTCAATGTCATGATATTGCAATGAGACAAACTTAATTTATACATTCAAATACTTCAACTTTATTACAATATGTTAAATAAGCAATACACTTTGAAGGGAATTACTGGTGACAAATTGATGAAAATATGATGATTATACAAAATTTGTATTTATATACCACTTATATACAAGTTGTACAATTTTTTCTGAAATAATTTTTTTCCAATGTGATAAAAAAACAAATAAAAAATCAAGAAAAATAATTGAAAGTAAAATGATGAATAAAGTCAATCAAATATGATTGCGATTGCAACTATGAATCCAAGAAAATATTTGTTCCATGCAAATCATTCTTACTTTAAAAGAGAATCAATTGGTTAAAACATTACTAAGTTTACTACAAGTACTTTCCGGTCAAGATATAATTCAGAATACCACCATATTGGATTTGGACCAAAACGAAAAACTGTTCATACATTTGCCATTTGTGGATCAAATGTGATGAATGATGTTTCAAACTGACTGTAGACTAAAACAAATGTTTGGGGTTTTATTTACGTAATTATTTACACAATATGTCTAATGCACGTGCCATGTGATACCTAATAGAGTTTGTGCGGGGCTAGTATCTTCAGTGGTTATGGAACACAACTCTTTGTAAACTTCCCGCTGAAATGACGTTATCCCGCGATAACGTCATTTGACGTCATAGCATTACCGATAGAAACAATAGTCCCATACAAACATTATCGGGTATCACGTGGTACATGAACAAGTCCCATTCAACTGGTTTTTTTCCACATGCGATATAAATATATATTACACTGTTTCATTCGGAGGAAGCGACCAGTCTACAGAACTTTTCCTCGTAAGATTCGATGAAATAAGAACATAAGAAGCAATAAGAAACGAAATCAAAAATGTTTATCGCCATTATGAACTTTAGTGTAATTCTGTCTATTATGATTTTATGATATCGACACTAGGCATGTTGATAAAAATCTAATAAGAGTTTGACGACTTTTTTAAAAATCAAGATAAAATTATTTTTCATAATCATAAAACTTACCGGACAAAATATTTTATTTAGTCTATCATTCTTTACCTACTTACCAACTTTAAGGGTGAAATATTAAATTTGTCGTCTTTTGAATTACCAGACCATGGTCTTGTTGGTGTTATATAGTGGTGTAAAAGTGTAAAAATGTATCAATGTATATCTCCCTATTCAAAATTTCTTTTATACATAATTATATCCTAAATACATATTACTGGTGAAGTCTATCCCAGTATTCAATTATGTACCATAACCTTACCTGATACTGATGGTAAAAAATGATTTTTACAGGATTCTATTATAAATTAATCATTATTTTCATCATTCTTGTCCAAAATCAAGTTACTTTATCTCACGTTTTACACGCTGTGTAGTTTGTCTGTTATACGCTGATAACAATATTGTAGTAATGCTTTATACAACAATGAAATACAGTATACAATCAAATACGTTACATAAATTGATACCAAAAGATAGCATATAAATTTCTAACAAGAATTTTAAAATTATGCTTATAGAACGACTTTTTTGATTGGCTTGACATTAGATTACTAGAAAGTATGCCGTTGCCGTGGTTAAAATTCAGAAGACATTTACATTGACCTGATAAATCTAAATGATCAAAAGCATTCTCAATATTCCAGGAGTTACTATCACTGTCGTCATATTCACCCCTAGATTATTTTGCTATGACATTGCCCAGGGTGATTCGAAATATGGTAGAAGTTCATCACGTGAAATACAGTTATTTATGTATCTTGCCCAGGGTGATTCGAAATATGGTAGAAGTTCATCACGTGAAATACAGTTATTTATGTATCTTGTCTAGTGTTGTTTCAGTCACACCCAAGTCTCTTTGACCAAACCTTGACCAAAGAGTTTTATGATTTAAAAAAGAAATCATCTCTGTTTGTTACAAATTGTCAAATGAAAAATGTGTCCAAAAATTGAGTTTTATTGCTTTTATAGTTCTTCATTTAACAAATTGAAGAAATTACTCATTTTTCGACCATCTTGAACATGTGTGCATCTTACAAATGTCTTTATGATTTTTACTTAAATAGCATAGGCAACGTTTTAAGTCGAATCGAACTCATTTTTGTTATAAATTTGTGGAAGGTTCTCTCAGATGAATGCAATAAGCATTGATGTATGAAATCCTAACATATCGGCTTTTTTATTTTTACATTGCAGTGTAGATTAAATGGTTTTAATTATGAAATAAGAATATGAAAAGTTGTATTGGAGCAAACTGGCCGCCAATTTGTATGCCTGTTTTAGAAAGAGCAACATTTTGATTCTTAAAAATTTCCTGTTATTAAAAAGATACATTAAATCTGTCAAAAATTGATCTTTACGATTAAGTGAAAAGGCTATTCTGGGCAAATATAATGGGGTGTTTGTGTGTAACCGATATATATTAGAAATACTGCTATTTTCTGCCGAATGACTGCACTGACCTTGCCACCAATATCATTATTGAGAAACATATCTGACGTCAAAGGTAATAAGTAGGGATATTTGGTATGCTGGTATTCGAATTAGAAAACCCTATTCCAATATTCGAAAAATGCATATTTAATATACAAAAATCGACTGAATATCGATCGATAGTAATTGAACATTTCACGGGTAAGGTACATGTATAAAACAAAGGCCAGATCGAGCCAGGTAAATAGTATTCACCACCGGTGTTTGACCTTTTGAAGTTATTATTGAGCGTATTACCCGTTACAAAACACAAGCAGATACTAATATCCATTACATGCCTTCGAAAGTTTGGAAATATTGTTAAACGTTGTCACGAAGACAAGGCTGTCAAATGTCAGCTTTGTGAAACAAAACTGTCATATTGTGGCATAACCAGCAATATGATTAGCCATGTAAAGTTACCGTTGTATAGCGATATGTTTTATTTCGTTTGGTTTATTTTGGTGTTTTTTTACACCGAAATGTATTGACATAATCGGATATGAACTTTCACGTCGTCTCGTGAACTTTTGGGGAAAGGAGCAATAGTCCTTTCCTTGCGAATAAATAAGCTGATGATGTATGAATAATTAGCAATAATTTCAAAAGTTAACAATACCTACTCACAATATGTGGGACATATAGTAGAAAGTGGAGTTTACATTTTCCTCTACTGAATCTAAAATTGTTGTTTTTACTTAAAAATAAGAAGTCTTACGTTGATTGTAATATAACTGTATATGGTAAGAAATTACCTGTTGTAGAAAGTATAACTCATGTTGGTGTTTTATTGAATTATAGAAATAACAATGTTGAACGTACATAACTTGCATGTTCTCAGTTTAAATATGGTGTTATGCCATTAATACGTTCTGGTGCATATCCATTAACTACAGGGAAAATCGTTAAGTGTTAAGTATATCCTTCAACATTATATGGGTGTGAATTGTGGCAGTTAAAGAATGATATTGGTATGTTAGAAAGGGCAGAAAACTACATTGTGAAATATATCCAAGGTTTTTATGTAAGAACAAGAATAGATATGAGTACGTTCCTTACTGGCTAATTTTCAGTTGAAGTTTATATTAACACAAGAGAAATGTTGTTTTTGGGAAGAATATCTCCATGGAGATCAGCTGTTTAACACGTGAAATTCTTATTAAGCGTATTTTAATTCAACCTGTCTCACTTAAGCAGATAATTTGATCCTGATATTGTTGAAAATTTACAACAGTACAATTTGTATTATGTTCTTGGTATATTTTTGAAAATAATGTTTTTCCATATAAATGGAAATGGAAAGGTCGAGCTAGGAAATAACCATGTTTAACAATATGAACAGTTTAAATTGTGTGAAAGAATGGATATTGGCAGTTACTTTTCCCGCTTCATTCTTATACATAAAAATATACAATTATATACAATATTGAAAATTGTTCTCAGGGTTCCACAGTAATGTATACTTTTTAAGAAAATTGTAAAACTCTGTGTTGATATGTGAAATAGAGAAATTTGTAAACAATGACGATATCGCTTATTGTGTACCAGAATGTTCGCATACAGAACAATTACGTGACCAGCTTTAGATCTGGTTCGAACTCAGTACTGTAAAGACATATATTTCATTTTTTTTAATCTTAACTGATGTCTAATTACTATCTAATTCACGTCTCGGTGGTTATCTAAATTATGAATTAAAACCTTATAAATTAGAGGAATTTAGAATAAATATTATATATAAAATTATCCAACACTATGGTATCATATAACTGCTATTTATTATTCTAGTAAACCAGTGAGAAAGCATGTCTATAACTTTGCGTTGCGTCTTATTCTTGGCATTTTTAATGATTTCAATATTGTCCGAAACATCGTCATCACACCTTGTATGTTTTGTACCTTTTTATTTTAATGTTGGAATACTAGTGATGCTATTTTAACACATTTTATGCCATAAAGACGTCAGACGCCATTCGCTCGTTTTTAATTGATTGAACTTCGAACTTCGACAAACATGTTGCATAATGATTTAAAAAAAAAATGTGATAGAATATGATAGGAGAATAGCTGAATTACGGAAGTGGTTTAGGAAATTCCAAAATGACCTTCAATTAAAATTAGTACTAATTAATTATATTTATATTTAAATTTGAAGCTATTACAGCCTATTCGACCAAAGGTTTTAGACAAATATGACAAATATAATAAAAGTTAATATGTACTACAAACATGCGTTCTACTACGTCCGGAAATTAAGAAACAGCAATTTAGGCAATCCAATTATATCAATTGAAATTATCTAAAATATTTGCTATAAAATATGCGGGTTTTCTTCAAAACTTTAAACCACTCTTTCTCGAAGTTGTTGTTTCTCCGAACAAGATAAGAAAACACAAGAAAAACGAAAATGGTAAGTTTGAATTTAATCATTACTTAAAGTATCTTCGAGGGCGAATTTCAATGTGAAGCGACATTTTGGATGAATTTATGAATTTTGAGTACTTCATACTATACTTATTTGAGTTAGTGTATCAATTCAGTATTGATGTTAAGATTGAAACTTTTATTGTTCGAAGAAATACATTTCTTCTCTAAATTAAGTTTTAATTTGGCAACATCAGTTCAGTTCTTTATTACTTTGAACTATTCAGTGATGATATACAGTATAATGCTGACAATTACATACACATACACACAATTAACACACTTACACCTTACGTAGTGTACATCTCACATGACTACGATACATAATGCCTAATAATTTCATTTATATATATATATATTAAAAAGGAGAACTTAATATTATCAACTTTTTCAATCTCACCTCAAACTTTTCACACTACATACATCACATTCATCTAACACTCGAAGTAGATATTTGTACTAACATTCTCATATTAGTCATTTCTAGATATTTATACAAATTCTATTATTTAGTCATTTCTGAATTATAACATATGCTTATTTACTTTAAAATACATTCCGACATTCTTATATTTATGATCGCGTGTATGTGTGCGAGGTGCGTGTTTTGGGAGACTGTGGTATATTCGTGTTGTGTCTTCTTGTATAGTGGAACAGTTACCCTTTTTATAGTGCTATATCACTGAAGCATGCGGCCGAAGCAACACACCCCACCCGGTCACATTATACTGACAATGGTTGAACCAGTCGTCCCACTTCCGTATGCTGAGCGCTAAGCGTAATTTAGGGAGAAAGAAAAGATAAGACACTAAATTTAGTCTCCTTTTAAGATCGTGCAATAGGGGCAGCAGGTACAATTCTAACGCCCTACCTGAAGGGCCGAGACATTGAATCAGGGCTCCGGAAGATTATCCTCTCTGATTCCATGTCGTTATGCTTCGCAAAGGGATTTGTTTTTACAAAATACTTCTATACTACCTTGGAAAGTCGTTTTAATGAGATAAATCATTTACCATATACCATTCACATGTGATCGATATAATGTTTGGATTATCATATGGACTGATATTTTTGACCGTTTAATGGTAATCATTGTTTTGTGATTGTGATCTGCCATCATTTGTGTGTGCATATATTTGACATTTTGTTGGATTATCCTTCTTAACCAGGAGGTAAATAGGTTTGATTATCTTTGGAGAAACACAGAATGGTACAGAGACAAAGTGCTTGAAGCTTCATTCGTAAAGGGTATTAAAGATGGCAGCCTGGACCCGATTGCATTTGGTAATTACTGCTCCATTGAAATATCTCTGTATCAGAGTTACTACACGTTAGTTATCAGCAGGGTAAACACAATGATTTTTCATGTAAATATATTTGGGATTATTTAGATTAATAAAATGATCTTGCTTATTTAAATTTGGAAACATTATGTAGATTTGTAATCATATTTCTGCTTTTTGATATTTTCACATATAATAATAAAACATTTTCGAAAACAGAAGACTAATTAAGACATATGGGTATAATCTGCTATTTATAAATGAAATTTCAATTATGCTAACCTTCAACATCCTCATTTTTTATGTATATAAATTTGAATTTGAAGTTATTTGAAGTAGACAATGGTAGAAAAGAATACACATTAAAAATCCTCCTGCTTAAACCACATACATAAAAAAACTGTTTATTTTATTTTTATCATGATGTTAAATCGATTTTACCAGTGTGTACCATGTCATTATTTTTATAGTAGATATTGAGTTTGTTTAAAATATGCCATTAGTATCATTTGAATTTCATGCTAATTATAAAAATAACGATGACCTTTAGAATATGATACAATATCGATTTGACCAGTCTGTGCATGGTACTTGTTTTTATATTAGAACACCACCTAGAGCAACTAAACGTTGGCGCAATGTGAGATCACAAGCCCAATATTAATCCGGTTATGACGTCACAATTCAATAATCGACCACGTGTTTTTAACAATATTCATTTACAATTTTGTTATGAAAGGTGGATTTGTGATCCAGGACTGCATTTACCTATATGAACAATATAAATGTATAGAAGTGGCGAAAGAAGCAACAAAGGATGCGGATCTTAAAAAAATTCTTACAAAGCTGATGGAAAAATACAAAGGGTGCATGCAATTTTAATGTATCTGTTTTAAAATTGTATTTATTGGACGAAATATGGTAATTTTATCTTTTATCTAATAATTATTTGAAAGAAAATGAAATCACCATACTTTGATTTAAGCATTTTTCATTACAAAACGTATCTATCCGATGCTACACGTATTCCAGATGTTATCCGAAGCAGACATTGATATAATGTATTTATAAAATATGAGCTGTATTACAAACAGTATTTGTGTGTCAAACTGGGTACATTACAGTATTCTAACATAAATACAGTCAAACCACCCAGGAACAACAATAATGTAGATTATTTACATATAAATTATATACAGGTATTACGAAGCTGCATTTAAACTGTGGCACATCGACAATCCTTCTACTATCAAGCTTGGGCCGGCGTGTCAGAAATACGTGGAGTACATGAGGAAGGCTTCCACAATGGACACCATCTATTTCCTTGTATCTATGACTCCTTGTATGAGTCTGTGGGCCTGGTTGGGACAGGAGATAAAAAGGGTAGGTTTGTGACATTGGATTATATACATCTGTACTGATTACTATGCCTTTTGTGTATCTATAGATTTCTGAATGCATTTACATTAAAGCAAACAATAGTATCTTAATCATATAAATGTTTGATCCGACTTAATGATGACAACATGTGTTTAAGATTAAATCCTCCAATATGTGTTGATTTCATTTTTAGATTTATTTGTATTCACCATACGTATGGTTTCTCTTGCAGACAAATCACGGTGTCTACACTCAATGGGTGAACTCAAACTTTGTCGGAGGTGAGGTTCTGGAAGACCTGAAACAGAAAATAGATACGTACAGATATTTCGATTATGGAACGGCTATTCATCTTTTTCGAGACGCATTGGAAAATGAATTCGACTTCTTCAACTCAGTTGGAAAGTAGGGACAGGAATCACGGACATTTCATCACTATGACGACCGCTTGACCTCGGACTTTAACCGCAAATATATATATAGACTTTTGTATGCTTTCATGCTATTTGGTCATCTTTGATCTCTTACCTCGGATACGGATATTGTTACCGGTGTGGGCGTGGTCTTTCTCCCATTTGTCGTTATTATAGACACAAAGTGGTGCATGGGGTAAGGGAAACAAATTAACGATTCATCCTCTTTGGCAAAATATTGTGATTGTTAACTTTAGAAGCTTAACCCCTAGGGTTGAAATTCTTCTGTTTCACTCCAAAGAGAATGAATTGTTCTATTAATCCTGACTTGGTCTTCATTATCTATTTTTAATGTACTTTTTACGCTTATTTTTACCATTTTTAATTAAAAAAAATTTACATTAAACTTTGGAAGTTTATGTATTTTAATATTGTATTAAATATTTTCGTTGTTTTCATACTTGATCTGACATTTTGACTGAAAGATTCTTTTTTCATATATCTATGGGGAGAAAAAATCAGAGAATGGCGTAAAATGACATCGTAATTTTAAATGATTTTTTATCAACAATTAATTGTAAGCATGGATATCACTATGTTTTCATCAGGGTATGAAAAAACATGTTTGCAAAAAAAGGATTCTCACAACAAAAAGTAATCAAAAATTAGTATCCCCGATTAATTAAAAAAACTTAATTAAGTATATGGTTGTTTGATTATGATGAGCAATACAATAGGAATTCCACAATGAACAAGATACAGTAATTACAATTCAAAACAGTAAAACAGTTTAAATAATACAAATATTATATAGCGAATCATTGTAGATATTGTATCGATAACGTAATCATCCGTAATCAGTATGGTAATATTTAAATATTGA
Source organism: Argopecten irradians (assembly GCF_041381155.1). Lineage (NCBI taxonomy): Eukaryota > Metazoa > Mollusca > Bivalvia > Pectinida > Pectinidae > Argopecten > Argopecten irradians. Next base: position 4,796,382 of record NC_091143.1, on the reverse strand, counting down.
ACTGCATGCAGTTGGCAATAATAGGAGATGAATACTTTTTATAGCCTTTGTTAAACTAGTCTCTCAATTAAGTATTAAAACACTGAAATGTAATATGTAACAAGTTAAAATGTAAATGTAAGAAGTTAAAGATGAAACACAGTTGTGTGTAAAATAACAGGTTAAGGGAAGATAACTGGTAGATATCTAAACGTACGTACATCATAGTCTTCCAATATAGGATTTTTTCTTCATTAAGTCTTGGTTATATAGAGCGATGTGTAAGTGAAACTAGTCTGGTTTCAAATGTGAAGAAAATTATTTTTTGCAACTTCTAGAAAATAAACTCAAATGTAATATATCCATACTTTTCGTTATTTGTTTGTTTATCAATTTAGGAATATTCTTTATCACTTGCCATTGATTTAAGTGTTATGGAAGGTTTTATTCTCAAAGGAATTACTTGATTGAATTTACAATGAAATAAAATTGAACTCCTAATACTGTATATCACTGTCCCGTGTCTTCAGATAAACTGATGGCTATTGCATGTAATAAAAGAATGGACTGGTTATTACATACTGGATAATTAGGCTCAAAATGAACAATTCGTCTATCAGTGTTTCACCGAATATTCAGACAAACTCAAAACAGACATTTAAAGTATTCAGTCATTTCAAACCTACCTACCCATAATTTAGACAAGCAAATACCAGCTAAGTACTTCTGCCATGTCATAATACATTTTTTTTTATAAAACTCCCCAATTTTCTTCAATATGAAATATCAAATAGCAGGTTTAATGCAAGGACAGTGAAAGATATGCCAAAACTACTTAATGGAAAAAAAGTGTTTCAATGGGAACCTCGAGATGACTGTTATATATCATCAACGTTTGCTTGTACTCTTATTATGGTGACGGATACGAAATATTATTGAATTATTTTTTGTAAACCTATTGACATAAAATATCTAAGGTAATGTTCAATAAATAGTACGTACAACAGTTTAAATAAAACAAATATGATATTCGAATTATCGTATTTAACGTAAACTAAACATCTCTTATAACAATTACGGTAATATTTAAGCATTGTTTGCATGCAACTGGCAACTATAGGAGTATGAATGTCAACTGGACTAGGAAAATTTGCTACATCGCTGATAAATGGTATTTTTTCATTATCAGAAAAAGGTGAAGATTAATTAGTAATTTCTTCAATTACAAAAGTTAATTACTTAACACCATTACCACCATTGAAACGTTTAGTCCTTTAATTTATTCTTCAAATTACAAATATCAAAATTAATATATTGCATCCCGAGAAATCCATGGTACTATATCCAATATGAAATAAAGTACTAATTGCGCATGCACCAAAAGTAAAAGAAATTATTTCATATTACTTTTTCTGTTAATTAGACATATATACATGTATACTATTAAACACCAATTATTGTTCAAATGATGAGCATCTTTAATAAATAGGACTAACACTTCATGTTGGATTTTCCTTTGTCAAGTTGGTATCCATAATCCTATAATTGTCAACCGAATACAATGCAATATTTAATGCTTATATTTACATTTGATCACAATTTTTATAATAAAATCCCCAGATATTTTGCATACATAATGAACAAAGACCAATCCATTATCGTCAAGTACAAAACAGTTATTTCAACAACCATCTTTCGTGATCGCTGGAACGACCATTGTGACATCCCAAGAAACGAATAGTAGTACATGCCCTGGACAATTACAACTGCAAATGATAAGGTTCCATTTTCCAGAGAAGATGTAGATAGAGTAATATATCAATAAACACTTTCTAAGCCTATATTCACAACATTGAAATGAACACAGTTGTGTGTAAAATAACAGGTTAAAGGAAGTAACTGGTAGATATCTAAATGTACTACATCATAGACTTATAAAATAATACTAAAATATAAATCAGGAAATAGGATTTTTTCTTGATTGTATATAAGTTACATAAAACGATATGTAAGTGAAATGGAATGTTAAGTAGCTTATATTGCAATGTAAAAAATGAACATTTCACCGCCAACTCAAAAAATTTATATCAACTCAAAACTTGAAAGAGTTAAACTGAAAAATGTTGACTCAAAACTCGAAAAATAGTTTACTCGAAACACCTGGAGTATCAAATCTCTGTTTAATTGGATTATGAAAAATGGTAATTGTGATATTTTGCTACAGAATGGTTCATTGATATAGCGATAAATAGAAAGCGGCCTGTCCATTACTCGAGGGAGAAGGATCAATATGTCCTTAGGTGTTGATAAAAATTCAACCGTAGTGAAATCAAACCAATCTAGCCTTTCTCTTTTCGCATGTCCAAGAGTATTTTCCGTGACCGACCTTGTTACACTGTCAGGTATCCGATCAATATAAAACGCCTGTGTACAAGCATGTACAGATGAATTATAGTCCGTCATCCTTTGCCGGTGTCGTCAACACTGGGAAGTGTTCTATTGGTTATTTGGAATGTCGTTTCACTACTGGAGAAAGCTAATCCCTGGTTAAACTGTCGGCTCACAATGAAATCTAGCACTAAAATATCAGTTAGTGCCTTTGCTTCGGTATCATAGAATGTAAGCCGCTAATATTGTGGATGATATTCGATTTACATTTCAAACGTTTCAGAGAGCAGACGACATAAATTGTGCTATGGCTGCCCGCGCGAGTCCTGTTGATTAAGGCCAAGTCCTTATTTTCTCGGGCTACTAGTAATGCTGCGCATGCAGCTGTTACGTAACAGGGGCAAAGTGAGACGAGTATAGTACTTATGTCAATGGTTCAAGTAGAAATTTGATTTCTAAGGATGGATGATTCGGAAGGTAAGTTATAGAATTAATGTAAGCATGGTATCATCGGTATGTTTTCTAATCGGATGTTTTCATCGAAATGTACTGTGATGAATGAAATTGGTATAGAAGATATTTTTCATTTGTATATCTACAGACACAATAGAAAGTCATTTTTCTAAAAAATTGCAGATATAGATGTAACAATTATGAATATTTACTTAACAATAACACCATAAACAAAATACAACACTGTACACCCCTCTGTTTATCCATCAAGCTTTGAGAAATGTATTCCATGTGTTTGTGTGGTTGATACTAGTCCTGAGATCGATACAGTTGTGGAATCGATTGATGTTCTGTGACAAAATACATTAACGCAGCTCGCTTTGTGTTTTCCCTCCGGATTATACCGAGATCATATGATAGTGGCCATAATTTGTGAACTAGTAAATCACCAACAAAGTTTTTATGGTGAGGTTTTGTCTGTCGTGCATGCAGACTTTAATTGATATGCTGTCTGTGGTACATTCTGTAACCCGGCAACACAAGGCTTTATCGTTGTATAGTGCCCTGTATATTGAAAGTACTTTCTGTGTGATTAAGTTCGACACTAACGATAGACTTCTTATTGAAAGGGTTCTATTTTTTATGTTTCAAATATCTTTGTACAAATCTATCTTGGTCCTTATTTTCCCTTTGTTTAGTCGACTTTAAAGTTGGAGTATGATTCAGACGTTAAGGCCATATTTTGTATACTTTCTGTGTGATTAAGTTAAACACTAACGGTAGACGTCGTATAACCAGTTAAATTCCTTGTCTTGTTTCAAATGTCTTTGTACAAATCTATCTTGGTCTTTATTTTCCTTTCGTTTAATCAACTTAAAAACCGGAGTAGGATTAATACGCTAAGACGCAATTTTTATTCATTACACAATGACCATACACCGACACACTATTGTTTAAATGTGTCGTTTTGTCAGAACGGAAACAACTTGAGAAGCAGATGCTTTATCTTAAAACGACATACTCAAATGGGCGTCGTTTGAGTATCTCCAAAATAGCTTAGGTGCAGCAGGCATGTTTCCTTAATATTATATGTCCACATAGTTGACAGGATGCTCACTTCCGGCAACAAGTGGCGAGTTAAATGACACGCCTATTGCGGATTCCAAAGGAAGGTATTCGGCAATCCTCGGCAAATCCCGGATCATTATACATTATGTGTGTATTTTACAGAAACAAACAGAATTATTGACTTTTTATTTCCATGTTCAGATAAGAAAATTAACAAATTGAACTTGAAAATATTCCTTGTTCAGATGTTTTTATCATGACTATGGTGGGTGTTATCTGATATGGAGTACGTGATCTGACTGTATTTAAGTACATTTTATCACTGTACTATAGTTTACCTAAATCTGCAGGGAAGTGGATTATTAACAATCCTTTCGGTGTAATTTCTTGTCACAATCAATTTGTATTTGTTCCTTTTTTTAAACCGAGGACACTATTATTGAAATTTTATACGTTTAAGTGTTTACACTTAAATCTACATTTCCCGAATTGAATATTATAATTTTTAATTTTCTTATCCAAGAAAGATAAATTGACCATCAGTTATCTCCGGAAATCGCAGTTATCCTCCGCCACCTGTACGCCTATAATGACCATATTTAAGATTTAAAAAAGAATCACCCCGAACCCCATCCTCGATACTCCAGGGGTTCCGATCACTTACGATCTCTACACCCCTGGACTATCTCAAAGTGAAATTGAAGGTAGCTCAGCGGAAAACATCTGACCAATCACAGGCTAGCAAAGATTTCCTTTGAAGACTACAGAGAGAGCGACGCCTAACATCAAAGCCACAGAGTCAACCACAGTGTACCGTTATACGGCTCTTTTGATGTACATCAAATGACTAAGTTACCTGTTCTGATCTGTTGCCTCAAGTTTTATCACGAGATAGTCCAGGGGTATAGAGATCGTAAGTGATCGGAACCCCTGGAATATCGAGGATGCCCGAACCCATGTCTACAGTGGAGTGTAACTAATGTATAATTCAGATAAAGGCGATATCTCTTGGGTAAGAAAACCTTTGTAGTATCCTAATTACATCGCGTACACTTTATAAGAAATCAATATTAAAGTAGAAACTACGATATCAAAATTCGTGTTCACACGTATTGATTTATTTCTTAAGACATGATGGATAATCCGCCACACTACAGTTGTTATTCAGATCGCAGAATTGTAATACAAACTAAAATCAATCTTACGAAGGTAGGATTGGGACATAGTTATTGACTTTATCATATAACATTCGCTTCTATTAACCGTTTCGATTGAAACCCAATTGGATTTTCAAGAATTCCGTAAGGAACTGAAAAAGGCGGAAATATCTTGAATGGCGTTATTGAATAGTGATTCTTTGATTTTAGAAAGTGAAGCATTACAATGTAGTACAGTTTCTTGTCATAATGCAAACAAATGGAACCAAGTGTTTAGGGTATAAAGCGTCCTCTGTTATGTAACAATACGTTTTAGATCACAATCGCATTAATGAAAATTGTCGTAATTCGATTATTCGATCTAGATCTGTATGGAGGCCTCGCTGGAGATCCGTGGTTGATTGCACTAAGTAAAGTTACATTTAAGTGAAGCGTAGCGTAGTGCGACCAACCATGGGTCTCTAACAATGGCATGGTTGATGATGTCGATATAGCAGAGATATGGAGAAGACCTAAAAGACCACTATGTTCATATTTCCTCTTACCATCGCTATTTCGGTATGGTATGTATTCCTTTAATTGAGATGGAGTTGTAGTCTGCCTGTCTGAAAGTTTTAAACGCCTATTGGTTTCAGCAGAAGCACAAAATGGTATTGCATATCGACATGTACTATTGGTGTAAAGTTAATTGATGTGGAGTCTGTCTGCCCGGTATTATCACAAATGCACACTGACCTAACTTCCTTCACAGAGATCGTGATGACAGCGGCCAAGAAAGACGGGGGAGCTGTGATGAGGCTTGAGAGAACACACAGGAGCGAGATTGACAACGACAAAGTTCACCATATCGCGGGGGGTCCATACAAAGGGATCTTCATCAACAAGGCTTTCACAGGTAGGGCTCTAGTGTACATGTTGGAACATCTACATACATTGTAAAAAATATAGCTTACATATAAAAAAGACATTGAGGAAACAAACTAATCTATCATCGTATTCCGTAAAACCACATTATCACTCCGAGAATATCTTCGGTGCTATGTTTGTAAAAGGGTATCACGATCATTTTTCTAGGATAGAGAAAATTCTGAGGACATTATTTTCAATCGACGTTTCCATTCTTCCATCCAATATCTCAGTATATCTACGGCATACTCGTTACGGTTATTAATGCAATTATTCGAATTGTTGATTTGTTTTTTTTATCCATTATAATATGATTACGGTATCATAACGTCAGGGCTGGTGGATGTAGGACCAGAGGAAGGTAGACTGGAGTTCCTGGCTTATCTCGTCAACGAACGTAAACGTAACCAGTGTCTACAGGTAGAACATCCCAATACAGTCACTGTCTTTACACGTCAAAATCATGTAATTCAATGCATGCTAATTTGTGCAGACATTTCTGCCACTTTTTTCTAATACAATTGAGAGAATAGAATGTATTTTCTTTATTAAAAATTATGTTTTTATTAATTCCTGCGGGCATTAGGGACTTAAACATATATGACATAATAAGAAAAAAGATAACCATCCATTTACTTAAAAAAATAATTCAGTCAGAATTTCGAAATAAGCAATAACATAATATTATGTAAATTTTAAATGCAAAATACGTTATAAGTGCCTGATCACAACTTTAAGTAATGTATGTGAATATGTTCCTTATTCCTCATCCTAAGGACCACTGGACACTGAAGTTCTGGTTCTGTGGTACGGAGGACGGACTGTTGAAGAAAAACACTTACACAGATTACTTCAGGGATCTGATGGACCCCGCTGACTTCCCCAAAGGTATTAATTACCTTTATTAGTACACGATAATCAACATTCGAGACAAAAGAGAACTTCTCTCTATAGGATAGTATTTCATCTGAAGGAGGGCACACTCTCTACGTGTCAAACTAGTCATAGGGTGTCCGGCGTTTCTATTGTTAATATGAATGTTAACGAGGGTCAAAGAAGTAATATCAACAGGATTTATGAATGTTAACCAAACATTTGTTAACCTTTGTTGTCATTTCAGATTACATTGGCTTCATTAAGAAAGCGCTGGTACAACTACAAGGATATTCTATAATCAGGAGAGTGGAGCTCCAGGTTCAGCAGACAAATGACCATTCGCCCGAGGACGTCATACCACCCATACGTAAGTACTTGATATTTCAAAACACTTAGCATATCAATCTTTATCTAATAATTCAGGACAACAATTTCATTATTACACGGATTCTCAACAAGAATATACCGTAGCTTCCAAACAAAATACAGACATCAAAATACCACAACACATTACATTACACACATGGGAGGCCATCCTTAAATGACCCCAAACATTAAATCTAATAGATAAATCCTAACCAATCTGTTACACTTTGACAGACAATCAAATTAATAAAAATCAATGACAACACATTAAAACTTAACGACTGTGTTATTCTGTCGTTAATCGTTATTGCAGATGCGTTTGTCCTATTCACTAATTGGTTTTGAAGAGGTAATAAAAACTCCGATTAAAATCATCTGTTACATGGCTTCGTTACCTACGGACTACGTCTGACAATAGAGGTAACAAACATGCCGTGAAGAGATGTTTTAATCCGTTTGTTAAAAGTTCAGTAGAAATAGAGGTCAGATGAAAATGAAAACTTCCTTGTTTACATCTATTTAGGCTGTTGCTAAAACTTTGCTGTCATTATATTTTAGGAAGTTTTACGACCGTGAATACACCAGCAGCAAATACCTTCAGCTTCGTACCGGAAGTGTGTATCAACCAGAAATCATTCATGACGTTCAAGGTCAAGGCAGCATGTGATGTACGCATCGTATTGTCCTCAATTTATGGTGACGTTAACCACAAGGCTCACGAAATCGTCATTGGTGCAGAAGGAAACACCAAATCCTACATCAGAGAATGTGCCAACGGCCCCATCCGTGCGGAGAGCCTCACAATGAATATATTGAGCGAGGAGAAACCCAGGTACTTCTGGGTCAGTTGGGCAGATCAGCATCTGGAGGTTGGACGCGGCGCCCAGTATGGACATGGAAGATTCCTCCACTATCACGTGCATTCAAAAAGACAATTCAAGGTCAAGTGCCTTGCTGTAGCCACCAGTAAGTTAGCCAGAGGTCACTGGGAATTCGCAGAACTTCTAGGTGAGAAAATATACTGGTTTGGTAAAAGTTTGGTTCTGTAGTGAAATAAATTGTTTTTCTTTGTGATACTATGACATATTAGAGGTGTTCGCTACAGCTTATACTTTTGCAAAAAATCGCGAAAATTAATCGCGATATAATTATTATTTGTAATAGCACATTTGTAATACAACTCTTACGAAAATATACTATGTAATAACACAGTAGTTACACGACTCCCACGAATCTATACTATGTAATAGAACAGTAGTAACACGACTCTCACGAAAATATACTATGTTATAGCACCGTAGTAATACAACTCACACGAAAATTAACTATGTAATAGCACGAAAGTAATGCAACTCTCACGAAAATATTCTATGTAATAGCACAACAGTAATACAACTCTCACGAAAATAGACTATGTAATAGCACAAAAGTAATGCAACTCTCACGAAAATATTCTATGTAATAGCACAACAGTAATACAACTCTCACGAAAATAGACTATGTAATAGCACAGTAGTAATACAACTCTCACGAAAATAGACTATGTAATAGCACAGTAGTAATACAACTCTCACGAAAATATTCTATGTAATAGCACAGTAGTAATACAACTCTCACGAAAATAGACTATATAATAGCACAGTAGTAATACAACTCTCATGAAAATAGACTATATAATAGCACAGTAGTAATACAACTCTCACGAAAATAGACTATGTAATAGCACAGTAGTAATACAACTCTCACGAAAATAGACTATGTAATAGCACAGGAGCAATACAACTCTCACGAAAATAGACTATGTAACAGCACAGTAGCAATACAACTCTCACGAAAATATACTATGTAACAGCAAATTAGTAATAAAACTCCCGAAATATACTATATAAAGCACAGTAGTAATACAACTCTCACGAAAATAGACTATGAAATAGCACAGTAGCAATACAACTCTCACGAAAATAGACTATGAGATAGCACAGCAGTAATGCAACTCTCACGAAAATAAACGTAGTAAGAGAACATTTATGTTTGAAAACGTGAAAATAAGGTCAAGTATGCTTTATCGAACGTATGATTAAATATCCACTATCATGTTACAGCTGATTACAAAGAAGAAGGTAAATTAATCCATTTATCTGTAATAACTTTGATAGCATGGTTTGTATATTTCATAAAATTGGTCATTAAACAGTCAAAATTAACCGGACATAAGCATGCTCTTAAGTATACTTTCCCTTTCGAAACTTATCTCTGATGCCTAACCTCTTTTACAATTGGGGAACTCTTGTCTGACCATGTAATCATAGTGTTTCATTGCTGTTTGGTAAATTATATAATGACCTCCGATTTTTATGCATGATCTGGTTTTGAATGACGCCCGATTTTTTTTATTCCTTAATGGACTTTTGAATGGCATACGATGTGTATTATGATCTGAACTCATTCACTTAATCACGAATGATATCTGATTTAATGCCATGATGAGTATTTGTGTTTGGCTGATTGGCTGATTACATGTATTATGTATGTTTTAATCAACTAAACTTATTGGGAGACTGTTTGGTTCATCGATGCGAATGATTTAATCTATTTCAGATGTTCAGTGCACTTCTGAATTACTATCGATTTACACTTGATATTATTATGCACTATAATGGACATTATATATTTTTCTTTTGTCGATAAACCCAGGTATTAATCTTCGCCAAATGCTTTATTTGTATATTTCATTAGTGTATTGGAGGCCTTTGATTTGTATTAAAAGGCAAAGTCAAGTGATTGATTTGCTGTTGTAGACAATTTACAATCCATTACTGATTCTTTCCACATTTCAAGTTGGTATGGTGCCCTGATTCCAAAAGAATACTGAAGGTTTTATCACAATCACAGTTGCATTTCATATCTATTTTTATCATTCAGACCCAGAGGTGGAAGCAGGAAGAATCGCCAAAAGACATCGCATTAGAGAACAATATGTTTGGATAGCGAGGAAATATCGTCTTCTTCATTTCCTTGAGGATGCTTATCCGAACGTCGTCAAGGTCGAGGATCTCGTCAGGTAACACTACAGTTAGTTTATAATTTTGTATTTATATATAATTTTACACTTCATTCGGAAAAAAACCCAATGAATATGTTAAAGCGCTTTGGTAATGTTATAAATATAACCATCGTATTAGCTGAAGAACTACACTTTCTTTCTTTTAGCATCTTTATTTAAAAAAGAGGCATCTGGTAATCCTTGGAAAGATTCAAAACCTCCTGTTTCCGAAACAAATTCTTATTTCGTAAATACCAAAGATATATGCGTTATTTTTTCTATTCAAGCAAGTGCAAGATTAAAGTTTCTGATTTGTTGGTTATTGCACTGGTGCTAGCGGAACTTCAGGAACGAGGTCTAATAAAAGAGGTGGTTGACGGGCATTGGATGCGAAATCATGGTGGAACTTCTGAACAGACAGAGGAAGGTGAAAGTTGAAAATGCTTGGCATTTTCCTGATACGAGAGAAAAATGATAATTATTTTCAGCGCTTCAGGAAAGCGAGTTGTAACTTCAATTTGATAAAAAATTGGAATCAAACGCTTTTTAGGGGTGTTGATGACTAAAATTTTGAGCGAGGTGAAATCGACCATGACAGTGCCAGGCTCGCTGAAATATAAAGAAAAATTATCAATATTTTTTTTTAAATAAAAGAAGATAGCTATGTTTCAAATTGAAGCTGTAATCTTAGATCATGAACCAATCTTAAACTTAAGTTTAGACTTAGCCAATCAAATATGACGTACCATTTTTGTTAGGTCATCTTAATAGCAACTTATAACCATATTTAATTTACAGAGCTCAAGTTGGTGAAAGTGATGCCGGTTATCAGCTCACGTGACCAGCCCACTATCGCCATAGTTACCACACTTTTCTGTGAAAAACAAGCAGTGGATGCAATGATAGAAGGCAAGACAACTTTCGTCAAGTGTAAAACTGAAGGTATGATATCTATGAAATCTTTACGCCGTCATCTTAGCCAATCAGAAGCGATGTTACATAAACGACGCCATTTTTTCCCTTATGTGCTGATAAAGTAAATTTTTAAACCAATGAAAATGCTCGTTACAATCAAAATTGAATTAATATATAATAGCCGAATCATAATATGATATACCAAACTCACACAGAATGTTGTGAGGAATTAGCTTTGACTTTTAGTGTAGTCTAATATAGGTTTGGCCATGGAGTTTTTTCTCTTTAACAGCAAGGCATTACAGAATAGGTGAGACAATGAGTCTAGTAGATTAGTTTAATAGCATTTTTGTGTATTTTAGATATTCTAGAATTCGTTTAGTAATTAGATGAGAAGTCGCACAAATTTAGTAAGATTATAGTCCTTCCTGATTTACCAAATAAAGAAAACAAATATTCGACGTTGGGTAAGGTACTCGATCCACAGAAAAAGTGCGACATATTTTTTAGGTATTAGCCCCTGTTAATGCTAATGCTATTGATTATGTCTATACATCGTTTCTTAGCTGAAAATAACTACCATAATAAAACGTATGTGTCCGTCATGGCTAACATTGTTAACACTGTCGTAAATTGTTGTGTAGCTTCTACGTTTTGGAAAATAAACGAAAAATGTACATTTAAAGAAAAAGTTCACAGGGTTCCGACTATATTTCTGTAATCAAATTACCATGCCGTTATGTTTACTAGTAGCTATTGCAACTTAATACCTTAAAAATCTGCTTTCAATTTTGAATGGATATTGTGATAATAAATGTTTAAAGAAATCTGCAGATACAGAACTCTACCAACTCTGTATGTTTTGAAATAATATTTAGACAGCTATTGATATTTACAACAGTGTTGACTTATTAAGCAGGATTGATTAATCTCTAAGAGTAGTTGATTTATCTATCTTTAGAAGTTGAAACACTTATTTACACTCGTTAACTTTATAATATTATTAATTTTGCTGTAGTTCATATTTAAAATGAAAAACAAATACAGATGTAGAACCCACAGTAGGTAGTATATACTAAAATCGTCAATGCATCATTTTTCTTGTACGCTAAATTAGCAGACAAAGCTTTATGCTTAAATCAGCGATGACTGTTTTCCAGTCCTGTAAGTTTTTCCCCCAGAAAACTCTATGCAATTTAACTCAATATATATTTGCTAAAACACCTTAATGATTATTATCACTGTACCTATTTACCTGTAGGGGAGTCCCAGGTGTATACTACCGGTCGGATTGGGAAACATCGTGTGGTATCCACAAAACTGCCATGTATCCCCGGTGATGTGGAGGCATCCAACATCGCGGCCGGAAACTCCGTCACGCGCCTACTCGGTAACTATAGCAACAGGATTATTTTTATCTTATCTGACACATAAGAAGATGGCAGATCATAATGATGTGTCTTATTACACTCAAGTGTCTGAAAAAGTCTTCCATACGCATAAACATATAGGTTTGCATTCTCAACGAAATTACATTATTTTCTGAATTGTTATTTTAATCAATGTTTTCAATGTTTTAGGCACCTTCAGCAAGGTAGAGCATGTATTCCTTGTAGGGGTCGGTGGTGGGATATCGCACAAACGTGACCCTGATGACCCACTGACATCTGATGACTTCGTGGCCTTGGGTGACGTAATCGTGTCCATGCCGTCTAACGGAACCAATGCCATGTATACAAAATGGCACAGACGTGAAATAGTTGGGACAGAAGGTCAGCAGCACTCCCAGAGAACTTGGCACAGTCATGACGATACTCTTAGACGAATAGTAAAGAAGCTGGAAGAAAACGATACAGGAGACGTAAATTATCTAGATCAACTTATAACGAGTGCAGTAATACTGATAAATGACTCCAAATTTCATAAACCAACCATTTTGTCCCAAACGTCATCTGTGAGTGAGGAGAGAGGGACTGTCGTGGTTAGCGGGGCTATAGGCAGTATAAACTGTCTGGATGAGGACGATCAATTGAGGATGTCTTTCGCAAAGACAAACGAAATTAAGGCGTTCGATAAGGATTCTGAAGCTGTTCTGGAATCCTTGGACGGGAACAGGAATGAGAGCTACCTGATAATTCGTGGAGTCGCTGATTTCCAATATGGCGGCCGGAAGGAATGGCAGCCATATGCTTCTCTCGTGGCAGCTGTATATATGAAAACGGTGATCCTAACGTTAAAGTGATATAAAACTTACAGTTTCTTTGAAATCGAGTTAATTTGTTAATGAAGTTATAATTGACTCATTCTTATTGGTGCTTTAAAATACTTCAAATTATGCCTATCGACAACTTGGTGCTAAACACGGATATATTGATGTTATGTGTGAGTACGCTAAAAGAGAATTTTAATTGAAATAATTTGATGATAGATTATTATTACACTTTGTAATCGAATATAACCTTATTAGAAGATTAATGTGAGCTGAAGTTGGAAAGATCTGAAAAGAGAATAATACATTTTGGTAGTACCTAGTTTTACTCAAAACATTTTATCTTCTAATATCGAATTGAATATTTGCTTGTACAGTTTACATTTGTATTTGTTTGCTAAAACGATATAGTATTGATACAAATATTAATAGATGTGCGTTATTTATCTTTATTGACTGTCTACATGTTTATTCGTACTTGTCCATTATCATCATGTCGAATGTATTCTTTGATTATATATCATTTCTATTCAAATATTGTGTTTGGTCGTCAACAATGACTCAATTATGTATATGACTTTTTTCGCTTTTAAAATATATATTCTGTTATATCCATACAGTGACATCGCTAAATAAATATATTTTTATACTGAATCATAATTCTTTTGTTATACAACCTAAACGTCGCTAACTACCACTTACCTGATAGTAGTATCCATATCTCCAAAGTGTAACAGAACGCGATCTTCCATGGCTGCACGTACTTTTACCGTGCTTATAGGGAAATCCCCTGTTAAAACAAATATATATATATATTATTAAAATGATAAAAGGTCAAGGCGGGAAGGGTAGTGATAGCTTTGATGAATATGTAGATGAGCATACTGCACACTTAGATCAAGATTCTGCTAATTGACAGAAGAATTGGATTTAAAAATAATTGTCCCATAATGTGTAAGATTTCCTCTTCCAAGTGTCTTCCTAAAACCATTCCTCTTTTGGTCTTCAACTGAGCGTTCGGCCCTCCTTGACGGTTCTACCATTTGTCTTTGGCCCAAATCGACCACAATTTTTAAAGGTGATAGTTTCTGCTTCATGGGGCGACTGGACGTAACTGTCAGTATAACTGAGTATGACAGAGTTAGTGATGATGACTTGTACTTTATGTTATAACGATATGGCACTACAGTAGACAAAACACGAACAAACCAAAGTAAATGTGACTCGGGTCCGTTTCCGTCATGAGGTGTTGATTCAGTAATGAACATGGTCTGAACAGACACACAAAGTAAATTAGATCTAGACAATGATAATTGGTGACATACTGACACATACATGGACACATACATGGACACATACATGGACACATACATGATCAATTATAACATATAATCCTCTATCTCCCCCGAGTCTTTGGCGGTGAAGTACAGTCGAAACTCGTTATCTCGAAATTCAACGGACCAACGAAAATAATTCGACTCATCCGGAATTCGACTCAAACGTATTGTCCCTAGCTAGGTTTGATCAGAACGTGGTTTTTAACGGTCCTTATCTTTTGACTATTACAGCCGGGTACATGTATATTACCGTGATCAGCATATTATCGTGATTTTCTTACTTATAAGGTTTGTATTAAATCTTTTTAGTTATATACTTATGATGGATTGGGATTTTTTTGAAATAAATAACAAATTGAATTACGATAACATGATCGTCACGATAATAGGCATGCGCCCTGATTTCCCGGTGGTATACTGACTTCAATGGTTCATACATCAAACTTATACGGAATATATTACCTGAACAAATAAAAACAAGCATCTTTCTTATTTCAGAATTTAATGGTATTTCAAAATAATAACATTGCAAAATAAACAATAGTTTTCACCTACCGTGAGCAGACTAAACTCTCCGTTACTGGCTCTCACACTCATACTGGTTAATATAATTTACGGTAAATGAAAGGAAAGTAGATTTCTATACCAACGAAGAAATACATTGTATGACTAAGATACTAGTACATATGCAACGATTAGTTAACCATTTAACATTGTGGGATTGTTAAACTATTTTGCACTATCAACATTCCATACAAGCCTTAGACAATACTTTCGTTTCTAATGATTCCTAAACAAACACGCTTCCGGTCATGATCAGCCACGCTGATCGAGCCATACAGAGTGCGATTATGTAAACACGCGTCTTGTATATGTACAGATAATTAAAAATGAATCACAATTATAAAGTGACACTGGTTAGGAAGCCAGACTTGAGAGGATTATTAAACAATTCATAATTAGCAGCCATTGTTGTAGTATGCGTATACCGATCGGGACATGTGCAGGTAATTAAACCAATCGCGTGTTACGACAAACCACCTCTGAATTTCAATTGTTTGCATCCATGTTATATTTACGTAATTGATTTTTTTTTTAATTTAAAATTTTGACTGAAACTGAATTCAAGATAGCGACTATATTTTCACTGCATATCCGTTCTAGGGACCAGGAATTGACTTTGACTCAACCGGAGTTTCGAGTCATCGAAATTCGAGTCATCCGATCTTAAAATACATACACAAAGAAGGAAAAACACGGGACATCAAAATTAATTCGACTCAACCGGAATTTCGACTCAAGCGATTTTGAGTTTCGGCTGTATCACTGATATGAATACTATTTATGACAAACTCCTAACAAACCAAGTGTGTCGACGATGTGCTCTTGTGGTCCGACACTGTTGATAAGAGCTTCTTTCAGGCTGTACAGTGGCTTGACATATGCGGCCGTAACGGGATAACCCTCAATCCTGAGAAGACCCTATTCTCAGAAGGAACTGTAGGATTTGCGGGATTTGAGTACTATTGGCAAAGACTGATATACAATGATCAATAACATGTCAGACTACTTGTCTAAATGAACATGAACTGAACATCAAGTCTGTAAAAAGTACAACACAAAAGTCCTGAGTAGTAGAATGTCAAATCATCCAGACATATCATAGTCTAAGTACCACGCCGGTTTTGTTGTTGTACGACCAGATTTACGGACTGGTGTGAGTAATGGAGTCTGTGGTATGGGTATAGGACTAGGGGGGCACTGTGAGCGAAGTTCGGTTACGATTGTCCTTTGGACTTGATGGAGAGTTGAATTCTAGATGACGACGACTTTGGGTATCGCGTGTTACGGATCGTGGAGTATCGTGATTTACATCAGGTGATGAGCGAAATAAATGTTCCTCATTTCTAGTAACCGTCGGTGTGAAAGGAGTAGGACTCGCAATTGTGTTCTTACTAAAAGCTTTCCCTTTCTCAGCAATTGCAGTTTCTGGAACATTTGAGGTAGGTAGCGATACACGATGAGGAAGGTCAATGGCAATATCTTTATGGATCGTCAGACGCGCTGGAGGGGTTATAACAGGGATGTATTTTCGGAGGAATTTCCTGTTGCGCAGGGTGACACGTTCAGACCAATCAACCCGAACTACATATTGGTCGAATTGGCGAAAATCGATGATAGCACCGGTCTTGTCCCATTTGAGGGGATGGGTTCCGGATTTTTGGGTTTTGGATACGCACATGATCTCCAACTACCAGTGGCGAAAGACGTTTAGTATGTTCAGACCAACGTTCGCTATCACGCATATGTCGGTTCCTTAACGCCTCATAGCGGGCTGCTAGGGTTTCCATCCATGTGTTATGTGGAATGTACCGACCTTGTGGTATAGGGATGAAGTCCCGTATAGGATGACCGAACACGCACATAGCAGGTGAAAGTTTTGTGTCCCTGTCAAGTGTATTACGATACTGGAGAATAGCACGTTGAAACGCATCAGTGTCAAGATCTCAACTGATGCTTTATTGCCGATGATCAATCGCTTCACTGTTTTGACTCCCACTTCAGCGCGACAGTTACTATGGGGAAAGGCGACAGATGATAGTCGATGATAAACGCCTCAGTTTTCGAGGAATCGTATTGTACTCATGGCAGTGAACTCGGGACCTCCATCTGAGGCTAGTTCATCTGGAATGCCAAAAGTAATAAATGTCCTTCAGAGGCTTTCTATCAAGCCGCTAGAACCATCGGACGCTTTCTCCACTATTGGCCAGTTAGAATAACGATCGACGATTACGAGATAGTTACATCCCATGTAATAAAAGTAATTTCGCGCATGCACATTGGAACAGATAGTCAGGCGTGGTCAAAGGCATTGGTGGTGCAGTCGGGTTGGACGGGGCGATACGATTGCAGTGATTACACGATGTCCGAACCGACGCGATAGCAGGTGTGATCCCAGGCCAGAATATTGAAGCCTCAGCTCTTGAAGTCATAAATGTAACCCCCTAATGTGCTGAATGTAGAGAGGCCAATATTTCCTGTCGACGTGATGGTGGAATGACTATTCTCTCCTTGTAAAGAACCACACAATCTACTGTATGAAGGTCGTCACGGAGTGTGAAATATTCCTGTAATGACTTCGGAAGTTCATGCCGATTGTTCGGCATACCGGATTCTATCAACGCGAGTAACGCCTGCATGTTGTCATTGCTTGTGGTGACTGTTTTGACACGAACCTATGTTACGGAACGTAAATCGATGGCATTCAGTGGTGTAGAAACTGCCGCTAAGATATGTTCCTCGACAAAAGCTAATCCGGAGTACGGTGTGTGTAAACCAATTAGTACACTGAAGTCAGTGGTTGATGAGAACATAGTTGCAATGTCATCTTCGAGAACGAATTTATCGGGATTGCCAATAGGATGTCTGGATATGCAATCAGCAGCGCGATGTCGTATGCCAGGTACGTATAGCATTCTAAACCGATAATGTAGTGTATTTTCCTTGAGGTTGCGAAGTCTATTAATTGGATTTTTTTCCAAAGATCTATCTCCAAATAGCTTCAAAAGCGGTTTGTAGTCAACCGCTATGATCAAGTTGTCAAACCCGAGAACTAAGTGTCGAGCCTTGTCTAGGGCATCCGCTACGGCTAAAGCTTCTCCCTCAACTGGCGCGTAGCGCATGTCCAATGCGTGCGTGAACCGACTTCCGACAAGTGTTACTTTTCATCCATCGTGACAGCACAGGGGACTCTCATTGGTACACGCACAGTGTTTTTGTAACAACCAAAATTCTATTCCAGACTTCGACCAATCTGTCGCGAGGCACGTTGGTTTATTTGGATCGAAAATTCGAACACCCATTTCAATTTCGTTTGCGGTGACGATTTTAGATTCCTCGAATATTCGTTGGAGATCTTCAGTCCACTTGAATGGATGTTCAGGCTTGAGTAATTCACTAAATGGATGCATGTTCACGGCCATACTGAATGCGTATGATACCTGATTGACTAGTCCGAACCATGATCGCACATCTGTGATATTCTTCGGCGTAGGGAAGTCCAAGATAGCACGTAAATAATTATGTGATGGTCGAACACTATCGCTGGTGATTTCAAATCCCGCAAATTCTACAGTGTCTTCCGAGAATAGGATCTTCTCAGGATTGAGGGTTATCCCGTTACGGCCGCATATGTCAAGCCACTGTACAACCTGAAAAAAGCTTTCCTCAACAGTGTCGGACCACAAGAGCACATCGTCGACACACTTGGTTTTGTTAGGGATATCCGAGACAAGTTCGTCATAAAGTCTAGTTTACCCGTCGCCTGATGCGATGTAGCCTTGGGGCGCAGTTCTGTAGCGGTACCTTCCCAAAAGTGTGATGAATGTAGTCAGGTGTCTGTCCTCCTCACGAATTGGTACACTGTGATTACCGTTCCAAGCATCAAATAATGTCTTCTTCTTTCCGTGTGGAATAGATTGCGCTTGGTGGAATGGTGAAGGAGTGTGGTGAGTCTCGCGAGCGGCGAGGGGTTGGAAATTCACGGTGCGTCGAAGTGTACCGTTCTTTTTCGCACAAACAACCATTGTATGGCACCAAGTAACAGGTTCACCAATCGGTACGGGTTCGAGAACCCCAAGACGGACATCCTGATCTAATCCAGTCTTCACTGCATCTTGCCGGTGAATCGGAACGGGTACGGGTTATCTTTTAGCCGGCCGACATTGTCCATTGTAGCTGGGAAAGGATGTTTCGTCGGAGGCGGTGGAGGTTGTTCACGTGTAGAACAATCGCATGATGCATCCTGGCAGTTAACGGGAGACGAAGTAGCATTTATGTATGCAGAGTTGTCTTGAGTGCCAACATGTGAAAAGGATTCTGGAATGATAGCTAAGACGGCGCAGGCTTCGCGACTGAGGAAGAGCTTGTCTGTTGAGTCTGTAACGTAAGTCATTTGTCTCGTCTTCTTGATATTGCCTGCCTTGTCTTGTCTTGACGCCAAACGAAGAATTGTTGCTCCGAGAATTTTGATGCCGCTGTATGTAGCAGTGTGCGTCTGCATTGTTACCGGTATGAGTTCAGATTCGTGTAAACCAAGACGGTGGATGACTTTGAGGCCAGCTAGGCAACTCTGGCATCTAGTGTCGGTCATAGCCTTATTGGCATGGTGCGGGTATCACGTTGTAGCTTGAAGCCTAAAGCCGCATAGTCTTCAAGTGTAACACGAGCCTCGACATTCACGAATGGTTGTGGTTGTGATCGTTTTTTCACCCAGGAATTTGTCAGTTCATTGTAGATGTGATGATCAATACGGATAGAACGTTCCATGTCGGACTTGCTAACGGTACAATGGTAGTATTGAGCAGTACACAGAGCGTCAAATATTGCACTTCCAGAAATCGCGCCTCGATCAGATGGTTTTGGATTATCCTTACTTCTGCACACAATTTCAAAATGATGTTGTCGATGACAATGCTCACACGTTTGTCCATACGCTGTACACTCGGTTTTGCGGATTCGAGCAGGGGCTGGTTTGCCGTGACCCTTCTTTCCACAATTCGCACATGGATCTGTCTTGTTAGATGTATCCTTTGGTGTTGAACTGTCAAACTGCCTCTCCTGTATGAACTGTTGGTAGCCTCAACCGGGTGGCAGTCGGATAGTCGAGAAGCAGAACGTGTACCGGCTTCCTTTGCCTCTACGAATCGGAATACTTCCTCGAGATTCATGTCCTGATTCTTGTATCCGAGCAGATCGAGCTGTATTTCCGGGTCAGAAATCCCGCGTGGTAGTACATCGCGCATGATAGAATCAGTGTAATTGACGTCCTTCGCACACCCAGGACATTTCATTACAAACTTGCAGACACCGGCTTGTCCTTTAAGACAACATTCAAGTAACTGAACTACTTTATTGCGTCCCGTTATTTTCGTGGCACTAACGTAAGGCCATAGTTGCGTTTTTTTCTGTTTTGCGTCCACGTGCGGGTAGGTTTTGTGCTGTTGTGAGGCAAAAACAAACACAAGTTATTATTTTTTGGATTTCGTAAAAAGACGTCCGAAAATAAAAATTCCGGAAAAATGCCCGTTTCCGGTTTCAATTTTAGTCAATTGTGGCAAGCATCACCTCAACGCTTGACTCACAGCGAATACACTGATCTCGCAGTCGCCCAAGCGCCGCAAGGACCACGAGAAGGCATCTAGCAATCGAGATGTGATGCAGGAGGTTTTCGATCTTTTTCTCTGAAATATACGGGGTGAGGACGGCTAAAAAGTTGTCATATTCGGTCGTATACATTTTGGTCATTTAGAATAATGAAACGATAACATATCCATATGCATTCCAAGTATGAGAACCAAACTTATTCGAAGATTCTTGTTTGGCCAGTGCCCGAGCTCGAGATACAATTTGTTTACAAGATTTTAAACAACAATAGCTGTTTTGGATACAACTCTGACTCGCCTCTTGAGGTAAACTTAGGAATAAATTGTTAGAGGGGTTTGGTATGTTTGGTGAGTTCTTTGAGTTAAAACTTCAAGATTATAAAAAAATGAAAAGTTTCAAAAGTTAATGCCTTTGGCATCATGATTTCGACGAGTAAAATTGTAATACTAGAATATCCCAATCCAAGTAAGTGTGTCGGAGGCTAAGTTCATTTCAGGTTATATTATTAAAAATCTGCTGATGTACTTTTGATATTAAATATATTAAATCATTTTTATAGATATACTATTAAAATCCATAGCAATTCTTTTGACTGAACAAAGAGACATCGCTGATTGGACACACGTACATGTATTTATGCACACTATTTCTTAGTCAAATAGTGTAACAGACTTTTTTTCCTTTGGTTTAATTAAACTTCCAAATATTAAAAATCATATTGTAGTTTTATTCTAACAGACTGTATGTCGATTATGTAGTTGTCGTAGAACAGTTATGACAACTTGGGTTAATGAAAGTATGAATCGCCATGGTCAGTGCTGACTTGCAGAGAATGACAAAGCAGAATTATGATGGATGTACTGTTGTCACGGTGTTGCATATGTATGTATAAAATACAGAAAACAAGTTCCAATACAATGCATATATAGGCTATTATTAAATGTTCTTTTTTTATAAAGGCTATATTATATGGAGCAACAGCATTTAATAGATTAATTTACAACAGACACCGTGAAAAACACCATTTTCTCATGCTTCAATCTGACAATTCTTTTAATAATTTTTAATGTTGAAATATGTTTGTTGCATTCAATTTTGTGCTCCATACCAATGAATCATTAACAAGGAGATTATTTATGAAATATTGTCTATTCTACCACTTGCAAGAACAAAACTGATTAAAGTGGAAGCATCCCAAACAAAGCGTGGGCTCCGTGTTTTTTTATTCGTGTTTGTTTTTTTTTCCTTGCTGGCTGGTAGGTTTTTGAGAATCCAAAGGACGCAAAACAGAAAAAAACACAACTATGGCCTAATCAGACCAGCGGGATTCAAAGTAGGCCCACTCTTCACTAGTTCCTGCGGAGCTGAGCGTTGGTCGTTTGACTTTCTCAACTTTTGCTGCTTGTCCCGAGTTGTGTACAGCGGAGTGAGCCGTGATGAGTGCTGCGACGATAATAGGTCCTCCGTGCCAAAGTCGCAGTCGGGGATAGGGCAGCCAACAGCTGGCATTGTGGCGATGTGGTAGGATGAACTGTAGAGATCTCATCGTGTTCATAAATGGGACTCAGGTCCGTTTACGTCATAAGGCGTTTTTTCAGCTATGAACACGGTCTGAATAGACACACAAAGTAAATTAGATCTAGACAATGATAATTGGTGACATACTGACGCATACATGGACACATACATGATCAAGTATAACATATAATCCTCTACAAAGCACGTCGCATAGTAAGTTAATGACATTATATGTTGATATCTCGTTACATACCAAAATCAACGAAACCAATATTAGTGTTGAGCTACAATGGATTTGTGGCATCATTTGATACTTCCCTAACCCTAGATCATCTGTTTCGTCTGCCGAACCTTCAGTGTGACGTTTGCATAACGAGGAGCAGACAAGCTGGTATAGTGACATTGACACAATTTTCCAACATTGAACAAAAAATCGTACCTATCACATATAGATATTATACAGAAAATGGACATCAATAAAAAGGTCTTCCAGTACACGTCTTGGAAAAGACAAAATAATTCATTTATTTAGCAAACATCATATACCTATTTTAACATATCAATGAATATATCAAGATTTAACTTTAAACTATGACAATCACGTTACGATGCAAATATCCACTGTTACCATACCTGGAAGGTCTTTATCACTACGGTATTTATTCCCGTTGAAAACAAGCGTTCTGACGCCCTTCGCGGGTTAAGTTCATTTTACGAATTTAAAGTCATAAAAAGAAGTGGAACAAAATCAAGAAACAATGCATATTCAGCTCTAATATTGACATTAATCGAGCACTGAACTCGATACCGGATAATAAGAATTTCCTGTAATAGTTGCAATAGGAAAATATTACGATGTCAGTAAATAAATGTTAATTTCTTTCGTTTGATTCAATTTCTAAATTTGATGAATTGATCCCGAAGATTCCAGTGACGTCACTTTTAGTAGGAGTGAATAAAACGGCAGTCAGTCCCGCCAAACAGTGACGTCAAAATCACCGGAATGGCGTCGCTTGCATATTTCCCACTGTAGTAAAAAGGAGTACACACTCATTCGGTTTAGTGAATGCATCTTTTCTTGGTCGTAAAAGAAGCGTTTCTCTTTGAGCGAAATCGTGTAAATAACAGGCAATTTGCTTTCGTTTTGAATACCATCTTTTGTATATATATTAAAAAAAAGTTGCAGGATAAACAGAATACACGGTCACTATCTTACAATACAAGTTTTATTTTGGTGTCGACACGGAAAACCGAGATGACGCGGCAAAACTTTCTCATCTCATATCATCGCACAAACGATAGCAGCATCGATATTAATTTTAGCAAAATAAAAATGTCCAACGTTGGTAATATTGCAAGTACATTCCTTATTTACACATAAACCAGTAATTAGAATAATCATTTATTTCATCTAGACTAAATAATTTGCAAATCCCATACACCGCCTGCAAGGAGATGTCCTTGGCGTATCGCTACCCACGATGCTCTCGATCGTGGTCTTATATTATGTAACTTTTCATGGAATATTAAATCTAGATATATCTGTTTTCGAAAGTTGAATTTCTATGAACATGTGTAAAACAAGTAGTTTCAACTGCTATTCCGAGACAGTAAAATGCAATCTTGGTCACCTCAGCCAAAACACAGGGACTCGCAAATTATGACAGAAACGTTTACAAGTAATTTGACACGTCTGTCATTTAAAAGTATTGGAGACCTTTTGATATGCACGTGTATATCATGACATTTCAAATGGCTGCCCATATTATCTTTTGTGAAAAATGAATTATACATGTATGTTATAAAATTCGGTTAGCTTTTTCATTGTCATTATCGTTAATCACACTATATGTGATATTTAAACGAAAACACATATTTTACCTAAGAAGCCAGTGATATATATAATGTTAGTATCGGTTAGCTTGTATATAATAATAATATCAATAAAGAGGAATCAACAGTCACACCAAGTTGGCTTATAATACAAGGAAAATAACTTTTGTTTGAAAAAGATACAAATTGTATAATCGTAAAAGGAGAAGGTACGTTAAGACTCGAATATGGCCTCAAAATTAATAGAACAACATATTTTGCCATATAACAGCTGAATACATTTGCTAACACATTACATCTCGAAAATATCCCGCATGTGCCAATTATGTTCACTATGACGTCATCAGCATGCAGTTTCCCGCCAATTTTCACAAAAATCCTTGAAAAATCATACTTTTTGAGTGGTTTTCTCTAAAAATGAATGTGGCCGCCTTCGTGGAGCAGAAAGAGATTTTCACACGTTGTGTATCGTGTATTTACGCATATCCATGCAAAATGTAAAGTTGCTCCAAGGTGGCGGCCAAATCCATTTCAAGCCTTTTCTAACCTAAAGATGATGAATTTCTAGCAAAATTTGGCGAGAAGAGGAAAATCATCAATTTGATGACGTCATAGGTGTGACACATCGTGTACATGGTTATAAAAAAATATGTTTTGATGAATGGCAAGTATGAGAGTATTTATTGATGTGAAATTGATGGGGATCAGAGTTATTTTTTTTCGGCCTAAAAAATTAAGGCCAAATACTGGTCCTATCATATCTACTCCTTTATTATTATTAGATACTCATCATGAGTGCATGAATTAGAAAACATATGTAATTTGGTGTTTACACCCTATGATAAATATATTTGTCTGTTTTATGGACAATTGTGGATGTAAATATGGTTTTATTCCACCCTGGTATAATTAAATAATGATCGGGGCGTAGCCCAACGCTATCATTTTATATTCTACCAGAATGGTTTAACACCATTATGACCGAATCAAGGGTTATTTTTTTGTATATTCGATATGAAGTTGATTTTTAAAATATATCAATACCATTATTTGATTTGCAAGCTTATTAAAAGAAGAGTGAAGGACTCCACATTGAAGAACTCGCCATTCGACTCACAATATTGACTTAGTGTTTCTAAATATGGAGACTGTCAAACACCGGGTCGATATGATAATTATCGACCTTAACTTGAGCATTATTAGCCAATTAGTTCACTAGAAATTAACATATTATTTACATAAATATAGTTTAGAAAAGTATAGAAAAAACCACTGTAAATTCTATTTAGACAGTCAAATTAGAGACAATTTGAAAATGAATGTATAAAATGTATTGTGAAAATTTCTTCAAAATAACAAACTGATTTTTCCTGAACAAAACGGAAGCAAGGTCTACACGAAAATGGTAAGTCTGTCAATAAAATACAAAATTTCTTCATGTTATATTTTTCATTAAATGAATAAAATTTACATATGTCACCAAGCAAAAGCACTGCAATATTGATGAATAGGTTTGGGTAGGTTTTTTTAATTTAAATTACTCTTATTTGAAGAAATATAAAAATAATCTAGGCATCACCAAAAAAGCCAAAAAAGTTAGTAAGTTAAGTCATTCAGCAGTCTATTTAGCAATTTTGCATAGCTATTTAGAGTGTAGAATGTTGTAATAGCCGTTTATTATTGGTCGAACGCTGCCATGTTTAGTATCAGGCCAGCAACACGAAACACTATGATACTGTATGCTAATATCTTAATATTCCTGCGGTTTTTTTAAAACAATTTTTTATCAATTTGATAGGGAACAAATTTCGACAATCTGTGGATGTTTTCATACGAGAAAAGACTGCAAGCTCTGGAAACCACGTTTGTTCAGGGTGTTAAGGATGGTAGCCTGGATCCAGTGGTGTTTGGTATCTGTCACTGATATTTAACGCTATTTTAATCATATCTTTTTATACATATTAGACACATGAATTGTATTTGAGATATTATTAGATACAACAAAATCGACATTGTTTGTTAACTTCTTTTAGTTGGATTGCCGTATTAATTTGTATTTTCATTTTTTTTTTATTTTCAACATATCAAGTCTACAAAAGATCTCTCATTAAAATACATGTGCAGTATTCACTTGCACGTTGCAAATACTTTGAATGATAATAAAATTTAGAAAAGTAATATTACTAATTTTCAAACAAATATACAATTCAATTGGTAAGTAAATCGTCTGGTATCGATACTGAATTTCTGAACTCCTTCTTGGAAGGATTTATCCATCACTACATCACCGTCAAATTAAAAGAACAACAAAGAAGTGTTTGAAAATCCAAGAGTATCTGAACATTGTGAGAGCGCCGACGTTTGAGAAACGTCTGGTTCTATTATGTGGTTATGTTGTATTCCTACTTTCCCTGTAGGTGGATTCGTAATACAAGACTGTGTTTTCCTGTACGAGGAGTATAGATGTATTAAGTCTGCCATGGACAAAGCTACAGACGGGCAAATGAAAGCGTGCCTAAAGAAACTTACTCAAAGATACGAGGGGTAAATACAGATTAATTTGCCTTTGATCCAGCCAATCAAAATATCTTCACAAACCATATTGTATAATGCCGCTTATAATATTTATCAATTGCAAATATGTATGCATGGGGCTTAATCAATTATGTTGTGATTGTACAACACTTAATTACATTCGTGGATATCTTAAAATTAATGAAGGACAGAATATTCAATGATTAACTGAAAATATTTACCACTATCAATTGCATTAGTTATGTAGACAACATTTTGATACGTGATTTAAAGGTATTACGTGGATGCGTTTGAGAAGTGGCACATCAATCCCAACAATACCTCCAGTGTCCAGCTAGATGAAGCATGCCAGGAGTATATAAGTTACATACAGAACGCCGCCGACAACATGGCTACCATTGACTTCCTCCTGTCGATTGCACCATGTCTGAGTTTGTGGTCCTGGTAAGGTGACGAGATTAAAGGTGTAAGTTACTTTATTTATCATGCATGTTATACCCTCTATTGTTCAACATTAAACAACAAACCGTAACAAAGTAGAATTCAAGTGGTGTGTTTAGCGAAATACTGTCGTTATAGTATTCAGCTGTTTTATGAGAATTATACAATACATTCATATGATAATAAGCATAAAATCTTACCAGGATATGGGAATAAAGGCATCAGCAAAGGAATCATCACAGTGCATATAAATAACATTTAATGATATGACTAAGTCGAAGTGATGAGCTAAAGTTTGTAGCCGCCTGTGTGAGGCTATATGTTGTGATAGGGCTGACTCCAGAGATCCCAATCCAGGCTGCTCTCTATAAACTGCTGGGGAAATAAAATTGGTGTTTTGTGAAATGAATTATGCTATTTCTACAAATATCATCTGTAATGTCCATAAGATGTTTACAGCGAGTCTTTTATACCAGAGTTTTTAAAGATACATCTAACATATATTTCTTCAATGAAGACATGTAAAATACAAGAACAACATATCATTATGCTGATGACGATTGTGTGATCTTCAGTTAAAATTGAGATTATCTTCTTTCAGAAAAATCACGGCGTTTACGACAATTGGATCAGAAACAACTTTGTTGGAGGCGTGGATCTCCAGTGAGTGGAAGACCTGATCAATGGCGATAAAGATTTACATATTGCCAGAGCGATCGCCATATTCAACCAAGGCATGGGACATGAAGTGGAGTTCTTCAAGTCAGCTGGGAATTAGTGATTTGTTATCTATAAACGCTGGTTACTTTGACGATCGCTAGAAGATCTGACATTAATGCGTCTTTTAGAATTAGTCTGTGTATTTGTATTGCTTTTAATATTGGACAAAGAATTATTCCAACCGAGTGTACAAACAAAATTGTCAAATTTTCGCGGCGATCTGCCCCTTTATGAAGACATACAAAACGATTGTTCGTTTTGTTTTTAATATCTTCATTCTTGCTTAATCTGTTAATTTATACATTTATACTATTTATATCAGTTACCGATAATTAATAACATGCACGTAAATTTTACACTCTGGTTATTTAAGTATTAAACTTTAAAGCTCTAAATTTCAACATTTCGATTGTTCATTTTCTTATGTTCTTTGAGGGCGTAATTTTGGTATCCGGCTAAGCAAGTGCTTGTTTTTCTTACTTATTCTCACATCTATTACATCTCAGGTCATGGCATACATTAGAGGAGTTCCGATTAGTGATAAACTAATACTATTACGCTACAGGTAAAAGACGTTTTCTACACACTACCAATAACATTCTTACATTGTCCAACTTAATACGATGTACTAAGGATTCTTCCTATTATCATGACTTTGATCGATATCGACTGCTAATGCAAGATGCATGTTGATGAAGACAACGGGAAAGTTCCGTGGTCGATATTGTGATATTATGAGGACATAATGTGTCTCGTTGTGATGATTCGTGAGACTGTTATAAGTGATACTTAATTAATAGTGTAATTCTGTTGTCACCAATCCATTAATCACTTCATCTTTTAAACAAAACACAATCAATAGTTGAATTGCACGCAGCTTTTCGAAATACTATTGCATTTTTATCATCGAGACCATCTAGAAAGTCTGTCATCATCATCATAAATGGAAACAAGGATTAGCTACCTGTTTATTGTAAATAACCAATGAGAACACAACCACACAAGACATCAATATATTATCAATTACTTATTAATATATTAGAGTTCTCCATCAATCACCGGGCTAGACTCGCCGACTCAATATCACGTAGAAGTGCCATCTATTCGATAGAAACCAAATAGAATAACATTTCTAAGTGATATAGAGGCGGGGAATATAGTGGGCTGATTGATCGAGAGTGCATGAAAATATGGAAAGAATGCAGCAATACATAACAAACCATTAATTTGCAATTTTGCATGTAATTCCGAACCTTTATTCGATCAACTGAAGCAATATCATTTACACAGAATAAATCATTTCAAATAGCTATTTAAACTTACCATAACTACCCTAAGAATAAATGAAGTAACCGTTGTTTGTAAAAAAAAACCATGAATGTTCTGTAACATTTGAGCATTTATATTCATGCATTTTTGATTACATTAAAAATACCGGAAAGCCCCAGTTTTACCTATATCTGAAAGCACATGAATTTCAACCAATGAGATACTTCCATTTTTGTTACCATGGCAATCAAGTATCTTGAAAGTGTTACCATCAGCCTACCACATTAATTATGTGTACCATTTTTCTAACGAGATCCTTTCAGTAAATATGCGACCAAGGCAACCTATAATTTTGAAAATGTTACCTTGATATTTAGCCTTCCCCTGGTAAACAATCTTTTCGAAAGTGTTATCATTATGTTCAGCATCTCCAACTTTCACTCGAAAGTTAAACTGAAAAATAGATAGCAAGGTATAAAAACAAAAAAATGGTCCGTCGCTTTCTGCAGTAGCCACAAACCGTTAACTGGATTTTAATGTTCAAACCAATTTGCACATACACAGATTGGGTATTTTAATGTAGGCATTTAACAGGGTAAATAGCCACCAACTGATTATCCGGATGTTAATGTTCAAACCAATTTACGCATACACATATTGAGGTTTTTTTATTTAGGCATTTAACAGCGCGAACACCACAATCTATTGGTTTGATGGAAAAATATCAAAGTTGTGATCTTATACCTATATGTATCCAGTATCTAACGATGTTATAACCGAAACAATGACGTTAAGAGTATTATCACCTCAACTGTTTTAGAATACTTGTTAACCTTAATGATAGAAGTTGTACCAAATGTCTTCTAGGATTAGGCACCTGCCAATTTGTATATCAACAATTTGTTTTTGAGTTAAAAAATTTCTAGTAGAGTTTAAACAATCCATTATCGTACAAAACAGGGCATGATCAGTTCCAATATTAAAAAAGCATATTGTGAGCAATGTTTTATGTATAATTATGGTTTGAATAAACAAATTGTAATATAATCTACAAATGAAGATCTCTTTTATCCTTTTTCTTTCATTTTTTACATCTGTAGAAATTACAAATGTCCAACGTAAAATCATAAATGAAAAAACGGCGACACTTTAATATCAGCAGCTAATGATCGGATCATATGTAAAATGAGAATACTAATACACAAACACATCAAAATATTAGTACCCTGGATGAATGGTTTTAACTTAATTTCAAAATGTTTCTATCCGTCCATGTAACATCATTATGCGATTTGGGACAAAGAGCCTGGCTGGTGAAAGAAGTTATTTTCGTCTATGTTTTTTTTTTTTTTTTTTTTTTTTTAATTTTATCAATGAACCAATATATGTCCTTATATATTTCAAGTGTCTGTTAAAACAATAATATACAGTAAAACCTGTGTTAACGATCACCTCTGTATAAAGACCATCTGTTTATTTGGACACATTTCTTTGATCTCAAATAGTCCTTTATAATACATTTTGATCTGTGTATAAAATCCCTTGTCCCTTAGTTAATATTTATAGACAGGTTTGATTGTGTGTCCATTTTAAAGCGAACTTTCCAAAAACATGTCCATTTTACTACAAACTTTGAAGTTTATTACACACAATGTAATTCCATCCTAGATATAAGAATCAGTTGAAGAATGGTTTCCATGTATCTGCGCTGGAGGGCGAAATGAACTTCTTCAAATCGGTGTAGATATATGTCTGAAGGGTAGTACAGCTGTACTGAGGCAGCATTGTTAGACAAATATGTATAAGACAGAAGCATAGAGTATAGCAAACAATTATCACTTCATGACAACATTAAGTTACCTTAATGGTAGACGTTGCACTAAATTTCGTCTGAGATTAGAAAACCGCCAATTTGCTTTTAAAAATTGGCTTAAAAGTTAAAAGTTTCTAGTAGAGTTAAAATAAACCATTTAAATTGTATAAAAAAGAGATGATCCGATATGATGTAGCATATTGTTAGCAAAATTTTGTGTATAATAATGGCTTGAATTAACATATCGTATTGTAATTTTTTAAGATCAATATATGGGCGATATATGAGTTATTGTAAAAGGAGTGTATGGAAACGGATGAAATGCATTAGTAAGGTAAATACATTTGTATAATTAATGGCAAGGTGAAATTGTCATATGTCTTTACATTTCAACGAGATACCAAATATATCAATGAAGGTGAGAAGGACGACGATTTTTTTTTTTTTTTTTTTTTTTTAAACTTTTGTAGACATTACAAATTTCCAACGTAAAATATTATAAATAAAAAACGGCGACACTTTACAATCACCAGATAATGATGTCACATGTAAAATGAGATAACTAATACACAAACACATCAAAACATTAGTACTCTGGATGACTTGTTTCAACTTCATTCCAAAAAGTTCCTCTTAACATCGTATTAAACTTTGAAAGGGTATAGGCTAGTGTGGCCAAGTTTTTATTGATGTTTTTTTTATAATATTTTATTTTTAAACAAATATATGCTTTTATACGTTTGAAATGTTTGTTTTAACATAAAGATATATTGAAATCTGCCTTGGACACAATCTCTCAAATGGGGTCTCAAATGGCCATATACAATTTGTCCTATGTTTAAAGACCAATTGGTTAAAGGAATCACTTTCCCCTTTTTCCATGGGTGGTCATTACAGACAAGTTTGACTGTACGTCCATTTTTAAAGTGGAATTAATAAAAACAAGTACATTTTATTAACTACATCATATAATTAAAGCACGAGAAAATAAAATGATGGTGTTCATTAACTTTTAAGTTATATAACACACATGGGAACTCCATCCGATGGGTACAAAAATCAGGTTAAAGAATGGTTTCTGTGTATTTGTGCTCAATTATCGTTCTCTGCAAACGTAATTCATTTATATTTTTTTTCCTGTACGTATATGTGTTAATGTCAAATTCTTATAATAATTAAATAATTTTCAGTATATAAAGAAATTAACTATAAATGGTATTTTTTCGAATTCATAATAGGTTTGAAATAATTGTAATTATAGGACAAGGAAAGAATTTCAGTCGTATAGACAAAAACATTCTCGCAGTCTAACCATTTTCAAGACACATAGATTAAGGTTGATACCAGAAGACAAAGGAACGTTTAGCATAATAACGCGTCAGCGAGCAGAGGACGAAGGCAGAGTGTCGTAAGGTTTAACCATGATGTTCGAAGCCTTATCCATCTGGGCAGTTTGTTTAGTGTATTAAATGCATGGTGCATGTTTTGGGAGGCTGCGGTGTTGTGTCTTCTTATATAGTGGAACTGTTGCCCTTTTTATAGCGCTATATCACTGAAGTGGCCACATTATACAGTGTTCTGACAACGGGCGAACCAGTCGTCTCACTCCTTACAAGTACACTGAGCGCTAAACAGGAGCAGAAACTATCACTTTGGTGGTCTTGGCTAGGGGGACAGAACCCAGAACCTACCTCACAAGGCGAGCGCTCAACAGAAGGCCAAAAGTGAGGCAGTGTCATGGAAAACGTAGGAAGAATTAAGTTAGTTATGAAGAAGAAAAAAGAAAAGATTCTAAATTTAGTCGCCTTTTATGATCATACACTAAGGACAGCAGGTACAACTCTAAAGCCCTACCTGTAGGGACATTGCGATAACGAGGCAGTTCTGCTACTACGTATGATATACAATCTCCATTTGCTCGACCAGGTTAAAAGGACTCGATCTGCATGCTTTTGTTAAGTCGAATCCGTCCGGTAAAACTAGTATGTGCATGTTATACAAGTAAGCATATTGGCATGGTTAATTGGTGACAGAAATTTGTACCGAAACCTTACTAAACTTAATTTCTTGGATATTTTGCAAAATTTACAAACAATACAACAATTTACAAGTCAACAGTAACACCTAAGGTGCATAAAAAACTTTTATCAACTGTTGAAGTACACCTGAAGCGATACAAAGTCATACAAAATATCACTAATGTAAACAGGGTCTTAAACCCTAAGCTGTGAAAAGCATTCAATGGACAGACATACGTTTTTGATGCCTTATGAATATTAATTACAACACTGCGAAGAGGATTAGGGCCACGTGTATAAAAATGAATCTTTTTTTATGATAGTAACTTATCAACTAGAAATTGTCAGCTTTCTAACTCAAAAATTCGACCTGTTAACTGGAAACTTAAAAAAACCACCGAATTAATATTTTATACACGTGGCCTTAATACTCTTCCGTATATTTGTTACAAATTTGTAAAAAAATGTGGAAATATTATATAATGTATACACAGGCAATATGTCTTCAGCTCAATTTGACCTGAAAAAATCTTAAACTGAAATTGACATGAAAATCACCTAAAATTGAGGTCAATTTTACATGAAGATTTTTTTCATGTCAATTTCAGGTCAATTTGACCTGGAAAATTCTTCATATGATCTTCAGATGAATTTCATGTCAAATTCATATAAATTTCAGGCAAATTTCTGGTCAAGGTTTCGACCTGAAATGACTTTTTTGCTCTTTCCGGTAAATTTGACATGAAAAAAATCACCTTAAAATGGCCTGAAATAACCTAAACACATCATGCATGTGTATGATATATATATATATGAATTGTCCTTCATATAGATATGTGCAATATTTTGTGCGCAAAGAATATGATATTATCTCCCCTAGTTCACTCTGTACTACACTGCTCTGGAGGAAAACAACTCTAGATATATCTTAAAAGACAACAAAATATACTTTATTAACTATACGTGAGTGGTAAATATATGTGTATATTGTGTTATGTTAATAAGATAATTGTGAATACAATGAAATGTATGATTTAAAAATACATAATCAAATTGTAAAACAGTACTCGTAAATTTGAGGTCTAAACTTCTTTTTAATAGATTGGTATTTTTCTACCAATTCTATCATAATGCTACTAATCTTCTAAGATACTGGTGCGGCGGGCATCTTCGTGTTTCATCACCAATTAATCACATTCTAAATATAAAACATAAGAAAATGTATACGGTGGCCTAAAATGATATTACAACATCAAACAAATGCAAGTTTCCCTGTGTAACCCATGTTAACAGTGAAGATTCATTTCGCTGTTTTGTCATCAATTACATCCGTCAAACGCTGACACCCAGTATAAACTAAACACAACAAATTACAGCGGGGAAACACTGATATCTAAGTGTAAACGACACTATAGAAAATTACATTTGGGAAGCCCTGACACACCAGTGTAAACTAAACTATAGAAAAAATACATTGGGGAAATTCTGACTCCTCTGTGAAACTAAACTATAGTAAAATTATACTGTGTAAACCCTGACATCCAGAGTAAACTAGACTATATAAAACTTACATTGGGGAAGCCCTGACACCCCAGTGTAAACTAAACTATAGTAAAATTATACTGTGTAAACCCTGACATCCAGAGTAAACTAGACTATATAAAACTTACATTTGGGAAGCCCTGACACCCCAGTGTAAACTAAACTATAGTAAAATTATACTGTGTAAACCCTGACATCCAGAGTAAACTAGACTATATAAAACTTACATTGGGGAAGCCCTGACACCCCAGTGTAAACTAAACTATAGTAAAATTACATTGGGGAAACCCTGACACCCTAGTGTAAACTAAACTATAGTAAAATTATACTGTGTAAACCCTGACATCCAGAGTAAACTAGACTATATAAAACTTACATTGGGGAAGCCCTGACACCCCTAAACTATAGTAAAATTATACTGTGTAAACCCTGACATCCAGAGTAAACTAGACTATATAAAACTTACATTGGGGAAGCCCTGACACCCCAGTGTAAACTAAACTATAGTAAAATTACATTGGGGAAACCCTGACACCCCAGTGTAAACTAAACTATAGTAAAATTATACTGTGTAAACCCTGACATCCAGAGTAAACTAGACTATATAAAACTTACATTTGGGAAGCCCTGACACCCCAGTGTAAACTAAACTATAGTAAAATTATACTGTGTAAACCCTGACATCCAGAGTAAACTAGACTATATAAAACTTACATTGGGGAAACCCTGACACCCCAGTGTAAACTAAACTATAGTAAAATTATACTGTGTAAACCCTGACATCCAGAGTAAACTGACTATATAAAACTTACATTGGGGAAACCCTGACACCCCAGTGTAAACTAAACTATAGTAAAATTATACTGTGTAAACCCTGACATCCAGAGTAAACTAGACTATATAAAACTTACATTGGGGAAACCCTGACACCCCAGTGTAAACTAAACTATAGTAAAATTATACTGTGTAAACCCTGACATCCAGAGTAAACTAGACTATATAAAACTTACATTGGGGAACCCTGACACCCCAGTGTAAACTAAACTATAGTAAAATTACATTGGGGAAACCCTGACCCCAGTGTAAACTAAACTATAGTAAAATTATACTGTGTAAACCCTGACATCCAGAGTAAACTAGACTATATAAAAACTTACATTGGGGAAGCCCTGGCACCCCAGTGTTAACTAAACTATAGTAAAATTACATTGGGGAAACCCTGACACCCCAGTGTAAACTAAACTATAGTAAAATTACATTGGGAAACCCTGAAACCCAGTGTAAACTAAACTATAGTAAAATTATACTGTGTAAACCCTGACATCCAGAGTAAACTAGACTATATAAAACTTACATTGGGGAAGCCCTGACACCCCAGTGTAAACTAAACTATAGTAAAATTACATTGGGGAAACCCTGGCACCCCAGTGTAAACTAAACTATAGTAAAATTATACTTGTGAAAACCCTGACATCCAGAGTAAACTAGACTATATAAAACTTACATTGGGGAAACCCTGACACCCCAGTGTAAACTAAACTATAGTAAAATTATACTGTGAAAACCCTGACATCTAGAGTAAAACTAGACTATATAAAACTTACATTGGGGAAGCCCTGACACCCCAGTGTAAACTAAACTATAGTAAAAATTACATTGGGGAAACCCTGACACCCCAGTGTAAACTAAACTATAGTAAAATTATACTGTGTAACCCTGACATCCAGAGTAAACTAGACTATATAAAACTTACATTGGGGAAACCCTGACACCCCAGTGTAAACTAAACTATAGTAAAATTATACTGTGTAAACCCTGACATCCAGAGTAAACTAGACTATATAAAACTTACATTGGGGAAGCCCTGACACCCCAGTGTAAACTAAACTATAGTAAAATTACATTGGGGAAGCCCTGACACCCCAGTGTAAACTAAACTATAGTAAAATTATACTGTGTAAACCCTGACATCCAGAGTAAACTAGACTATATAAAACTTACATTGGGGAAGCCCTGACACCCCAGTGTAAACTAAACTATAGTAAAATTACATTGGGGAAACCCTGACACCCCAGTGTAAACTAAACTATAGTAAAATATACTGTGTAAACCCTGAACTCAGAGTAAACTAGACTATATAAAACTTACATTGGGGAAACCCTGACACCCCAGTGCAAACTAAACTATAGTAAAATTACACTGGGGAAACCTGACACCCAGAGTAAACTAAACTATATAAAACTTACATTGGGGAAACCCTGACACCCCAGTGTAAACTAAACTATAGTAAAATTATACTGTGTAAACCCTGACATCCAGAGTAAACTAGACTATATAAAACTTACATTGGGGAAACCCTGACACCCCAGTGTAAACTAAACTATAGTAAAATTACATTGGGGAAACCCTGACACCCCAGTGTAAACTAAACTATAGTAAAATTATACTGTGTAAACCCTGACATCCAGAGTAAACTAGACTATATAAAACTTACATTGGGGAAACCCTGACACCCCAGTGTAAACTAAACTATAGTAAAATTATACTGTGTAAACCCTGACATCCAGAGTAAACTAGACTATATAAAACTTACATTGGGGAAACCCTGACACCCCAGTGTAAACTAAACTATAGTAAAATTACATTGGGGAAACCCTGACACCCCAGTGTAAACTAAACTATAGTAAAATTACATTGGGGAAACCCTGACACCCCAGTGTAAACTAAACTATAGTAAAATTACATTGGGAAACCCTGAAACCCCAGTGTAAACTAAACTATAGTAAAATTACATTGGGGAAACCCTGACACCCCAGTGTAAACTAAACTATAGTAAAATTATACTGTGTAAACCCTGACATCCAGAGTAAACTAGACTATATAAAACTTACATTGGGGAAACCCTGACACCCCAGTGTAAACTAAACTATAGTAAAATTATACTGTGAAAACCCTGACATCCAGAGTAAACTAGACTATATAAAACTTACATTGGGGAAACCCTGACACCCCAGTGTAAACTAAACTATAGTAAAATTATACTGTGTAAACCCTGACATCCAGAGTAAACTAGACTATATAAAACTTACATTGGGGAAACCCTGACACCCCAGTGTAAACTAAACTATAGTAAAATTACATTGGGGAAACCCTGACACCCCAGTGTAAACTAAACTATAGTAAAATTATACTGTGTAAACCCTGACATCCAGAGTAAACTAGACTATATAAAAACTTACATTGGGGAAACCCTGACACCCGGACACCCCAGTGTAAACTAGACTATATAAAACTTACATTGGGGAAACCCTGACACCCCAGTGTAAACTAAACTATAGTAAAATTATACTGTGTAAACCCTGACATCCAGAGTAAACTAGACTATATAAAACTTACATTGGGGAAACCCTGACACCCCAGTGTAAACTAAACTATAGTAAAATTACATTGGGGAAACCCTGACACCCCAGTGTAAACTAAACTATAGTAAAATTATACTGTGTAAACCCTGACATCCAGAGTAAACTAGACTATATAAAACTTACATTGGGGAAGCCCTGACACCCCAGTGTAAACTAAACTATAGTAAAATTACATTGGGGAAACCCTGACACCCCAGTGTAAACTAAACTATAGTAAAATTATACTGTGTAAACCCTGACATCCAGAGTAAACTAGACTATATAAAACTTACATTGGGGAAACCCTGACACCCCAGTGTAAACTAAACTATAGTAAAATTATACTGTGTAAACCCTGACATCCAGAGTAAACTAGACTATATAAAACTTACATTGGGGAAACCCTGACACCCCAGTGTAAACTAAACTATAGTAAAATTACATTGGGGAAACCCTGACACCCCAGTGTAAACTAAACTATAGTAAAATTATACTGTGTAAACCCTGACACCAGGTAAACTAAACTATAGTAAATTACATTGGGAAACCCTGACACTCAGTGTAAACTAAACTATGGTAAAACTTCATTGGGGGAATCCTGCTACTCCATTGAAAACGTTCTTGTATCTATATTTAATGCTACCATATGTGAAAGTCAAGAAAAAAAACGTTAAGTTGTGAGACGTTGATAAGTTACAGTAACTTGTGCCCAATTCCTTGTTGTTTGTATTTCCAACCAAAAATACGCTATATATATTGATATAGATATATTTTGAATTTTTAAGTTTAGCTCCCTTTGATAGGTTTGGCCACTCAGGTCGACAATATTGGCCGACCTTGGGTCATGGAAGATTTCAATGAATTTGGATTGGAGTAAAAAGTGATTACATGTAGCAAAACGATATTTAGACAGATTTAATATAACTTTCAGAGGTGTATATTTTATAACGCCCAAACTATACTGGAGGATATAACTACTTATGTACCAAATATTATCTCTAAAACTTTTACATTGACATATATTGAACAAATATCACCGTCATAATCCAATCAACATGTGATTAGAAAATACATCTTATTGCACGGTCGACTTTAGACAGATATACACATGCAAAAGATTTAGACAATAAAACAATATCAATTTTAGACAACTTTCATAATTACTTTTGATCTTTTTTCTAGAATTAGTTGCCTATTATCAATATTTCTATAAAAAAGGACGACTGACTATGGCTTCTACACAGCAGAAAGGGTGTGCAGGATCTGATATACAGCAGCAACATTTCACAATACAGCAGCAACATTTCACAGACGTAAGGAAGAAATCGTAAATCTTTATTTAGTAAGCTAAAATGTAATTTTATTCATAACTGAATACTAGTTGATTAGAAGATTTAAGATCACTTTTCAGAAACTTAAGAAATTCCTTAATTTTGAGTAATGTTGAACCTCACAGGTAACTCATATTGCTATCATATTACCATTTAAGTTACCCTGTTTAATAATGAAATTTTAATTTGTATTTGGAGAGGACTAAAACCAGTTGAATATTTAGACACAGTAAAATATGTGTAAATCAAAAACCATTAAAATTATTTTGTATTGTGTATCGAACATCATACGCGTGTATCATGGAATTTACATATCAAACTGTTAAACTTTGAGGCTTTTATGTCTAATTTCAACCATATTTGTACCTTCCAGAAAAAGGGTAGAAACCAATATGGACGTAAAGGATAAGACAAAGGTAATACAAAGGAATGAACAGACTCCATATGATAATGAAGATTAACAATAAAATAATGATAGTATAGCGATTTAAAAATCGCGATTTTGACCTAAAATTAGAGATCTGTCTATAAGAATATACATGATTTATCTATTACTTATCGTCTCTCTGACTAACATATGTTACCGCAACAACACGTGAAATTACAAAAAAAGTAATTTGCACGGAAATTGTAACTATATCGTACCTTAGTTTAGAATGTATTACATTGTAGTGATGACATGTTTACATATAGTGAATGCATTAGGTAAGATCATTATTATTGATAGCTCTCCATCAGCTGAAAATTCGAATGATTTTATGAAAACTTGTTAGGAACTACAACAGTATTTATAGTAAAATGGATTAACATGCATCTTTTCCAGGAATAACTCGATAATTATATCAATTTGTTTGTTCCTGAAAGTAACCTATACATTCGAATTGGGAAATGTTCTCTTACATAAAGATATTTAATGACTTTTTTATAACAGGCAGCTACTTATGCTGATAACAGTGAAAAAATTGTCCAGGTCGGGGACAAATTCTCCACTTTTCTCTGGAACACTACACTGGGAATAAGGATGGCGGTTCTTCATACAAGTTTTGTCAATGGCATAAAAACTGGGAAACTAGATCCAGTCAAGTTTGGTAAGTGTTTACATTACTTAAATAATAATCTTCATAATTATAGTTTTATGATTATAGAAATGTCGTACGTTTACATTACTATTCTTATCATAATGTCATATTTTTACGATTATTTTATTTTATTATAGTAATGTCGTACCCTATATCTTAACGATTATTTTATTTTATTATAGTAATGTCGTACCCTATATCTTAACGATTCTATTACTTTATTATAGTAATGTCACCCTATATCTTTACGATTCTATTACTTTATTATAGTAATGTCACCCTATATCTTAACGATTCTATTACCTTATTATAGTAATATCACCCTATATCTTAACGATTCTATTACTTTATTATAGTAATGTCACCCTATATCTTAACGATTCTATTACTTTATTATAGTAATGTCACCCTATATCTTAACGATTCTATTACTTTATTATAGTAATGTCACCCTATATCTTAACGATTCTATTACTTTATTATAGTAATGTCGTACCGTATATCTTTATGATTATATTACTTTAATATAGTAATGTCATCCTATATCTTAACGATTCTATTACTTTATTATAGTAATGTCACCCTATATCTTAACGATTCTATTACTTTATTATAGTAATGTCGTACCGTATATCTTTATGATTATATTACTTTAATATAGTAATGTCATCCTATATCTTAACGATTCTATTACTTTATTATAGTAATGTCATCCTATATCTTAACGATTCTATTACTTTATTATAGTAATGTCACCCTATATCTTTACGATTCTATTACTTTATTATAATAATGTGACCCTATATCTTAACGATTCTATTACTTTATTATAGTAATGTCACCCTATATCTTAACGATTCTATTACTTTATTATAGTAATGTCACCCTATATCTTAACGATTCTATTACTTTATTATAGTAATGTCACCCTATATCTTTACGATTCTATTACTTTATTATAATAATGTGACCCTATATCTTAACGATTCTATTACTTTATTATAGTAATGTCACCCTATATCTTAACGATTCTATTACTTTATTATAGTAATGTCACCCTATATCTTAACGATTCTATTACTTTATTATAGTAATGTCACCCTATATCTTAACGATTCTATTACTTTATTATAGTAATGTGACCCTATATCTTAACGATTCTATTACTTTATTATAGTAATGTCACCCTATATCTTTACGATTCTATTACTTTATTATAGTAATGTCACCCTCTATCTTTGCGATTATATTACTATTATTATAGTAATTTCCTTTCCTATATCAATCATTTGCCAGTTTTTTTCTTTTACAACCTTGTACAGGTGCATTCAATGTACAGGACGCTATTTACCTGTACAAACAACAACAAAACATAGCGACCGCCGCGAAAAAAGCCAAGGATAAGTATGAAAAGCAGTATGATTATCTGGAGCCCAGGATCGAAACATACAAAGGGTAATCGAAACAGCACAACCATCGCTTTTTATTCGTCACAAAGGTCACGCATCAATTTAACTGCTTAGTATGAATTTAGGAAGGGCACAAAAGGTGGAGCATTTCTACTGTTATTCAGAAATTTGATTTTCACTGTCTAGAATCACTGAATTCGCTACCCATGATTGAAAGAATTACGACAACAGAAATATAACCCATATCAGATTTTAGGAAATGACAACAAAACGACTTATTTCACTTAAATACATTTGAACTTGAACTGTTAAAATGTGGCCATTTAGATTCGCGTTAAAACAAATCTAGATTTTATTGTTTTTAAACTTTTCTCTTGCTTGCTTTTCAAGACTCGCTACTTAAGAATCTTCGACACTCTTAAATCTTTTCATATATCCTTGGTCAATATGGCCACTCCCCAAATATCATATATACTTAACTCTCCACATTTCACGAAGTCGGATTTGACTAAATTCAGCATTTTACGTCCAAATCTCATTTCAAACATCTGTATGATCTTGCGCGGTTTGTTTCTTCATTTACGAAGTTGCTATTACAAAGTATATACAAACATGTGTGTTTTTGTTTTAGGTGTGGTTAAAAGGCCCAATAGTTTGTTGTTACACCATCTCAGCTTGCTCCTGCTTGCTTTTTTTTAAAATGATTACTGGAAACAATTCAAGTTCGCTATTCTTTTAAATG
This sequence comes from Argopecten irradians, assembly GCF_041381155.1. Taxonomy (NCBI): domain Eukaryota; kingdom Metazoa; phylum Mollusca; class Bivalvia; order Pectinida; family Pectinidae; genus Argopecten; species Argopecten irradians. Next base: position 4,753,869 of record NC_091143.1, on the reverse strand, counting down.
AAAAGCTTATACTTAATGACAGATTTAATGAATTTTACCAATCATGAAAGATATTGGTTTCGAGCACATATATCGATATTCAGAACGAGAAGTACCGTCAACATACTTCATTTGCACAATAAATAATTGCGGAAAATTGATTTCGAACATGTCAGCGAAATTTGCTATTTTGCACATGGGCAAAATTTGTTATGTGTTTAGAATAAGCACACAAATTTCAAAATAAAATCATTAGAATACTTGTAGTTATCGGTGATACATGCACGCTTATAATATCTTACTGATGCTTGTACATACCTCGACTAGTTCTAGCTAGATTATTGTTTGTAAAATCATTGAATATTTCTTAATATATTTCAGTCTGTATGAAGAAGAATTTAAGAAATGGCACATAAAAAGTGCAGACGCCATTGAACTGGGCCAAGCAGTAAAGGGGTACACTGAGTATGAAGAGAAAGTGGCCTTGACTAAGGAATCTATCTACTTCCTTATAGCCATGTGTCCATGCTTAAAGCTGTGGCCTTGGGTTGGTCAGCAGATCGCCGGGGTAAGTGTTATAACATTGGTACGTAGTTATGATATAAAATAAAGTACTAAAATATAGTACAAAGTACTGTATTATAGCATTATATAAAAGTCTGTATTATAGAAAAAAACAAAGTACAAAAATATGGTATAATATAAAGTAGGTCCTACTAATTATAGCACAAAACAAAGTACTGTTATATAGGATAAAATATAGTACTAAAATATAGTTTAATATAAGGACGTAATCATAACATGAAACAGAGTACTAAAATATAGTATATTATGACATAAAACTGGAAATAGCATAATAAAGAGTAATAGGGAAAAATAATAAAATAAAGTACATCATATATCACTCGATTACTTAATTATCCAACAATGACATAAAACTGGAAATAGCATAATAAAGAGTAATAGAGAAAAATAATAAAATAAAGTACATCATATATCACTCGATTACTTAATTATCCAACAATCTTATTAAAAGATGATAAAATAAAGTACATCATATATCACTCGATTACTTAATTATCCAACAATCTTATTAAAAGACGATAAACATAAATGAAACCGCGATCTAAAGAACAGAATAATAAAAAAAAAAATAACCTTACAATTACACTAACATATTCAGTAACTAATTATTCCAAACTCCACACTCCAAAATAACAAAACACGATGACATTATGACATGAAAATAACAAAACCCAAGTCAAAAATATTATATATGGTACAATAGCATAGATTTGTAAATATATCTAAGAAAAGGAAATAGATCTTCAACATCAATTTCAAAACACAAAATTATTGCACAATCTGAAACATTGCATGTCAATGACGTTTTAATTATTGTGTTTTTCAACATTTAAAACAATAATGAAAGCGATTTACAAACGTAATATATGTATTTGATCTTTTAATATCACAATCTAAAATATTAAAACAACAATAAAAGAATAGTATAAGTCTGTAATCTAAATAAAAATCAAGTATATTTAAGGATTAACTTGAATACATTTTTTATGTCATGGAGATATAACACAAACATATATTCAAAGTAATCCTTATAATTCAATTTAATAAAGATAATCTTTTCAATATTCAAAATTTATTTTGGGCTCTTTTGTCTATTAAGATCATTACACTGTTATCTCCGCCAATCCGAAGCGACGTTACAAACGGCGACACCATTTTTCCTTTATGTGCTGATAAATTAATTTTTAAGCCAATGAAAATACTTTATACAAGTAGAATTGAAGTATTTAATTATATTACATGTTAAAGAGGTGATAATCTTTCACATGTTGTATTCACAGGGGGATTTCGGAGTATACAAGAAATGGGCTGCAAGTAACTTTGACCCAACCTATATTGGATATACGAAAGTTGATGACCTGATCGATCAGGCCTTTGAGGAGGGTATGATAAATCAAGTGGAGGCAGAGGCTATATACACGCGATGCATGGAAGGAGAACGTGATTTTTTCAACTCGGTCTAGACCTAGAGTTCAAACAGTAATATGCCTGTAAATTAGACGTTTTTATTACTGAAGTATTCTACTTGGAACAGACCTAGAGGAGTCTGCTGCAATATGCCTGTAGAATTAGATGCTCGCATTCTCCTATTAGGCCTACAAATCTAAGGTGTAAAGTAAGACCAATCGGAGCAAGACCACCCGCATAATTACCTGTCTGTTAAATAATAAGACAAATACCTTCCTTCTTTTGATTCTTGATAACTTATCAGTGTTGGCAGTGCATATGTATTAGCAATGTCAAATTTACATTTAATTTATATTTTGTATAAATATGTTACGAAATACCATTTCATAATTATATTTATTACAGGCCTGTAGTTCATGTTAACTAAAATTTTAATCATTTTAACTAACCATTTTATGCTTTTAATAAAATAATCCCTGCATTAAACTGTTTATTTTTATTTACTTGAAACAGAAAAATGTAATATCAACCAATATCTTCACCGATAGATGGGTCATACAGATGGTGGCTTAATACCCGAAAGTCTTATAACAAGAGGCCCATGGGCCTTAACGGTCCCCTGATATTTGGTACAAATTAGCCATGTCATTCATTAGTTAACTGATGCCTTTTGTTCATGAAATAGGAACATGGATCTAATAGGTTTACATACAAAGTTTTATTAAGCTGGGTGCATATTAACTCTCATTATCATGTTCACAAGGTTAAATAATTATTTTTGCAAAGGGCAATAACTCACTAATTAAGTTAGAGTCAAATAAAAGAAACTTTCTTGAACAAGAGGTCCATGGGCCTTAACGGTCACCTAGCTGAGTTCAGATACAGAATGAAACAAAGACATGCATATAAACACTATATATTTGCCCATCAGGCCCTTGAAGTCAGTCAGTGATTTTATAAATTTGACTTTTTAATCTATGAAGATTATTTGGTTCCATCAAATCTGTGAATTCAGAAGAAAGATTTTTGAAATGTTATCCATTTTGATCCCTTTTGTCCCCACCCCTCTGGCCCCTGGGGGTCGGCCAGGACCAATATGGATATGATGTTAAAATGCTATCTCAGGCTAATAATTCTAACCCAGATTGACTAATTTCCTACGAAAACTAAGCAAATAATGTTCCTAAATGTGTTTTTCCTATATAAACTAAAGTAAATTTGACCCCCTCCCCAGGGGAAAATCTGAGATCCCAGGGTGATATTATTCACAATTTTTGTAAAAGACTTTAAGACCTTTCCATCTATGCAGGGTATTTGATTCTACCAGTTAGAGAATTTCAGAAGAAGATTTTTGAAGTTTTAGCCTATTTGACCCGTTTTGGCCCCGCCCCTAAGGCCCCTGGGGATCAGTCATGGAAAATTTGGTAATAAGATTCAATGGCCATCACATAGGAATAATTCTGACTACAATTGACTAATTTCCTATTATAATGACTAAATAATACTCAAAAATGTGTTTTCCCTATATAAACTACAGTAAACTTAACCCCCTCCCCAGGGGAAAACCTGAGACCCAAGGGTCATATAATTCACAATTTTCATAAAACACCTTAAGACCTGTCCATCTATGAAGAGTATTTGATTCTACCATTTCCGGTATTTAAGAAGAAGATTTTTAAAGTTTAAGACTATTTGCCCCTTTTGGCCCCGCCCCTCTGCCCCGAGGGGGGTTACCAGGACCAATATAGATATGATATTAAAATGTTATCTCAGGCTTATAATTCTAAACAAGTTTGACTCATTTCCTATGAAAATTGAGCAAAAAATGCTCATAAATGTGTTTTCCCTATATAAACTATAGTAAACTTGACCCCCTCCCTAGGGGGAAACGTGAGACCCAAGGGTCATATAATTCACAATTTTTGTAGAGGACCTCAAGACCTTTCCATCTATGAAGAGTATGTGATTCTACCATTTCCAGAATTTCAGAAGAAGATTTTTGAAGTTATAGCCTATTTGACCCCTTTTGACCCCGCCCCTAAGGCCCCTGGGGGTCAGTCATGGAAAATTGGTTAATAGGATTCAATTGCCAATGATAATTCTGACAATATTTGACTCATTTCCTATTACAAATGATCAAATAATACTCAAAAATGTGTTTTCCCTATATAAACTATAGTAAACTTAATCCCCTCCCCAGGGGGAAACCTGAGACCCAAGGGTCATATAATTCACAATTTTTGAAAAGGACCTTAGGATATTCTATCTATGAAGAGAATTTAATTTCATCACATGTGTGAGTGGAGAAGAAGATTTTTGAAATTTTAGTCAATTTTACCCCTTTTGGCCCCTCCCATAGCTCCCTGGGGGTTGGGTACCATATAATTCACAATTTTGATAGGCATTATGCCTTTGAAGGTTTGTGCAATATTTCATTGAAGTTGCTTCAGCCGTTTTGAAGAAGAAGTCGAAAATATAAATTGTTTACGGACATACGACGCACGACGGACGACGCACGACGCACGACGACGGACAAAAGGCGATTAGAATAGGTCACCTGAGACGAAATTAAAATCAGCATAAAAAAGAGTTGAAATTCTTACGGTGGCTGATTTGTGCCATTTCGTCTTTTCGTCTTTTCGTCTTTTCGCCCCGAAAAGACGAGAATTAAGAAACCTTAATTTTCGTCTTTTCGTTTATCGCCCCGAAAAGACGAAAATTAACAAACCTTAATTTTCGTGTTTTTCGTCTTTTCGCACCGAAAAGACGAAAATTAACAAACTTAATTTTCGCACCGAAAAGACGAAAATTAACAAACCTTAAATTTCGTCTTTTCGTCTTTTCGCCCCGAAAAGACGAAAATTAACAAACCTTAATTTTCGTCTTTTCGTCTTTTCGCCTTCCGGTCCGGTGTGGAAGTCATTTTGAAATCTTTTTATCTTAATATTGACTTAATTGTTCAATATGGAAGCATCAAAGAAGTTTATGATAACAATCGATTTATTAAATTGATAGTATTACAAGTATCTTCATCAATAACTAAGATTAGAAGTTTTAAAACAGAAGTCAACATGTTTGTTTACAGCAGTTACGTAGATTTCTCACACGTGGCATATGCCACGTGCCACTAACAGATTCATCATTCCGCAAATCCTTTAGCGTGATTGATACATTTTTTAAAATTCATTAATATCTTATTTTTTGTGTTCTTATCGCCCTCTTTAGCAATTACGCTTATCAAAACATTGCCGTGTATATTTAGGACCATAATGAACTTAAGATGCTAAACACTTAGAGGAGTTGCCTCCCCTACACAACTTTAAAAAAAAGTTGTCGGCAGGTAATATTTGAAAGCGTTTGAACCTCGGATAAACGTGTTAACAAAATAATTTATGAAAGACAACTCTTGAAGACTTTGAGTTTAAAGGAAGGACTTGTACCGAGAAATTGCTCAAATACAGTTAATTAGAACAGTCAAATCAGTAGGTACAATGTACTGTGTATTATTTGAAAAGACATTTTGACTACATACACGACATGGTCTTCATCATAATTGTACATTAGAAATTACATTATAATCTTCGTCGTATATGATAGATGACAAAGTATATCTGTAATTTGTATTTTTTCTGGGCGAAAAGGCGAAAAGACGAAAAGACGAAAAGACGAAAATTAAGGTTTGTTAATTTTCGTCTTTTCGGGGCGAAAAGACGAAAATTAAGGTTTGTTGATTTTCGTCTTTTCGGGGCGAAAAGACGAAAAGACGAAAAGACGAGATTTTTGAAGGCGAAAAGACGAAAATTAAAGGCGCTAATTAGCGTGCTTCACTTTCGTCTTTTCGTGTTTGACTTTTCGTCTTTTCATCTTTTCGCCGCGAAAAGACGAAATTTAAATTTGTTAATTTTCGTCTTTTCTGGGCGAAAAGACGAAAAGACGAGAATTAAGATATTTAATTTTCGTCCTTTCGGGGCGAAAGACGAAAAGACGAAATGGCATAAATCAGCCACCGTAAATTCTTAACATATTCCATTTTCATGTTCAAAATTGTGTAGACTAAAAGCGTCACAAAAAAATTATTACAGCACAACACCTACTGATAGTGTAACGACTTTAACATAATTACCTTATCTTTACCATCTCAATATATTTCATTGTGTTTTGTTTTGCTGATTACTAAGCGGTCAAAACACTGATTAGGAATAATTGTTTGCTGTTTTGAAACATTTTTGCTGCGCCAAGACTAATATGAAAAATATACTAAAAATATGAATTATGTCAATGTTATGACTATTTTACACTTCTTAGTGAAATTCGAGATGGCGGCCAATATGTTTTCCAACAGCAAAGTATTATTTCTAATCAGTTTTTGACCACTTATTAATCAGTTTAAACAACAACAAAAACCAATGTTAGCATTGTATTAGTTCTGGTTATGACGTCATCAAGATGGCAGCCATCTCGAATTTCACTAGAAAAGTGAAAAATAGTCATAACATCGACATTTTTCAACTGAAGTAGACAAATGAGGTATCAAAATGACCACAATAGAACACCAAATAAATATCAGGACCAAATAATCCAATATATGTAGTAATTTGTACGCAGAAATGAAAACCTCGATTTTAAGCTCAAAAATGGTAAATTTTCAGCAATTTTTTCATATTTTGCTTGACGCAGCAAAAATGTTTCCCAACAATAAATAATTATTCATAATCAGTTATTTGATCTCTTGTCAATCAGTTTCTACAACAACAAAAAGAAAAGAGAAATTGTTATACCATCATTTGGTTTACAAAATATCATTGGATTCGTAAACAGGGCATATGATTGTTATTTTTTCCAAACCACCAACACTACAGTTTCCTGGTGTCTTAGTATTTTCTGAATATAACATTGGCTATTGACGATTTAGATCTTAACAAGTTTGAATTTAAAGTTGGCTGAATATCTAAGTGGGACTTCAAAATAATCTATTTTCATGTTCGAATTACACTGAATTATCACAGCAAGACGCCAACTAATAGCTATATGGTAGCAAATTAAAACTGAGGTAAGCCTGTCATTCTGTAAATACCATAACACTCTCCGAAATGGTTTGTGTCTTTCAGAATGAGCACATTCATTGTTATTTTCTGTGTATAATATAACGTAAGGGGAGTCAGATGGTTACTACAGTGTCACATATTTCTTCCACTAGTTCTTTGTCTTAGATGGCGATGAGCTGATGTGACATTACAATACCGGGTTACCGTCGTGGTTCTAACTTGTCAACCGTCCATGGCCAGAGTTAACATAAAAAACATCGGCTTCAGGGATGTGGGAGCTCTTCCTGTTTCCAACCTAGTGAGTCACACATCGTATATGATGTTCCAGACTTCACCGGCATGATGGCACCAGATCCACATTCTGCGAAGGGTTGAGCTGGTTCTCCTTGATTCGTATAAAACACAATTCCTCATTCGTGTGAACCCTCAGTGACCATAGATGGCACAGGTGGATTTTGTGTGGTCATAAATGAGGTCTGCAGTGAAGCTCCACTATTTGCTAAGTCGGGAAAGCATTGTAGAAAAAAAATTTTCTGTAGTCTTCAATGGTCTCTTGAGGGTGTATACATACACCAGATGTGACACAACCAGCACATTCAAGGGAGTGAGAAAAGTCAGACCAATGCAATTTTTTTTAAGCATTTATGACCTCATTAATGACCTCGTCGATATTACCTGTGCCATTTATGGTCGCACAAGGGTCCACATGATTGATGAATGGTACTTCATACGAATTATGAAGCTATGTACTAAGGAGAACCAATGCCACCATTCGAAGAATATGGATCTGGTGTAATTTCCATTATGCCTGATAGATCTGATATCTCGATTACTCTTATTTGGACTGCAAGCTACCAGACATGCCGAGTCTCTTCAGTGGATAGAGCAGTGAGGCGAGAAAGCACGCACAATGATAATGGTTATCACTAAGAACTAGTGAAAGAAATATGTGACACTGTAGTAACGATGTTTCACATTTTGCTAATGCTATGCATAGGAAATAAACAATGAATGTGCTCATTTTCAAAGACACAAACGTTCTGGAAACTGTTAATAATATTGACGGAAACACAGGCTTAGCTATGTTATATTTGTTACGCTATCAGTAGGGGTTGTCCTGTAATAATTATTTTTGAGACACTGCTAATCTCCAAAATTTCAAACATGGAAATGGATTATGTTAAACTGTGACTGGTCCCACTTAGATATTCTGTCAACTTTACATTATTTTTTTTCAATTTATGAATCGTCAATGATCAATGTTCTATTTAAGGAAATTAAAATACACCAGGAAACTGTAGTGTAAGCGGTTTCAAGTTCGAAAAATAGCATATGCCCATTATACGCACCCGGTGATGTTCTGTAAAACTAATTAGGGTATAACAATAATTCTCTTTTGATTTTCTATATATTTTTGCATTTGTTGTTGTTTTTACTGATTGATAAGACATCAAATAACTGATTATGAATAATAATTTGCTGTTGGGAAACGTTTTCGCTGCTTCAAGCAAAATAAGAAAAATTTGCTGAAAATCCCCATTTTTGAGCTTAAAATCTTATTTTTTCATTTCTGCGTAAAAATCACTATATATATTGGATATTTTAGTCCTGATATGTATTTGTTGTTCTATTGTGGTTATTTTGATACCTCATTTGTCTACTTCGGTTGAATAATGTCGATGTTATGACTATTTTTCATTTTTTAGTGATGACGTCATAAGCGGAAGTTCATCCCGACTTATGCAATGTTAACATTAGTGGGTCGTAAGGATTAAGAAAATATTGGTTCGGAGGTTTGGGGGTGGGTGCATGTGGGACCCTCCTAGCCCAAAGGGTTCAGAAAAATATTGGTTCAGAAGTTTGGGTGTGTTTATGTGGCACCCTTCTAGCCCATGGCCTTCTACGACATATAACCTGTTTCATTTCAACAAATTTTATTGACAAAGATGTTACAAGTCAAATGGATTAAATAACAGGCAAAGCCTATATAAATTCTCTCCAATGGTGGCAAAAGTAATAGTTTAAACTTACATCAATTATAGATATTATATTTAAGTTTTGAAATGAAATTTTACAACAGATAAAGGGAGATAACTCTTTTGCATACTCCATTCACACAACACACATAATACAAATACAGCTATTATTTTAATTCAAGAACATGTTATATTACTAATTAGACCAAATGTTACTCAGACATTGACAGACAATGACCAACAGTCCATGTGTATATATATACACTTGTCATTGCTCTCAATACTGTTAAATTACCTGAAAATAATTGAAAATATACATGTATATTCTTTTAATAAGATAAGTGTATGCTGTATATAGAATAAAACAAAGTAACCGTATTAAAACAACCATGCTCAACAAAATACTCCAAGTATATCTTTATCAGAGGATAATTAGAGTAGAATTTATACAACGTTATTCAAATGTTGTTGGTTTTTTTTTTTTTTTTTTTCTTTAAATTTAAAAAGCTTATTTCAAAAACTTATGTCAAAAACTTATGTCATGGCTAATTTAAATCATATAGAGATTAAAACGTCTTGATTTACCTATATATAGGTGAACATCGTGAAGTAACCTGTTTGTAACCATTGAAATTTTCTAAGCTCAGCGTTTTACGGTACCCTTTCATTGTGTATCTTTTACCACTTGCCTTTATGTTTCGATTTTGGTCATCTTCAATTATAAATGGGGACAACCTACGTCACCGGGCACATAAAAACAATGAAAAACCGCCCGCTTCAAGATGAACATCGGCTGAAATTATGACATTAAAGCATTGCATCATCTAAACCTATCGTGCGTCAAAGACAGTGTATTGTTAGAGATTCTATGAAGCTATTAGATATCGACAAACTAGCTCAGATAATGCAAACACCTCGACACAATATTTTTCGACAGCAGGGATATCGGTCACATTTTATTCACTAAAACGTTATGAATTGCAAATAAATAAGTTTTGCTGCCACAAAACTGTCCCGTTTACTAATATGTAATATATGACTGTTGGAAGAAAATATTTCATTCATTATATCTGCTAGAGGAGAATCATATACGGTGCTTAATTAGAAATTATGAAAGTGATATCGGTCACACTTAGAACTTTAGGGGTAACGGTCACCTCCAAAGTTACGAAAACTGTGGATAAGACGCCAAAATACTTTAATTGAATTTATCTGATATTGAAAGACGACTTTTTAACCCCCTATCAGCAAATGGTTAACGAGCTATTGAAGTCGCTTTTCGTCTATTGCTCATCATCCGTCCGTCTTTTTTTCCCACAGCGTGGCTATTGGTCACATTTTATTCACCGAAAATATGTCAAGTGTGACTTTTTTTTTTTTAACTTTACTGTTATTTACTGATATAAAATACCTTATATTTCAAGTAGTAGCTATCGTTCATTGTATCTGCTACAAAAGTGACATACCTGTATAAACTAGTTGGTGTTTTGTTGTTTTCAAAAAGGATGTCGTTTACAGGGTAACGGTCACATCCAAAGATTTGAAATGGTTTGTTGCTTCGTAAAGATTGCTGAAATATTGCAGCGTTGTTTTCCCGAACTAATCATTCAGGTAAAGAGGAAATACTACCAAGATACATGATACATCATTAACTATTATCGTAACTATTTTTTTTGCTGAATACTTTTGTTATTCGTACACTGTATATTGTTAAATTTTGGCTATACATGTATTTGTACACACCCTTTGTTCTTGCATTGTCTTTGCGTAAGTAGAACTGAGGCAACCCTTACCAAGCAGACAAATTACATCTCCATGGAGTACGTTTCTGTGTTAAAGTAATTATAATTTAAAAACTTCGCAGTAACAATATACAAGAAACTACATAAAATGTAAAGATATAAAGGCATCCGATGTAAACAAAAGGAAAAGCACACTGATCTATAAGCTACAGAAATACGTGAATACATGATACACAGGATCACTGAGGGTTTTTAGCTGATAGTGTTAGTACAGTTCTACATGTCAGTTAACTAATAATTTCTCCACAGATTTAACACACAATAACGATTAAAAAGGTACTTAGAATATAACTTAATAACAATAGCACAAATGATTATATGCAAACAAATATATAAAAGCAAATCAGTTGATAACAAGAGGGCCAAGAGATATCATGACGTTTACCATTGGAATTACAAATCGGTCAATTTAACATGTTGGTTCAATAGCTTTAGCGCTTCATGTTGAATTAACAGATGTCCAGTTGGCATTCATACTCACCTTATTGTAAACTGAATGCAATCTAATGAATATATTTTCATTTGATAACACTTATATGATAACATCCCAAGATATTTGTATCTATAAAGAAAAAAAATCAATATCGTCATGGACGAAACAGCCATTTCTGTGATCGATGGCACAAAAATTATGACATCACAAAAAAATAAAAGGATAGCAGATCATGCACCCCTGATTGTCAAATGCGCTTGGTAAGTATACATATTTGGGTTGCAGTGAAAAAGTGAATATATGTATATGAATGCTATAAAGCACCGCGGTAGTCAAATAATTTCAAGATAGCCAAATATTCATTATTTTGTAATCTTATCTGTCTCAAAAATGAGCATTAATAAATACAATCATATGTTAAAAATGATAATCAAAATGTCTATATCGAACAAGATATTTGATATTTGTATGTGTACATGGTAACGAACTTCAAGTTGTCGACTACCGCGTTTTCCAATTGGTGCATTATGCACAACAAGAGTAAAGAGAGCGATACATGTAGTACTTATAAAATTCCAGAAAGGTTAATTAAGTATTAAGCTCACATGTTGAATTTGAACCATAGCAACAAGCCCATCTATTGGAATCAAGAAAGATGACTTTCTAAACATGAAATTCAAATAAGATCCTTAATACTCTCTGGCAAATACATGTAACGGTATCGAAATAAATCGATTTCAGATTGATTCCAAAATATATTATACATAACTGGATCTACATATGAAACCCCTCCAGAGAAATAACAGAAATTAAAGAAGGACGGATGACGAGCAATGGGGGAAGGCTATTTGTATAGCTCGCCAACCATTTGCTGATGGTGGGTTTAAAAGATCAATTCAATAAAAGTATTTTGACGGGATATCCATTGGAGTTGCATGAATGCGTCAATAACGACTACATATGTACAATGCTGTAATATTCAGTTTTCGAAACTTTGGATGTGACCGTTACCCCTAAAGTTCTAAGTGTGACCGATATCACTTTCATGATTTCTAATTAGTCACCGTCTATGTTTCTCCATTAGCAGACATAATGAATGAAATATTTTCTTTCAACAGTCATATATTACATATTAGTAAACGGGACGGTTTTGTGACAGCAAAATTTATTTATTTACAACTTTTAACGTTTTAGTGAATAAAATGTGACCGATATCCCTGCTGTCGAAAAATATTGTGTCGAGGCGTTTGCATTATCCGAGCTAGTTTGACGATATTTAATAGCTTCATAGAATCTCTAACAATACACTGTCTTTGACGCACGATAGGTTTAGAAGTTGCATTGCTTTTATGTCATAATTTCAGCCGATTTTCATCTAGAAGCGGGCGTTTTTTCATTGTTTTTGTGTGCCCGATATAACTTCCGGTGACGTAGGTTGTCCCCATTGATTATGTTAATGGGATGTTGATAGGCTATACAATATCGAAACATGTTTGTAACCATTGAACTGGTGGCTAAAAATTCGCACGTGCCTTTAAGTTCAACATTGTACGGCATCCTTCAATCTTCTACAACTTCATTTTATTATGTTTCGATTTTGATCATCTTCAGTTACCAATACTCCTATTGACGGGTCCTAGAAGGAAGAAACAATATGGATGATCTGTCAATGACGAAATAGCTGTGCAATATCCAAAAATCACTGACGATTCCTAGAAAGACGAACAAGTGATATGCAGTCCCTAACTTTCTTAACGAATACTAGAGGTTATTGGAGTAAAAATTACATGTCGCTATGGTCACTAGCAAGCTTTTAAAACTCCACCTTTGATTCCCAGGAGTTACGACTAGAAGATTGAAGAACGCACGTGACTACTGGAGATTGAGGATAAAGTAGGTCATAAAGTGCTAATCAGACTCAAGAGGATACCTTGTGTGTATTTTGAATTCTTCCCCAAGGATTTCTACGTTTTCTTAATAATTATTAAACTGTCCACGAATACAACGAAATATGCAGATATTATTTTCTCTATCGTCTACGGAAGATTGAAGTCAGACGGTGCGACTATAACGAAATATGTAGATATTATTTCCTCTTTTGTCTAAGTCAGACGGTGCTTTGTGTTCTTCATGACTTCTCATTTTAGATATAAGATGATGACACATTGAAAATGTAATGTATACAATCACAACCTATAATGTGTTCTCTTTGCTTTAGTACTCTATTGTTTACTTGGCCTTATATCATTGTTATCTTCTCTTTCCTTGTTTTAGTATTCTGTTGTCCTGGGCAGACATCTGGAAACATATGCCAGCAGTGTGATAGGGCTAGAAGGCTAGATAACATCCTCTCTTCATATGAGGTGGCACTGGCTCAAGGACGGTACACATGGAGGCATAACCAGGTTCTGAGACAGCTTGCAGACACACTGGAAAGAGAGAGGGAATACAGCAAAGACCAACATTTATCCAGTTTCAAAAGGAGAGGCAAACATCGTCGAAATCAGTCAGCAAGACCAACTTAGGCATCATAGGATGTGCAAGAGACTGGGATATGCGTGTAGACCTGGGGAAAAAGTTGGCCTTCCCAGAGGTGGTGGAGACAGCACTAAGACCAGACATAGTGCTGGTATTTTCCAGCAAGAAGAAACTGGTAATGGTTTAACTGACTGTGCCCTGGTAGACAAGATGTGAATCGGCGCACGAGCGAAAAAAGTCAAAGCATGTTGAGTTGGCAGACGAATGCGGAAGAAAAGGTTGGCAGGCATGGAACTTCCCAGTGGAGGTAGGCTGCCGAGGATTCCCCAGTCAATCATTCTGGAGGATGGTAGGTGCCCTCGGCACCACGGGGAAGTCGAGGAAGACTGTCATTAAAGAGTTGGGGAAGGAGAAAGAGAGAACATCCCACTGGTTGTGGATACACAGAGGTGAGAGTAGCTGGAAGCCAACCGTCTGAGAGTAGGGACTGATCACCCCTACTGACCCACTATCCGGAGAGAGTTCTAGGATAAGAGTTGAAACCCTTGACGATGGATGAACCTGGCTGATTACCACGACGGATGAGCAGCAATAACAACAGCTGTATTCAGGTACTACTTGGCCTTATATCGTTTTACATCTTTCCTTGTTTTAATATTGTATTGTCTACTTGCCATTTATATCATTTTTTTAAGAGTTGGTGTCACGATTCTGTCGTATTAGATTTATGCATTGCAGTTATTCTAATATCATTAACTATCCAAAAAGATATGCTAGCACCACAACGAAGATACAAAATCATGATATAACGATCGAACCGTCAAAACTAAATTTGTTTTAGACAATGTCAACCAAATGTTCCTCCATTGTTTCCATGGTAACAGTTATTGAAGCACGATATGTGTCAAAAATTACTGTATCAATATGTTTAACAATTGATCTGGCTTTAACAAAACTGATCCAAAAGCAAACAAATCATGGGCCATTTAAAAAACAATGTGTATATCGACCTGGTTACCATGGCATCCAAAATTTCGGTAAAGAAAAAGATCTATGGCATTAACGGTCATCTGAGTTTTGGTATACAGCACCGTCTAACTATACAGTAGTGATAAAACATCAATGCAAAATAAACAAACAGGCTAAAAACGATCACCTTATTTTTAGCTGTTACATTAACGAATAACAGAAATGAGAAACCAGCAGCTAAATTCAAAACACAATTTAATTATATATACAATATTATACAGAGATGGTCTACAATGTCTAAAGTAATTGGTGGTAGTACAAGAGTAGTACGATGATTTAAAGTGTTACTTATCTGTATGCGAATGTCCTGGTATAATCCTTGATCCTTCCAGGTTTCAAATTAACAATAATCACAAATCCACAAGGAAATTGAATGTCCACCGATGATTTGTAAAGTTCCAGGCAATATGAATAAATCCACACAAAGTGTTGTAATAATCCACAGATAAAGTCACAATAGCTCTCCCAATAGAATCTTATATAGCGCTGTATAAGTCTTGATATGTCTTATTACAGGTCTCATTACAGTTCTGATTAGCTTTGGACAGTTGGAGTATATATAGCTAAACCCTAGTTCAAGAATATTGGAGAACCTTCTACTTCTAGAAATATCTAACTAAAAACAGTAAACAAATAAACACACAGAACTTTCTGGAAATAGATCATTCTAGATGTCTACTTATAATCAACATGTTTACAAACATATTTGTTTATACATGATAATATTCTAGAAAGTTCTATAACCTAGATTAATGACATGACCTTTATAGGATGTATTGATAATGTCGGCTATAGGAGTAATCTCCCTTATCTCATAACTACATATATTTAGTGTCATACATATCACACCCCTCCTTAAAGAAAAGAAAGTTTTCTTGAAAAGGAAACTTTCTTGACATATCAAGTCATATTTAAATCCTTGTTAAAGCATCAGCTAGAATATTGTCTTTCCCTTTGATATGTTTGATGTCAAGATTGTTTTCTTGCAAAGTCAAACTCCACCTGAGAATTCTTTGATTTTTGTTTTTCATTTTCCCAATGAATGTTAATGGGTTGTGGTCGGTGAAGACCAACACAGGCACAACTGTAGTGCAGAGATACACATCAAATTGGTTCAAGGCCAAAATCAACGCTAAACATTCTTTCTCAATGGTGGAATAATTTCTCTGGTGTTTGTCAAACTTTTTCGAGAAATAACAAATTGGATGGTCAATTTGTTCAGAACCTTCTTGCATCAAAACAGCACCAACACCTACATCGCTGGCGTCAACAAACAGTTTAAACTGTTTATTAAAATCTGGAGCAGTCAGAACTGGTGAGTTTGATAATATGGCTTTCAATTTCTCAAAGGCAGACTTACATTTGTTTGACCAGACAAATTTGACATTTTTCTTTAACAAAGCAGTAAGTGGAGCTGCTATAACAGAGAAATTTTGACAAAATTTTCTGTAGTATCCAGCCATACCAAGAATTCTCATCAGCTCTCTCTTGCTTCCAGGAGTTGGAAAATCTATAATTGATTCTTCTTTGGCCTGAACAGGTTTAACCTGCCCCTGTCCTACAACATGGCCTAAAAATTCAACAGTTGCATGACAAAATTCACATTTCAATAAGTTTACAGTCAATTTCATGGTAGTGAGTCTTTCGAAGAATTCACGAATCCCGCATAGATGGTTTTCCCAAGTGTCGTGGTAGTTGATGACGTCATCAATATATCCATCACAGCCTTCCAGGTCTGATATCACGCTGTTAAGAAGACGTTGAAATGTTGCCGGGGCATTCTTCATACCAAACGGCATAACTTTGTACTGGTACAAACCTTGTGAGGTTACAATTGCCGACACTTCTTTAGCTCTTTCTGTTAATGGCACCTGCCAATATCCTTTCAACAGGCAAAACTTGCTTACGTACCTGGCTTTGCCAACTTTGTCAATACATGAGTCAATCCTTGGAATTGGATAAGAGTCTGTTTTACTGACAGAGTTTACTTTTCTGAAGTCAGTACATAACCGGTATGTCTTGTCTGGCTTTGGTACCAGAACACATGGAGAGCTCTATTCACTTTTGCTTGGTTCAATAATATCATTGTCCAACATGTATTGAATTTCTTTCTTTAAGTGTTCTTCTTTTAAAGGATTGACACAGTAAGGATGTTGCTTGACAGGTGGCGTATCGCCTACATCCACGTCATGATAGATAGCATCTGTTTTACCTGGTGTATCCGGAAACAAATGTTTAAACTCAAGTATCAAATCTTTCAGTTCATTGCGTTCCTTTTCTGATAGATGACATAGTTTCTTGTCCAAGTTCGCGAGCACATCTGAGTTCCGTAACTTAAGACCACAGTCTAAACCTACATCTTGTACACCACCATCTAAGTCTAATTTACAAATATCAACTGTACTTTCACTTTGTGATGGTACAGAGGCCAAAGTAGCAATAGGTTGAGAGGTCTTGCTCTCTTCTCTATCTACATATTTTTTAAGCATATTAACATGACATAATTGAGTTTTCTTGCGCCTCCCTGGAGTTTGTATAATGTAGTTAACATCATCGACCTTTTTCTCCACAACATAAGGACCAAAATATCTAGCTTGCAAAGGCTGACTCGGTATTGGTAATAGAGCCAAAATTTTGTCACCTGGATCAAAACTTCTTGCACGGGCATCTTTATCATACCATATTTTCATTTTGGTTTGAGTAACGGCCAAATTTTCTTTTGCCAGTTCACATGCCCTTGTCAACCTTTGCTTAAAGTTAGACACATACTCTAAGAGATTCACTTTAGAATCTTCGTCCAAAATTTTGTCTTTCAAAATTTTCAAAGGACCACGTGCAGTATGTCCAAACACAAGTTCAAAGGGACTGAAGCCAAGAGATTCTTGTACAGATTCTCTAACGCCAAACAACAACATGTGTATACCTTCGTCCCAATCTCTTTTGTTTTCAAAACAATAAGATCTCATCATATTCTTCAATGTCTGATGAAAACGTTCTAAAGCACCCTGAGACTCTGGATGATAAGCACTAGACTTATACTGCTTGATCTGGAGCTGGTACATGACTTGTTGAAAAATACCAGACATGAAATTCGAACCTTGGTCCGATTGGACAGCTTTTGGAAGACCAACCAATGTAAAGAATTTAACCAAAGCCTTGACTATGTTGGGGGTTTTAATATTCCTGAGTGGAATGGCTTCAGGAAAGCGTGTGGAAGCACACATGATAGTTAAAAGATACTCATTCCCAGACTTAGCTTTGGGTAGAGGACCTACACAGTCTATAATGACTCTACTAAATGGTTCCTCAAATGCTGGAATGGGGTGCAAAGGTGCAACAGGGATTTTCTGATTAGGTTTCCCTACCACCTGACAAGTATGACAAGACCTACAAAAATCAGCCACATCCCGTTTCAACTTGGGCCAAAAGAAGTGATCTAAGATCCTGTTATAAGTCTTGGTCACACCTAGATGCCCTGCCATAGGTACGTCATGAGACAAACTTAGAATATCTTGCTTATACCTCGGTGGGACAACTATTTGATTGACAACCTTCCAGTCTTCCTCGGGAGACACATCAGGGGGGCGCCACTTGCGCATCAACACACCTGACTGACGGAAGTAACAAACCGGGACTTTCTCAGCCTCTTCCTCACTCAAAGCCCGATTACACAATAAGGAGATTTCAGGATCTTTCTCCTGTTCTACTATAAGCTCCTCTCTAGACAAAGATGATTTACTCATCATGTCAGACAAAGAAGTACCCTTGTTAGGAACAACTCTATCACTATCAAAGTCTACAGGATTGCTCAAAAGATCACACTTGCTCCCGACATCCTCTATATCATGAGCCAAGGAAGTGTCACCTAACCCTGGACTATAATGATCCTCAACTACTGCAACATCAGAAACCTTCTTACTCATTGAACGAGTTACAGCACAAGAAGGGAAAATACCAGGAAATTCCTGTTGAATAGTCTCAGCATCATCTGTTTTATCAGGGATACTGGACACTAAGGGATCTACCCTAACTTTCTCTCCAGCCAAGTCATTGCCCAAAATGAGCGACACGCCCTCTATGGGAAGTTCCGGTCTAACACCAATGGTGACAGGCCCAGTAACCAAGTCTGACTTTAAATAAACACAATGGAGAGGCACATTAACAAAACCTAACTCTACACCTTGAAGCAAAACACTACTACCACATAAGGTCTCCTCAGACAAAGGCACTACGCCATCTAATATCAAAGAATGAGAAGCCCCAGTATCTCGCAAAATCTTCACAGGTTTCAAGTTGGTAATATCACTAGTAAGTGAAACAAAACCTTCAGAAATGAAGGGAGAGTACTTCTCCAAGACACTATCAGACTCTGAGCTCTTAATTTCAACAGACACTTTAGAATCTTCCACAATATCACTAAGTTTCTGACTAGGCTTTGACATAGCCAACACAGAAGGAACTGACTGTTTACGCCTTTGCTCCTTACGCTGGAGAGAATAACATTCAGACATAACATGTCCTACTTTCTTGCAGTAATTACAAACAGGACCAGAAGGAGACCCCACACCTACCCTATCATCTGTTTTAGAAGCAGACTTAGTTTTATCACCTAATTTAGGTTTGTCGTTGGAAGGGCCACTAAAGGTTGGGTTCCTAGGCTGACCAAATTTACTAGTACCTGTGGTACTGTTTTTGTCTTGAGAACTGTTTTTAACAAATGAGCCTTTGTGTGTGAGAGAGCGTAATCATCAGCCATTGTAGCTGCTTCACTAAGTGTTTCAACTTTTCTCTCATCTAAATGAGTTTTTATGTTTGTGTGGACACAACGTTTAAACTCCTCTATCAACAATAATTGCCTCAATTTACCGAAATCGTCATCAATTTCTTTAGAATCACACCACCTATTAAATAATTGTTCTTTTTCTCTGGCAAATTCTACATGAGTTTGTTCATCTCTCTTTCTCGAGTTTCGAAATTTCTGGCGGTAAGCCTCAGGAACTAACTCATAAGCTTTCAAAATAGCTTTCTTAACTACTTGGTAATTTGAAATGTCATCAACAGATAAAGAAGAATAAATGTCTCTAGCTTTACCAATCAGGACACTCTGAAGAAGCATTGTAAGCTTATCTTCAGGCCATTTCATACTATCAGCTATTTTCTCAAAATGCAAAAAATACTTGTCAACTTCTTTCTCTTGAAAAGGAGGAACTAACCTAATGTTTCTACTGACATCAAAACCTCTGTTTCCTTGTAAACCCCTAAAAGTTAGATTACTTGAACTGTCTTGAGAAGCTAGCTCTAATTCTTTCATTCTAAGTTCTGTTTCAGCTTGAAGTTTTTGCTTCTCTAGCTCTAACATCTGATCTCTCTCAATTTCTTAACTCTCTTTCTTTGTCTATTTCTTTTTCTCTTAACTCCTTTTCTATTTCTCTTTCTCTCATTTCCTTTTCTTTGTCTATTTCCATTTGTCTTAGTTTCATTTCATGTTCAAGTTCCATTTGTCTAATTTGAATTTCTGAACTGACTGTTTCCTCTATACTATCTAATGCACTGGAGTCAAATTTGTCATTGTCAACAAAATATCTTATAATTACATTCCGAATTTCAGCTTTCCTAAAATTAGTTTTGATAGTAAGGCCTAAATGTTTACCCAATAACAGTAAATCCTTCTTACTAACTTGCAAAAGAACATCCAGGGATGGCGCTTTTGTGGAAGTTTCGATATTTTTGTATGTTGACCATGGCCATGGTGAAGTATGAGTGTATATATGAGCGAGTGATATTATAGAATGTTAAATACTTTAATTATCTGTGAATGCTTATTGTTTTGTAATGAATTGTGTATGTGCATGTGGCTACCGGAAGGGCCACATATCTATATATATTCTACTTTCACTTTCAGTTCTATCCTTTGTTTCTATTGGTTGTTTCTAAACTATCCTTTCATTGGACCGGGAAACTATAAAAGAGTGTGTCTCCTTCTCATTCGTGAGTCTGTTCGTGAGAAGCTTTCCTGCCTGAGCAGACTCACTCTTCTCTCTCTCTCTCTCTCTCGTTGTTGTCTCTATGTGTAGAGTGTGTGTTCGTTGTCGGGAGTAGCTATGTATTAGCTGACCTGTGAGTGGTGTATTGTGCACGTGCAATGTTGTAGTTTGCCATACGCTGTATGAACGGGGCTTTGTGTCATGTATATATATTATTCGTCTTTCTACATGTTTGTATATAATAAATATCATTCGAATGTATTTCTGTTGTTCGTTGTAATTGCTTCACGGAACCCCAAATAGAACCTGGGTAGACGAGGTCACTCCTCCTACAAATGGTGCCGTGATACGAGTTTGGGTAATCCGTGTTGCAAGTTTTATATGTTGAATGTTTGTGTTTGTCATTTGCAGTTTTGTGTCTTGGGTTTAATCTTTCTGTATTTATAAACTAATATATTTTGGATATTTTCTCAGTATGACTTCTGATAGAGAACGACGGACGTTGGGTAAAACCTTTATTGGTGATATACTCACAAGTGATAAACAGTCAGACAGACATTTAGATACTATTTCTGTCGTAGAGACTACAGAACGTATGTCAGCTTGTAATGGTGTAGGACGAGGTAGACATTTGTTTAACTTTCCAATTTCGTCCACTGTCGGTAGTAAAGGTCAAAGGTCATACGAGGTCCCGATTAAGCGTAGTGTTGGCGATATCGATGGAAATAGTGACCACGTGTTTTCAGCTGTTGTTTCTCCCGAGCGTGAGGTTTTATATCAAGCTATTGTCAGACCTTCAGTGGCCAATAGTGTTCCTGTTTCCTGTACTAGTGGCCTTAGTTCTCAGTATTGTGGAATAAAAAATACGGATGTTTTACGGGTAGGAGAGGAACAGAATTTTGATTATCAATGCAGTGTGCCACATTGTCCAACACAGTCACTATCTGTCAGTACTACAGGGTTTACACCCATGTATTCGACTTCCATGGGAATGTCTTGTACGAATGTTACAAATTCAGTGTCAACAATATCATCATGTTGTAGTAGTTTGTCCAGTTCTGTGATTAGGCCTCAATCTAGTAAAGGTCTCAGTGCTGTAAAAAGGGAAGAAAAGGATCCTCAAAATTTCGACGGCACGACTAGTTTTCAGGATTTCTTGGTACATTTTGAGCATACATCTAATTGGAATAAGTGGACAGATTTAGAGAAAGCCCAACAATTAATTATGTGTTTACGGGGATCAGCACAACAGCTTTTATCAGAGTTAAAACCCTTAGAAATGACTTGTTTTGAAACAATAAAAGTGAAATTAACGAATAGATTTGATCCACCAGGTAGAGATGTTGTATATAAGACAGATTTCAGAAATCGTCATAGGGAGGAAGGCGAGAGTTTGGTTGCCTATGCAGAAGCTTTAAGATCAGCTGCCCGTAAGGCCTACCCAAACAAACCTGTGGACGTTCTAGAAGGTTATATGGTTGATAGATTTATAGATGGTTTAAACAGTTACGAACTTGGTAGGCATGTACAGTTTTGTCATGCTAAAACGTTAGAGGAGTCGGTTACTGCTGCTTTGGAATTCGAATCTTTTAGTTCGAGACGTATAGGGCAGATTCCAACAGTAAAAAAGCCGCTAAATTCAAAACCGGAAGTTTCAAGTTTTGTCCAGGCTATTTCTAATGACTATCAGAACCGTAGTAAAAGGTGAATCAGGGTCAGATTTAGCTTCTTTAATATTAGGAGAGTTTCAGAAGTTAAACAGGAAATTGAACTCTATGAATAGAAATCATAAGGCTAGGAATAGTAAAAGACTTTCTCAACGACAGTGTTATATATGTGGTGAGTTTGGTCATGTGTCTTATGAGTGTTCATTTAAACAGGGAGCTAAAACTTTGTAAAAACAGTCAGAGACATTATATCAAGTGTTGTCAGGGTTTGAATTTAGTTCCTTTTTATAGAGTGAAAGGTCGTTTGTTTGCTGGTCATGGTGTTTATGGGTTGGTTGCTAGTTTTTTTAGTGGACTCAGGATTGTTTGTTCTGTTAGTTGACTTATGCAGTCAATTTTATATATGGAGAGAAGGTATATGCCTGAGTTAAAAGAACTGGTGAGTTAAGCTAACAACAGCGTCTGGTAGTAAGTTAGTGGTGTTTGACAAAGCAGATTTCTTTTTAAAGTTTGGTGACCGTAGTTTCGTGTGTGAAACTATTGTGGTGATACTTCAGGGGCTCAAACTCGATACCTTGTGTATCGATTTTCTCTAATGGCGTGAGAGAAATGAAGTTTGGTGATTTAGTGAAGAGTCTGAAGTTTGGTGACCACTGGGTATTACTTTATACGGAACCTGCTAGTTAATGTGCTCACGTGGAGTTTAGGGTACTGTTTCTATACCGGAAACTGATTCAGAGTGTTACTACCCAGAATATTGTTGATAAGGGATGTTGTTAGAGATGGTGTAACAAACGGGTGATCAGTTAAGATATGTATACATAAGGCAAAAGCGAAGGAAATAGGAACTGTATTTTTGATTAAATGTTTCCAGGACATTGTGCTTTTATTTAAACTATTTTGGGGGTAATTAAGTTATTACTGAGTGATGTATGGGTCACTATGTCGAAGTTGAAAGTAATTATAATCCTCAGATAGAAGGCGTTAATTTATACGAAAGCAGCCTGACTTATCTGATATGAGACTGGTGCAGAAAAAGGTGATATTTTGAGCACACAAATACATTGTCAATGTGATAGTGTATGTCTTTGTCGTGTGTTGTCCCTTATCGATGTATTGTGATAATTCAGGTTTTACTTTACAGCTTTCATGAAATTGGAGTGTTTCAACCTTATTTAAAGAAGGAGAAGAGGATATAATGTAATCATTATACATGTATATATAGTTTTAGAACGAAGGAAGCTTTAATGCTGTCGTTAATGTATGTTCCGTGGTGAAGGCTATAGCCTGAATATGGGAAATGTTGTGTTAGATGTTTTTGTTATTTTCTTTGAAGCTCTATTGCTTGTGTAATTTTTGGATGAAGAATTTTTATTCTGTGTCATTTGAATTATGTTAAGAACAAAGATTTCTGTTTTGAATTGAAAGGTGTGTATATGTATTATGAATTATTCCTCGTTGTAGATAATGAATAATTTGTTGTAAGAAAAATACTAATTAAAATTATGATTTTTCTTAAAAAGAAAGGGAAGTGTGTGGAAGTTTCGATATTTTTGTATGTTGACCATGGCCATGGTGAAGTATGAGTGTATATATGAGCGAGTGATATTATAGAATGTTAAATACTTTAATTATCTGTGAATGCTTATTGTTTTGTAATGAATTGTGTATGTGCATGTGGCTACCGGAAGGGCCACATATCTATATATATTCTACTTTCACTTTCAGTTCTATCCTTTGTTTCTATTGGTTGTTTCTAAACTATCCTTTCATTGGACCGGGAAACTATAAAAGAGTGTGTCTCCTTCTCATTCGTGAGTCTGTTCGTGAGAAGCTTTCCTGCCTGAGCAGACTCACTCTTCTCTCTCTCTCTCTCTCTCGTTGTTGTCTCTATGTGTAGAGTGTGTGTTCGTTGTCGGGAGTAGCTATGTATTAGCTGACCTGTGAGTGGTGTATTGTGCACGTGCAATGTTGTAGTTTGCCATACGCTGTATGAACGGGGCTTTGTGTCATGTATATATATTATTCGTCTTTCTACATGTTTGTATATAATAAATATCATTTGAATGTATTTCTGTTGTTCGTTGTAATTGCTTCACGGAACCCCAAATAGAACCTGGGTAGACGAGGTCACTCCTCCTACACTTTAACAAACTGTTCTACCTGCATAGAAGTCATGTTTATCTAGCTGTTGGTTTCAAATGTAAACTCCAAGTTTGTACACAAATTTTGCAAATTTCTTAATTAATTTTTCCAAGTTAGATTCCACAAATAAAATATCGATCTCGGACACGAGCCCCCAATTGTTATTCGTTCATGTAACATAGCTGACAGCTAAAGCATTACTTACTAGAATTCCTTCAGCACTAACTGCAAGTTTGTGATATATTTTACCACTGAGACCTTAAAGGTCAAGGTCATTTATTTGAAAATTGTAACCCTTCATCACAGCATGCTTCGTGCCTAATAGCAAGTATCTAGACCTCCAAGCTTTTTACAATAATTTATTTAAAGATTTTAGTCTATTTGATACATGTGAAGTCAAGCTTTTCATCACAGCCTTCTGCAAGTCAAATATCTTGTCTCTAGTAAGAGCTCTTAGTAATTGACAAGAAGTCGCTTAGAGAGCTAATTTGACTGCAGTGACATTGAATGAAGGTTATCCATTTGAGCAAACTTAACAACCCTTCATATCAGCATGCTTCAGGCCCAATATCAGAGACATGCTCAGGATGACGAGCACTCGCGTGACGAGAAATTTAATGACGGGTGCGTATCGAAATGTTGGTCTCTCGTGCACTTGTTCTGGTACTATAATCAGAATAAATAATCCCTATACAGGGCTCATTTCATGTCCGCGACCACCCGCTAACGCTCGCGAGTGCAAGCCATCCTGAACACGCCTCAGGTAACTAGGGCTCTGAGATACTGACAATTCATTTAACAATTTTAGCCTATTTGATCCCAAGAATCTGAATGAACTTCAAGGTCAACCATTTGAAGAAAACTTAGTAACCCCTTATCTTAACACCATATATGCCCAATATAAGGTCTCTAAGCCTTATAGTTATTGACAAGTATTTGAATTTTTTTAGTCTATTTAATCTTCGTGAAACAAAGTCCGTTCATTTGAACCGATTTGGTAATACTTCATCCCGGCTAGCTTGCTCAGTACCCTGGACTTATTAGTTACTGTGCAGAAGTATATAGAATGAAAATTTTATAAGAATGGTGCAACACATATCAATATCTATTCATAGAACATAAAGAACTCAAAAATCGTCAGTCAAAACAAAATTTTAATTTAGAAACATCAACAAATCATAGAATACAGAATATAGAATTAAATTTCATAAATTTTTTGTTGAACCGGTGTGGTATTATCACTATATGCTGCAACATCCGCATATAGGGCCGAGCCAACAGACATCTGACACAGGGAACTGTAGTCTCCTACAGATATCACATAGTGGGCTCAGCCTACAGACATCTGACACAGGGTCCTGTAGTCTTCTACAGATATCACATAGGGTGCCTAGCCTACAGACACACCAGACACAGGGTCCTGTAGTCTCCCACAGATATCATATAGGGGGCTCAGCCTACAGACATCTGACACAGGGTCCTGTAGTCTCCAACAGATATCACATAGGAGGCCTAGCCTAAAGACATCTGACACAGGGTCCTGTAGTCTCCTACAGATACCACATAGGGGGCTCAGCCTAGACATCTGACACAAGGTCCTGTAGTCTCTTCAGATATCACATAGGGGCCCAGCCTTCATACATCTTACACAGGGTCCTGTAGTCTCCTACAGATATCATATAGGGGGCTCAGCCTACAGACATCTGACACAGGGTCCTGTAGTCTTCTACAGATATCAAATAGGGGTCTAGCCTACATACATCTGACACAGGGTCCTGTAGTCTGCTAGATATCACCATTATAATTAGAGTCAGTGAACATATGCTCGACACAGGGTCCTTTAACAGGAGATATCACATATAGGGGGCCCATCCAACATACATCTGACACAGGTTCTTGTCATCTGTAGCCTCCTATAAAATAGATTAAAAAACGTTATTGATACCTTTGGTACAGTGCAATACGGGGGTTTTGAGATCCCAAAATGATGTGGGTAACAATTTTGATTATTCCCATCTTTCGGTGTAGATATATCACGCTACATCCACCAGTAAGTGGGACTAATTGACGGTAAATTGTACTTTACTCGCATCATTTTAGGATCTCAAATCCCCCATATTCTGCTATCATTCCACTGAATTGGGATCTATAACAAACTTAATCTGAATGTGCTGTTTACATATAATATCTTTACAGTTTTCTACACATGCAGGAGAAAATTTATTTGTATAGATCCTTATTTTAGTTCAGTTCTAGAGCCAGGTACTCACATTGATGAGGTAGTTGACATGACCCTCTATAGATAAAGGTACCGTGATGGGTCTGGATGTCTTAGACTTGAGGATTCCCTTGAGTCGATGTTCTATATTCTGTACATGGGACATGGCCTAGTGATAGGAAAACAATGACAATCACTAAACCTTGACTTCTTAATGAACATAAAACTACTCTCAAACAATTTATTGCACTTTTATTTTGTTGATTTACATGTACATGGCTTATCTGTCCATTGTAGGTTTACCTGTACATAGCCTTACCTGTCCATTAAAGATTTACCTGTATATAGCCTTAGCTATCCATTGTAGCTTTTTCTGTACATAGACCTACTTGTATATTGAAGATTTACTTGTACATAGTCTTACCTGTCCATTGTAGATTTACCTGTACATAGCCTTACCTGTTCATTGTTGATTTCCCCAGTATCCATAGGGTTGGACCTTCCTCCCTTTCCTGGTTTGCTCCACTCCACCAACGGATCATAAACAAATGGCTTCAGTACACTGGTAACAAAGAAATCAGATCAAATTTTATATTAATATCAAAATTTCATTGGTTTGAAATTTCGATAGTCTTACAAATCCCTAAGTGAATACACCTATGAACTTGTTTTTATGCTGGATAAAGGAGTTATCTACACCAAGAAAAAACAAGAGGCCTAGAGGGCCTGTATCGCTCACTGGGTTTGTAATGCTAAGTTATGTTCTGAATACAGGTTCATTGTTTCTTTTCTAAAGGAGTTTTAATATTTACCTCTATTTCCCCTATTAGGCTCTGCCTCTCCTGCCCCTGGGGGTGGGGGGGTCAGAGCCAAATTTATACAAACTCTATTCCCCTATTCCCAATGATGTTACTGGCCAAATTTGGGTACAATCTATGTAGAACCCTATGACTAGTGGTGATTAAAAGGATTTACCCTTATCTCACCTACTGAGACCCTCCCGCCCCTGGGTGGTCAGAGTCAAAATTTTACAAACTCTGTTCCACTTCCCCAAAGGATGTTTCTGGCCAAATTTAGTTAAGATCCATGCAGAACACTAGGACAAGTAGCGATTTATAGAATTTACCTCTATTTACCCTATTGGGCCCCACCCCTCCTGCCCCCAGGGAGTCAGAGTCAAAATTTATACAAGTTCTGTTTCCTTTCCCTCATGGATATTTGTGGCCAAATTTGGTTGTTTGAACATCTAGCAAACTTAGGACACAGACTCTAGGCAAGTAGCGATTTATAGGATTTTACCTCTATATCCCCTATTGGACCCCACCCCTCCTGCCCCTAGGGGGTCAGAGTCAAAATTTATACAAGTTCTGCGTCCCTTCCCTAAAAAATGTTTCTGGCCAAATTTCGTTAAAATCCATGCAGAACTCTATGACTAGTAGCGATTTAAAGGAAATGTTGACTGACAGACAGACGAACGACGGATGCCACGCCATGACATAAGCTAACCGGCCCTTCGGGGCAGGTGAGCTAAAAATCACAGTTTTTGGGTTGAAAATCTTTATACTGATGTGAGAACTAGTCAATCACCTCATCAATGGGTCCATCTGTGTCCTCATCACTCTGAGTGTGACCTCACAGGCTCGTCGGAATATCCCTTCATATCCCAATGGTCCCTGGAACAAAACCAAGGCTTTTTTGCATAAGGTACTTAATTATTATGCTTTATAATTACTGACATAATACCACAAGTAATAACTGTTTATATAGAAGTGGTTATTCTCTCTTGGTGTTTTACTTACAAGGGCATTCATCATGTTGTGTGTCAGACGGAAGGGCACCTTCTCTGCCCACTCAAACATCTCACCCTGTAACATCAAAAAATACAGTTCAATCATACATGGTCATCAGACAAAGCTGATCTCCACCAACAACCAATGGTTACCTACAAATGTACATGATGAAGGAAATATGAATATCGATTAAGAATTGGTGTGAGGGTGTGTGTACCCTACCTTGTTGAACAGACAGTTGAAGTCCACATGAACACAGTCTCCACACGTGGAGTCAAACAAGATGTTCTCTCCATGGCGATCGCCAAGTCCCAGGATGTATCCCACCATACTGATAACAGCACACGTCCGTGCGTAGGAAAGCCGTGCATTGTACCTTGATAGATCAAGCATCATATACAGTATTCTACAAACCCAGGTAGTTTAACATATAAACTTGATTAAAATATCAAATATTGTAACAATACAAATGAATAAAGTGTAGTTTTTTTCACAGATAAATTGCTGAAAAATACGATCTAATCTGTATTTCAAATTAAATTTCAATCAATCAAATTCTAGAAGTAAAAGTTGAAAGTGTCATTCAGATCTTTTAGATATTACATCAAATCTGGGACATGTATCAGTGAGGAGAGCGAGGAATCCACATACCAGGATGTTGGGTCGGGGAAGGTCATCAAGAACCACTCATTAAACACTGGCGGGTGTCGTGGTAACATCTTCTCCTTAAAACACTGCATCTTCACTCTACAACAACCATTTATTCTGTCTTTGCATATTATAGAGTTATCTGCTCTTGCAGGTAAGTATTGATTAGGATGTGCTATGTTTACGTGTGAAACTTATTTTTCAGAGAAAATGACACAAGTTTCACTCACAAAAAATGATGTCACAATCGATATGATATTCAACAAGAACAAGAGATCCCAGAGGGATCTTGGCGCCCACCAAAGAATGATCTATGTCTGACAATGGAAATAGGGATCTTTTCCCTGCTTTTCAAACTTTTTCAAACACACGACATATAAAATTTGAGACAGATCACTATAGTACTTTCTAAGAAATAGTGGTAACAAACTTTAACTATCACAAATCCAAGATGGCGGCCGGTTTGCCATCTTTTTGACCGATCAGTCCCGAAAGGCATTATGCATCAGTCCTAAAAGGTACTATGCACAACTAGGATACAAGGGGAACCTACATATAAAATTTGAGAAAGATCCCTTCAGTACTTTCTGAGAAATAGCGCGGTAACAAACTTTAACAATCAAAAACCAATATGGCCGTCGGTCGACCATCTTGTTGACCGATCGGTCCCAAATAACAATATGCACAACAAGGGTCCTTGGGAACCTTCATATGAAATTTGTGAACGATACCTTCAGAACTTTTTGAGAAATAGTGGTAATAAAACTTTAACTATCAAAATCCAAGATGGCCGCCTGTCGGCCATCTTGTTGACCGATCGGTCCCAAAAATGCAATATGCACAACTAGGGCCCTAGGGGAACCTATATAATGAAATTTGAGAAAGATCCCTTCAGTACTTTTTGAGAAATGGCGGTAACAAACTTTAACTATCAAAATCAAAGATGGCCGTCTGTCGGCCATCTTGTTGACCGATCGGTCCCAAAATGCAATATGCACAACTAGGGTCCTAGGGGGACCTACATTTGAAATTTGAGAAAGATCCCTTCAGTACTTTCTGAGAAAATAGCGGTAACAAGAATTGTTAACGGGACGGACGGACGGACCACGGACGAAAGGCGATTTGAATAGCCCACCATCTGATGAAAAAATAGCTCTGTAATTTGTAAAGATAGAGTACCACTTTCAACAAGAGGTCCAAGGGCCTTAATAGTGATCTGGACTATCTTGGCAACAGCTAGTTGTAAAAGAAATTAATTAGATATGATGTCATGAAAGCCCATCTTAGATTTAAGGCCGACCCGAAAAATAACAACACTTGGTCGGGACCATGTAAGAATCGTCTCAAAGTTTCAGCGAAATCTTAAAGTAGAACTAAGAAGAAGTTTTGTGAAAGTTTCAGGTCAGAAGACCTAAAAAGAAAGTCTTAAAATGCTTCTATTTCTAAAGCTCGAGTTAGATATTTTTGTTATTTTTGAACAATATAATGTAAGCGCCGCCACATTAATAGCAAAGTTCCATCCGATCTAATGAACGCCCAGCCAACTTACTCGATACTGTCTGTGAGTTTGGGCATCATAGCCTTGAGTTCCTTTCCACTTGTATAAAGTCCACGTTCTCTGTACAGTCTCATCAGGATGTAGCGGAGGCCACTGGTGTTACTGACCCACTCAATCAGGCCACACTCCTCATTCAAGGGCACAACAGCCTACAGAAATGTCAGAGGTACCATTACTACAGGGGCACAACAGCCTACAGAAATGTCAGGGGTATCATATCTACAGAGGCACAACAGCCTACAGAAATGTCAGGTACCATTACTACAGGGGTACAACAGCCTACAGAAACAATGACAGGGGTATCATTACTACAGGGGTACAACAGCCTACAGAAACAATGAGAGAGGTATCATTACTACAGGGGCACAACAGCCTACACAAACAATGACAGGGTATCATTACTACAGGGGCACAACAGCCTACACAAAACAACATTACACAGGGCACAACAGACAGACAGGGGTATCATTACTACAGGGGCACAACAGCATACACAAACAATGACAGGGGTATCATTACTACAGGGGCACAACAGCCTACACAAACAAGACAGGGGTATCATTACTACAGGGGCACAACAGCCTACACAAAATGACAGGGGTATCATTACTACAGGGGCACAACAGCCTACACAAAAATGACAGGGGTATCATTACTACAGGGGCACAACAGCCTACACAAACAATGACAGGGGTATCATTACTACAGGGGCACAACAGCCTACACAAAGACAGGGGTATCATTACTACAGGGGTACAACAGCCTACACAAACAATGACAGGGGTATCATTACTACAGGGGCACAACAGCCTACACAAACAATGACAGGGGTATCATTACTACAGGGGCACAACAGCCTACACAAACAATGACAGGGGTATCATTACTACAGGGGCACAACAGCCTACACAAACAATGACAGGGGTATCATTACTACAGGGGCACAACAGCCTACACAAACAACGACAGGGGTATCATTACTACAGGGGAACAACAGCCTACACAAAAGACAGGGGTATCATTACTACAGGGGCACAACAGCCTATACAAAAGACAGGGGTATCATTACTACAGGGACACAACAGCCTACACAAAAGACAGGGGGATCATTCCTACAGGGGTACAACAGCCTACACAAAAGACAGGGGAATCATTACTACAGGGACACAACAGCCTACACAAAAGACAGGGGGATCATTACTACAGGGACACAACAGCCTACACAAAAGACAGGGGGATCATTACTACAGGGGCACAACAGTCTACACAAACAATGACAGGGGTATCATTCCTACAGGGGCACAACAGTCTACACAAACAATGACAGGGGTATCATTACTACAGGGGCACAACAGCCTACACAAAAGACAGGGGAATCATTACTACAGGGGCACAACAGCCTATACAAACAATGACAGGGGTATCATTACTAAAGGGGAACAACAGCCTACACAAACAACAACAGGAGGATCATTACTACAGGGGCACAACAGCCTACACAAAAGACAGGGGTATCATTACTACAGGGGCACAACAGTCTACACAAACAATGACAGAGGTATCATTACTACAGGGGCACAACAGCCTATACAAACAATGACAGGGGTATCATCACTACAGGGGCACAACAGTCTACACAAACATCGACAGGGGTATCATTACTACAGGGGCATAACAGCCTACACAAAAGACAGGGGTATCATTACTACAGGGGTACAACAGCCTACACAAAAGACAGGGGTATCATTACTACAGGGGCACAACAGCCTACACAAAAGACAGGGGTATCATTACTACAGGGGCACAACAGTCTACACAAACAATGACAGGGGGTATCATTACTACAGGGGTACAACAGCCTACACAAACATCGACAGGGGTATCATTACTACAGGGGTACAAACAGCCTACACAAACAACGACAGGGGTATCATTACTACAGGGGCACTACAGCCTACACAAAAGACAGGGGTATCATTACTACAGGGCACAACAGCCTACACAAAAGACAGGGATATCATTACTACAGGGGCACAACAGCCTACACAAAAGACAGGGGTATCATTACTACAGGGGTACAACAGCCTACACAAAAGACAGGGGGATCATTGCTACAGGGGCACAACAGCCCACACAAAAGACAGGGGTATCATTACTACAGGGGCACAACAGCCTACACAAAAGACAGGGGTATCATTACTACAGGGGCACAACAGCCTACACTAAAGACAGGGGTATCATTACTACAGGGGTACAACAGCCAACACAAACAACGACAGGGGGATCATTACTACAGGGGCACTACAGCCTACACAAACAATGACAGGGGTATCATTACTACAGGGGCACAACAGCCTACACAAACAACGACAGGGGTATCATTACTACAGGGGCACAACAGCCTACACAAACAACGACAGGGGGTATCATTACTACAGGGGCACAACAGCCTACACAAACAACGACAGGGGTATCATTACTACAGGGGAACAACAGCCTACACAAAAAGACAGGGGTATCAATTACTACAGGGGCACAACAGCCTATACAAAAGACAGGGGTATCATTACTACAGGGACACAACAGCCTACACAAAAGACAGGGGGATCATTCCTACAGGGGTACAACAGCCTACACAAAAGACAGGGGAATCATTACTACAGGGACACAACAGCCTACACAAAAAGACAGGGGGATCATTACTACAGGGACACAACAGCCTACACAAAAGACAGGGGGATCATTACTACAGGGGCACAACAGTCTACACAAACAATGACAGGGTATCATTCCTACAGGGGCACGAACAGTCTACACAAACAACTGACAGGGGGTATCAATACTACAACAACAGCCCGACACAAAAGACAGGGGAATCATTACTACAGGGGCACAACAGTCTACACAAACAATGACAGGGGTATCATTACTACAGGGGCACAACAGCCTACACAAAAGACAACAGGGGAGATCATTACTACAGGGGCACAACAGCCTATACAAACAATGACAGGGGTATCATTACTACAGGGGATACAACAGCCTACACAAACAACAACAGGAGGATCTTACTACAGGGGCACAACATTACACAGACAGGGTATCATTACTACAGGGGCACAACAGTCTACACAAACAATGACAGAGGTATCATTACTACAGGGGCACAACAGCCTATACAAAACAATGACAGGGGTATCATCACTACAGGGGCACAACAGTCTACACAAACATCGACAGGGGTATCATTACTACAGGGGCATAACAGACTACACAAAAGACAGGGGTATCATTACTACAGGGGTACAACAGCCTACACAAAAGGACAGGGGTATCATTACTACAGGGGCACAACAGCCTACACAAAAGACAGGGGTAGCATTACATTACTACAATGGGGGTACAACAGCCTACACAAACATGACAGGGGTATCATTACTACAGGGGTACAACAGCCTACAGAAACAATGACAGGGGTATCATTACTACAGGGGCACAACAGCCTACAGAAACAATGAGAGAGGTATCATTACTACAGGGGCACACAGCCTACACAAAAGACAGGGGTATCATTACTACAGGGGCACAACAGTCTACACAAAAAACCCCAAATGACAGGGGTATCATTACTACAGGGGACACAACAGCCTACACAAACAATGACAGGGTGTATCATTACTACAGGGGCACAACAGCCTACACAAAAGACAGGGGAATCATTACTACAGGGGTACAACAGCCTACACAAACAATGACAGGTGTATCATTTACTACAGGGGCACAACAGCCTACACAAACAATGACAAGGGTATCATTACTACAGGGGCACAACAGCCTACACAAACAACAACAGGGATATCATTACTACAGGGGCACAACAGCCTACACAAAAGACAGGGGGTATCATTAACTACAGGGGTACAACAGCCTACACAAACAATGACAGGGGTATCATTACTACAGGGGCACAACAGCCTACACAAACAATGACAGGGGTATCATTACTACAGGGGCACAACAGCCTACACAAACAACAACAGGGGTATCATTACTACAGGGGCACAACAGCCTACACAAAAGACAGGGGTATCATTACTACAGGGGCACAACAGCCTTCACAAACAATGACAGGGGTATCATTACTACAGGGGCACAACAGCCTTCACAAACAATGACAGGGGTATCATTACTACAGGGGCACAACAACTGCCTACACAAACAATGACAGGGGTATCATTACTACAGGGGCACAACAGCCTACACAAACAATGACAGGGGTATCATTACTACAGGGGGCACAACAGCCTACACAAACAATGACAGGGGTATCATTAACTACAGGGGCACAACAGCCTACACAAACGACGACAGGGGTATCATTACTACAGGGGCAACAACAGTCTACACAAACGACAGGGGTATCATTACTACAGGGGCACAACAGCCTACAGAAATGTCAGAGGTACCATTACTACAGGGACACAACAGCCTACACAAACAATGACAGGGTAGTATCATTACTACAGGGGCACAACAGCCTACACAAACAATGACAGGGGTATCATTACTACAGGGGCACAACAGCCTACACAAACAATGACAGGGGTATCATTACTACAGGGGCACAACAGCCTACACAAACAACGACCAGGGGTATCATTACTACAGGGGCACAACAGCCTACACAAACGACGACAGGGATATCATTACTACAGGGGCACAACAGCCTACACAAACAATGACAGGGGTATCATTACTACAGGGGCACAACACCTACATAAACAATGACAGGGGTATCATTACTACAGGGGCACAACAGTCTACATAAACAATGACAGGGGTATCATTACTACAGGGGCACAACAGCCTACACAAACAACGTACAGGGGTATCATTACTACAGGGGGCACAACAGCCTACAC
Source organism: Argopecten irradians (assembly GCF_041381155.1). NCBI lineage: Eukaryota > Metazoa > Mollusca > Bivalvia > Pectinida > Pectinidae > Argopecten > Argopecten irradians. Next base: position 4,718,203 of record NC_091143.1, on the reverse strand, counting down.
AAACAATGACAGGGGTATCATTACTACAGGGGCACAACAGCCTACAGAAATGTCAGAGGTACCATTACTACAGGGGACACAACAGCCTACACAAACAATGACAGGGGTATCATTACTACAGGGGCACAACAGACTACACAAACAATGACAGGAGTATCATTACTACAGGGGCACAACAGTCTACATAAACAATGACAGGTGGGTATCATTACTACAGGGGCACAACAGCCTACACAAACAACGACAGGGTGTAATCATTACTACAGGGGCACAACAGCCTACACAAACGACGACAGGGATATCATTACTACAGGGGCACAACAGCCTCCACAAACAACAACAGGGATATCATTTAACTACAGGGGCACAACAGTCCTACACAAACAATGACAGGGGTATCATTACTACATGGACACAACAGCCTACACAAACGACGACAGGGGTATCATTACTACAGGGGCACAACAGCCTACACAAAAGACAAGGTGTATCATTACTACAGGTGCACAACAGCCTATACAAACAATGACAGGGGTATCATTACTAAAGGGGAACGAACAGCCTACACAAACAACAACAGGAGGATCATTACTACAGGGGCACAACAGCCTACACAAACAATGACAGGGGTATCATTACTACAGGGGCACAACATCTACACTAACAAAGACAGAGGTATCATTACTACAGGGGCACAACAGCCTATACAAACAATGACAGGGGTATCATTACTACAGGGCACAACAGCCTACACAAACAACGACAGGGGTATCATTACTACAGGGGCACAACAGCCTACACAAAAGACAGGGGTATCATTACTACAGGGGCACAACAGCCTACACAAAAGACAGGGGTATCATTACTACAGGGGCACAACAGTCTACACAAACAATGACAGGGGTATCATTACTACAGGGACACAACAGCCTACACAAAGAGACAGAGGTATCATTACTACAGGGGCACAACAGCCTACACAAACGATGACAGGGGTATCATTACTACAGGGGCTTACAACAGCCTACACAAACAATGACAGGGGTATCATTAATACTACAGGGGCACAACAGCCTACACAAACAACAGGGATGAATCATTACTACAGGGCACAACAGCCTACACAAAAGACAGGGGTATCATTACTACAGGGGTACAACAGCCTACACAAACAATGGCAGAGGTATCATTACTACAGGGGCGCACAACAGCCTACACAAACAATGACAGGGTATCATTACTACAGGGGCACAACAGCCTAACACAAACAACAACAGGGATATCATTACTACAGGGGCACAACAGCCTAAACAAAAGACAGGGGTATCATTACTACAGGGGTACAACAGCCTACACAAACAATGACAGGGTATCATTACCTACAGGGGGCACAACAGCCTACAACTTACACACAATGGGGTATCATTACTACAGGGGCACAACAGCCTACAGAAATGTCAGAGGTACCATTACTACAGGGGCACAACAGCCTACAGAAAATGTCAGGGGTATCATTACTACAGGGGCACAACAGCCTACAGAAAACAATGACAGGTACCATTACTACAGGGGTACAACAGCCTACAGAAACAATGACAGGGGTATCATTACTACAGGGGTACAACAGCCTACAGAAAATGACAGGAGTATCATTATGAGAGCCTACACAAACAATGAGGTATCATTACTACAGGGGCACAACAGCCTACAGAAACAATGACAGAGGTATCATTACTACAGGGGCACAACAGCCTACAGAAATGTCAGAGGTACCATTACTACAGGGGCACAACAGCCTACACAAACAATGACAGGGGTATCATTACTACAGGGGCACAACAGCCTACACAAACAATGACAGGGGTATCATTACTACAGGGGCACAACAGCCTACAAAAGAAATGTCAGAGGTACCATTACTACAGGGGCATAACAGCCTACACAAACAATGACAGGGGTATCATTACTACAGGGGCACAACAGCCTACACAAACAATGACAGGGGTATCATTACTACAGGGGCAAACAGCCTATACAAACAATGACAGGGGGTATCATTACTACAGGGGAACAACAGCCTACACAAACGACAGGGGTATCATTACTACAGGGGCACAACAGCCTTCACAAACAAGACAGGGGTATCATTACCCAGGGAACAACAGGCCTGTATCGCTTACTACAGGGGCACAACACTTTGAGTAATTCTGTAATTTAGCAATTAGTGATTCAAAATTCAACAAGAGGCCCAAAGTCTATCCAGAGGAGTAATTCTGTAATAGCAATTATTGATTTCCAACAAAAATCCCAGAGTATCGTATCTCACACTGGTTTGTAATGCCAAGTAATGTTCTGAATAAAGGTTCATTGTTTTTTTTCTGAAGGAATTTTAATATTAACCTCTAAATCCCCTATTGGGCCCCACCCCTCCTGGCCCCAGGGGGTCAGAGCCAAAATTTACACAAGTTCTGTTCCCCTTCCCCCAAGGATGTTTGTGGCCGAATTTGGTTACATTCCAGGCAGAACTCTATGACAAGTAGCGATTTAAAGGATTTACCTCTATTTCCCCTATTGGGCCCCGCCCCTCCTGCCCCTGGGGGGTCAGAGCCAAACTTTATACAAGTTCTGTTCCCCTTCCCCCAAGGATGTTTGTGGCCAAATTTGGTTACAATCCATGTAGAACTCTATGACTAGTAGCGATTTAAAGGATTTACCTCTATTTCCACTATTGGGCCCCGCCCCTCCTGTCCCCGAGGGACCAGAGCCAAAATTTATACAAGTTCTGTTCCCCTTCCCCCAAGGATGTTTGTGGCCAAATTTGGTTACATTCCATTCAGAACTCTATGACTAGTAGCGATTTAAAGGATTAACCTCTATATGCCCTATTGGGCCCCGCCCCTCCTGCCCCTGGGGGATCAGAGCCAAAATTTATATAAGTTCTGTTTCCCTTCCCCAAGGATGTTTGTGGCTAATTTTGGTTACAATCCATGCAGAACTCTATGACTAGTAGCGATTTAAAGGATTTACCTCTATTTCCCCTATTGGGTCCCGCCCCTCCTGCCCCTGGGGGGTCAGAGCCAAAATTTATACAAGTTCTGTTCCCCCTCCCCCAAGGATGTTTGTGGCTAATTTTGGTTACAATCCATGCAGAACTCTATGACTAGTAGCGATTTAAAGGATTTACCTCTATTTCCCCTATTGGGTCCCGCCCCTCCTGCCCCTGGGGGGGTCAGAGCCAAAATTTATACAAGTTCTGTTCCCCTTCCCCCAAGGATGTTTGTGGCCAAATTTGGTTACATTCCATTCAGAACTCTATGACTAGTAGCGATTTAAAGGATTTACCTCTATATGCCCTATTGGGCCCCGCCCCTCCTGCCCCTGGGGGGTCAGAGCCGAAATTTATACAAGTTCTGTTCCCCCTCCCCCAAGGATGTTTGTGGCTAATTTTGGTTACAATCCATGCAGAACTCTATGACTAGTAGCGATTTAAAGGATTTACCTCTATTTCCCCTATTGGGCCCCGCCCCTCCTGCCCCTGGGGGGTCAGAGCCGAAATTTATACAAGTTCTGTTCCCCCTCCCCCAAGGATGTTTGTGGCCAAATTTGGTTACAATCCATGCAGAACTCTATGACTAGTAGGGGTTTAAAGGAAATGTTGACGGACAGACAGACGGACGGACGACGGACGATGGACGATGGACGACGGACGCCAGCGCTCATGACACATAATGCACAACCGGCCCTTTTTCGGGCCCTGGTGAGCTAAAAGAAGTACAAAAAGTGACTGCATATTTATTTTTTAATTTATAATCCCAACCATAGATAACCAAAATGAATAATGCAGATCCAATACATTGTTTTTTTGGAGAGGCCCGTACTTCTCAGATGAAAATAATAAGGCCCTATTTAGACCTTTTGGGCCCCCGGGGCGTTGAATGCCCCAGGGAAGTGTCAGCCCCTATCATTTTTACATAATTTGGAAATCCCCCACCACTATATGGATGGCTTCCATTGCATTATGAGTGCTATCCGCATGCCCTTAGATTTCAGAAGAAGAAGTTGTAATAGATGGAAGGAAATATGCCAAACATGACCCATTTTGATACCCGACCTCAGGGCCCGCCGGGGGGGTCAGCCCCATCCATTTAGTTACAATTTTGAATCCCCATTTCCTGTTCATGGAATGCTACCAGTGCATTATGAGTGCTATCCCATGCTTAGTTTCAAACAAATGGCCCAGAGGGCCTGTATCGCTCACCTGGTTTGTAATGCCAAGTAATGTTCTGAATACAGGTTCATTGTTTCTTTTCTGAAGAAATTTTATTATTAACCTCTAAATCCCCTATTGGGCCCCACCCCTCCCGCCCCCAAGGAGTCTGAGCCAAAATTTATACAAGTTCTGTTCCCCTTCTTCCAAGGATGTTTATGGCCAAATTTGGTCACAATCCAAACAAAACTCTAGGACAAGAAGTGATTTATAGCATTTACCTCTATTTCCCCTATTGGGCCCCCACCCGTCCTGCCCTTGGGGGGCCAGAGTCAAAATTTATACGAGTTCTGTTCCCCTTCCCCCAAGGATGTTTGTGGCCAAATTTGGTTACAATCCATGCAGAACTCTATGACTAGTAGCGATTTAAAGGATTTACCTCTATTTCCCCTATTGGGCCCCGCCCCTACTGCCCCCTGGGGGTCACAGCCAAAATTTATACAAGTTCTGTTCCCCTTCCCCAAAGGATGTCTGTGGCCAAATTTGGTTACATTCCATTCAGAACTCTATGACTAGTAGCGATTTAAAGGATTTACCTCTACTACCCCTATTGGGCCCCGCCCCTCCTGCCCCCAGGTGACCAGAGCCAAAATTTATACAAGTTCTGTTCCCCTTCCCCAAAGGATGTTTGTGGCCAAATTTGGTTACATTCCATTTAAAAATCTATGACAAGTAGTGATTTAAAGAATTTACCTCTATTTCCCCTATTGGGCCCCGCCCCTCCTGCCCCTGGGGGGATCAGAGCCAAAATTTATACAAGTTCTGTTCCCCTTCCCCCAAGGATGTTTGTGGCCAAATTTGGTTACAATTCATGTAGAGCTCTAGGACAAGTAGAGATTTAAAGGATTTACCTCTATTTCCCCTATTGGGCCCCGCCCCTCCTGCCCCAAGAGGGTCAGAGCCAAAATTTATACAAAGTCTGTTCCCCCTTCCCCAAGGATGTTTGTGGCCAAATTTGGTTACATTCAATTCAGAACTCTATGACTAGTAGCGATTTAAAGGATTTACCTCTATTTCCCCTATTGGGCCCCGCCCCTCCTGCCCCCGGGGGACCAGAGCCAAAATTTATACAAGTTCTGTTCCCCTTCCCCCAAGGATGTTTGTGGCCAAATTTGGTTACATTCCATTCAGAACTCTATGACTAGTAGCGATTTAAAGGATTTACCTCTATTTCCCCTATTGGGCCCCACCCCTCCCGCCCCCAGGGGGTCAGAGCCAAAATTTATACAAAGTTCTGTTCCCCTTCTTCCAAGGATGTTTATGGCCAAATTTGGTCACAATCCAAACAAAACTCTAGGACAAGAAGTGATTTATAGGATTTACCTCTATTCCCCTATTGGGCCCCACCCGTCCTGCCCTTGGGGGGCCAGAGTCAAAATTTATACGAGTTCTGTTCCCCTTCCCCCAAGGATGTTTGTGGCCAAATTTGGTTACAATCCATGCAGAACTCTATGACTAGTAGCGATTTAAAGGATTTACCTCTATTTCCCCTATTGGGCCCCGCCCCTCCTGCCCCCGGGGGGTCACAGCCAAAATTTATACAAGTTCTGTTCCCCTTCCCCAAAGGATGTCTGTGGCCAAATTTGGTTACATTCCATTCATAACTCTATGACTTGTAGCGATTTAAAGGATTTACCTCTATTTCACCTATTGGGCCCCGCCCCTCCTGCCCCTGGGGGATCAGAGCCAAAATTTATACAAGTTCTGTTCCCCTTCCCCCAAGGATGTTTGTGGCTAATTTTGGTTACAATCCATGCAGAACTCTAGGACAAGTAGTGATTTAAAGGATTTACCTCTATTACCCCTATTGGGCCCCGCCCCTCCTGCCCCTGGGGGACCAGAGCCAAAATTTATACAAGTTCTGTTCCCCCCCCCCCAAGGGTGTTTGTGATCAAATTTGGTTACAATCCATGCAGAACTCTAGGACAAGTAGCGATTTATAGGATTTACCTCTATTTCCCCTATTGGGCCCCGCCCCTCCTGCCCCAGGGGGGACAGAGCCAAAATTTATACAAGTTCTGTTCCCCTTCCCCCAAGGATGTTTGTGGCCAAATTTGGTTACAATCCATGCAGAACTCTAGGACAAGTAGCGATTTAAAGGAAATGTTGACGGACGGACGGACGGACGGACGGACGACGGACGGACGGACGGACGGACGCCGCGCCATGACATAAGCTCACCGGCCCTTCAGGCCAGGTGAGCTAAAAAGAAGTCGCTTATATGGAAATAGACAAATTGACCCCTTTTGACCCCGCCCCTCAGGCTCCTGAGGGTTCAGCCCCATCATTTGTACAATTTTTAGTCAGAAACCCATAAGGATGCGACCAGTCAAATTTTGTTGAATTGCGACCAGCGGTTATGGAGAGAAGTCGATTGTTGACGGCCTGATGGACGCCGGATGCCAGGGTATGGCATAAGCTCACCTTGGTCCTTCAGACCAGGTGAGCTAACAACAGGGGTATCATCTCTACAGGGTCGCAACATGAAAGGAATATATGAAGGATATTCTAGTTACTAACATAAGTACGAATGTGGAGTTGTCTCCTCCTGGATTCTGGATCCTTCCTCAGAAACTTGTTAACGATATCATTAAACTCCATCAAACGTCCATCTTTCCTCAGGTCATCCTGTATCACACAGAAAAAAATGTCTGTTATGTTCACCTTTAGAAATACATTTGAACTCTCCCAATAAAAAGGTTGGATTAGTTCACTATATAATACCACGGGTGGTTGAGATACATACCATATTATATTGTATTGTTTTATCTGAATGTAAATCTGAGCAATAGTTTGTAATAACTATTTTCTTCTTTTATGATACAAAAATAAATCTTATTGCAAACAGGGAAGTCATATCAGAGGTCAAGAAAATATGTGTTCTTATTACATAATGTTATGTCATGTTCAATAACTGTCATTCACAAAAATATTTGGTTTACACATCATGGTGTAATTGTGACAAAGCTGGTAATCCTGGGGAGAGGGAGTGTTGGGGTGGCAGAGGGAGGGAGGGGAGATTTTGTAAGAGATACCTTTGGTTTACACATCATAGTGTAGTAATGGCCGTCACTTCCCAACAAGGAAATCTTCTTTGGTCTCTGTAGTGAGGGCAGGATCTCAATCTGTAACAGAAAATATGCCTTATTTTGTATGGCAGTTTTTATAATCATATACATAGTATCTTTAATCTAATTGAGCATTACCCGGGAGAAAACCCATTGTTTGATAAAGAGAATCAGTTCATGCTTGTCTTTCATAAGAAAAATTGAGCCAATGACAGAATGCAGACCTACCATGTCATCAATGCCGCTGATGAAGACCTCTTTCCCAGGGAAGGGATCGTGTGACGAGTGTGATCCGGGGGTGTTGGGTAACATCACCGTCATGTTGGACTGGAGGGGCAGGATTATGTTACTGAAGTTTCTGTAGAGATACATACATATAGACAACTATTAGACTTTATAAAGGGTTTTCAAAATTTAAGGAAATTTTTTGGCACTAAAAATTAGTGAATCAATTGTTTTGTGCATAGCCTAATAAATGATCCATTTAAATTATTACTTTTACCATTTTAATAAAATCTTGATGAAATATAATTATCTTAACCGAGAAAAGAATCATACTGTCAATTTACTTCAGCAATGAATTATTGGTAAATAAACATAACATCCACAACACTTACTGACATATGTATTTCAACACACTTTTCATGAAGTGTTTATATTTGTTCAATGAAATTGATACCTTTCCTTATTTCAACAAACATTTTCAGTATTGAATTCCACATATGAAATAATTTCCTATTGTCAAAGTGGCCCATGAACTGGTTCAATGTGAATGGCTTACCCATCATCCAGTAGGCGTTGGAGAGGTTTGAAGTGCTGTGACACACTCATGTTGTTAGACCCAGTATATTCCTTGTTACACAACTCCAACAGGCGATCAGTCAACTTTGTGGAATCCTGTCAGAGAATACACAAATAGTCAGACAAGATATCCGTTATCTATATCATTACAATACTGGCTAACAGTGGGATAGAGGAACTTTCTCCATTTGTAGAATATGTTAACAAAATTGAGTCTAATTATACCAGTGAAATACATACATTTCTGACGAACATTAACGTTGCAAAATGTACATAAACATCTTTATCCTGTGATTTCCCATTTTTTTAAAGCCATTTCATGAATTTTGTTTATTACACAACTTAGTTGATTCTGAGTGAAAGGCCTGAAATTTTACTGCAAAATCTTAACCAGAGTTGAATGAAAAATGAACCTATTAACAACCCATAATAATACCTTGACAAATTTCTGCAATCCTGGGTTGATCTGCCTAAAAAATAAATACATTTTTCATCATTATTCTTATATTTAAGATTTCATTTTGTTTAATAATAATTTATGTACAAATCACAAGTCTGCTTGATGAAATAGAAAACTTTTAAATAAGAAGAGATACGAAGGTTATACTAATAGCTGAATCTGTACTTACTCTGCCCTGGCAAATATGTCCTTGCATCGACTGACTCGTACTTTGTAGGACGACTGTAAAAATACAATTATCAAACATGTACCTAAATAAGGGTTAAGCGAAATACAAATCAAAGTACTGAAGGAGCCATCAATCAAATTCAAAATGTAATAAAACCTGTCCATGACTCCATATCAGAACAGATTGGAACTGAACAGATAGGATTACAAAATATGTCAACCTTTTCAATTATAGGGCATAACGATAAAGCAAATTATTTCATAAATCTTTATTGTTTTCAAATTATCAATAGCAGTATGGTCTTAGGAAATTTCAACACATGAAGAGTGTAAAATAATGAGATGAATAATTGAGTAAATCAATGGCTAACCTTTGAGACCGCCATCAACATCCACATTCCTTGCTGTGGGAACTGGGCAAATAGGCGTGCAATGATTTCCTGAAAATATACATGTAATCATGTGCTGAATTTAACAGTTCTTAAAATAAACTTGTAAAGAAACTGCATTACCACTGGTAATACCATTTTGCCAACCAGGATACTTGGAAGTTTTAAAACAAAAAACAATTTATAACTTCACCTTGTTTTGCTGTGTTTGAAATTCAGACAATGAGATCCATTTGTCACTTGGCACATTTTAAAAAGTATTGAAATGACAGTGTACTGTAAGTTAGTTTTACCTGTCAGTATAATCTAAATGGGTTAATACATCCTACTATGGACCTCATCCACAGACACTAATTGTATAACGTACCCTGAGCTGTTGGAAGACGTCTGGTTGTGTGTGACAGATCCTCGAGATCAGCTGGGAGAACGCTGTAAATAACTGATAGGATGCTAGCTGCTGTCCCAGACTTGACACTAGCTGTAATATAAACAAACTTTGTGTGTAGAGTCTGATAATAAATGTAGGAACTCCCGAATAAACAAAACATTTTTAGAGATACGAAAACCAGCTTTTTTTAAACAGCACTTTGTATTCATGAAAGAGTAAATTTCGTAACAATGAACCATAAGTATAAATGTACCATGGTGACATAGTCTACCTTATTGAGTTTTGCTAGTGTGTTCCTCATGATCTGTAGTTTGTGTGCGAGCTGCTGGTTTCTGGACACGTCTCTTTTTTCCATCTCGGCAACACTGGTGCCAAAGTCCAGCCATAGACTGAGTAGGCGTGGCAACGACTGGTAAATATACTGATTACCATACTGGAGGGACTGGCCAAACGACTTCACAACATGATGGATAAACTCTCTACAACAATCAAATAATGAAATATACAAAACCATTAATTCATCACATTGATTTCAGGCCGAGTCCTATGACAAAGTCCAGAGTGTTCTTGCTATTTTATGAGGCAGCTTGACTTAACTTGAATTGTCTTTGACATTCAACAATGGTCCAGTATAACCTTAACATTAAAGAGAAAGGTGCAGCCCTTGACACAGGCTGATCGCTTTGAATTTTATCTACCTGGTGATAGAACACATTTAAGTTTATTATAACTGTTGTTCTGGCTTGACTTTGACCTTTATGGAGAAAGACCTAGCATGACATTTACCTATCTGTGCAGAGAAAAACTTGTCTTGGCCTTGACCTACCTTTGCCGTGAAGGATCTGGCTTATCCTTGTCCTCAAGAAGAGTTGTCATGATCTTGTCGTAGTACTTGGCCAGATGGAAGTGTCCATCCTCCCAGTTGGGGTAGACATCTGTGACCTCTTTATACTGTTTCAGGATCACATTACTCTCCATCTTAGAGGTCTCCTCACTATAGCAACCGTACAGCAGCAACGCCTGTAGGTCAAAGGTCACAGTATAACAACCATACAGCAGCAATGCCTGTAGGTCAAAGGTCACAGTATAGCAACCATACAGCAGCAATGCCTGTAGGTCAAAGGTCACAGTATAGCAACCATACAGCAGCAATGCCTGTAGGTCAAAGGTCACAGTATAGCAACCATACAGCAGCAATGCCTGTAGGTCAAAAGTCACAGTATAGCAACCATACAGCAGCAATGCCTGTAGGTCAAAAGTCACAGTATAGCAACCATACAGCAGCAATACCTGTAGGTCAAAAGTCACGGTATAAACCCCTGGCTCTCAAGTTGTAGGTAGGTATTTTGAGTTGTTGAACAAAACAACAACTAGAACTGCTTTTGTTATCTAACAGGCCAACTTCATTACATATCGACTGCAGAGTTTTCTATGGTATATAACCTTAAGATAATGTTTACAAATAGAAAGTAATGAACAATTTGACCAAGTCATTATGGTATCAGCATAGCATATCAAGCTAAAAGTATCAAAGTGATATAGTGTACCTTGGCGTATGTTTTACGTTTGTTGTCGGTCTGTGCTGAACTGTCCACTCTTAGTTTGGAAACATCTTCAAAATGGATGGACATCCCTCGTTCTAGGCAAGATATGGCCTGGTCTTTTTCTCCCTGAAAAAATGCCCACAATGAAAAAATTAAATAAGAGTTATTGTTTCGATCAACAAGAAGGCAAAACTTGTCTCTTTTTAATTAAAGTATACCTACTATTATATTTTGTGTGATTTTTATCTATCTTTGTCATTTGCTTCTTCCAATTTCTATCTGCTGGTAACAACTAATTTCTCCAATCGATGGTCAATCACTCTATCCAAAACCACTCTCCCCTCAATCCATCCGACCACTGACTATGCTTATGGTTTGTCTTATTTTTGACATACATTGGTGTATATTATTGTTGTGATTACCTACATTTTATAATATGTTAAATACCTTGGTAGCCCAATCAACTGTTTAGCCATTAAATTTTGCAGGTAGTTTATTTTTGCTATATTCACGTTTTTACTGAACCTGCGAATTCTAAACACTGGCAACATATATTCTTTGTGAATATGCTCCCTATAGGAAACTACAAAATATTGACTCGGCAAATTTAAAGCACTATGCAGTATACCGGTATCACACACCACCAAGTGTCATCAATATCCCTCCAGTAGTTAAGGAGTAGTCAGCATATTGTGTCTACAGACAGACAGTCTGAATCTAGTATAACCACCAATGAATAATTATATTTGACAGCCAATACTTGCATTTGCTTTTTTTCCAAATTAAATGTAGTTGAATAAATATATTACAATGTTTTATATACATTATACAACAGACACTAGCTGGCTATTCAGAATTGTGATATCCAACATATAATTATGACATCATGAATTGAGTCACAAGAGACATAATGTTATAGAAACAATAACACAATGTAGACGGTAGATTTAACAAGTAGCTTCTGTACCGTGGAGATATCCTTTACCTTAGTCCAGAGCCACTCGGCCCTCTCCAGGAACACCTCGGGTAGGTTGTAGTCACTGGCCTGTAGTAGACAGCTGAATGCTGTCTGTAGGTGGCCGGCTCTGTTATAACAAATCATAAAAAAACTTTAATGTAAAGGACTTATGAGACCTGTATCAATCTGCAAAAAGGTGGAGGTACATTGGTCTGATATAGATTAAGGTGAGCATGTCTATATTGTAAAAGGATTATTGCTACAATATTTTATTGAAATCCCTCCAGTAGTTTAAAAGGAGTAGCTATATTATATTATATAGTCAGTTAAGCATTGTGTCTTCAGACAGACAAAAAAAAAAAAAAAAAAAAAAAATCCAGATCCTCCCTCCTCCACACAACTTCTTTGTGTGGGTATAATTAGTCATTCATCTAGAGATGTTTCAGGTATGATCTATGACATGTGACTGACAACTAAGCTGTAACTTCTGAAATATTTACCAAGAGACCTGATCTCTAATATATATCTTTTGCTGACATGTTATATAACACCAGACCTTTCTAAACAATCTGACCTCTGACCTTATATCTTTGACTGACCTCTGAGCTATGCGAGCACTCCAAAGCCACCAATGACCAATGTCCTGTTCGACCTCCTGACCTGTGTTCTGTTGGGCCAGGGTAAACAGAATTCGCCTCAGTGTCAACACAGGCTCTTGTGTCCTAAATGAACACTGCAAAGTAATGGACAAGGAGAAAGTCAATACTGAAATCTAAAATTTACATTGACATGTTTTATTGCTAAGGTTTTTCTCATGAAAGGCCATAAGATTGACTTGCAACAAAGATTCGTGAAAAATTGAAATGTTTGTAAAATGCCTACAATTGGACAATGACCTTCATGAGCCTACAATTGGACAATGACCTTCATGAGCCTACAATTGGACAATGACCTTCATGAGCCTACAATTGGACAATGACCTTCATGAGCCTACAATTGGACAATGACCTTCATGAGCCTACAATTGGACAATGACCTTCATGAGCCTACAATTGGACAATGACATTCATGAGCCTACAATTGGACAATGACCTTCATGAGCCTACAATTGGACAATGACCATCATGAGCCTACAATTGGACAATGACCTTCATGAGCCTACAATTGGACAATGACCTTCATGAGCCTACAATTGGACAATGACCTTCATGAGCCTACAATTGGACATTGACCTTAAGCTTTGTGTGCCTATGATTCACACTGACCTGCATGACCTGTAGTCGTGATTCCCACTGGCGTAGTAGGTCGGCTGACGTCTGCTTACTGTTACTCGGGCCACTGTCCTCTGTATGGAGATTCATCAACACTCCCACACACTCTTCTATCTCACTCAGCATGTGTAACCTGGAACCACAAAACAATCTCTCACTTAATTCAGCATGTCTTAACAAAACATCAAACATCTCATTCAATTGTCTAACTAAATTCAGCATGTCTTAACAAAACATCAAACATCTCACTCAATTGTCTAACTGAATTCAGCATGTCTTAGCAAAACATCAAACATCTCAATCATTTGTCTAACTGAATTCAGCATTTCAAATATCTTTACTTACAAATCATAGCCTCACTCAACACTATCAACACCACTTTTCTTCAATGAACCGCTGGTAATATTAGATATCATTCAAATTAAGTAACTAGTGTGTACAATATTTGACCCTGGAGACCTTACAATCAGGTCAAGGTCATTTGTTTGAGCAAACTTCTTAACACACAACATTTCAAGATTGTAAATGGCAAACTTTCATAGCCTGTGGATTATTGAGAAGAAATTAGAATGTCAGCTGCTGGACATACATGAGTCAACCAAGGAGAAACATTTATTGTACTAAGAAAACACAGATTTGCCTTGGGTGACCTCCCTTGTCTGGTTTTGTCCAACACCTTACCTTGTTATATATTCATATCCTCGATGATATGATCCACTCTCCATACTGGCGGCTGACAGTGGTGCTATCTGGTCCCGTCTCACAATCTGAAGCTGTTTACGCATTTGTTCTGATTTCTGAAAATAAACACATCCATCAGACATCACAGTAGGACTTATTCTTTACAAATCTTCCTAATTATGGCACAGCTATGGATATTAATGATAGGATATTAAATATAGATGATATAAACTTTGTTACCTGATCTTTTGCTGCCATCAAGATCTTTCCAATTCCTACAGCCCAGTTCCTGCTGCTTTTGTCCTGGTAAAAGGTGATAAAAACAGGAATTAAAGGTGTTTTTAATCATTATAACTGAATACCTGGTACAATTATGTTCTAACAGAGTTTTAGTCCAATCAACTATCCAGAAACACTTGTGAATATTGACCAAACTTACATATTTGATGTAGCCTTCCAATTTTGACTTACATATCTGATGTAGCCTTCCAATTTTGACTTACAGATTTGATATTGATAATTGTAGCTTTCCATTTTGACTTACAGATTTGATGCAGCCTTCCAACTTTGACCAGTGGAGCCTCCAGGCAGATTCCACCATATATGGGTTGAGGTGATGTGCCCAATCCGGTTTCTCCGCTACAGCCCCAGTGGCATGGAGTAGGGCCTTGCTGTGTTCTCCGAGTTCTATCAGGTTACGGAGCAGGCCCTGATGGTGGACCACGTTATCAGCCTCACTCTGGATAGCTTTCTCGTAACAGGCCTGGGCACACTGGTGCTGGCCTGCAATAAACATTTGACACATCATGTAAACTCTTACGTAAATTGAAATTTTCACAAGTGCTTTCTTTTACTACTTAGAGCTTTCTCACAAGTGCTTTCTTTTACTACTTAGAGCTTTCTCACAAGTGCTTTCTTTTACTACTTAGAGCTTTCTCACAAGTGCTTTCTTTTACTACTTAAAGCTTTCTCACAAGTGCTTTCTTTTACTACTTAGAGCTTTCTCACAAATGCTTTCTTTTACTACTTAAGAGCTTTCTCACAAGTGCTTTCTTTTACTACTTAGAGCTTTCTCACAAGTGCTTTCTTTTACTACTTAAAGCTTTCTCACAAGTGCTTTCTTTTACTACTTAAAGCTTTCAACAGTTTCTGTGTATAAATGTTCAAACTGTTTCCAAGGGTCACAACGATTCCTTTGCAGGTATTGCCAAGTATCATTCCCAAGTCCCAAGTCCCTTCATGAGCGCCAATGTAACAGGGTGAAGGATTTACAATAAATTTAATACCTGCCTCTGCCAGGGATCAAACTCTGGACGTCTGGATTACTAGTCTGACGCTCAACTAAAGAGCTAAAGAGAAATTCTCTCTAGCCGAGCGATATATTGCGGGTAGTATTGACCAAGGTTATATATATTTGCTACGAAACTCTAGGGATGAATGACAAAATACACTCTCCTTCACCTGTAGATAAAAGGTCCCTACCTTGGCTCTCGTGTATCAGAATCTGTTCGGTCAAGGTCGGTGCTCGCCTAATAGCAGCAACACCCAGCACTCCATCTGGCTCGTCAAGAGCGACATAAAGTTTCTATAAAATATATCATATTACACTTTAACAAGAATCACACATCGCTTCTATATATAAAAGGTATCCAGTATGTACCGTGAAAGTAAACTAAGCATCCACCTTAAAGTGAATAGTCGGGCAAAGAAAACCAGTCTAAATGCGTTCATTGGCCTTCCAAAAGTTCTCACATACTAATACGACGGTCAAGCTCTGCTTAGTTTCCCAGTTCTGACCATTAAAGTAAAGAAAAGTTGAAAGCATTGAAAGCAAGGCTGCGTGGAAATGTAACCACGGACATAGTGAGCCGGGAGGACGTTTTAGAATTTCCATACTTTAAATTAATTTCTTCGTACGCAGACAGATTTTGACGAGAGATTTTATTTTTCCATTTCATAAGAAATTATACTGCATACATTCACACCATTTTTACCGACTTTAGCCATCCTTGCCCGACTGTTCACTTTAATGGCCTTGCCAAGACATGAACCTTTCATAAAATTATTGGGAAAGCATAAATCAATTTTCCAATAATTTAAAAAGTAGAATTTGTTAATTAACTGACCTGCATAAAGTTTAGGTGCTCCTGAATATTTTGGCCTTTGCTGGATAAGAATTGTTCGAAGTGCATGAGAGCGCGTGAATAGGCCTTACAGTTGTAGCAGGCATCAGCGAGAAGGTCCTGAGCAATCACACGACGGAAAGACTCGATCGCTTTGTACGTAGGATCAGCATGACAAACAGGCACTAACAAAATACACAAACATAACAAAATACACAAACATTAGAATCTCGTGTAAAAGTAAGTTAACACATCAAATATGAAAGTAAAGTAAACAAAGTCTAATATCTTCCTGTTCTTAACATTCATATAATTATTTGTTGATTTAGTCGGTACAACGCAGGGACAGAGAGGATGCAAGATTTGTCAGTAGTTTTTAAAAAGGCAATCCACCTTAATTACATCAACAGACACATCTCTGTCATTTTTCTGGCATTAGCTTAAATTGGTTATTTATTATTTCTGACAGTCAATCACATCTTAAGTTATTTTATCTTCATTATTCAAGAATTGTATGAAAAGTGTGAAAACGCTTTCCATTGAGTACTGAATTACAAAGCTGTAACTATTAATAAGGTCAAAGGTCATCTGAACACAAGCTGACCTTTAGTGTGAGGGTCAACTCCCTTGATACGGGTCATGTGATACGGCCACCTGTTGAGGTAGTGAAGGACGGAGAAAATCGTCTGGGTACTCAAGTGATGGAGGTTAGCTGCTTTCTGTTTAGAATCCGGCCTCTTGGCTTGGGTTAGCACCTCTGTGATCTCATTGTGGATCTGAAATAAAACAGAGACTACTTGATGACAAATATTTCTGTGGGGATATTGATGCAACATCGCAAGACATAACAATAGTATTCCTCAACATGTGTCTAAAGATATTGATGTCATGGTCATGGCACAAAGTTGAATGAAAAGTTGAGTAATGTGATAAAGTTGGATTCGTTTTCTCAAAACCTAATGATGATACATAAAAAAATAAAAATAAAATAAAAATAGAGAAAGATAAAATAAATGATATTAATAAACTGCCAACAACAAAAGACCCCCAAGTATTTACCTCACTGATTTCGGCTGGGGTGCCGTCTCGGAGAACTTGTAGAACAACATATGGTAGGATGTACAAGGCAAGATTTGCATTGTGTTTTATCACAGCACTACAGGAGAGGAAGACTTCCCGGGCAAAACCTTTCTTCACCTGGATTAAGATATATAACTATGTAACATTACAACAGGAGAGGAAGACTTCCCAGGCAAAACCTTTCTTCACCTGGAATAAGATATATAACGTTAACTATGTAACATTACAACAGAAGAGGTAGACTTTACGGGCAAAACCTTTCTTCACCTGGAATAAGATATATAACTATGTAACATTACAACAGGAGAGGCAGACGTCCCGGGCAAAACCTTTCTTCACCTGGAATATGATATATAACTATGTAACATTACAACAGGAGAGGAAGACTTCCCGGGCAAAACCTTTCTTCACCTGGAATATGATATATAACTATGTAACATTACAACAGGAGAGGAAGACTTCCCGGGCAAAACCTTTCTTCACCTGGAATAAGATATATAACTATGTAACATTACAACAGGAGAGGCAGACATCCCGGGCAAAACCTTTCTTCACCTGGAATAAGATATATAACTATGTAACATTACAACAGGAGAGGAAGACTTCCCGGGCAAAACCTTTCTTCACCTGGAATATGATATATAACTATGTAACATTACAACAGGAGAGGCAGACATCCCGGACAAAACCTTTCTTCACCTGGAATAAGATATATAACTATGTAACATTACAACAGGAGCGGCAGACATCCCGGGCAAAACCTTTCTTCACCTGGAATAAGATATATAACTATGTAACATTACAACAGGAGAGGCAGACATCCCGGGCAAAACCTTTCTTCACCTGGAATAAGATATATAACTATGTAACATTACAACAGGAGAGGCAGACATCCCGGACAAAACCTTTCTTCACCTGGAATAAGATATATAACTATGTAACATTACAACAGGAGAGGCAGACATCCCGGGCAAAACCTTTCTTCACCTGGAATAAGATATATAACTATGTAACATTACAACAGGAGAGGCAGACATCCCGGGAAAAACCTTTCTTCACCTGGAATAAGATATATAACTATGTAACATTACAACAGAAGAGGCAGACGTCCCGAGCAAAACCTTTCTTCACCTGGAATAAGATATATAACTATGTAACATTACAACAGGAGAGGCAGACATCCCGGGCAAAACCTTTCTTCACCTGGAATAAGATATATAACTATGTAACATTACAACAGGAGAGGCAGACATCCCGGGCAAAACCTTTCTTCACCTGGAATAAGATATATAACTATGTAACATTACAACAGGAGAGGCAGACATCCCGGGCAAAACCTTTCTTCACCTGGAATATGATATATAACTATGTAACATTACAACAGGAGAGGCAGACATCCCGGGCAAAACCTTTCTTCACCTGGAATATGATATATAACTATGTAACATTACAACAGGAGAGGAAGAATTCCCCGACACCTGATAACCAAGCATAAGAATTATGCTGAAGCAATGATCAAAGTTTTTGTTATACAAAAACACTTAGAAGGAGCTTTCATGTAACAACTACATCTTTTCAACATCTTATTTAAGGAGTCGTAGTCCTCCTAGACCTTAAAAAATACCCTAGACCTGCCATAATACCTTAGAGGATAGGTAGCCGGTCCATGTGCTGACCCAGTTTTCAAAGTTGTGTCCCTTCTCGCTGCAGTAAATAGGGGTGACCTGTTTTGACCAATCGTGCTTGTTAGTGGTCAGCGCATATCTACAAATAAAATACATTGTTGTGTTTGTGAATAAGATTCGCAATAATTCAAGCCAACATATTGCATCAAAATAAATAATACAACTGAATGCAGTCCCTTTTCTTTGTATTTGCTATGCTATAAACATAACTTAAATGAAGTTTGGCGAACCACTTTATTGAAAACAATCTTACTTGGAGCCGAGAGTCCAATATCACATGGATTCAAAAAACATATCTTACTTACGATTAAAAAAACCAGACCATAGACGAAGCTAAGAAACCATTCTTGCTTTGAAAATCTGAGGTGGGAAACCAATTTCAATTGGACCCAAGACACAAATCTTACTTGGAGCTGAGAAAAGGTATAAGGATTTCCTGGACATGGTCAGGGAATCGCTTCCAGATGCGGCCAGAATTTCGGTCACCAGCTTTTGGCTCGGTTATTTTGTAGGTCTTTAGGAGTTCTTGTAAGGCAAAGGCTGCAGTGTCCTGAAGGTTTAAAAAAAATCTTAACTAGAGCTTTGTGTTTGAGAATAAAAGTCTGCTTTCAACAGTTGGAGTGTGGAACCAATGTCGCTATTATCTGAGTCAAGTTGGATCCTTGTTATTGGGTCAATATGATCATATTACATTTTTTTTTTACAAATTATTTCAATATTTGACAAGTTTCATGTTATAGTTACCACATAGCCTGTTAGTTTTGCATGACATTTCTATAATTGCGAAAATTAATCTGTGAAATATTGAGAAATGGTTGTATATATAACACCCTTAAAGCCAGAACCTAAAAATAACTTTTCTTAATTATAGTTCAAATCATAAAAAATAATCAGCTATACAGTAACTGAAAATGTTTCTGAATGATCATTTTATACATCAAACCTAAATTTGTAAAAGGTCATAAATGATTTCACCTGTATCCTGGACTCAGGAGCCGCGAGGAACGCATTGATAACTTCATTGATCAGTTCCACAGCAAAGTTGTCCTCCTCTATGTTGGCATGGTATTTAGCAATGTCTGCTTTTGGGTTGTTACACATCAAATCTAGCCTGCAGAAGAAACAGATGCCTACATATAAGTGATATTACAGGACAGACCTGGATAACACTATAACAACTTCATGTATATCTACACGACAACTGGTATGTATACCTTATGAAGAAGTTGCTATTACTTTATTCTCACTTATATTGCGTCATCGTCGTTTACAATAATTGACTCACAAAGTCATTTAAAACGCTGATAAAGAGAACGGATATATATCTGACAATGAAGACAGAATATTTTCAGCACCAATTCTTTAATTGTAACACATAGAACAATAAGTTTGTGAATATGGCTGGTGGGGTGTCTAACATGGCTACTAGAGGTCCAATCAGTCAAGCCATATAAATGAAAACAGCCTTACTCTCGAAGTGGAGCATTCGACTGACAGAGAGTTTGCCATTTCTATAAATAACCTCATTCATACTCGAATATTGCCAGTCGATGGCAGCCCCAGAGTGTACACTAAGGGAAGTATCTCTGGTATAGAGAATGCTACATACCTGCCTGGGTCTATGGCTCCCAGCTCACCTATACACTCTGCATACAGACACTGTGCACGTGGATCTGTCTCTCGGCAACCCAGAAGGAGCTGTGGTGAGGATAGATAATAAAATTCTATAGACGTAAAAAAAGAGAGATTTTAAACTAACAACATTCCTGAAGGAGCTGTGAAGAGATGGATAATAAACTTCTATAGATGTAAAAAAAAAAGAGAGATTTTAAACTAAAACATTCCTGAAGGAGCTGTGAAAAGATAGATAATAAACTTCTATAGACGTAAAAAAGAGAGATTTTAAACTGACAACATTCCTGAAGGAGCTGTGAAGAGAGAGATAATAAACTTCTATAGACGTCAAATAGAGAGATTTTAAACTAACAACACCCTGAAGGAGCTGTGAAGAGATAGATAATACACTTCTATAGACATAAAAAAGAGAGATTTTAAACTAACAACACCCTGAAGGAGCTGTGAAGAGATAAATAATACACTTCTATAGACGTAAAATAGAGAGATTTTAAACTAACAACACCCTGAAGGAGCTGTAGGGAGGATTGATTATAAACTTCTATAGACGTAAAATAGAGATATTTTAAAGTAACAACACCCTGAAGGGGCTGTGGTGAGGATTGACTATAACCTTCTATAATTTGATTTCTTATGTTACACTAATTTCTGTTGGTTAGAAATTTGAGGTTATTTTTAATAGACTAAAAGAACTGTACGTCTAGTATTATGACCTCATTCACAAAGAACATTTTGAAAGGAATTTTTAAAAGCAGCACTAACATTAGCCACACTAAACTATTATCTAAATTATCAATTTACCAGAAGTCAATTTTGTTTTATTGAAGCATGAAAATTAATGACTAATTAATACCTCACTGATTGATTAAAATTAAATTATTCTAAATATCTTTTGGGTTTATGAAGTCATAGACATAAAATGGACAGACATTTTTCATAGATGCTTCCTAAAGTTAGACTTTACATAAATGAACAACATACATTTTTTATGATTAGAACAAGGAGGTGGTTATAAAGTAAACCAGAGTTATAGATTATCTACTCACCAGCGCAACCAGATTGGAGACAACTGGGTCAGCCCTCTCATTACTGTTCACATACTGGTATAGCTTCTCCTGCAGGTCAAATTTGTAACATTTCAAATTTTACACAGCTTATATTTAACATTTCAAAAGTTCAGGCTTCAATTTCTCGTAAGAAAAAATGGCAAAATAATTCAAAAACTTCAGTCAATTCAGTAAGTTACTTTTAAGTAAGTAAAAAAGAATTGGTTCATTTCTAACTTTTTTCACTTCAGATTTTTCAAGAAATCTTGGACTGAAAATAAAGGTATGAAGTACTTGAGGTCACTTTTTTCATAATAATTTTAAGTCAAGACTTTTCTACATCCAGCTCTTGCTTTCTATCATGTGGTAAAGTAATTTGAAGGGGCCCTCCTCATCATGACACAGATAAATGATATTTAGGTTCGACTGTATTAATTTTATAAAAGTGTGAAACCAAAAGAAAACAAATCTATTTCAAAAATCACTTATTACCCCAGTAAGACAGATTGAATTAAAAGTCTTATTGCATACACACCTTTTCATCACGGAGAAGTTTGCGTAGTTTAGACAGAGCATGCCTACGAACATCCACACTCTCATGAGATATGCCTTTGGTGGAATAAGCCAAAATTGTCTTCAGATCTGACTGGCTGGAGAACACAAACATCAAATATGTAACATCACAGAACCCACCTGACAATCTTTAAATGTTTCTAGTTGAGATAACCTAAATTTTTATGGTGGGTATCTTCAACAAAACAGGTAAACCTTGCTCTGCTGAAGCACCATAGTCTATTCTTAATGTACATGTAACCCTGGTCATTACTAGCCGCAATACGTCACTCGGCTAGAGATTACTTCCCTTTGGCTCGATCGATTGAGTGTCAGATAGCAGAGGCAGGTATTAAATTATGTAAATCCTATGAGAAAGTAAAAGACTACCTGGATGGACTCTCATCATACTGCTTCAGGACCCCATTACACTCTGCTAGCTCCGGAATGTCAGGTAGAAAGAATATCTCATGGAAATGCTCATGTAATTTTTCCCTATAAGGTAAATATCAGGTAGAAAGTATATCATATCAGGTAGAAAGTATATCTCATGGAAATGCTCATGTAATATTTCCCTAAAAGGGTAATATCAGGTAGAAAGTACAGAGGACTCCACATAATCGAATAACGGTTATTTGAATATTTCGGTCATTTGCATAAAATTCTGCGGTCCCGATTTTTTTAATTCTATTTTATTCAGTCTGTGAATTGGAAGTCATGTCGTATATCTGGTGCAGTGTCCGTTAAGAGTTACTACCCTTTGCTAGTGTCAGTGACAATGGGACTAATTCACGTACCAAGTGATACCCGATGATGGCGCTGAAATGACATTATCACAGGATATCATCATTTGATGTCATTCCATCACAAAAACAAAATAGTTTCGAACACATCTTGTCAGGTATCAAGGTTTCATTTACTTGATAAATAGGTAAATTATTTACACATAAAACGAACAACAAGTAATTATTTTCGAAGTTGTAAATCGATTTTAATTGTTTAATAACAAAAAATATTTCAATATTAGATTCTTGTTTACATTAGATCGACACGTGAATCTTTGAGAAACAGCTAAACGATCGATATCAAATGCAATAACTAAACAGGATTGAATTTGTGTCTGCAATTCTGAATCTAAATAATAAATAAATTTACGTACATTTGCCTGGCAAAATGAGCTTATGATCATGATTAAAACTTCAAAGTGCCGATCAACTAGCAGTGTTGTTTTGACACATGTGTATGAATTCGAAAATGGCGGCGGGTGATGAAGCCCTACGTTAACTGGACCCAAATGTGTTTTGGGATTTCTTCCTGTATTGTTGATCGATACGGCGAACAGCTTGATAACATTTCAGAAATTAATGCATATACATGTAGAAATGAAACAACGTAGCAAGTATCTTTAGTATCCATAATATTACATACGAAACTTGCGGTAGTCATTGCATGCCGACTTTGCATGCTTTTATGCCTCGTTCAATTAGACGCTTGATACACACACATCTGGCATAGTCAACAAGACTTTGGTCGAACGAGACTACTCATGAATATCGATTGTTGTAAGGAAGCATGGTTTCTCCAACCGATTGCGAACCAAGGTACGTTACGTTAATAAATAAACATATCTGAAAGTGCAAATGCTTTAATAAGATGTGTGAGTCAGTGATTATACTAAAGTAATGCGATTTTAAGCACTAGTCCGATGCCCATGACTAGTAATTTTATGGCTGGACCAGTGCCAATTGTGATAAACTATTTCGACTGGACTAGTAGCTCCCCACCCGATTGAAATCAGTAAATATACTATATTTACAAGAGAGATGGTCAGTTGCATCTTTCAAAATATTTTGAGTGCATTCTGTATGCGATTTTTTCTGTCCGGATGCATGATTTTGTGAGAGTTTGCTTTCACTGCTGCATTTAAACTTAACTTTGGGTCAAAATCTCATCATGACGGAAGTAAAACACCAGTATATTTAATTTTGACCAGTGATTAAATAGTCGGACTAGTAAAATTTTGGAGTTAACCAGTCCAAATGACTAGCAGCGAAAAAAAATAATGCCACAGACTGATGTTGTTAAATAAGAAATGATTCATATTATACTTCTAATTATAACTAGGCACAGCCCCTAATTTAGAGGAATATCTAAACGACTACTAACCTGTTGTCGACGATGATGTAGGAGAAGATGTCAGCGACCTGTTTGGGTAGAGGCTCCAAAAGGGGAAGTAGGGTGGCAATAATCTGGGACATCATCTGGCCAAGGAAAGGTAACTCCAGACTGCCATATCAAACAGAAATTGTTTTGTTTTTATCATTATTGACTATTGGTTAAATCCTTCCCAATTACAAGTAAATCCCTATACAATTTAGCTCCATTAACTCAATCCAAGCATGCTACAGATACATAAATCCATGATTCCAGTGCCTATACCCCTTCCCTCCAAATTTTGTTGAAGGGGGTACAATTAACCATTACAATTATATCATATAGGAGATAATTTTTATGGAATATTATTACAAGTTTTTGCAGACCTTTGATGCAGTTTTGAAAATTGGATTGATAAAACTAAAAGTAAAATTACAAAAATTTGTACAGTCACTGCAGCCTTTGTAGAACTGACCTGGTCACAAAACAGTTCCATGCCCGACAAGAGACCTCCATCATCTGTTTGTCCTTACACTTGAGTCCAATCCTGTGGGGAAAAGTACAGAATTAACTACCAGATAGTCAAATACACAGTCTTATAATGGTGCCAAAATATACCAGAAAGAAATCAAAGTTATCCTATTGACTATCAATGATGAATACTGTAGAGCCAGTTATTCATGCCAGTCAAAACTTTACACGAGAAAATTTAATTTTAGCAGGTTTAAATTTTGATTTAACCATTTCTTGATATTTTGTGGATTTAAAGTTCTGTGAAATCGTGAAAATACCCAGCTATATGGTATTATGTTATCTACCTGTACAGATAACTACCTACTGACTGCCAAAGACTAATGAAAAAGAGGTAAATATAATTATAGTCGAGACCTTGAAAAGATGTGTTTCAAACTACAACAACTGAATACACAAGTTTTTTATGTTTCATTTTGTATGGAAATATTTATTCAATAATCATCTAATGGTAATGAATACAAGATATGTCCATCTGTTGTGTGTATGACTAATATACATGGTATTCTGATTATAAATATACACAACTAGTATATTGATAGTTATATACTAATGACAGAGAACTGGTCAATATGTAAATTACCTGAGTGTGTTAACGACTTTGTGACGAATGACCCCGATGTGTTTAGGTCCCATGAGGCGGATTATTGAGGTCAAACTCTCCAGGGTCTATCAAAATAACAAGTACACAAATATTGAGAATTTTAGACAGATTGTGATACAAAACATTAAGTTATAATCTAAATCATATTGCTCACATCTTCTCTAGGGTGCTTAGAAACTAGGATAGAAACAAATAATAGATTAAAATAGTCACATATATCCATCAAACATAAATTTAGTTTGCTTGATTTAAAGTTATATTTCAAGAGAATTTCACTATAACGATGTCTTGCTAAACATTTGATATTTGAACATGGACATGTAACTCGATGATTCAGCTCCCCAAAAGCATATATCAGCCTATAGGACAGTCGAAATCTAGGAATCGTATATTGCTGATTTTGAATAAAGCGCCTTCAATCACCGCCATGTTCAGTACCTTTGAGTTTTGTTGGAATTCCGAATCAAATCACATGATTGACGCCGACATGACCTTCAGGTGGTGAGCGAGGTAACTAGTGTAAGTGCACATGTGTTTGTTTACGTTTTCCTTCTCGCCAATATGAGCAAATCATGCTGGTATATGTCCACAGAATGAGTATTTGAAACATCCAATTCACACATTGCCGTAAAATATTGCGTGTATCAAATATTTTAATGTGCCAGTGTAATTAAAGGACATGCCAAATTTACAGGTGGAGAAAAGCCACTGACCAGTGGTAAAAACCTGGCAACTGCTCCACATGTGATTCAAACTCGCAACCTAGAGATGGAGGTCTTGTGGTAATATCAGGGGTAAATTACACTAACATGTACCTAAACATTCCTCTACCAAAAACAGATCTAGTGATACTCACCAGTATCTTATCCTCCAAAGGAATGCTCACTGTCAGCAGTTGGGAGTCGAAGAATGCGATTACACCCAGTAGTCGAGGCTGGAGGTATGCAGCCTAAAAACAGATACTGCGACATTAGACACACAAAGGTAATAGGTCTGGAAGGCTCAAATTAACTTTGAATTGGTTATTCAAACTGGTATTTCTTGTACCTGAGTCAAAACAGCTAAAGAATAACTCTAGACAATCTATATTCTCAATACATGCATTTCTTAATTTCAACATGAAAATAACTCACTTCAGATAAACAGATAAAAACAAGAGGCCCAGAGGGCCTGTATCGCTCACCTGGTTTTTTGTTAGTAATTATCACAAGACTCTGACAATTAAAAACATAAGCAAAATTGACTCCCAAAGTTTAATTTTGAATCACAACCATACAATGATGCTATTGATACCATACAAATATGCTATCCAATAAATAGGTTCAGAGACAAAGTAATTTATATGAAAATAGTAGCCTAATTGACCTTTTTGACCTCGCATCTATTGCCGCTAAGACCCCGGGGGTCAGCCCTATCATTTGTACAATTTCAATTCCCAACCCTATAAGGATGCTACCATTGCATTATGGGTGCTATCCCATGCTTGGTTTCAGAGAAGAAGTCATTTATATGGAAATAGCCAAATTGACCCCTTTTGGCCCCGCCCCTCAGGCCCCCGGGGGGTCAGCCCCATCATTTGTACAATTTTCAGTTAGTAGCCTATAAGGATGCTGCCAGTCAAATTTTGTTGAAATCCGACCAGTGGTTATGGAGAAGAAGTTGATTGTTGACGGACGCCGGACGCCGGACGCCGGACACCGGACGCCGGACGCCGGACGCCGGACGCCGGACGCCGGACGCCGGACGCTGCTGTATCCCATAAGCTCACCTTGGTCCTTCGGATCAGGTGAGCTAAAAACCTGATGTCTATTCAAAGAGTATTTCGATAATGATGAAAGTATGTATTATCAATTACAAGGAGCCGCAAAGCTTGGCATTATCCCCCGCGCCCAGTTGTGTATGAAAGCTCAAACATAAAATAAATGAAGCTCATTGTAACTAAGAGTTTAAATCTTGATATTGTCATCCATGTAGGTTTCACTATTTGAACAGAGCTTAGTATTGTCCTTGAATAAATTCATACAACAATATATCCGCTCTCCAGTAACATGACATTTAAAAGAATAAAAGAACACAGAATTGATGTAACATGTTTAAGTAGAAGGAAACTTTAATAATATGGTATTTTTAAATAAGTTTCCATGGTAACAGAAAAAGTATTGAAAATGAAAGATTCCCATTAGCAAAAGGCACAACTAGAGCACTAGCCTAACATGTACAGAAAGTTTCGTGTAGCCAAGTTGAACGGTTTTTGAGTTATAGCCTGAAATAGAAAGGAAACTTTAATAATATGGTATTTTTAAATAAGTTTCCATAGTAACAGAAAAAGTATCGAAAATGAAAGGTTCCCATTAGCAAAAGGCACAACTAGAGCACTAGCCTAACATGTACAGAAAGTTTCGTGTAGCCAAGTTGAATGGTTTTCGATTATAGCCCGGAATAGAAAGGAAACTTTAATAATATGGTATTTTTTAATAAATTTCCATGGTAACAGAAAAAGTATTGAAAATGGAAGGTTCCCATTAGAAAAAGGCACAACTAGAGCACTAGCCTAACATGTACAGAAAGTTTCGTGTAGCCAAATTGAACGGTTTTCGAGTTATAGCCCGGAATAGAAAGGAAACTTTAATAATATGGTATTTTTGAATAAGTTTCCATGGTAACAGAAAAAGTATCGAAAATGAAAGGTTCCCATTAACAAAGGCACAACTAGAGCACTAGCCTAACATGTACAGAAAGTTTCGTGTAGCCAAGTTGAACGCTTTTCGAGTTATAGCCCGGAATAGAAAGGAAACTTTAATAATATAGTATTTTTGAATAAGTTTCCATGGTAACAGAAAAAGTATTGAAAATGGAAGGTTCCCATTAGCAAAAGGCACAACTAGAGCACTAGCCTAACATGTACAGAAAGTTTCGTGTAGCCAAGTTGAACGGTTTAGGAGTTATAGCCCGGAAACGATACTCGGACGGACGGACGGACGGAAGGACGGACGGACGGACGGACGGACAGAGCCCAAATCAATATCCCCCGCAAACGCGTTTCACGGGGGATAATAAATTGTGATTTCATTCAATCCTCATATTTTAAATCAGAGAAATTTTTTTATTATTTACTTAAAAGATAATTATTATAGCGCACTTTTGCTGTTTACACAGCTTTTGCTTTAATTCTTTTAAAATACTATTTTCTTACCATCTGATCTGAAGTGGTGATGTCTTTTGGTCCCTGATAGCTCTCATCATAAGTGGCTAGGACTCGCAGACCATTGAATACCTGAGTAATGGTAAACAACAGTTGTTATAGATCTACATAGTACTCTTAGACCATTGAATACCTGAGTAATGAAAAGCAACAATTGTCATAGATTTACAAAGTACTCGCAGACCATTGAATACCTGAGTAATTAAAAGCAACAATTGTCATAGATTTACAGAGTACTCGCAGACCATTGAATACCTGAGTAATGGAAAGCAACATTTGTTATAGATTCAGTATTATGTATATTAAATATTGATGTATACGGTTAAGAAAACCAAACTGCAGTAAAACTTGTCTAAACTCGACATTGTCAGGACCAGCATATTTGGCCTGTATAGCAAGGTTTCTGGATTATACAGGTTTTAATTACTATAAATTTAGAAATAAAGTGAAATCAGGCCACAATACACAGGGATCCAAATAAGACAAGCGGTGGCTTTGAAACAGTAAATACAAAGTATTTCTACATATATTTTCTAAACAGTTGACCTGAACCCCCTGACCTTGACAAAGTAAATCTGAGAATAGTCTGTGCCGACGTTGACCAATTTTACTTGAGTAGTCTGTATCGAACCTTGTTAGTGTTTACCTGTGAATAGTCTGTGCTAAGACGCAGTAGTAACTCCTGGTGTGTTCTTTGGAAGTGAAGTCGCACAAGTCCTCCAAGGTCTACCTCTGTCTCATTCTGTAATATGCAGTATTATATAATCATGGTTATGATTTATATTCTAACATAATATATTACATGAACTAATGTTCATTTAAAAATGTGCCAGGTCTAGAAGATGGAGGAAATCAAGAGTATCTGAAGAAAAATCACCAATCAGCGGTCAGTATCTGGCACCTTTCCCACATAAGGATTCAAACTCGCAACCCAGAGGTGAAGGGCTTGTGGTTATATTTCCGGACATCTGAACCACTCGGCCACCATCACTCATAGTTAACCAGAGATAAAGTATATAATGATAAGTAGTATTAATGGGAAAAAATAATTGATTTTTTCTTAAATATTCATTCTCATTATATTACTATTTGTGTCTGTATCATGTTATTTTATATGTAGGAAAAAGATTGCTCGCTCCATCTCAGCTTTACCACCGTGACACACAAAATAAGTATAGGTACATTTATCATATTTGTATCTGTATCATGTTTCTATATCTTTAGGAAAGTGATGGCTTGCTCCATCTCGGCTTTACCACAGTAACACAAAATAAGTATAGGTACATTTATCATATTTGTATCTGTATCATGTTTCTATACCTGTAGGAAAGTGATGGCTCGCTCCATCTCAGCTTTGCCACAGTGACACACAAGATAAGTATAGGTATACTTTATCATCTCAAGTAACAGCTTCATTCGACTCTGTCAAAAACAAATAAAAGCACTCATCATAATTATGTAAACCAGCAACTGTAAAATGAGCTACATTACAAAACTGCAATCATTAATTCAAGCCTGATCAGAGGTAAAATTATTTTGCAACCATGTAAACATCAACAATCATTAGAACCAATCTGTAACCATTAAATGTGTTTATACTTAAGATACATAAGAAGTCACTCATAATAAAAGTGATTGTTTTCAAAGTATCTATACTTACTGGTACATTGAGCAATGTAGCCATGCGTTTGATGAGTGTGGAGGCTTCGGGTGTGGCCTTACTCACCAAGTGGGGCACCATGTACTTTTTAGTTCCCTGTAAAAAGCGAATATCGCAGAGTAGTTTTTATCCTTTGCTTTTTTTTTTTTTAACTACAGAGTTTCAAACAGGTAAATGTCTACATATTATAGAGCAAATCAAAGTAAAATTTTGTTTGTTGATTCTTTGGAGTACAGTAAAACATGTCATAACAGTCGCTTCTGTATAAAGAGCACCTGGCCAGTTTTAACATATTTTTGACTTTTGTGTAAAGACAACTTGACTATAAGGACCATTTTAACTTTACTTAATTTTTATTCACAATTTCTATGATAACTCTAGAAAGCATCATGTACCTTTAAAATCATAACTCAACCAATTTTAGAGTATTTAGAAACAAAAAGTCTTGCGGCTCAACTGTGTATCAAAAATTGATAAAATAAGTTATAAAGATTGTAAGGTTACTGATATACACCTGTAGAAATAGTTTGATGTCTGTGAAGTCGAGAACCTTGGCAACATCTCTGAGGATAGCTTCTGGACTGCGACCTCCTGGCGACATCTGAGCTTGGTGCATCGCTTCCACCAGAAACTGTAACATAAAATATCAAAAGTATATACAGAGACATAGTCTATCCTTATAAATTGCTCTGTATTGTAATTGTGAAGGGTATAGATTATACATATGGTTCCTAGGTCCATGAGATGGAATATCTACCTCATTAAACGTCCTTTACTGTAATGTAAAATACAAATGGTTCATACCAAGATTTTAGGTCCATGAGATAAATCATCCACCTCATTAAATGTCTTTTACTGTAATGTAAAATACAAAAAGTTCATACCAAGATTTTAAGTCCATGAGATAGAATGCCCACCTAAATACATGCCCTAAACTGTAATGTAAAATACACAGGGTATTCTGTGGTCTCTAATGCACTCAAAAGAATTAAGCACCTATTTAACATGAAATGTCAAAGAATTAGATGTAAATACTCACACATTCTTATGAAAACAGGATGGGACGTAACACAATGCAATTAAAGACACGATGTAATTAAACTAAATGTGACAGATTTGTGTAACATATAGTATTAAACAGCTCTTCATTATATGATTTACCTCTCACCCAATCTAATTAAACATACCTTGCAGATTGACAGCCTTGATTTCATGAATAAGTCTTGAGTCTTTGTTTTCTTAAATTGAGCTACAGACTTCAACTGTAAATGAGAAAGGCATGATTCATTGGAGAACCTCTAATGAACAAGAGCACTTTACAAATGAATCAAAATATACCACAGGTAAAAGCAACATAACGAAAATGTTTCCAAGTCTTACATAAAATGTATCTAAAGATCAGTAAAGCATAATAAAATTCCATTACTCCTAGTATATTGGCCATTTCCATCAAACGAAGAAAACCATCATTGAACTGAGACAATGGTCTGGACTTACCACCTGACCGTGTACAATTCCTCTTAGTGTCATGTGACTGTCTATCTACACATTTTACTACACTGACCACTTCTTAGTAATGCAATCGGTGAGAGAATCAAAATATACCACGAGTAACATAATTCTCAGAAAAAAGAACAAGAGGCCCATGGGCCTTAACGGTCATCTGAGTACCTTGGCAATAATCATATAGGAAATTAATTAGATATAGTGTCATGCCTCATGGTTGCCATCTTCGATTGGGGATCAACCAGAGATGTAACAACAATTTGTTGGGACCATGTCAGGCTCCTTTCATGCAAGTTTCAGCCAAATCGAACCGGTAGAACTTGAGAAGAAGTTCAAAATGTGTTTTCAAGATGGCAGTTGTGGCGGCTATCTTGGATTTCAGATCAACCCGAAAAATAAGAACACTTTGTCGGGACCATGTCAGGATCATTTCATGCAAGTTTCAGCCAAATCGCACTGGTAGCACTTGTGAAGTTCAAAATGTTGTTTCAAGATGGCGGCTGTGGCAGCCATCTTGGATTTTGGATCGACCCGAAAAATAAGAACACTTTGTCAGGACCATGTCAGGATCATTTCATTCAAGTTTCAGCCAAATCGCACTGGTAGAACTTGAGAAGAAGTTCAAAATGTGTTTTCAAGATGGTGGCTGTGGCGGCCATCTTGGATTTCGGATCGACCCGAAAAACAAAC
This sequence comes from Argopecten irradians, assembly GCF_041381155.1. Taxonomy (NCBI): domain Eukaryota; kingdom Metazoa; phylum Mollusca; class Bivalvia; order Pectinida; family Pectinidae; genus Argopecten; species Argopecten irradians. The sequence goes on along the minus strand of NC_091143.1, from coordinate 4,685,740 downwards.
ACTTTGTCGGGACCATGTCAGGATCATTTCATGCAAGTCTCAGCCAAATCGCACCGGTAGAACTTGAGAAGAAGTTCAAAATGTGTTTTCAAGATGGCGGCTGTGGCGGCCATCTTTGATTTCGGATCGACCCGAAAAATAACAACACTTTGTCGGAACCATGTCAGGATCATTTCATGCAAGTTTCAGCCAAATCGCACTGGTAGAACTTGAGAAGAAGTTCAAAATGTGTTTTCAAAATGACGGCTGTGGCGGCCATCTTGGATTTCGGATCGACCCGAAAAATAACAACACTTTGTCGGGACCATGTCAGGATCATTTCATGCAAGTCTCAGCCAAATCGCACCGGTAGAACTTGAGAAGAAGTTCAAAATGTGTTTTCAAGATGGCGGCTGTGGCGGCCATCTTTGATTTCGGATCGACCCGAAAAATAACAACACTTTGTCGGGACCATGTCAGGATCATTTTTATGCAAGTTTCAGCCAAATCGCACTAGTAGAACTTGAGAAGAAGTTCAAAATGTGTTTTCAAGATGGCGGCTGTGGCGGCCATCTTGGATTTCGGATCGACCCGAAAAATAACAACACTTTGTCGGGACCATGTCAGGATCATTTCATGCAAGTTTCAGCCAAATCGCACCGGTAGAACTTGAGAAGAAGTTCAAAATGTGTTTTCAAGATGGCGGCTGTGGCGGCCATCTTGGATTTCGGATCGACCCGAAAAATAACAACACTTTGTCGGGACCATGTCAGGATCATTTCATGCAAGTTTCAGCCAAATCGCACTGGTAGAACTTGAGAAGAAGTTCAAAATGTGTTTTCAAGATGGCGGCCATCTTGGATTTCGGATCGACCCGAAAAATAACAACACTTTGTTGGGACCATGTCAGGATCATTTCATGCAAGTCTCAGCCAAATCGCACTGGTAGAACTTGAGAAGAAGTTCAAAATGTGTTTTCAAGATGGTGGCTGTGGCGGCCATCTTGGATTTCGGATCGACCCGAAAAATAACAACACTTTGTCGGGACCATGTCAGGATCATTTCATGTAAGTTTTAGCTTAATCCCACTGGTCAAACTTGAGAAGAAGATTGAAATGTGAAAAGTTTACGGACGGCGCACGGCGCACGGCGCACGGCGGACGGCAGACGGCGCACGACGACGGACGAAGCATGATGACTATAGGTCATCCTGACCCTTCGGGTCAGATGACCTAAAAATTCAAAATCTCGTAGTTTCAGAGAAAGAGAATATCTTCTATAGTTGTAAATACTAACCTGTTCATAAGCTACAGCAGAAATCAGCGGGACTGGAGACAGAAGGTTCTCCAGGAGACTGACAATAACGACGAGTATCAGGTCATCACCGGCTAGTCTGGGGACAAATCAGATTAATGTCAGTCATAGTAAAGTAGGGGTTAGCTACTCTATTCTAGGAGACTGACAATAACGACGAGTATCAGGTCATCACCGGCTAGTCTGGGGACAAATCAGATTAATGTCAGTCATAGACAAGTAGGGGTTAGCTACTCTATTCTAGGAGACTGACAATAACGACGAGTATCAGGTCATCACCGGCTAGTCTGGGGACAAATCAGATTAATGTCAGTGACGAGTATCAGGTCATCACCGGCTAGTCTGGGGACAAATCAGATTAATGTCAGTCATAGACAAGTAGGGGTTAGCTACTCTATTCTAGGAGACTGACAATAACGACAAGTATCAGGTCATCACCGGCTAGTCTGGGGACAAATCAGATTAATGTCAGTGACGAGTAACAGGTCATCACCGGCTAGTCTGGGGACAGATCAGATTAATGTCAGTGACGAGTATCAGGTCATCACCGGCTAGTCTGGGGACAAATCAGATTAATGTCAGTGATGAGTATCAGGTCATCACCGGCTAGTCTGGGGACAGATCAGATTAATGTCAGTCATAGACAAGTAGGGGTTAGCTACTCTATCTTATCAAAAACACTATCATTTCTCTAAATATACTCAAAACATTCTTGAGCTTCACCTAAATCAAAGTTCCACTTGATATTCTAGAAATGATAATGTTCAGATGATTTTTTTTTATTGTCTGCTTCTTTTCCTGATAGAAAATAGGAAGATTATTCTAGAACAACTTCTTTGTAACAGCCTGAAACAAGTTGATTCCTCTACCAACAGTTATCATTAAAATACTATTCAATAATGGGAAAATATAATAACAATGCATAAATTCCTATTAGGAATGCAATCAAGAAGATAGTATTAATATTGTACACCACTTTATTTATTTGAGGAACAAATGTTTCACAAATAATAAAATGTTACATACATACACAATTTTCAGTAAGATATTGATCATGAATTTATGTGTTCACAAATGTGTTAAAAACACGAACATAAAGAAGCTTACAGTAAATCTGTGATACTGACCTGCCGAGTTGGGATATTGTAAGAAGTATGGTCTCCTGGAGTCGGACATTGCCGTCCTCACGCGCCTTATCCAGGGCTGTCTTCAGTTTACGGACCATCACCTGATTCAGGTCACTAAAATTGTCTCCCACCAAACAACTGATGATCTGACTGGAAAATGGGAGGCAATTTATGTTACAGTTCGCTGTTACTGGGATCAAAACTTAACAGTCAATACAGAAATCTATTATCTAAAATTTTAACATCCAATATGTGTAAATGTTTTATTTCTACACATTTTACTTCATGAGTATATTCTATTTTATAGCATCGTACACAGCTCAATACTTTCAATAGTTGATTCCCTTTGTTAAGATTGATTTAAAATTTCTATATCTTGTGTAAACTCTAGTCAATACAAGAAAAGTTTAGTTGTATATACCTGAATTGAACTCGGACCTTGTAATCATTATCCTCAATCAAGCGTAAACTTGTGTTGAGCATGCCCATGGTGGCTGGATTGTTGGATCTCAGTCCAATATGACCGAATATTCTTCTCAGACTGCTGATCATAGCTGTAACAGGGGAGATAATCTATACTTAATAATCTATGTTTAGAAAATTAATACAGCAATTAACTTCTCACTTAATAATAGAGCTGTTATCGTAGAGAAAATGTGCATCGCGATATCGCCAAAATTTGACGATATCGTCACAATAAGATAAGATAAGATAAGATAAGATTTATTTCCAGTACAGGAACGTTAAGTTCCTCTTCACCGGACTCAAGGTCCATCATTTACATAATTTAAGGATCACTTCCAGTGATATTTCCTTTGTAGTTGTATACTATGTCCTGATTTTGCCAGTTTTTATCTAATCTATTTTTAAAGGTGTTGATATTAGGCGCTGAGACGACGCTTTCTGGTAGACTGTTCCAAAGTTTGACAGTTCGAATTTTGAAGGCGTTGCTTCGCAGCTGGGTTTTGGCTTGTTGTGGGAAGAGCATTTTCGAGTTTCCTCTGTTACTGTGTCTTTCTGCTACATCCTTCCAGAGTTGTATGAAGGTACATGCTTCTTTGTCGTATATGCCGTTTATCATTTTATAAAGTTCTATCATATCTCCTCTGGCACGTCGGTATGACAATGTTGGGAGCTTCAGTATTCTAAGCCTTTCTGGGTATGTTAGATTGCCCATTCCTGGAAGACTCTTCGTTGCTCTGCGTTGAACAGCTTCTAGTCTGTCGATGTCCTTAACCTTGAACGGGGCCCATACCGAGCTTGCGTAATCCAGTTGTGTTCTTACCAAACTTTTATATAATGGGATGAAAGATTTAGAGTTCATGAAATTGAAAGTTCTTCTAAGTAGGCCAAAAATCTGATTGGCCTTATTTACTTTTTCGCTTATATGGTTATCAAATGTTAGCTCGTTATCAATAGTTACTCCAATATCCTTTTCCTTGTCCGTTTTCATGAGGTTGTTTCCTAGTAATTTATATGTCCCTGTTGCTCCTTCCATGATACGCTGGTGTCGACCTATGTGCATGTGTTTACATTTTTCAGGATGCATTCTCAACAGCCAAGTATCGCTCCAGGTCCCCATTGTCACGAGATCCTTCTGTAGTGTACATTCATCTTCTCGCTTACTTATTATTTTAAATATCTTGGTGTCATCCGCAAACAGGTACATGTCAGAGTTGACTATTTCCGGTAGATCGTTGACAAATATAACAAACAGTAGTGGACCAAGAACTGACCCCTGTGGGATTCCAGATGATACTTCTGTCCATTCGGAATTGGTTTCCTTAATTGAGACGTGTTGTTTACGTCCAGTTAGGAAACATGTTATCCAGTTAATGATTTGGTTCGAGATATTGTACGCGCGTAGCTTGTTGGTTAGCCGTCTGTGTGGCACTGTGTCGAAAGCTTTTTGATAATCCATGTATACACAGTCTATCCCCAATCCCTTATCTATGGCTTCAGTCCACTTGTCTAATACCTCTAGGAGTTGTAGGGACGTTGATCGTCCTGATATGAAGCCATATTGCTTGGGTGAAAATAGACCATTTATACGCATAATTTGTTTATATGTTCTCTCACTAGAGTCTCCATGACCTTGCATATGACTGAGGTTAAACTAACAGGCCTGTAGTTTCCCGCTGCACTTTTATCCCCCTTTTTATAAATAGCACATACTCGAGCTTGTTTCCATTGATCGGGGATAGTCCCTTCCTTCAGTGTTTGGTTGAAAATGATTTCAAGTGGAGTTGCTATAGAGGAGGCAGTCTTCTTTAAGAATTCCGGGTGCATGTTATCTAATCCTGGTGATTTGTTTGGCTTCAAGTTTTTTTAGTACCTTAATTATCATGTCATTAGTAATCCTGAGTTCCGGCATAGCGTGATTGATTTCTTTTTCTCTTAATCTTGGGGTTTCTCCTTCCTCTTCCTTCACGAATACACTTTGAAAGAAGTTTGCTAGAATGTTCGCCTTCTCTTTATCGGTGGTAGCTTTATTCGATTTGCTGTCCTTTGGGTTTACATATAGGTCTCCGATTTCTACTTTCGATTTAGATTTTGAGTTTATATACCTCCATATTAGCTTCGGGTCGGTTTTCGCCTTTATGGCCAATGATTCTTCATAGTTTTTCCGAAGTTTCCGAGTCATCGTTTTGACTTTGTTTCTTACTTTGGTGTATCGTTTCTTTACATCTGGGTCCAGTGTTTGCACTATTTGTTTTGATAGTAAGTGTTTCAGTTTAATTAGCTTCAATGTCTCCTGGTCCACGGGGAAAGTGTTCTTATTGTTTTTATTGACTTTAATTATTTTGGTTGGTACATACTTATTGATTAGTTCGTGAATTTTATCCCGAAATATCTGCCAGTTTTCTTCTATTGACCGGTCCTTTAATAATTCACGTGTCCAGTCTGTGCGACTTATTTCATCATTAATTTTCTCATAGTTAGTTTTGCTGTAGCACATCTTGTTTGTGGCCTTGGTATCAACCGTTCTTTTACAATCAATGTTGAAGATGATGACGCTGTGATCGCTTTTTCCTAACGGACTCTGGTGTTCTATGGACGATATAATGTTTTCGTTATTGGTTATTACCAAATCCAGTAAATGTGGTGTGTCATTCCCTCTCCATCTTGTTGGGTGTTCAATGTATTGTGATAAGAAGTTGTCTTGCAAGCATTGGATAAACTTGTATTCCTGAGATTCTGTGCTGTCTCCTTTGCTGTTCCATGTTTCCCAATTGATGTCTGGGTAATTAAAGTCTCCCATGATGATGAGTTGCGAGTATCCTTTGTTTGAAGCTTCGTTTATAAGGTACCTCAAGTTTCGATTGTTTTCATCTGTTCCGCTGTCTGATCTATATAATAAACCAATTAATATCTTTTCGTGCGCGTTTAGTTGTATTTCTATAAATAGATTCTCTTGAAATTCAGTTTCTAGTTTCACCTCTTTTGGTTGCAGCAGCTTGTGAATGTAGAGTATCATACCTCTGCCTATCGTATTATCAATGTTTTTGTCAAATACAGTGTAATCGGTGTTGCCTTCTATATGGAATTCCTGTGGCTTCATATTTAAAGATCTTATTTTTGGTTTTACTTCTGTAATTCCGATTATCTCCGGTTTTTCCTCGTTTATTCTTAGAGCTAGTTCTGAGAGTTTGTTTTTAAGTTGATCTGCATTGGTGTAAAGACATTTTAAGTTTTCGAAAGTTACAATGTTTCCTTTGTTTGTTATTCGCTTGATGTTGCTACTTTTATCTTTACGATCTTTCTGTCCCATGGTGGTCCTCGAATTTTGTAGGTGAATTCCCCCGACGGGTTTTCTTCCCTTTTCTTTTTGGCTTCCTCCCAGAGTTCCTTTTCTTGTTCCCTCTCAGCTTTTGTGAGATCATTGCTGATCTTGATGTGCTTGAGCTCTTCATGTTCTCCGAGGGTTCTTATGTTCTTGAACAGGGTCTTCTTAGTTTCAATGTTTTTAAAACATACTAACAAGGGCCTGTGTCTTTGCTTTCCATCCTGTTCCTCTTTGTTATATTTTCCAAGTCGTATGACTTTTTCTATGTCCTCTCCAGACCTGGCTCTGCATTTATCCAGGATGTTGTTCACATGGCTTGTATCGTGGGCAATTCTTGTGTCTTTCAGTGTGGAGCTGGCTTCCGGAATACCGTAGATAACAATGTTACTTTCTCTATTTTTCCTCTCATTAATTTCAGACATGATATTTGTAAGGATTGGTTTCTGTGAAGTTGTGGTGGTTCCTCTTGTTTCCTCTGTATGCTTTGTTTGGGGTTGATCTTCCTTGATAATTTTTCGGACCATTTCCTTGTCACACTTCTGGGTTAGCGCAGCTTCCAGTGCGGCAATTCTGCTTTCGCACTCGTTCAGAATGGCTCTGCATCTTTCTTCAATCTTTAGGTCGGTTACAATGTGCTTTTGAACGATTTCTTTGCATCCAGTACAGAACCACATGGAGTCCGACTTCTGGAGCATCTCATATTCTTTGTCTGTTTTCCCGAGGCATCTTGTGCAGTGATGTGAGCGACATCGCTCACACTCCAGCACTTTGTCATTATCGTCCGTGAAAACAACATTGCAACCTTTGCATGTCCATCCCTCTTCTTCATCTTGGTTGGGTATCTGGAAGTTCGTTGCGAAGCACGAGTCCATTTTAGAGACGTTGTTTTGTTCAGTTTTAGACCTCGATGATCTCCCTTTTGTTTTCTTTGACGCGTCGCTAGGGACGCCGCCGCCATCTTTGCTTGTCGTCTTCTCTCCGGCCATGCTTCAATCCACTTCTACGTTGTTTCCAATGGGTTTCACGAGGTATCAATCGTTCCTGTGTGTTTCGTGAAGACTTATCACCAATTATGTACACTGACTACTGAAAGTTCTACTTCAGACTTCAGTAAATAACGTTTTTGTCTCCGTATCCTGGGACCGACAAACAATCGTGTCCGTCGCCCTTGACACCGGAAGTGTCTCTCTGACACCGGAAGTGTCGCGAAGTGTCAATAATATCGCGATTTTTGCCGAGTAAAATATAAAAGGAATTTATGGAAATATAAGTCATGTTTGGGGGACCAATCATGAAAGTACAATAAAGAGTGTAATTTGTAAATAAATAAAGTGAAACATTCATCAAAACTAGGGCTGTCACGGGTACTAAATTTTGTCCCTGGGTTCCTGAATTTTAGTACCCGACCCGTACCCGAGTACTCGACACAGATCTACTGCTTTGGTAACAAATTGAGTTACGTTGTGTTTGTTGTTTGGAAAGATTGGTTGATCGACGGAGATTCGATGAAATTGTATGTGAGTTCAGTAAAGATAGCTTCAGTCGTTAAGTGTCTACTTCATTTCTATTTGACTTTCATAATTGCTAATGAGCTGCCGTAAAGTGTCAGTCTAGCCAGCGTGTCTGTAGCTATACCAGTCCCAGAGGAAATGTATTTGCACATGCGCAACAGGAAGTACTACATTCGGACGGTCTCTTGTGTTATCGGATATCACTATAGTGTGACCTATTTAAGTGCACATGTCCGTCAAGTAGGCCTAGATTGTTCTCGCATCAAAAGACGGTAATGAGAATTAAAATGTATTGAAAAGATAAGGTTTCATCCTTGGTGAGTGAAAACAAATACAAATGAGTTGGATTTTCTAATACTTTTGATATAAGTTCTAGACTTGTTTACGTACATCCAGACGAATTGTCCTATTTTGACGGGTACCCTGGTACACATTTTTTGACCCGGTTACAACCCCAACCCGACCCGTAACCGGGTACTCGTAACAACCCTAATCAAAACAAACGTTTATTTGTGATACTTTTAATTAGATGTTTGTTAACAAGTCAATCAGATTCTGTCCGTGTCCGACAGTGCAATGTTTTTGTTTCCTTTCCAACTAACACATGATGGGTTACGGCTGACGACGATATCGTAGATATAAGTTTTTTTAACGATATCGTCGTCTCTTCTCTACAATCGTGATATATCGCGATGCCGATATATGATAACAGCTCTACTTAATAACATGGGAGACAACTTCAGTGTAACAGGAAAGATAGCCCATCATTCATTTAAAAGCTGATCAGGGCAGTATTCCTTTATTCGAAACTAGTTTGACCATTATTGAAATAATTATTTCAAGTATAAATTCTGAGAGACTTGCAATTTTTTATACAGGCTTATGCCGGCTTTGAGAAGGCTCGTCTGATAGCAATATATAATCACCATAACCATCTTTAATCCATAAGCGTACAACTAGGTCTGACCAGTCAAACCGGAAAATTGAAAATGGCCCAGGTGAAAGATAGATATTATAACAGGGACAGATAAGTGTAACAGTGAAAAAAAATCATTTAAATCAACATACAGTATAATAGAGTAACAAAGGAAGTAACCTATTACTAACATGGCAGATAAGTAAACATTCGTTATACAAGTTGAAGATAATTTCTCATAATAAAGCATCTGTGTAGATATATATATTGTTCTGACCTAATTTGATGTCTCTGTTGTCCGTGTCCAGTAATGTCAGGAACTTGGAGAACATGTTGGGATCCACAAGTCTTGGTCTCTCCTTGGTAGACTTACAGGATTCTTTATCTACAACAATACCATCACCTTACATCATTGTCATTTGTAGCATTTTGTGTGCCATATAATATTGAATGCCAGATATTTTTTCATCAAAATTTTTCTCACACGATATGATGTATATGATTAATAGTTAGCAGAACACAACTGTTATAAACTACTAATATAAAAACAACAAAACAATGGGTCATACATTATTGGATAAATTGTTCCACAGGACAACCATAAATAGCTAATACTTACATTCAATATTCAAAGATTCAAACCACAAAACAAAGTACCCTTTAACATGTTATGTTATACAATGGACAGAGTGACCTTGAAGTTTGTCATGTTATACAACGGAGAGAGTGACCTTGAACATGTTATGTTATACAATGGACAGAGTGACCTTGGAGTTTGTCATGTTATACAATGGACAGACTGACCTTTAACATGTTATGTTATACAATGGACAGAGTGACCTTGAAGTTTGTCATGTTATACAACGGAGAGAGTGACCTTGAACATGTCATGTTATACAATGGACAGTGACCTTGGAGTTTGTCATGTTATACAATGGACAGACTGACCTTTAACATGTTATGTAATACAATGGACAGAGTGACCTTGAACATGTCATGTTATACAATGGAGAGAGTGACCTTGAAATTTTTCATGTTATACAATGGACAAACTGACCTTGAAATTTTTCATGTTATACCATGGACAGAGTGACCTTGAACATGTCATGTTATACAATGGACAGAGTGACCTTTAAGTTTGTCATGTTATACAATGGACAAACTGACCTTGAAATTTTTCATGTTATACCATGGACAGAGTGACCTTGAACATGTCATGTTATACAATGGACAGAGTGACCTTGAACATGCCATGTTATACAATGGACAGACTGACCTTGAACATACCATGTTATACGATGGACAGACTGACCTTGAACATGCCATGTTATACGATGGACAGACTGACCTTGAACATGCCATGTTATACAATGGACAGACTGACCTTGAACATACCATGTTATACAATGGACAGACTGACCTTGAACATGCCATGTTATACAATGGACAGACTGACCTTGAACATGCCATGTTATACAATGGACAGAGTGACCTTGAACATGCCATGTTATACAATGGACAGACTGACCTTGAACATACCATGTTATACGATGGACAGACTGACCTTGAACATGCCATGTTATACGATGGACAGACTGACCTTGAACATGCCTTGTTATACAATGGACGGAGTGACCTTGAACATGCCATGTTATACAATGGCCAGACTGACCTTGAAGTTTGTCACAGGTGATACACTGTATGGTCTGCGTGTTTGGTTTTGCCCCTGGTGTTCTGAAACTGCTGAAAAAAATGGATAAAACAATATCTTTCAACTTCCAATTTTCACCTAGGTAACTAAATCGCATTTCCTTAATTAGACAATTTCATAATACGAAATATTTTACATCTACTTGAAGTATGGAACTGCATTCAGTTGGCAATTATGGGAAAAGAAATGCCAACTGGACAATGGCAAATAATTATATCTACATTCGATAACAATTCTAAAATAAAATTTCGATAGATTTTGCATCTTTAATGACTAAACATTTCATTATCATCTAGGACAAAACAGCCATTCAACAGCCATCTCCTGTGATCACTGGCACGACAATGGATACCTCACAATGACAATGACATCAATATAAGTGTCATATTACCACAAGCCCTCCACCTCTGGGATGCGAGTTCAAATCCCATGTGGGGCAGTTGCCAGGTACTGACCGCTGGCCAGTGGTTTTTCTCCGGGTACTCCGGCTTTCCTCCACCAACAAACCTGGCACGTCCTTACATGACCTTGGCTGTTAATAGGACGTAAAACTAAACAAACCAAACCAAACCAAATACATAGTGGAGTCACACTGAAAATATAAATATTCCCCAGATATAACACATATGTGACATGACTATGAACAAACCTAACTACACTTTTCCTGCACACAACGCAAGCCAGCATCCCCACGATATCTGTCAGGGTCTTCTGTATGTCTGGGTCTCGGTCATCCACCTGGGCACTACAAATACATAGTTATACATTATATCACATTAGCTCAAGGTCAGTGAACATTGGTAAGAATTACAATAATATTTAGTGTTACCTTTGTCATTGATTAAGTGTACACCTGATAATCACATAATGTATAGCCAGATATTTACACCCGGCTAAACTTTCGTGATTGAGGAAATTAAACTTTTGTGTTTTTTTTTTATTTTTTGTGATCCGACTTGCAGGGTATATAATTATGATTTAACCTTTTCAAAATATTCCGCTTTCTCCATCATAGCAATGTCGGACGAAATAGCAAAACTATCCCTGCAAAAATAACTAATAAAGTAATATAGGCACTTTATATAATAGCAGTCAAATTTGATTTGTTCCTTTGTTTTATGATTAGACAGAAAATTCTTTGGCATAATCAAGTCTTCTGGACAATCATGATTTTAATCGAATGAATTCATAGAATAGGTGATTTATTTATATAAACTAGATAAATTATTAAACCAGTTATTTTGATTAAACTGGACGAGTTTGTAGAATAGCATATTTATTTGGATTATTTAGATCACTTACTGGATAAGCTCGTAGACCAGGTGGTTTGCGTTTGGACCTAGGTGATGCAGCAGCAATGGGAAGTTTGTTAGTGCTGATTGTCGCATTTTGGAGTGTACGTCTGCCTGTAAATGTAGAGAGGATTTCTTTATTATCAGCATCTGTATACATCCCAATAATGTCACAGATTAACTTAATTCAACCCCCACAATCCCTCCCCTAGTACATTGGATCCTCGATAATCCAGACACCTTCATTCCTAGCCTAAACCGTCCGGATGACAAATTTTCCAGATTGCCTAATTCTGTGTTCTTATGTATGAACCTCACCCAACACCATCCTATGATACTCACAAATGCTTGCCTGAAAACGTGAACTCTCCATTTTGGGGCAACATCTTTAGGGAGAAAAGATAACACTCTCAGACTCTCCAACTTGACAGCATCATCTAAAGGAAAAGTAAATGTTTAGATTGATATTAACAAAGCACCTATATGCTGTGCAAAAAGTTGTTGTTCAAGCTAGGTTGTATGAACTAATTCAATTGAAACCTTTTTGGCCTGGCCCCAGGCCGTTAGTGAGACATCTTAAAGATTTGTAAAATATTTCAATTCCATTCCTTAAGGATACTACCAATAAAAGTTGATAGAAAACAAATGTTGAATGTCGCGGTGTTCTATTGTAACAAAGTTAGAAAATTGTTACAATATTATACGACACTTGCAGGGATTTTTATAAATCATAGTTTATGATGCTACATAATGTTAAAAATATCCTGTAAATTCATTATTTGAATATATTGAGCGCATCTTTTATGCTCTATGTTGCATTTATGTACTGGTAATGGTTATTCTAGAATCTCATTATAGTTATCTAATACCTGGTGTTGTGTACGAGTACTGTGGCTGATCAGCTGATCGTAAAATCAGCTGATGTTTGACTGCATTGTACTGCATGTAAATTGTGTGTTCTGAAAGTTTATATCGTTATTCATTGTAAATGTGAACAAGTAACAGTGATAACAAGATGTAAGTGCCATATTGGCTAAGATTCCGCTAAGTTGTAATGATTTTCAATATTTACTTGAATTTTATGAAATTTTGGCGTGTGGTACTAAATTTAGTATCGCCGCCATATTTGTTGCTATTGACGTCAACAAGGCTGAGAGTGAACATTCACTGGAGAAAAAGTGTAAGGTTTTAGATATTGTATAGAAGTTAAAATTAGCATAGATTGTAACAATACCTTATCAGAAACAAAACTGTTCCAATCTTTATTTCAGTAAAGGTTTAATAGCACCGTATTAGGTGGAGGTTTGCACAGCGTTCAGCTCATTCCCTCGGTCAACTCTCGGAAATGGCGGAGCAAGTGAACCAGTGACATACTTATTAATTTGTCTATTTCGGCATGTTTATAAGCTGAAATATATTTAGATATAGTTTATAACAATGATTATAAGTATTGAAACGATGTTTCTGATTAGGATGATTTACTATAGTTTATTAAGAATGTATTTGTTATAACTATATTGTATAGCAGCAGCGTACTATTTACTAAAGAATTGTATTGGAGAAACAGGGTGCTTCGGTCCGGGTATACGTTCGTGGGATACGATGTTCCAAATATGGTAAAAGGCGGCGGAGTGAGGGATACGTTTTGGGATACGATGCTCCATATATGGTAAAAGGGGCGGAGCAAGGGATACGATCCAATGCTATAAAAGGCGGATTTCGGCGCCGGAGATCAGTTTTGCATTAGATCTGCTCCGGGTCACACGGGTTCTTTGTCGCCGTGGTCAATATTTGGAATTATTCTATTATTGTTTGGAAACATTTAATAAGGTAAAAGGCTAGTCTTGTGGATATTAATTTAATGCTATTTACTGTATATTTGGAATAATTTAGATCTTAAGAGAGTCGGTCGGCAGTTGGTGTCCTCACTACTGTTTGTTTACATTCATTGGAGGCATGGTGGTTGTACACATGTTTGTATTGTGGACATTCGGTGTAATCACCGATATAGTTGACCAAGTGTGGACAGAAGACGGGAATTGGTGGCATCACCAACCGTTATTGGCATCCTGTAGAATTAACTAGACCAGTATTTATTTGGAATATATGGTATATTGTTGGAATAGTTAGGATTGATCTGTTGTATATTCTGTAATCATAGTTATGGAGTGATAATAAGAATGTGAGAGTATTCTGTAAATATAACTTGTTAATTTATTACTGTTTTATTAATAATCAACATTTGTCTTTTATATTGGAGTTACTGGTTGTTCTTGCATTGAGTGTCTTTAATGAGAAGCTATTGAGATACATAGTCTCTCATTCTACCAAATATTGACCTATTGTTAGCTGTGACAGCTATTAGAAAGTGGAGATAACTGAGTTCCTTTTTAGCTTTAAAGGCTGTGTTGACAAGCTTCGGGGTGCAGAACCTCTACAGCTATTCCTGGTATTTGGTACCAGCTGACATAGTGTCCTACGTACATCTTCAAGGGTAGTAGTCTGTGACTACGACTCGTTATATTGCCGGGAGAATCCGGACGTGACCCGATTGTGCGTTACACTATGTTATCTCCTGAAGACTTGAACGATTGTAAAACTAGAAAGAGTAAGCATTCTTTACAGCTCAGCTGGCACCGCCAATTCAAAATTTAAGGCAAGGAAATAAGATCTAACATAACGTAAGTCACCTATGTTTTCCGAGAGTTGTTGACTCAGCTTGACCACTTGTTTGGTGTTGGTCATCTTCATGTCCATACAGGAGGGATCATTCTAAAATAAGGAATCATTACAATTTAATATCTCAGATTTACCCACTTAAGTGTTATTTTTTCACACTCTTTGTTTCTTAAATGTAACCGCAATGTGTTGTATAATTATCCAAATATAACCAAACTTTTTGTTACTCAAGAGACTCACAATCATCTACATGTACCTCAAGCGTTTGTGTTTATATAAAATCTTCTTTTCTTTTATGTCTTTGGGAAGGTGTTTCTCAATAATAACACAAACCTTAGCTTCATGTACATTATTTACCAGCAGATATGTCTTTGGGAAGGTGTTTCTCAATAATAACACAAACCTTAGCTTCATGTATATTATTTACCAGCAGATATGTCTTTGGGAAGGTGTTTCTCAATAATAACACAAACCTTAGCTTCATGTACATTATTTACCAGCAGATATGTCTTTGGGAAGGTGTTTCTCAATAATAACACAAACCTTAGCTTCATGTACATTATTTACCAGCAGATATGTCTTTGGGAAGGTGTTTCTCAATAATAACACAAACCTTAGCTTCATGTACATTATTTACCAGCAGATATGTCTTTGGGAAGGTGTTTCTCAATAATAACACAAACCTTAGCTTCATGTACATTATTTACCAGCAGATATGTCTTTGGGAAGGTGTTTCTCAATAATAACACAAACCTAAGCTTCATGTACATTATTTACCAGCAGAAGATTGTTATTGTACATAAAGGTAACTACAAAGAAACAATGGGGCTTTTTGGTACAAATCAAATGTAAGTGCGGTGAATTTTACCTCTATCAATATTACAACTTTTGATAATAAAAGGTTAAAGATGCTCCACCGCTGACAAATGGTATTTTTCACCATCTAGAAACAGGAGCAGACGATTTAATATTTTTCTTCAGTTACAAGAATTACTTACTTTACACCATTACCAACATTGAAAAGTTTGAGCTTTAAATTTTACTTCAAGTTAAAAGTATGAAAAATAATTAATTGCATCCCGAAAAAAATCCGTGGCACTATATCCTATATGGAATGAAGTACTAATTGCGCATGCACCAAAGGCAAAATGAATTATTTTATATTATTTTCTGTGTAAATTAGACATATATATACATGATTAAACACCAATTATTGTTTAAATGATGAATATCGTTTATGCTCTGTCAGCGGTGGAGCATCGTTAACATGTCTGAATCATAATGTCTAAGACTTTTTTGACACTTATTAACCATTGACATCATTCAGTCTCTTCCACTCAGTCTTCAAAATTATGTATTATGTAAGTATTGGGGATCATTAGTGACCGGTGTATACTTACTGGTATCCAGGTAAGGGACGAGATCCAACACATGGTTGTCATGTCTACAGGGTCAAGGTCGCCAGCATCTATATATATCCAGTCAATATACATGTAAGCATGAGTAAAGGTCAATGGTCAAGGTCAAAAATTTTATTTCGGGAAAATTGAATTTTGTTGTAACAAAACAAAGGCATATCTCTTCTTCCAATAATAGAGAGTTGAAAAATTGTAAAAATTATTAAAACCAAATATGAAATTGAAAATAGATTTCATATGAACTGCAAATCAATTATATGAAATGAATACTGTAAGCCAACTTTCTTTCACATTACTCATTTTAGCTATTTCAGTTTCAAAAATTTTCACAGAATGAAACTAACTTCAAATTTAATTATGAAACAAGGACATAGTCATTCAGATCCCCCGCCAATGGAGATATCAAAGCTGAAGTAGGTTTGATTGTGGAGACTTATGTGTATGAAAAAAAAAACAGGAAAAAGGAAGTTGAGCTAAAGAAAGATGGAATATAATTCAAGTAGAGCGGGGCTGCAATTGTTGAATCAGGTATACAGCCTTGACATTTATATCAAACTATATACACAAAGATGGGTGGAGTTTTGCAAAGTAACATTTACCATTTAACATGATATTTTCAGCAATGTTTCCATGGTAACGGAAAAAGCGCAAAAATTGAAAACCTAAAAATAGCAAAAGGTACTACTAGACCATAAAAAGAATGTGTCTATAAAGTTTCGTGGAAATATCTCTGAAATGATATTTTCAGCAATGTTTCTATGGTTACAGAAAAAAGCACAAAAAGTGAAAACCTAAAAATAGCAAAAGGCACTACTAGACCATAAGAACAATGTGTCTATGAAGTTTCATGGAAATATCTCTGCTGGTTTTAGAGTTGTGCTCCAGAAACCATTCTTACACAAAAACCTGCCATTTTCAGCAATTTTTCCATGGTTACAGAAAAAAAGTACAAAAAGTGAAAACCTAAAAATAGCAAAAGGCACTACTAAACCATAAGACTAATGTGCCTATGGAGTTCCGTGCATATATCTCAACCAGTTTTCCAGTTATGCTGCGGAAACAAACCTGGTACAAAAATATGATATTTTCAGCAATGTTTCTATGGTTACGGAAAAAGTGCAAAAAATGAAAACCTACAAATAGCAAAAGGCACTACTAGACCATAAGAACAATGTGTCTATGAAGTTTCATGGAAATATCTCCGCTGGTTTTAGAGTTGTGCTCCGGAAACCATTCGTACGGATGGACAGACGGACGGACAGACGGACGGAAGGAACCCATTTGTATATCCCCCGCCCAACGAAGTTGGCGGGGGATAATAATTGTGGATATCAATTTGCAGATATAAACATTTACTTGTAAATGAATTTACCTTGATGGCGAAAATAAAGCCCACATGAAAAAAAGTTGATTCACAGTATTTGATGATTTGATGATAAAACTGCACCTTTCATTAGAATTCAGTGTATAGAGAATTTTACAATTTAAAAAATATTTAAAGAACTTCATATTACATGGTTCTAACTTAGGGAGATAATTAATTTGTAACAGATAATTAGATATATTACCACAATGGCAGAGAAGGTTGGTAAACATTTGTATAATGTTTACAAGCATTTCATTGGTTGATGTTGAAGGCCAATCAGAACACAGTTGTAGGGCTGTAGCTACCGTTGTCACCACTTCCTGGCATGTTGTCAAGGGCAACCAGTGATGGAAGGATGTCTTCCCTAATCTGTTATAACATTAAAAACATGTGGTTCAAGTTACCTTTATTTCAGTCTGACCTTTTAAATAAACACATGTAAGATAGAAATTTGGGTACTGGTAATAACTTGTGGTGCCATTACAAGGCGGGAACATATCTTAACCAGATAATCATTATTACATAAATCACACAACAGAGGGGTGTTTAAATTTTGAAATGTAATCATCTGTCTACTAGAATTTATCGAAACTGGTGTAGACAAAGTCTTTATACAACAAAAAAAAAAAATAAATGTTCATAACACATATAAATTGGGTATATATCACTTACTTTGACCCATTACGGCTCTGTTGTAGGCATGTAATCAGTACGTTAACACAGACACACACTCCCTCCATATTCTGTAATACCTTTAAATTTATAGAAGTATACATTCATAACTACAACATCATATTTAAATCCTTCAGTTCTAACTGTTTCTGTTGATTGTAAAATAGTTAAATATAGATATATATCTTGTCAGTGTAATGATATATATTAATCATTTCAATATTATATCGTTAATCAATACACCAAGACGATATAAAAACAAGAGATTCCAGAGGGATCTTGGCGCCCACCAAAGAATGATCTACGTCTGACAATGGAAAGAGGGATCTGTTCTCTGCTTGACAAACTTTTTCTACATATTACTACATGTAAATTTGAAAAATCCTTTGAGTTCTTTTTGTGATATATAACAGTAAACCAGGGGGATCTTGGTGCCCACCAAAGAATGATCTATGTCTGACAATGGAAAGATGGATCTTTTCTCTGCTTTTTAAACATTTACTACATATTACTACATATGAAATTTGAGAAAGATCCTTTCAGTACTTTCTTTGACATATAACAGTAACAAACTTTAATTATTAAAATCCAAGATATTGTTGACCGTTTGGTCCCAAAATGCAATATGCACAACTAAGTTCCTATGGGAACCTACATATAAATTACGAGACAGATCGGTTCAGTACTTTCTGAGAAATAGCGGTAACAAACTTCAATTGTTAAAATCCAAGATGGTGGCCTGTCAGCCATCTTGTTCACCGATCGGTCCTAAAATGCAATATTGTACAACAAGGGCCCTATGGGAACCTGCACATGAAATTTCAGACAGATCCCTTCATTACTTTACGAGAAATAGAGGAAGAAAACTTCAATAATCAAAATCCAAGATGGCGGCCGATCGGCCATCTTGTTAACCTAATGGTCCCAAAATGCAATATGCACAACTAAGGCCCTAGGGGAACCTACATATGAAATTTGAGACAGATCCCTTCAGCCCTTTCTGAGAAATAGCGGCAACAAGAAATGTTAACAGACAGACGGACCATGAACAAAAGCGATTTGAGTAGTCCACCATCTGATAATAGTGAGCTAATAAATATCACAGGAGAATTTGCATTCTTTCTATCATAGCATTTGCTTTTATTGATGTATGTGAATGGAATTTCAGAATCACATCATCCCAAAATTTTTGTAGTGATCGATGCAAGAGTTGGGAGTTTCAAGAAGTTTTACTTTATTTACAAAGTTATATAGTAATGCATGATATTTTCTTCAAAAATTGAAAAAAAAAAGACACAATAAATGACTATTTACCTTAGCCCCTCCATCTGTCACTATGGTGATGAGGGAGGCTAATTTAGTGTTGACCATTCGATGGCGTTTGGTCAGTTTGGTACGCCCGTCCTTATTCAATGTTTCTGCCTTCCTAAAAACACGAATAAAGAATGTACAATGCCAATATAAGGTGTTTTAAACAGAAAATGTCAAACAAGTCAAATTTATGAACACAAACTTTGAATTCATTTCTATAACGACAGGTAAAATTCCACTCTGGTGTAACTTTTTTTCCCCGGGTTCCATATAACCAACACAATAAAACAGAGCATATTTATTATAACATCATTAATTACATGCGACATTCTTGAAGTGTTATGATACTGTGTCTTAAGATATTTATGACATAACAAAAGAGTCACATTATGTGATAAATGTGAAATATCAGTATTTTAACAATTCTTTCGTGTTCAGTGATATTCCTGGAAGAAACAAGTGAATTATGCTTCCCTATATTATGTCGCCAAACAAGAATAATACTACAAACCAACTTATTTTTAAGTCAAATCAATTTTCACCTTGCCATGTCCAACAACTTTTTCACAACGATTTCATTTCATTATTCACAGTTAAAA
Organism: Argopecten irradians; assembly: GCF_041381155.1. NCBI lineage: Eukaryota > Metazoa > Mollusca > Bivalvia > Pectinida > Pectinidae > Argopecten > Argopecten irradians. Next base: position 4,666,058 of record NC_091143.1, on the reverse strand, counting down.
GAGTGTTTTGTAAATGTACTTATTAATAATTAATTTTTGCGACCATTTATTTTCACTAATGGGAATTATTCATGTACCACATGATACCCGATAACGTTTGTGAGGGACTAGTATCTACAAAGGTGATGGAACATAACTCTTTATGAAATGACGTTAGCACAGGACATCATTTTTTGACGTCATTTCCATCACAAATAATAGTCCCGCACAAACGTTATCAGGTATCACCTGGTACGTGAACTAATCTCATTCTTATCAGCCACGAAATATGTAAAAATAAAATGGTTTACAGTATAAAGTGACATAAATAGTATATTGAAGTAGGAGTGGTCAAGGTCAATCACCAGAGGAACATCCGATTCATGTTCAAAGTGTCCTGGGCATAAATATAGTAGTGTTACTCTATCTTCTTCAGTTGTGCTACTGTATACATATATAAATCACATATCAACAATTGTGTGTTTTGTAACATAAGTAATTTACGAAAACAAGAAACTAATAGGACAACATATAAGCAAAAAAATAATTCTAGACAGGAATACAAAGGCTTTACCTTTTACGTTGTCCTGAGTGAGACGGTGCGTTATCTTCCTGTCCTTCAGTCTCTGACTCAGCACTCTGGACACTGGCTACTTCAAGCATAATTGACTTGACCAATGGGGAAACCACGAACTAAGAGGAAGAAGTAATTTTTAAAGATTTTAACAACAAGAATTTATCTTTTTTTTGATGAGGTAATTATCAAAGGTACATAAAGACTTTTAAAATAGACAAAACAGATTGCAGTTGAAGATTTTGTTTTAATAAATTTAAAATTGTCTCTATTTTTGTTATAACTATTTCATATTTATCAATATCAGTACTTCCAACAAGCACATTCAATCAAAATATTTAGGTTCAATTATACCACATTACATCCATCGACATACAAATGCTATTTTTACCTGTAGATTCTGAAGCTGACCTCAGTGATTTAACATACAAACGCTATTTTCACCTGTAGATTCTGAAGCTGACCACAGTGGTTTAACATACAAACGCTATTTTTGCCTGTAGATTCTGAAGCTGACCTAAGTGATTTAACATACAAATGCTATTTTCACCTGTAGATTCTGAAGCTGTCCACAGTGATTTAACATACAAATGCTATTCTTACCTGGAGATTCTGAAGCTGACCTAAGTGATTTAACATACAAATGCTATTTTCACCTGTAGATTCTGAAGCTGTCCACAGTGATTTAACATACAAATGCTATTTTTACCTGTAGATTCGTAAGCTGACCACACTGATTTAACATACCAACGCTATTTTCACCTGTAGATTTTGAAGCTGACCACAGTGGTTTAACATACAAACGCTATTTTCACCTGTAGATTCAGAAGCTGTCCACAGTGGTTTAACATACAAACGCTATTTTCACCTGTAGATTCTGAAGCTGACCACAGTGGTTTAACATACAAACTGTTTACACTATTTTCACCTGTAGATTCTGAAGCTGACCTCAGTGATTTAACATACAAACACTATTTTTACCTGTAGATTCTGAAGCTGACCACAGTGGTTTAACAGAGTTGAGAACATGTTGGTGACCAGGGGACTGAATATATTTCCACACAGTGTAGATTGTGGCACAGTGTCGAGTATGTAACTAATCATGTCTGCCACTCCCTGCTGTAATCTGGTCGTCCGGAGTAACGTCAGGCCCTTCAGAGCCAGGATTACAGATATCTTGGCCAGGAGATACTGCATCTGAGACACCGACAGTTTGACAGGCTGTACCGTGCCTGTATTGGCCTGGATGATTCCCTGTAGGACAGTAGCCAGACTCTCTTCCACCTTCACAACCCATCTAAACAAACATTTCCCTAAATTACTGCTCAACTACAACCCATCTAAACAAACATTTCTTTCCCTAAATTACTGCTCAACTACTAATCAAATTTACAAACAATCAAAATCATACTCATTGTGATACTATTATATTTAGAAATACTTGATCTTCAGAAATAATGGTTCCATTCTTCAGAAAATTCAAGGGATTGTCAGAATTTGAAAGGTTAGAAACAAAATCTTTGATAATAATTTGAAATGTCTCTACAATATAAAAGACACACTTCCACAATATGAAATAAAGATATGATAGCATAAAATTGGACAGAAGATGCCTGAATATCATGGCATGGATATCAAACATTTCAACACTTACTTTGTCTCACCGCCTTGACAACCAGAACACATCAAATCTAACACAGCTACTGAGCATGACAGGAAGTAGTCAATGACCTTGAGTGTCGGGAGACCAGTGTGTCGCAACATCTCACTTATCACAAACAATGAACCCTAAAAATGATCAAATTCATTCAGTAATAGATCAACATATATGAAATAAAGTTTACTGTGTGACAAGATTGATGACACTTAAAAATGTCTAGTACCTATCATGGGTCGGTGATAATACTGGCATTTTCAAAGAAAGAAGCACTGCTGTAATATTAACATTATATTAGGTCAAGGTCATTGATAATTCTGATAATCCTGAGATAGAATTACTACAATATTACTTCATAGTTTTTGGGTCAAGGTCATTGATGATTATGACAACTTTGAGATACATTATTGTACTACTTACAGCCTTGAGGTCAAGGTTACCATTCTCCATGGCCCAGCACATACAGCCCCACACAGCAGGCACAAGACTGTTGGTCACCATACCGACATCCTCAACTACCTGGCCCAATAATTCCCTGAAGTAGACATTTATACTATATATCCACTTCGCCTTATAATTTTCTACCGTAGACAAAACACTTTTATAATATCTATGCTTGTGAGAGATTTCAACATAGGTTCCTGTGTTATTCAGGTAGATACCAGATATGTAGGGTGATTGTGCTATTGAGATATTAATTACAACCATATGATAATGGAAATATTGATTTGGTTACTTTCAACCAGTTTACCCTTTCATCAGCTTCTTCAGCACTAAAAACTTTCACTATGATGCTGTTCTGATTGATGATATCCCAATCTACTTTTGACTTTATTTCTGATCTGAGCCTTTCTTCATATCAACCAATTTAAAATTTGCTGTGATTCATTTTAAACAATGTGTGTACTGTGGTCCAAACTTACGTGATGTTGACTTGGAGCAGTTCACATGTCTCTACAGTACAAACTTCTATGGCAGCTGGTGACAGTCTAACGTCTTTATCATTGGACGGACTGGACTGTTACAAACAGATATATAGTTAAACCTTAATCTACTGAAGAAAGAACTATTATGTCTAAACATCAAGATGTCACCACTTCATTTTAAAGAATGATATTGTAATCTACAAAATATTCTCAAAATGATATATCAATGTATTGGAAGTATCATTTAATACCTTCTATTTACTGCAACAGAACAAAAGTTATTACATAACTGGCCATGACCCCTTTAGACATGTCATAAATATGGTAAGACAAGTGTGTAGTAACATTATTGTGATGTCACATGTAGTTATGATGTCGCATGATTGTCTCAGTAGAGGAAACATCACATCAGAACTAGATTTCTAAAGGTGTTTTTTTTATATATAAACAAAATTAAAAGTTTTACATACATTTCCAATCAGAAAAGTTATATGATAAACACATGCAGAATCTTATACTTATGGCATTTTGTAGCTATTTAGCTGTACAGAAAAAAAAGAATCTTCCATAAATGGCTATGTGGTATGAAATCTAATATAAACTAGTTTAAACAAGAGTTATGTGTAATTATAAAGTTTGGTTAGATTGGATTTATAATTTTTGAGAAACAGAGATAAACACAAAACTTTAAAGTGAAATGTTGACGACAATGCTGCCGCTACCGGCAAAGTAACACCATAGTATCGCCTTTGTAAACTATTGTCGCGGGCAATACAAAAATCATTTGATATTTCACTTGCCCAAAGGCTTGTGACAAATTGAAGTTGTTTAATTAATTTTATATCACAAAGCTTATCACCACTCATTAAGATCTTCTGTTTTACAATAGCTACAATATGTCTCATTGATTATGGCTTCATAATATACCTCAGTAGGATCGACGAGACTTTGCTGAACATGGTCCTCTCTTGCACTGAAGCGAACTAGGACTTCATTAATATCTCCATCTGTACTATAAAGCCTTTCATTCAGTTTCACTAAATCTGAAACCCAAACAAAGATTCAAATAAGTGAAAACAAATTGAAGTGACAAGACCTACCTGACATATGCGTAGGGGAACCAAAACAAAGAAATAAGCAACTGATAATTAGAGTAATGAAAATAAATTGTAAAGATCTTTTAATGTTCTCTTTTATCTCATTAATTTTAGTCAGAATTGGCAACAAACCTGCAATGGTGTATATGAGGCTAGATAGGAGGGTGTGGTAGAAATTGCTGTCTTTCCATTTGACAAGCTGTAACAGAGCTACTATCACAGAGAGACATTTTTGATGAAGTTGGAAGCACTGACTATGACCCAACAACCGCAGCAGTTTGGTAAGGCACCAGGTTGTGAAGGCTGAAACATACATTGATAACATAGATAACATGCAAGAGCACAACATTTAATAATGTGGTAGTTCTTTTTTCAAAATTTACCTGAAGCCAATCTATTTTGTCAGGATTATCAACTTTCTGAAAACAAAAAGAATTTCTTCACTAACATCAAAGATGCTACATTGGATGCTGACAGAACAAAATAAAAAGTTATAATTCAGATTATGTATGATTGTCTAAGGAAAGTCAGATGGAATAGTTTTATAGATAATATCAAAGGTTTGGACATTACGGAAGCCTATTAGGCTCGCATAGTAAAATGTTTTCCAGGATAAGGAAAATCTACCATATACTTAAGTGGAGGCCACCAAATCACCTATCTGGCGGCTGCTACTTAAGGTTGTATTCTTCTGAGGTTTCAGTCCCGTTGAAGTCTCGTTTCAACATAGATCAAAGAAGTTATGAGATTTTCAAATATAATTTATCAATATCTGTAGCAAGTTGCCAGATGCAAATTTTGTCAAAAAATTACATTTCTATTTTTAGTAGATTTTTTAATACGGGGATTTTAAGAAATGGCCCATTTGGCGGCCATTTTGAAATTGTGTCTTTTTTCGCTTCAAGTAGAGCCACAGTTTTACCATTTTTTACTGAAATTGTTTTTACTTAAATCATCACTGCGCCAGCATTTTTAGCTGTATTTAGCTCATTTTTGCTGCAAATCGTTACTAGGTTCGTAGTAATTGAAATATTGAGCATTAATATGTGAAACGATACACTTTTGTGACTTTATTTTTACATTTAATGGTAATTTGGGCACTTTTAGTTTTTACTCTAAAATACTGAAAAATAACAAAAATTCAAATGGGGCAAAAAAGTAAGCACACGGACCCCCAATTTTTCTTCCTGATTTAGAAAGAACAACCGTTTCCCTATTGATATGCAAAATATTAACAAAAGTTTAATACCAAAACTTTTTCTATAAAGGGTTAAATTTGGCAAAAATGGCTGAAAATGGTGCATTTTGTAGCACAAAATTAAGGAGTAGGGGTAGCATATATTGTTATTCTGAGAAAAAATATTAGTCTAATTGATCAAAACTGGTATATTTTTGAAGAAGACTATTAGAAAATGAATTCTACAAGCATTCATACATATCAAACACCTCATTAGGAAATTATGGCTTTAATTTCTATCTTATATGGTCAAAACGGCAAAATTCCCATAAAATCCAATATTTTGTCAACTAGATATCTTTGAGTGACAAAAGCTCAAAAACGAGCACACGGACATATGTTTATTCTTCCATTTTCTTTTATGGTATGAACTCCTTTTTCCAAAAATCTATATGAGAAAAAAAGTTTAATACAAGAAAATTTTGACTTCTCAGAGGTGTACATCCTTAATTAATCCTTAGACTGCTGTAATGGTTTGTATAGTAATGTCTCTCAGTGCTGCATTTATTTTGTAAAATCCAGGGAAATGATAACTTAATCATAAAATTATAAATGAGTATATCTTGAAAACTATTTGCATTATGTGAATAAAAGTTATATGAAAGTTGTTTGTTATTGCCTGTAGTTTGTATTGATGCTGTTTATTCCGCAAATATACTTCTCGTTTAGCATACCGGTAACAATACAGGTAACTAAATGTAAATATTTTAGGTTGTGTCAAATAATAACAATAAAATTCAATTAAAATAATGAAATAAAACCAATTTAATTGTGTAACCTTAGTATTAAGAAGCATATGACTTCATTTGGTTATTAAGTCTTTGAAAAAATCCAGGTAAAAACTTCTAAAACTAATTAATATTCACAAACGAAATCTTGATAATTGTTCAACATGTCGGTCATTGATGGTAAACATTGTGTAGATAATACATATAAATTTGTTTGAACAACTTCATTTTCTATACTGTAATCATCCAAAAATATTCATGTTATGCATTAATTTCAACTCGCCTATGAACGGAGCATTGTCAAAGCCAATCTCGTCGTCTGTCAATACGGCAGCCGGCCGTGTGAGGGGCTGCCTCATGTTCTGTGTTGGCAGCGGGCACACACTTATTTATAGGAGAAATTAAAATAATGTTGCCTTCTATTGGAAACCAATCTAAAGTATCTGACCCTTTAAATTTACTTTCAACTTCTGACACATTGCTAGCAAAGAACTGTTGTACATGTTCTTCATCACTTCGATCTATCGGAGCGGCCATTTTGATGAGTCAGTATACCATTCGAATTCCCTCCACACCTGTGGTTATTTTTAGCATATAGTCCCGAGAATATAGAATGTAATGACATTAGAACCAATGGCAAGCATCATACTTTCATTTTCAATCATAATTTTAGCAACAGGCCTCGGAGATTTGACGATCGGACCGCCAGTTGAAAACTCAGAGTCAAAAAACGTCTTTTTATGCGTGTAGCAGTGAGGGTCATTTAAACCAATGCGTAAATAGTCACGTGTAGCAGTCTAAGGGTTAAATGGCAGTCATCACTAAACTTTTCTGGCAGTTGCCATATAAATATCTGCCAGAAATTTAAGTGGCATGCACCATTTAATTATATGGCTGACATTCTGGACAACAAATAAAATGTTTTTGTTGTCCTGAAACATGTGAGTTTTGATACGCTTCTGTAGTACATAATTAACATTTTGTAAATGTTTAGTCCTAAGACTTTTTACCATAAGAGAGTTCCTCCTTGCTGCCAGTCTGTGATGATGATGCCTGGTGGTGAGGATCATCAGATGGAGGGCTGCTTGGAGTGTACAGGAAGATATCCGAGTGTTCCTCCACCAACCATCCGAACACTTGTAGAATCATGAAGCACTCATTGGACTGGTCTGAACACTGCTGTAGTGAAACTCCAACTGAAGATCAAAAAGATTATCATGGTACTAGTGTACTTATTATGTAATCACTAACAATACTGACATAATGAAAGGAACAAGAATTTTCAAAAGAATGTTAAACTCACTTGTATTGATATCTGTTAGGAAATTTTCCAATGAATCTGATAGTAATGTCTTCACTTTATATATAGGCTGGCCTCCCTCTCTGACACTGAAATGGGAACAAAAATCGATTATTTACTTAATATAAGTAATTCATATTACAATACATGTAATTATATAAGACAGTTTGAGAAGAGTTTGGTGTTTTGATGTGTATTTATCTGTGATTTTAGAGGAAATTTTGGGTTGAATTAAAGGTGCATGTAAATACCAAAATCAGTTTTAATTTTTGAAATTTAGCTATAGGTGTAAAACAAGTTTAATAATTTTGTAGTCTTAAACACTTATCATTTTTCGAATAATTTGAAAAGAATAAATTTAATTTGTATACTTAAAGTGAATAGTCGGGCAAAGAAAACCAGTCTAAATGCGTTCATTGGCCTTCCAAAAGTTCTCACATATTAATATGACGGTCAAGTTCTGCTTAGTTTCCCAGTTCTGACCATTAAAGTAAAGAAAAGTTGAAAGCATTGAAAGCGAGGCTGCGTGGAAATGTAACCACGGACAAAGTGAGCCGGGAGGACGTTTTAGAATTTTTATACTTTAAATTAATTTCTTTGTACGCAGACAGATTTTGACGAGAGATTTTATTTTTCCATTTCATAAGAAATTAAACTGGATACATTCGCACCATTTTTACCAACTTTAGCCATCCTTGCCTGACTGTTCACTTTAAAACATAGGTTTTCTTACTTAGGTTTCCTTTGGTTGTAACTCCATCATATCAACAGAAATGATCTAATGTTGCAAATGTTATTGATAAACTTTTAATTTCTGTTTTGGATGTTTTTCGCAGTTGGCCTTTAATGAAGAGGGGCGATTGTAGTTTGTTTGTTTTGCTGTCGGTTTTTTTTTACCTGTTTGGTAGATTTTTTTTTATAACTACTGTATAGTATATACAGTATTGATAACTGACTATAGTTTACCAACATAAAAGGTTCTGACTGATTTCAAAACAATGTCCTATGAAGGTTTGAACTCCAACAACTCCTAAATATTTACTTAAATTAAAGGATCAACGTGCCTGCCACATATTAAGTCACCAAAAAAGATAAGAATTTAGTAAGTGATATTTACACATAATCAAACATTTTAAAAAAATCTCAAAACATGAAGTTACTGTAGGTCTATAAGTATTCAGGTGGCAGGTTGATTGATAAACTGGGGAGATCGATCGAGTGACTGATCTTACCTTTCTATAAGCTCCATTATTACAGCGATGTTTTTTCGCGACATCTTGGTGCGTTTTAATGCTTAATCTTGATAAAATGATGGTCTACTGTATACATCTATAACAGCTCAACACTCCTATCTGCTGTCATCAATCCGACCTCACCAATCCTGCAATCTGCAATGAAAATTAAGTTAGAAAAATTCCAGTAAATTTGGTAATCAAATAAGTTTATTTTGAGAATGTACTTCTAAAATAATGTGATGTAGATACCATTCATAATATTCAATGGTCGTGAGATTAGTTAGGGGAATGAATTAAGCTTTCTGTCTGTGATATTATTATTTTTCTCTGCTGGTCATTTGGAATAGCAAACCCACAAGTTTTATTAGCCTACTATTCAATTACTTGTCCAAATTAAATATACAGCCGTTTTGCTTCAGCACTTCAGGCATGATCAGTTTACAATTTCGACCCAAATTACAATCTGGATGCATTCCTAAACGCAAATTTTCTTAAATCGATGAATCCAGACCAAGATAATCTCATAAATAATGCACTCAAAATGTGTTGAAAAATGCAATTGACCACCGCTCTTGTTAATATTTACCGATTTTAATCGGATTGGGAGCCACTAATCCAGCTGTAAAATTACTGTTTGTGGGCATCGGCCTGGTGCTTAAAGTCGCAGACTGAGTTTGTAAACAAACCTCTGTCAGTCTATTTACAAAATCACGTTTCCTCCATTTTATTTCGCGCTTTAATCTCTCTCTCATTGACGCTTGAATTAAGATAGACAAATCATTATCGACTACATTAACCTGATTACAATGCAAAAAGAAAATCGAAAGTTGCAAAGTTGATCTAGGACTAAGGTGAAATGTAGACAAACATCTTTTGGAAATATTTGTACCCCTATGTGTATATTCGAAAACACATGCGTGTAATAAACAAGTGAATTGTAGGCCTCCTTTTTCCGATTTCGCGTAGTATGGTACGGTAAACCTTCCACAAGTTCGAACATATTAAATATTTTAAGATGAACAAACATTGGCTAAACATCTTAGGCGTTCATGGACAAAAATATGAAAAAAATACCATTTATCATCTACTTTGTCCCTACCTTTTCTACTCCTTAGTCAAAGTAGAGCTCTCTCTCTTCATCTTTTACTCACAGGGATCTGCCCCCCCCCCCCCCCCCCGTTCCCCAGGACGGGGGGGCAAACATGTCTTTTTGCCCCCCCATTTTCGCCGACTGAAATGTTCTAAAAATGCATATTTGAAAGAAAAAAGAGTCCTCCTGCATAATTTTCGTACTTCATTCTAAAAAAATTTTCGCTGCGCGACGCATTTCCTAAAACGTTCAAGCACATATAATGTTCAAACCTTTAATAGTAGTAATTCAATACACATGGACTACACTAAAAATGTCCATTAAGGGATTCTACGTACTGCATTTGTATTTCAAAAATGTCTCTTAAAAGATTACTTTGTTTATATGTCTTAGCAAGACAATTAATTCATTATTATTTTGAGTTACAAAACAATGTGCCGATGGTGTGAAGCCGGTATGTTCAGATCGAGCAGGGCTGCACAATGATATGACGACACAATTATCATTTTTAAATGCAGGTTACATTAAATCGCAAAATTACCATGGTAAAAACGCTTTAATATCATTAAAATACATCGTTAAACTTTCTAACATCGTATTTTTTTTTCCGGGGGAGACCCCCGGACCCCCCAAACTCCAAAATCTCGCGCCTTCGGACGCTCGCAAATTCATCAAAATGCATTGTAAAACTCATCTTAGCCATTCTAAATCGTAATATTTTTCCCGGGAAAGACCCCCGAACCCCCATAACACCAAAATCTCGCGCTTTCGGGCGCTCGCGAAATCATCAAAATACACTGTAAAATTCATCTCAGCCATTCTAAATCGTAATATTTTTCCCCGGGGTCGACCCCCAGACCCCAAAATCTCGCGCATTCGGCGCTCACACGCTAATTTGGCCAGTTTTCGTTAATTTCCTTTTAGCGACCCCACTGTCTATAAATGTGTACAAGGATTATATTTAATGATATATGAAAAAAGTATATAAAGTATATATTTTGCCCCCCCCATTACGTTTCATCTTCCTACGCCACTGAGAGCTGTCGTATTTTTTTAACGAAAATTTAAGACATATCATGCCTCGAAATATTCGTTCTAAAAGCAAGCAATAAACGTTGTTGTGAAATTTAATAAACTTTACATTGGTGTTTCGTTTGACTCGATAAGATAATTATTTGTTGAGAAAAATGTTTTTTTTTTATTCCTGGTTCATAGGCGTCTCGCGTGGTGTTTAGTAATGTAAAGAGACAGTCACGAATCCTTCTCACTTATAAATCCTTGGTAGTGCTTACATAAACTTATAAATAAGGTTTGATCAATAAATGATATGAAATGATTTAAGGGAAAAAAAAACCCAACGTCACAATGTTTTATTTCGCACCTGAAATTTTGTTCATGACAATTGTTGTTATTTTGGACAGAGATTATATATAATTGGGACAAGTAACTAGGGTTGTTCTCGCGATATCACGTACCCACCTATTGTTATCGATTAGGATTGAAAACTGAAGGTCATGTATCCCATATTTCAAAATTTTAAGTGTTCCATTTTGAAGCGTTCTAATCATGGGTAACGTAACTATAGGTTAGCGTCACATTCAGATGTATTTTTCCTCGATCTCTTCAGACCAATTTATGTTTCCATCTTCAATCTTCATCATCATTGAAATATTCGTTATGGAAAATATTATTTATATCAAGGATTTACGTCCTTGTTTATATTTTTCAGTATATTGATGTAATCTGTGTATCTCTTATTTCAAATAAAAATATTTATAATTAAATTTTACTTTCGTTCACATGTGCGCGCATTTTTGTTTTCATAAAGATTTTATTATAGATGCCTTAGTAATATTCTCCGAAGACAAGATGTTATATTACTACCAAGACATGCTGTCAGGTTAAAACCAACGCCTGTGATTTCGTTTCGAGCGGGGCAGGGGGAGACAAAATAAAAGTCAAGGGAGATAATCCTGACACCACGAGGACTGTACGCGGCGCTTGGTCCTTGTGTTTCTTTTAGGCCTAATGGGTCGTCATTTTTAGAATGGGTCATCATGTTAGAATAGAGTCGTATGTTGAATGATAGGCTATTTTCAAATAAATTTTCTGACACTAAGGCCGTTTTCGATTATACGGTTTGACTTGTTGGACCTAGTTGTTCGTTTTATTAATTAAAGACGAACCTGGGGAATTTTCATTGTTTTCAGACGAGCCTAAGCAAAGCCCTCAGAGGCCTGTATCAAAATCTGCAGGTCCGTCAAGATTCATACTTGAAATAATGACTTTAATCAATGGTCGAACCGGTTGTTCCGAATAAACGAAAACGGCCTTAATTTCTTTGAAAACCGGAAGTGGGTGTTAATTTGTTGCACGTGTTCGCGCGAGAATTGGAGACCGAGAAGGAATGAAATCATTGATGTAGAAAGAATCCGTCACATTAGGAGATCATATTGTCATTGATTGTAAGTACATTAACTAAGCTTGTCACGTGTAACTTTATTTAAAATACTAGGAAGTTGTCAATGATATGAGTTACAAATGGACCTAGTAACTATTAATACAATAGACAAGGGCCGTTTTCGATTATGTGCTTTGCTAGTTGTTCGTTTATGAATAAAGACGGACCTGTGGATTTTTTATCGCTTTCAGACGATCCTTGACAAAGCTCTCACAGGCCTGTATCATAAACTGCAGGTCCATCAGGATTTATACTTGAAATCATGACTTTTACAAACGGTCGAATCGGTTGTTCCGAATAAACGAAAACGGCCTAGTATTCCGAACAGGTAAGCGGCCAGACCGGGATTCGAACACGGGACCCTCAGAACACTAGCCGAGTGCTCTACCGACTGATAGGTACCTGGTCACCGATGATCGACCCAGTCCAATCCCGCTACACTCCTCCCTCCTTTCTCGAAGTCTTTGCCCCCGAAGACATACGAGACCCTTCCAAACACCACCACCGTGGGTTATTTAGTTAGGCGCCAATTCTGTAACAGGAGAGGAGAAAATGTAGCGGCCAGACGGGAATTCGAACCCGGGACCTTCAGAACACCAGCCGAGTGCTCTACAGACTGAGCTACCTGGTCACCGATGATCGACCCAGTCCAATCCTGCTACACTCCTCCCTCCTTTTTTGAAGTCTTTGCCCCCGAAGACATATAAGACCCTTCCAAACAACCGTGTGTTATTTATTTGGGCACCAATTCTGGGACTCTCTGAACACTAGCCGAGTGCTCTACAGACTGAGCAACCTGGTCACCAATGATTGACCCAGTCCAATCCTGCTACACTATTTAAACCATTAAGAAGAAGAAAAAGAAGAAGACTAAGCTTACACTATTATGTAACATATATAAGCTTATACTTCACGTTAACGTCAATGTTAGTTTTCACCGTTTCAGCATGCTTTGCTACAACTATCTGATTACATTTGTTGGATGACAACATTGCTGCGTTCTAAAACCCACTAAGGACTGATAGGTATAATGAATAAGTAGGCCTAATTATCTGGCAAATTAAAAAAAAATTAATTTTATTAACAGTCGGTCAGACCTGTATTAGCGGCCACTGATTAGGGACTAACAAATTTGTGTCGGAGGCAGGTATGTAGCTCAGCTACTTAAACCAGGTGGGATAAAAAAATAACTTAATGACAGTAAAGGTACACACAGATTTCTATTTAGATTAAAAATGCAAAGAAGTAACATAGTATACATTTGTACCTCGATGCTTCAGGGGTTACTATCACCAACCTTATATCCACCCCTGGACTATCTCATAATAAAACTAGAGACCGTTCAGGAGAAAAAAGACTGACTCATCACAGGCCTACAGAGACTTCCTTTGAAGATTACAGTGAGATTGACACCTAACTTCAAAGCTACGCAGTCAACCACAGTGAACCATAATAACAAAACTTTTGATGTATATCAAAGGACCACATTACCTACATGTCTTCTGTTGCTTTCAGTTTTACTGTGAGATAGTCCAGGGGTGGATAGGAGTATATATTCATGCGTTTTAATGGAACAATTACCTGTTACAATCATTATCATAAAAAATCACAAATATGTATAAAATATGCTGAAGATACTGGCATCAACATATCTGTAAAAAACTTTTCTTAGTTGAATAGTCAAGGTGTTTTTGATTTAGTTGGAATTTTGGTACTGAAGTAATTCATACTAATTTTTTTGTGTCTTCATGAATGTATACACTTTAGATGAAATATACACATGATTACTAAATTCACTATATTCTAAGTTGCAAGAAATAAAAGAAATCTTATTTTACCATTTTCCTTTATAGTTTACATATTTTTTCACAGAAAAAAATCACCTGGGTTTACTTAGTTTGAAAGCTGAATCAATTTGGGAACACCAACAATGCCTCACTTGAATTTTTGAATGTCAAAATAAATATACCCTGATTCTGTGATTCAAAGGCAAATTTATAGCTTTAAAAACATATGATAAAATTGCATACCAGTAGGATTATCAGAACAGAAAACCACCTATATGAGGTTATAGGTTTAAGCACGGTGTGCACGTGAGAAATGGCCTGTATATTGTGATCCCTGTGTTATCTTTCACAGGGTGGGTGGGTGTTTTGTTCGTGTACATGAGGAAGATAGTTTCTATGCCCAACTCCGTAGGTATGAGAGATAATATTTAGTCCAAAGTGCACTCAATCCCAGTCATATAAACAGTCTGGGATCTATCGGGTGTTGACCAGCTTCTGTACAGGTTTATACAGCTACTCTGAAAATGACCAGTGGTCAACTCGAGACACCTAAAGCTATGAGGATATTCAGATATTGGAAGTGACATGATTATCGTAAACCTTGTCTAAGATTTGAAAGCTACATTTACAATCAGGAGAAATAGTGTACAATTAACATCTAAATATTTACAACTGATTATGATTGTGTCATACATACAACTGTTACGTTAACTGAACAGTTTAGATAAATAGTTCTGTATTAATTTTCTATTGCATAATAATTACGAGACTTTGAGGGATTATAATTTGTGCTTTCACAAAAGGACATTTCATATTTCCATAGTACAGCAGGTATGTATATGTATTGCGTAGAATAATTATGTGAAATGATATCTGTTTAGATGAACCTACAACTGTAAATATAAACCTCTCCATTGGAACATATTGAAGTTAAAATACAGTTACTGTATCTAGTATTATATAATCAAGAAGACTTGATTTTGTGTGGCTGTTTTACGTCTAAAATCATAAGTATGAACAGCTTGGGTCATTTGAGGACATGTCTGATGTGGGAGATTGAGGAATATAACTTGAACCTTGGTGTGGTAAAAAGACTCACAAGTACCTCACATGGGTTTTAATTCACAACATAGAGATGAAGGGCTAGTTGTGAAATGCTACGACAACTAGATCACAGCTACAATGACTCATGAAAATTAATAGATTAAGATGTTAAATTTAATACTACACTTTATCCAATATTTGCTCAGGGTGTTTAGAAAATTAATCAAATATGGGGACACTTGATAGAACCAAATTTGGACTAGTTTTTCATTAAATCATTGCACAATTAGTTTTTAAAAGAAATCCGTAAAGAGATGTACACCGTTTTCATATTGTCAGTCTGCATTAAATGAAAGGTAAATGAAATTGAGGCCTCTAAAAGGGAGAATGGCACTTATAGAGATTTGGGGGGGGGGGGGGGTTGCTTATTGTATAGGAATATGGTATCAATTATAGAGATTTGGGGGGGGGGTTGCTTATTGTATAGGAATATGGTATCTATTAAACAGTGATGTATAACAAGTGTTTGGTGTCAGAACTATTACATTGAATTTAGTAAGAATGTGGGTTGGAACATTTGAAACAGTTACAAACTATTTTGCTTTGTGTTTAGCAATAGATAGAGACTGTGAAAGTAAATGCCAAATCTTTTCTTGATTGTTTTTAGATCAATTACTGAAGCTGATTAAAGGTAGAAATTCATTGTGACAGAAACACATTAAAATAAGAGTGATAAATGGATTTTGATAATAAAAAAATTCCTTTTGTTAAAGGGAGGGATCTGTCTGGGCTCTCAGACATATTTCTCTAGATTCCTTAAATTCCTTCAATGATTTCAACTCTAGCTGTTAATGGTGCACAAATTCCATCTTTGCATATTAAAGAGTTAGCTCCATTTAATGCGGGTAGGTCAGGTATCATTGTTAAATGCGGGTAGGTCAGGTATCATTGTTAAATGCGGGTAGGTCAGGTATCATTGTTAAATGCGGGTAGGTCAGGTATCATTGTTAAATGCGGGTAGGTCAGGTATCATTGTTAAATGTGGGTAGGTCAGGTATCATTGTTAAATGCGGGTAGGTCAGGTATCATTGTTAAATGCGGGTAGGTCAGGTATCATTGTTAAATGCGGGTAGGTCAGGTATCATTGTTAAATGCGGGTAGGTCAGGTATCATTGTTAAATGCGGGTAGGTCAGGTATCATTGTTAAATGTGGGTAGGTCAGGTATCATTGTTAAATGGGGGTAGGTCAGGTATCATTGTTAAATGTGGGTAGGTCAGGTATCATTTTAAATGTGGTAGTAGGTCATGTTAATGGGGTAGGTCAGGTATCATTGTTAATATATGGTGGGTAGTCAGGTACATTGTTAGGGTAGGTCAGGTATCATTGTTAAATGTGGGTAGGTCAGGTATCATTGTTAAATGTTAAATAGGTAGGTCATGGGTAGGTCAGGTATCATTGTTAATGTGGGAGGTCAGGTATCATTGTTAAATGTATCAGTTAAATGGTAGGTCAGGTATCATGTAGTGGTAGGTCAGGTATCATTGTTAAATGCGGGTAGGTCAGGTATCATTGTTAAATGCGGGTAGGTCAGGTATCATTGTTAAATGTGGGTAGGTCAGGTATCATTGTTAAATGTGGGTAGGTCAGGTATCATTGTTAAATGTGGGTAGGTCAGGTATCATTGTTAAATGTGGGTAGGTCAGGTATCATTGTTAAATGTGGGTAGGTCAGGTATCATTGTTAAATGTGGGTAGGTCAGGTATCATTGTTAAATGCGGGTAGGTCAGGTATCATTGTTAAATGTGGGTAGGTCAGGTATCATTGTTAAAGTGCGGGGGTAGGTCAGGTATCATTGTTAAATGGGGTAGGTCAGGTATCATTGTTAAATGTGGGTAGGTCAGGTATCATTGTTAAATGTGGGGTAGGTCAGGTATCATTGTTAAATGCGGGTAGGTCAGGTATCATTGTTAAATGCGGGTAGGTCAGGTATCATTGTTAAATGTGGGTAGGTCAGGTATCATTGTTAAATGTGGGTAGGTCAGGTATCATTGTTAAATGTGGGTAGGTCAGGTATCATTGTTAAATGCGGGTAGGTCAGGTATCATTGTTAAATGTGGGTAGGTCAGGTATCATTGTTAAATGTGGGTAGGTCAGGTATCATTGTTAAATGCGGGTAGGTCAGGTATCATTGTTAAATGTGGGTAGGTCAGGTATCATTGTTAAATGCGGGTAGGTCAGGTATCATTGTTAAATGTGGGTAGGTCAGGTATCATTGTTAAATGTGGGTAGGTCAGGTATCATTGTTAAATGTGGGTAGGTCAGGTATCATTGTTAAATGCGGGTAGGTCAGGTATCATTGTTAAATGCGGGTAGGTCAGGTATCATTGTTACATTATTATTTGTGAGCGCAATTCGCGTTGCTTTCTCCAAAAAGTATGACATTACGCTCGCAAACACATGACGTCACAATCAATACCTGCCCGCAAGGGCAGATAACTCTCTTTAATATGCAAATACAGAATAGGGCCTAATAATGTGCTGTATTAATTGAGTTAGTACCCATACATTTATCTTTTCAGACCTACAGACCAGAGATATAACAAAGAATGGCAGACATAGAATCCACGCCTAGTACCACTGGTGTGGAAGATGTCGAGTAAGTATCAATAATGCTTATGATCACATAGATACATACATTAGATTGTTACAATACTGGAGAAATTGTAAGATAACCTAAGGTCATCGTACTTCTGTCGTCATCTGCAGACAGTGCACCGTCAGTAAACTTATCACATGTAAACTTCTTATCAAGTTCCATCTGTAGGAAGGAGCTGAAACTTGCCTGATATTATTATGACATTGTCCCGACCAAATGTCGTTATTTTTTGGTTTGATCTAAAATCGAAGATGGCCACCACAACCACCATCTTGAAAACACATTTTGAACTTTTCTCATGGTCTGCCTGCGGAATTTGTGTTTGTTATTTAATCTGATGATTGATAAGATAAGTAATGTTACTAAGACTGTGATCTTGACACTGTCATCTGAAAATCTTTTAATTGGTTTTATTTCTAAGAATGTACCAGGGCTGGGGTTAACTTGAAAGAAGTTAATAGTCAGAGCTGGCTTTGTATATTTTGACTGACTATATAAGCAAATTAAAAATTGGTCATATTTGATTTGGTTATCTTTCAGAGTTCAGATTGATGATTCAAAAGATACGGAAAACAACAATATATCAGCCCCACCCTCAGAGCCAATTGAAAAAAATGTCAAGGTCATAAATGCAATGGTTACAGATGTAAAAAAGGGTGAGGTCAATGGTACAGTAACAGTGAATGGAGACACCGTTGATGATGTCAAGGTCAACGGAGCCATTAATGGCGACGTCAAGGTCAATGGGGTGTCTAATGGTGAAAATGAAGATATTGCTTCAGAGGTCATAGCTAAAGACACTACTCCAGTAGTCAAGGTTGAAGAGTTTACTCCTATAGAGGTTAAGGAGAAAGATATTTCAGTGGAGGTCAATGTCAAGGATGATGTTCATGCAGAGGTTAAGGTGAATGGATCCTCTATTGGAGGCATAACCAAAAAAGAACCAACACCAAAACGAGGTAATAAGATAGGTAATATTCCTTATTTGTGTAAAGTCTATAATATCAACATTCAAATGAATGGTGATCCTTACATAGGTTTTTCTAACAACATATTTAATGATGTGAACATTTTGCTTCTGGAAGATCATGGGTTAAGATGACACATTAGACAGAAAAAATGAAATTATTTTCTGAAATAACACTAATGCTTTAATATTACCCTAGATATTGATGAGTTGATGCCAGCCACTACACAGTTTACAACACGGAGAGATGAAGCAGTAAGGCTGCAGATGGACGACACAGGACCTGGGGCCATGAAACCCATGACTGTTCCATCAGTGTTCAAAAACACTGCAGACAAGGCCCCTAATGCTATAGCACTTGGTACGAGTCTCAATGACAATCAGTAGGTTTCGGTATTTAGCATTGTATATATGTTTATTAAAGGCCCACTACCATTAGGTCAGTTAATGCTTTGGCTTGTCCTGTCTTATTCCACCATTTTGTCAAATTTTTACCCCGCAAAGCGGGGAGACAAATGGTCATCTCACACTCAAGTCCAGTTGTGTCCATAATGTTACATTTCCTACACTAGGGAGGCAGATACATTTCATCATACTGCACTTTCAGCTCTTGATAAAATGATTGCCTTCTTCTCAACTACAAGTCGCAGTGAATTGAGATTTATCATTAATATTGATCAGGGTGATTTTGGTCACTGTAATCTGTTTCAGACTAGGGGAGACAACTCAGTATAATTCTTTACCATTACAGGTGTGAAGAGAGGAGGAGCCTGGGTGAAGTGGACATACAAACAATACTATAATGATGTCCGCCGGGTAGCCAAGGCTTTTATAAAGGTAGGCAGTAGTATAGATTATTGTTAGCAATTGTACAAAGGAGATTTATAGTGCACTAAGAAGAAATTAAATAGATAAATTAATGCATACAAATTATGTGTAATGAGATTGATACCTTATGTTAGTGTTAACGTAGAAGGAAGTTCGGTTATGTCTTGACTTTGATATCTAGAATAAATTTTTTAAAGGTCAATTTTGTTTTCAAAGTGGTACTAATATATTTTCAGTATAAAACTCCTATTTTCGAGATACAAAAAAATTGTTAGGTTGTACACTGTTCTGACACTTTAGCACCAATCCTCTTTAATTATACACTAATACCAGTCGGGCAAGGATGGCTAAAGTCGGTAAAAAAATGATGTGAACGTATCTAGTATAATTTCTTATGGAATAGAAAAATGAAATTTCTCGTCAAAATCTGTCTGCGTACGTAGAAATTAATTTAAAGTTTAGGAATCCTAAAACGTCCTCCCAGCTGACTATGTCCGTGGTTACATTTCCACGCAGCCTCGCTTTCAATGCTTTCAACTTTTCTTTATTTCGATGGTCAGAACTGGGAAACGTAAGCAGAACTTGACCGTCGTATTAATATGTGAGAGCTTTTGGAAGGCCAATTAATGCATTTAGACTGGTTTTCTTTGCCCGACTATTCACTTTAATTATACACTAATACCAGGACTCCTCTTTTATTGATACATTGTAGCTTGGACTTGAACCTTACCATGGCGTCGGAATTATTGGATTCAACTCCCCTGAATGGTTTATTGCAGATTTAGGAGCCATATTTGCGGGGTAATTATCAAATTATGGTTTTTCAAAACCAGTAATTGTAGCTATCACAGAATTAAGCAGAACCTAAGTCCTCATTATTGTAATAATGAATATTGTGTACACAATTTTTAACTTTTTACTTTGCAAGTGTAATTCAAGTCTGCTTTTATTGTGTAAAAATGGTTAAACTATCCATTGCTTTCTTGCTGCTTATGAGGTGTCACTTTCATCTTTCGTAGATAATTGGTTGGTAAAAATGAGTTTGACATTACAAACAGTAGATAGGCAGTGCAATGTTATAAGACTAATTCACGTACCACTGATACCAGATAATGTTTGTGCGGGACAAGTACAGTGGACAGGGCTCGAATTTTACATTTTTTGCCACTTGCTAAAAATAGCAAGTACCATAAATTTTTACTTGCTAAAATATATTTTTTACTTATATTTAATATCCTATTCACAGTTATGTTACATTTTGAACATTATTTGCCAAATTTTCGTAGGAAATTAGTCAAACTTGATTAGAATTATTAACCTAAGATATAGCATTTTAACATCCATTTCCGTCCTCAATGACCCCCTGGGGGACCAGAGGGGCAGGATCAAACAGGGTCAAAATGATTAAAATTTCAAAAAATACCTCTAAGTTCACAGGTTTGATGGAAACAAATACTCTTCATAGTCTAAAGAGTCAAATTTATAAATCACTGACCAAGTTCAAGGCTCAGCACATAGTGTATATATGTCTTTAATTTGTTTCATTATTTGCTTCATTATATATTCTAACTCAGGTGACCGTTAAGGCCCATGGGCCTCTTGTTGTGTAAAAGTGGTTAAACAATCCATTGCTTTCTTGCTGCTTATGAGGTGTCACTTTCATCTTTTGTAGATAATTGGTTGGTAAAAATGAGTTTGACATTACCTTAATCAAACAGTAGATAGGCAATGCATTGTAATAAGACTAATTCACGTACCACTGATACCCGATAATGTTTGTGACAAGTATCTCCAGTGGAGATGGAACATACTCTTTGTAATCTTCTCGCTGAAATGATGCAAGCGCGGGATATCATTTTTTTTTTACATCATTCCATCAGCAATAGAAACAATAGTCCTGCACAAACTTTATCCAGTATCACGTGGTATGTGAATTAGTATCATTAGACAATTTTAGTATTGACATTAATTCTTAGGTCCGCAACGTCTGTTTCAAACATTTACAAACTCCTATTGAAAACATTGATCAAATGTGTACTTCTGATTGCCGTCACTTTTAACAGGGGGTTTGCGACAGGAATCTACACGACCAACACCCCCGAAGCCTGTCAGTATGTAGCCGCCGATTGTGAAGCTAATATATTGGTCGTTGAGAACAACCAGCAGCTCAAGAAAATCTTAAAAGTGTGGGACAACTTACCTCATCTCAAAGCCATAGTCCAATATGATGGGGAGGTGGCTGAGAGGAGAGATAATATTTACTCGGTAAGGACTGAAACTTTTTATCAGAAATATTGCTGAAACATAGTTGGGAAATATGGGGGCAATTTTAATGTGATTATGTGTACGATTACAAAATTGATATTGTATACTTGTCCGTTTCAGTGGAGTGAGATGCTGGCCTTGGCTGATCAGGTTCAAGATGCAGAGCTTGAAGATAGACTACAGCTTCAGGCCCCAAACAAAGCCTGTACACTGATATATACAGTATGTATGGCTGACAGAGTATAACAGTTCACATTATCACATTTTATCTCTAACATTAAATTATAGTTTACAAGACAAACATTGATTCCCTTTAGAATAAAATTTGAAGGACTCTAGAAATAAATAGATTGATTATTATTATTGATGTTTATCTGTTTTGTAGTCGGGAACAACAGGGAACCCAAAAGGTGTGATGCTGAGTCATGACAATGTATGTATTTCATCATATTAATTTCAAAGTTCTGTTAAGTTTTGGGTACTTTTTAAATGAGAAAATATAAAGTTTAAAATTTAAATAAGTTGATGCATTGCTTTTGCAATCAGATTTTATTTTATATTTGTAAATACTTTATATTAAAGATAGAAATATTTATGTGTATATACTAACATTTATTATATCTTGTGACATCTTACTAACATAACAAATCCTATAGCTGACATGGACTGCAAAATACTTTGGCCGACACCAAGGAGCTGTTTTTCAAAACGAGGTGTTTGTAAGTTATCTGCCCCTGAGTCATGTAGCGGCCCAGATGATTGACCTCCATATCCCAATGGCATACGCTGTGGCTGTGTACTTTGCAGATCGCGATGCTCTCAAGGTTTGTAATGCCATGATTTTCGACTAAACTGTTCTCCTTGCTGTACCATCATACAGTATCGAATGGAAAGTTGCCAGTGATGAATCTATATGTAACTTTACTCTATCATCATTCTCATTTATAGGTATAAAATCTATGAATTAATAGTTCTCTAACTGTCAAACACCCTGGGTATCGCACATGTGATGTTTGGCTTTGATATTGAAAAGATACACATGCATGTGCGAACATAAGGCATAACTACATACCGCCTGGCAATCGTACAGTTTTTAAACATTTGGAAATTTTTATTTGAATGAAAAATGTGAAATGCAGCAGAAATTTTGGTAAGAAAATTTTCTGTTGAATTTCGTCTATTTTATGTAGACATTAAGCTTAAAAAAAGCAGGAAATTCTGTTATGATGTGTGAAGTATCAAGCTGTCTAGAAAATGAGCAATTCCAGCTACAAGCCATGATGGTACAGAAAGGATAGCAGTTAACAGTCAATTATTATACTTTGTTCATTATAGTATCTTGTATCCCTTGACAGTTGGTCTGGACAACACAGAGAGTCGGTGAGGCTCTAAACTGGGGTTTTAATGTGGAAGATCTTGGTGTGAGTTATCTCCCCCTGAGCCATGTAGCAGCACAAATAAATGATATCTACATTCCCCTAGTACATGCTATGAGTGTGTACTTCGCTCAGGCTGATGCTCTGAAGGTTTGACATTCATTCTCAGCATGGACTACCGAGTGGCTCTGCATGTGGGTTAGCGCTAACATGAATTGTTTTGTTTCATTAAAATTTTATGAATATTTATTGCATGGGTTCTTTTATTGTTTAAATGGTATGGTTTGAGAAATAACGCACATTATATTGATAGTTAAAACACACGATTCTGGACACTAAATGTTTCTTTTTGAAGGTCACTTACTGTTTGTCTGGCATGATAACGATTCATATTTAATTTACGTAGATTATGTTAGTGTTCCCAACTCTTTAGGTATGTCTGTTGATTTTTTTACATGTGGATGTTGCGCGGTGGTAAAAAGCGCAGGTATTTTTCACTAATTGATTGGGTGCCGTAGATCTTGAGTCTAAGGCCAAGATAGGGCATGAGTCAATAAATTGTCATCCTTTGTTAAATTGTGTTTCTTTGATAGGTCATTATTACTTAAATCACAATGTATCATATACACTATGTTAGTATGTATTGTTGATCTAAAGGTTTAATTTGAATTGGGGCCTATATTATGTTCATATACTATGTTCAATAGAAGATATGCATACATAATCATTTAAAAGTTATGCAGTAGTAAAAAAAAAAATTGTCTTTGTATGCTTTTGCATAATATTATGTGTCCTTTCATATTCATAAAATAATCTTAATATAAATTTGAAAAATCTGATTTACGGTAATTACTTCAACTAAATTCCACTTTCAAAACCAGAGCTATAATTTTTAGACTATTATGTATCTCTAGGGATCCCTGAAGGATACCCTGAAGGAGGTCCGTCCCACTGCGTTCCTTGGAGTACCCAGAGTGTGGGAAAAGTTTGCAGAGAAGATACAGGAGAAAAGTCGAGAAGCAAAGGGGATTAAAAAAAAGCTCGGAGCATGGGCTAAAGGGAAAGGCAAAGAAGGTGTTATGGCTAAAATGGAGAAGTAAGATTATAGCTAGGATGACAGCATTGTTTATTATTTTGTACTTTAGTTTTTGCAATTTTCAAAAAAATATTATTTACCATATTCAACCCAAAAAGTGCCCATGGGGTTTAAAAAATGAAAAAATGAAAAGTTGCTTAATAAGACAAAATAGTTTAGGTCTTATCGCTGGTCATTGAAATGAGGCCTCAAAAAAAGGAAGGGCGCTTTAGGGACATAGGCCTTTATTGGTTTGATTACGGTATGTCAAAATGTGGATTGGTTATATGGTAAACCTGGATAAATTAGAAATTCTTGCTGCAAAATTAATATTATTCATACTCTCTTTCTGAGCAAAAATAAAATTTAATAATTATGAAGAGGAACTATTTCATTTTTCAGTCATTCCATGCCTTGGTTTTGGGGTTTAGCCAACTCGTTGCTGATGATGAATTGTTTTGTTTTTCAGTCGTTCCATGCCTTGGTTCTGGGGTTTAGCCAACTCGTAGCTGATGATGAATTGTTTTGTTTTTCAGTCGTTCCATGCCTTGGTTCTGGGGTTTAGCCAACTCGTTGCTGATGATGAATTGTTTTGTTTTTCAGTCGTTCCATGCCTTGGTTCTGGGGTTTAGCCAACTCGTAGCTGATGATGAATTGTTTTGTTTTTCAGTCGTTCCATGTCTTGGTTTTGGGGTTTAGCCAACTCGTAGCTGATGATGAATTGTTTTGTTTTTCAGTCGTTCCATGTCTTGGTTTTGGGGTTTAGCCAACTCGTTGCTGATGATGAATTGTTTTGTTTTTCAGTCGTTCCATGCCTTGGTTCTGGGGTTTAGCCAACTTGTTGCTGATATAATTTTTGTGTTTTCAGTCGTTCCATGCCTTGGTTTGGGGTTTAGCCAACTTGTTGCAGTGTTGGGTTAGCACTGTGCTTGTTATTGTTTGTTTTCAGTACTGTTCCATGTCTTGTTTTGGGGTTTAGCCAACTCGTAGCTGATGATGAATTGTTTTGTTTTTCAGTCGTTCCATGCCTTGGTTTTGGGGTTTAGCCAACTCGTTGCTGATGATGAATTGTTTTGTTTTTCAGTCGTTCCATGCCTTGGTTTTGGGGTTTAGCTAACTCATTGCTGTTCCGACCAGTGAAGAAGGAGATGGGGCTGGATCGGTGTCGGATCTGTGTGTCTGGAGCAGCCCCCATCATGAGAGACACCCTTGAATGTTTCTATAGCTTTGATATTACAGTACTGGAGGTGTACGGCATGAGTGAAAGTACAGGTAATGTACCAATAAAGTTACACAAGGATCTATTTGTAATACATTCATTTTCTGGATAATCTTAGAAATTGTGTTCATATCACCCTCGCAAACCACAGTGTCTAAACTCCACTACACCCTGGGTTTAAGACGGGAATCATCGTTTTATGTCTAAATATATCAACCAATCATAATACTTTCCACTTATGCAGTTTTTTAACTTGGAGAAGGAATCCTCAACATGGTCTACTGTCATTAGAAGATAACTTTCTAATTACCGAGTTTTCTATCCCCTGTTAAAAGTGTTTTTACCGCATTTCAAATGCACTTTTGTTTTCCTTCAGGTCCCCATACTGTTGGTACCAATGACAACTTTAGACTGAGCAGTGTCGGTAAAGAAATTCCAGGGGTACACACCAAACTGGCTGACAAGGACGATGAAGGCAATGGCGAGGTAGTGTACTGTATAGAGTTTAATATTACCGGAGGTTAAATTTCCTGGTTCACTTATTCCTATGATTCTTTAAACTATTGTTCTAAGGTACATATGCGAATTTCTGAATATTTCAGTGGTGTTTAGAATTAGCAGATTTCTATGTAAATGGAACATAGCTCAAATAGACCATCCACGAAACATACCTGCTACACAGTACTTTATAGGTAGTTACCGGCAAAAAGATAGAGTGTATTTCTATAACTCAAGTTTATGCTCATGCATTTGCCTCTGATTAATATGGATTTCTATCATTATTAAGTTGAAAATGCTCAGTAAAGATGTTTGTTGTTAATGTTTGATCTGAACAGTCCCTTTAAAATAACCTCATGTTACCCCTGTTTTCAGGTGTGCATGCAAGGTAGACATGTGTTCATGGGATACTTAAACAATGCGGTAAAGAATGCTGAGGCTTTCGACTCCGATGGCTGGCTACAGACAGGGGACATTGGTAAAAAGGACAAAGACGACTTCCTCTACATCACAGGCCGCAAGAAAGGTAGGTTACTTCCTATCAAACTGAAGATGATGGAAGTAGGGTATAGGAATTAGAGGATATATTTGTAAATATCTTTGAGGTAACAGTTTTAAATTTTGTTCCCCAACATTTATAAGATGAGATATATTATAGCTACTGTATTGATTCTTCTATTTCTGGATTTGTTTCTTTAAGCAATTTTTGTCCATGACTAAGTGTACATAACTGTGTGAAACTTGTGATGTAATTGCTCTAAACAAGAAGTGATGATTGTGCCTTATGTTTTGTCGTTGATTTTGCCATGGTACCATCTGCTGCAAGGACATTTGGCATGAAAATGACCTTGAGTGTGCATATGAATGATAACATTGCAAACAAAGAAGCCAAGCCTGTTTGGATCATTACAGAATAAACAGTTTATATAAGTAATTTCTTTTTTTCTAGAGTTGATCATCACTGCTGGAGGGGAGAATGTTGCCCCTGTACCTGTCGAGGATAATGTGAAGGAAGAACTACCAGTCGTGTCTAACTGTATGCTGATTGGGGACAAACGCAAGTTTCTGTCTATGTTGATCACATTAAAGGTATATAAGTACTTCAGAGAACATTTGTATCTGTTGTCATAGTTACTTATACCATATAATATTTAATGGTAATTCTCACACTGTACAACATAAGTTTGTTTAAATCCTGTTAATTAGATACAAGTATAATGGTTATAAGAACCAATATCTGAGCTCATAAAAAGGTTTGATGTGATGTCGTGGTATCAGACAGTTATTTCAAGATATATGAAGTTATGAACATGTATTGAGCAGAGTTTTCTGCTCTTCTGTTTGGGTATCAGACAGAGTTATCTACTCTTGAGAACATATATCTGGGCAGAGATATCTATCCTTTTGAGCAAGTATAAGACAAGAGTAATCTACTCTTGTGAACAGATTCCACTTGCTTGTGAGGAGTGGCTTTAATTTGTGAGGAATGAAAAAATAATTCTCAAGTATTTAATGATGTTATTTATTCTACATTCAAGATATGCTCTAAGTTACTTCATCATGAAAAAAAGAAAGAAAATATTTACACTATGTTTATATTTCCAAAACACAGAAAAGAAAGCCAAGTGAATTATAAACCATTTCAAAACAGTCCTTGTCTACACACTATTCGATAATTAATGAACCATTAAATACAACTGATCAATGATTTTAGGTAACGGTAGATCCAGACACAGGTGAGCCGACAGACAATCTGACCAGGGAGGCGAAGACTTGGTGTCAGTCTATAGGCAGTGAATCCACAAAGTTGACTGACATCATCAACGATAAAGACACCGTCGTCCTGAACGCTATCCAGGCTGGGATCGACCGCGCCAATAACAAAGCCGTGTCGCGGGCATCAAGGATTGCCAAGTGGTCAGTCCTGCCTCAGGACTTCTCCATTCCTGGAGGTGAACTGGGTAAGTTTAACTGCACCTGTCGGTCAAATCTTGTAGACTTTGATTGATGAAGTATATTGTTGATCTTGGTTAGATTTCTAAATAAAAATTTTATCATAGTTGCAGAGGAATGTCTGAAAGATATTTTCTAGTTATCAGTTCACGAATATACATATATTGATTTCAGGGCCTACATTAAAACTGCGTATATTGATTTCAGGGCCTACATTAAAACTGCGAAGACCTATTGTGAACAAGATCTACCAAAAGACCATTGAATCCTTTTATGCTGAAACATGATTACGGTACTTCAAAGACAACAACCTAGACATGATATTTAACATGCGGGTGGTTCAAAGAAAGGAATAGTTTTCAACATTCCTGGTTGTGAAACAATGATTGGAACATTCCTGGCTGAGAAACAATGAATTGGAACATTCCTGACTGTAAAACAATGAATTGAACATTCTTGACTATAAAACATTGAATTGGAACATTCTTGGCTGTAAAACAATGAATTGGAACATTCCTGAATGTAAAACAATGAATTGGAACATTCCTGACTGTAAAACAATGAATTTGAACATTCCTGAATATAAAACAATGAATTTGAACAATCCTGAATGTAAAACAATGAATTGGAACATTCCTGACTGTAAAACAATGAATTGAACATTCTTGACTATAAAACATTGAATTGGAACATTCTTGACTGTAAAACAATGAATTGGAACATTCCTGACTGTAAAACAATGAATTGGAACATTCCTGACTGTAAAATAATGAATTTGAACATTCCTGAATATAAAACAATGAATTTGAACAATCCTGAATGTAAAACAATGAATTGGAACATTCCTGGCTGTAAAACAATGAATTGGAACATTCCTGACTGTAAAACAATGAATTGGAACATTCCTGACTGTAAAACAATGAATTGGAACATTCCTGACTGTAAAACAATGAATTGGAACATTCCTGATTGTGAACAGGGAGAGAAATATTTCTTGCTTTGGAGCTGGTAACAAAATATGTATGACCATAAAAATCAATTAATACATAATTTTATTTCTGTTGGGTATATTTGAATGAAATATAATCAATTCAGTTCATTATATTTTAACCCAGGGTATTACATGTAGTTTGTATGTACTGGATTTATTCTGCTTTAGTAATATAAGGGGTCAACTGAGTACAGCTTTCAAGTTGCCATGGTTACATCGCAATATTTTTCACAGCGTTTTCTTTTTTGGTTATTGTTCACATCAAATTGTTGTCGTCATTTTGATTTAAGACCAACATGTAAGACATATAATTATAAACTTATTTGCCAATGACAGTAATCTGTTTAATTTCTCTCTGTGAATTGTGTCTGTGATAAGTCATTCCATATATTATGTTGAAACTTATGTATATTACATACTAAGTGCTTTCTTTAGTGCTGCCATACCTGTTTGGTAAGTATGTGCATGAAACTTCAATATTTGTTAATGAAACAAATGAATACACATTGTATCTTTATAGTTACATGTACTGAATTCAACCCAGTGAGTACCAGGGGTGTTTGAAAATTGAGAAAATTGAGGGATCACTTACTGGGACACTTACTGGGACAACCTTTAGACATTCTACAAACTTATCGCACATGATGAACCAAATTCAGATGTTGAAAATAGTAAAATAAAGAAAACCAATCTGTGGAACCTGTCCTATAAAGACCTCTCAAGGTCAAATTGTGTTGAAATGGACCATTTGGGACCTTCAGAAATTGATATTTTGATCTTTGTAAAGTGATCTATGTCAGGTCTTACTCTACATGGAATTCATATTTCCAATTTCCACTTAATAAATATTTAAATTTAAGGTCAAATGAACTTGAGGCCTTGAAAAACAAGGGGGGGGGGGCTTGTTGGGTTGAATGCAGTATATATACTGTGTAATGGATAGCACATTTTTGAAATTGAATGAATATACAAATGTATTTTTTTTCTTTTTTTTGTGTCCTAATTTTCTCAATATATAAGCAGATATTTAAGGAATCTCATTATTTTAATCTGCTTGATATAATTTACATTCATTTATATCTAACAAAATAGCATGTTATTCGCATTTCATCATTTCTTGTTTAGATTACTCTGTAATCAACTTAGATTTTAATTTCTAATTATTTATTTAGTTGTCTTGAAACATATATTGTGAAAGAGCATGAACCCCTGATCATGAAAGGAGGATGACTGGGTTAGATAGATTATGCTTTTCCAAGGGCCTATGCATACACTTTCACAAACATTCCTTAAATTTTAGTAATTCCCTAACTTTAAATTCCACATAGGGAAGTATTACAGAAGTTAAGGAAAAATCTTAAGTTAAGGAACCTTCCTTCAAATCTGTAATGGTTTTGTATTGGGAATATTAAATGAAAGATTGAATGTTATGAGAATATCTCTATCACAATAACATCTGTAAAAGGCAATAATTTCTGAAAATGTCTTAACTCTAAAATTATGTCATAATTTACACAACGGACATGTAAACAATTCTATGCATGCTACCTGGTAATTTCCAGAGAATTGCCCTTGTAAGAGTACAATATCATAGAGGCATCAATCTTATACATTTTCATAAGGAAATTGTGCAATCTTCATCTCATTATATATATAATTATATAACTATGTAATGATTACTACATGTAGTTATGAATATTATGCTTTTCACATCGAATCTAGTTATAAATTATGCATTTCAAATAATGAATTTAGATCTGATCACTTTTTGAGTTATGAACAAAGTACATTGTAGAGTTGTAATGAACAAATAAGTAATTTTGTATTTTGTAAGTTTTTTGACACAAATAAACTTGCAATGCTTCATGAGCATACAGTTGTTGCTTCTTGTAATATCAAATCAATAATGTGAGCATGATCTCATACTTTTGCTTTACCTCATTATTCTTATTTATCACATAACTAGCCTGTCCAGCCATGTCATAAATATCGTAATACACATGTGTAATAACACTAATATGACATCACAGGTAGTTATTATGAAGTTATAATATATATATGACGTCGCATGATTGTCTCAGTAGACGGACCGTAACATCTGAACCGGATTTCTACTGTTTTATATTGTGACGAGGGCTTAAGTTTTACTTACATTTGTATTATTTAAAGTTATTTGATGAATAGAATCTTACACTTGCGACTATGTGATATGAAATTTATCAAACTTGTTAAATAATATGATATACCATTCACCTAAAGGCTCGTGGCATATCAAATTATTGAACTAGTTTGATTAATTTCACATCACAGAGTCACTCATGTAAGATCCTTTATTTACACAACTGTTGAAGGGGCCAATATGCATGTGGTGAAATGTTTGTGTACTGATTACATGTACTTGTGTTGTGTCCCCTTGTGATAGTTGAACTCTCACTTATAGTGCTACTCACTGACACTAACTTAGGTCACTGACACCAGTCAGCAAACTTCATCAGGTCACATTTATGTTTGGTTTATTTTGTTGAATACTTATCAAGAGACAGGATCATTTAAGGTGCCAGATTTAGGTGGTAGAAAGTCACAGTATGCTGATAACCACTCACATCAGGTCTGTGCCTGCCACCTGCCTTTTTCAAACTCAGAACCTGGAGGTGGAGGACGTTGTAGAATGTCAGAACTTTGGTTTGGTTTGTTTAGTTTTATGTCCTATTAACAACCAGGGTCATGTAAGGACGTGCCAGCTTTGTTGGTGAAAGAAAACCAGAGAACCCAGAGGAAAAAACCACTTACAAATGGTCAGTACCTGACAACTGCCCCACATGGAATTTGAACCTGCGACCCAGAGGTGGAAAGCTTGTGGTAATATATTGAGACATCTTAACTACTCGGCCACCGCATTCCTATAAACACAGAATTCAAAGCCTTCCTCACAAGGGTGACCTCTAAACTTGAAGGAAAAAGATGAAGGCAGTGTTGTACCACTGTATCAGATATAAATCTCTGATGGATTTGATATCTATCCGGATTATGTGAACATAAATTTGATAAGGTAAAAGGTGGTGCACTGCTTAAGGTGAGATCATTCTTGCACTAGGCCTAGTCCTTAGTCCTCAACCTCTTAATCTTTAGTTTGAAGAGACACATAATTATCAGGAACTTGGAAGATGGAAGCATTCATATATAGGCCATGCATTTTCCTTAACTATTATTGGTAAAATCTATATAGTGTGGAAACTGACCATTAACTATGATCCATGAAGACTCCTTCTCACTAGTGTAGTCCAGTATGACATTGCACATTGCCTAGTTTGTAATACCAGTGATAAACCTTACAACACCTTCAGGGAATGTTTTATTTGCTTGATTTTAAAATATTAAATCTCTGGTTATTTCTGCAGTGTACTGAAACTTTTAACCTGTGAACTCCGTGATTACCTGTCTTATTCTGTTACACCTATAGCTACACAGTTTTGAACATACTCGGTTCACTGGTATAGATTGTAACACTTAATGCTATGAGCTGTTTATGTGGAACTGAATAGTATTATGGTAAGGAATTCTACTTGTTACTCGACCTTCAACTTTATGTGATCTTTTGTCAAGAGTCAGTCTGAATGGCCTACTTAAATCATGACCCAGGTAGGGTGGGGGGTTAGAATGGCCTACTTAATTATGGCTCAAGTATGGGTGTAAGATGTTGACTGTCTACAAATACCTGTGTCATTGAACTTGTTAAGGTACAGAGGCTTTGTTTGATTATGTCAGGTTCAAAACTTATTCAGTTTTGTTCAGCTTATTAAATATTCATCATGAAAATACAGGGGCATACCCATGTCTGTCTTGCCCTAGCTGTCCTATTCCGTCCTGTTTCGTTATATATATGAAAGTAGAGAATTCTAATTCTTACAGACAGATACAGTGGTAACAAATATGATCTTTGATTCCAGAAAACTGTCTTTTTTAAAACAACCAAATTTACCACTAATAAAAAAAAAAGAGTGTAAACATTACTTGGCACAGAATTTTAAAAATATTGTTATATAGAATGCAATTTTATTTTTGAGTTCAGATACCCATGAATCTAAAAGAAAGAAATAATTGATGACTCCAGGTCTGAAAGGACTACCCTTGGTGGAACTGTATACAAGACTTTGTATCAATAAATCTGGTGTTTTGAGTTGGAATCAGGAATGGTAAACATGTCCTGCTAGCCGACGACACCTGTACACTGGTAACAGTTGAGTAGCAGACGACAAGAAACAATGATTTAAGTTTTGCAGGCATTGGAAGCTAAGTTGCCAGGTGTCGTCCTCTCAATGTAAGGGACTCGTCCATCAATGGGAGTCACTCAAGCGTTACAGGTATACGTCCTATGTGTGGTCGGTGAACCTTGACATCCCATACCTGTACAGGTATTCTGCCTACGGATTGTGTTATGGTGGTAGTAAATGAGAGGTAGAGGATTGTAAAGCTAAGGGCCAGCGGTGAGTATACATGTTTATCTCTTACTCCACAGGTACAAATAATGCTAATGAATCTCTTGTTTTTCAGAGACATCTTCATTTCATTAGAATAATTGCATGCATTTGGCTATAATAAGGAATATTAAGCGTTATATACCACAGTTTGTATATGAAGTCTGCAGACATGTTTGTTATGTGTAGGAAATGTATGTGTATTGCATGTGTTCTGTTTATATATAAAACTGGCAGCTAGATTAATTAGGTTTAACTAAGGCTTTATAAATCTATCCAGTCAAATCCTGACTCTAATATGGCTACCATTAACGCTGGGGCCATTTTGAAATTTAAATTTTAATATGATTACATGGTGGTACCCCAGTCAATAGAAAAAAAATTAATGCAATAATTTGTCAAACATAGAAATTATTCAAATATAACTATGTTTACTGCATATTTGCACTTACAATACATATTACAGATATTTCACTTAGTACTAGTATCCCCTTATGGCTATAAAAAGTTCTCTTACCTGTTGGACCTACTCTGAGTTTCAAATGATTTCCTTCACTATGCATCTAATATTTGACTCAAGTATTTGAATTCATATTCATTGCATAACTATTTATTGCCAGAAAAATCAGCTAAAATCGTGGAAGAAGGGTAATTTACGGAGATGTACTATTTGTAATCTGGATTATATTTTGTGATAAACATAGGTTCTATGGCCTCGGTAACGCTGTATTTAGCTCAGTGTGTACCCCGTCCCACCCACTTTTGACTAAACTCCTCAATTATGTTGTGTTATGAATGGTGATGATCAATCAGGTATTGAAGGAGACCTAGCAGGTTATTTTTCCTACTAGTGTAAGTGATATAAAGTGATGATCACAGTACCTAGGGGGCAGACATGTTTATCTATAGTCATGGTTTATAAGTCTTTACAACTGGGACAATAAAGTCTTCTGCCTCAAGTTGTACAAACTCTCGTAATAACATTCCTCAGAGAGTGATCAGAGACATAAAAACACTGTAGTATCTCTTACTCATAGCAGAGGAGATTTTAGTCATTTGTATGATTGTGAATGACACTCACTGACAAAAATGCTCCTACAAATAAAATAATGCAGGTATTAAATGATAATTACAACAAATATATATAAATGAATTGATGTAAGCACTCATGGTTAGTTGAATGTCTTAATAATAAGAGTGCGCTCAAGGTGCCACACGACCTTGACCATGTAATTAAGTTGGTCACTTTGCCATTCCATGGCTCACAGCAGAAGATTTCTGAAGAATGTCACTTTGCCATTCCAATGTCCACAGCAGAAGAATTTCTGAAGAATGTCACTTTGTCATTCCAATGCCCACAGCAGAAGAATTTCTGAAGAATGTTTAATTAAGCTAAGGAAATGTCATTAAAGAACAATCTTACATGAGTAAATGATCCCCTTAAAAACCTTCATCCAGTTTAAATTTGCAAAATGTATTATTTTCTTAGTCTCAAAGAATTTCTGAATAATGCAAAATGAAGCTTAGTAGGCAAATGTTGTAAAGAAAGAACCTATAAAAGTTTATCACCTTTAAGATTAAGATTATCATAAATCATGTACAACTCGTCTAATTTTTCGTCTCAAAGCTGTTGGTCACCATGTGTACCTCTGTTGATGATTTGATCTGTGTACATGTACTCATGTCCGTCATATATAATTATGGTGTTTTGTATGGACTCTAGTGCCCAGTATACACACATGTATATTTCTAATATCCATAAATGTCAGCATATCTTAGGATGGGAATTGTCTTAAATTCCGTGGTACATCTTGTAACCATATGACAGACAACTTCTTTTTGTATTCTTTTATCCCGAGTAACTGCATTTCAATGTCAGAGATAAAGAGTTGCTTTGCTGGATATGATGAATGTATGGCTGGATAACCTTGGCAGGGATTATAGATTTAGTCTGAGTCTTGTAAGTGTTAAAGTCTGAAAACTTGTGTTTATAAGTGTTGAAGTCTGGAAACTTATCTTGTAAGTGTTAAAGTCTGTAATGTTGTATATAAGTGAATTAATATACATCGGGTTTGGCTTAGTCACTGATTGCCTAATTTGTATAGTAGAAATCGGTCTAGACATTCTGTGAGTCTTACTTGACTAACACACCAATCCTATACCTCTCCTTACGATTTATTTGTATAACATTATACATATTTGTGTAAGAAATTATGACTACCAGACACGACCAATCATAAAACTTAATGACGTCTATAATTATAAATCAGTATATGGTTGTAGTCTATCATAAATAGAAACAGGTTGACAATAATTAATTATAGCTATATGTACAGAACATGTATATGTTATCATGTGGTGTACTTTTTCACCCCTGTCAGAATGAATAATAAATAAGCTGGCCCGACTTGTCTAAATATGATTGTTTTAGGATGAACAATTTCCTATTAGTACAACTTCTATGTATTGCATATGTCATTCTTATGTGATTTGTTATTAAAATGAAATAAAAGCATAAACCTGTATCTTTAAATTATCTCATAAAAATTCATAAATTTTGACTTTAATGGCCCACTACCTATCCGAAACAAAATTTAAAGTTTCTTAAAAACAACAATAACATAAAAAATGTATATTTATGGCTGAAGATGAGGTTACAATACCAGATAAATGCAAGATTCCCTCCGTAATCTATGTTGACAGTGAAGATTAATTTTGCCGTCTGGTGCAGTGATAGTCAAGCAATGGGTAGTAGTTAGGGTGACAGCGGGAAACGTAAGATACCATTTAATCTATTTTAATTAAATTGTTCAGAAGGTGATAACAAATGTTATTACTGTGTTAACGGTAAGATAATAACTTTCTCGGCTCTAAAAAATGATCAATCTTGTTTTACATTTCTTTTTTTATAAACATTAGAGCCATTAGGTAGTGGGCCTTTAAATTTGTATCTACAGGTATTCATAGAGATACTTGAAATACATTAATGATTTATTCTGCTTGGAGTTAATTAGTTAAATTTTCTTTAAATCGAGTCATTATACAGTAGGTTAGGTGTTTTTTCTGTCTTTTTTTGTTTTGTTTGTTTTTTGTTCAATTTGAAAACAAAATTGTCAGCATTACTTTGATACAAGACATTGACATTGAGTTTTCTTTTGAGCGAATTTCGTATACATCTGTATTTGGAATGTGTGAGAGTCCACTTTATCGTGCTATTTGGGACAAATATTTTTATATGAAGGTGTGAAATTACCTGACCTCACCCATAACAGTCACTAAAAAGAAATATAACACCATTTTACCCTGACTATAAAACTGTCTCATGCTTGGTCAGTGTACCCCAGTTACACCATTTTCCGTGTACACCATTTTACCCAGACTATAAAACTGTCTTATGCTTGGTCGGTGTACCCCAGTTACAAAACCTAATATTGTCAGAACTTATAGTGATACAAGCTGAGCAGGTGAGAAGGTTTGAAAAAACTATAAAGTACTTTTAAGGTAAATGTAGTGTTATTTCGTATGTCAATCATTTCTCTAGTGCACAGAATTAACTTGATCAGAAGTATGTTTACATCAAGGATAACCATAGGTCTTATTACTGTCTTTCTGTCACTTAAATGTTGAGCTTTTTGTAAATTTTGACAAGATATGTGGAAAGAATAGATGGAAGCCTTTCAATTAATATCAATGTACCTATTCAAGGCTGTTATGGCATTAAAGTGTAGCAAGGATAAAATATATCTACTGAGAATACATCTGTGGCCAAAACAGTACTCCAACTGGTACATACCAGACACACATTCTACACATATGTAAATGACAAGGAATTCTTCCCTAAACAGTTAAAACAGTTTGTACATGTATTTCAGAATGTGAATTCTTTGTTACTTGATCTTGCATTTATTTAGTTTAGATGCATCATCATTGTAGCTATAATTTAAAAATGAAGAAGGACAAGTGATATTGACTGTATTTACTGTAAGCTTGAGAATGGTTAGTGACAGGTGATGCAGTGGTAATGACTGTATTTACTGTAAGCTTGAGAATGGTTAGTGACAGGTGATGCAGTGATATTGACTGTATTTACTGTAAGCTTGAGAATGGTTAGTGACAGGTGATGCAGTGGTAATGCACTTTACCTAGACTTTGTTTGATTGGACATTTACAAGGTCATTTAAGGGTGGAGGAAAGTCAGAGGACCACCAGACTACGGTCAGTAACAAACCCAGAGATGGAGGGCTTGTGGTAATATGTATAGAGACATCTTAACCACTCGGCCACTGTGGCTCCTTCACCAAGACAGCCATGGTTTGATTCTAATGTGATCGAATGTGATATAAGGCACACCACAATGTGGTCACCTACTTGGCCTCATAGGTTTCCCTTGGTATACTCTTGAAAACTAAGTGTTTCTGGCTGTTCTTGGCTAGCATTTAATGTTCCCTAATTTATAGTCGTGTATGGTATAACCGGTATTATCCTATCCATCTACCTCTTATTGTGTTTAGGTGCCATCTCGCTGGTGAATTTTAAAGTACCAGGTACCTTATGCAAATATCTTAAACTAGGCCATGTTTTGCATTTCTAAAGAAAATTTGGATGTCATACTATCATAGCTGTTTTCCAGCAACTGTGTGAAAAGAGCTGATTTAAATAGAAAAAAATGTGATAGTTCTTTGGGGTTTATTTTTTTCAATTTATTTTTTCGTGTTCAACTGACTCTTAATAAAGATTTTTTTTTATTAGATACTTCAAATGTTAATGCTCATACATGTAATTTATATGAAGTCTATGGGTTCCTGTAGTAAATACTGATTTCACATTTATTATATGTAGTTGATTTATATACAGGTGACCATGAATTTTGAGCAGATTTCAGTGTAGATACTATCAGTGTACTTAGTGATTTGGTCGCCTTCACGCTGGGGGTTTTGTCTCTTTAGTTCAGACTGCAGTGGGTACATTGACCCATAGTGCTACTCTTGCTCCTATTAAGTGAGAAAGAAAAAAGGGATGTCAAATACTAGTATGTCCCATCCTGTCCTATCATATCCTGAGGCGTGTTCAGGATGGCAAGCGCTCGTGAGCGTTAGCGGGCGCTTGCTTCTAAATGGACATGAACAGAGCCCTGTTTAGGGATTTTTTTAAAATACATATTGATTCTGATAATAGTGCCAAAGCAAGTGCACAAGAGACCACCATATTGAATGCGCACCTGAGCACCTGCTGTCGTTCAGAAAATGTCTTGTCGCGTGAGCGCTCGCCATCCTGAACATGCCTCAGATTTCATATGCTTCATAATGTCTGTACATCCCTATGTCTGACTATGAATAATACAATGTCTGTAATAACATTGATATATGTTGTTTTTTCTTGGCATAAAAACAGATAAACAGGTTTCTGGATATTAAAACATAGCAGCTTACAGTGTAACTAATATGTCATCATTGTAAACTTGGCTCTTAATTGTTTTGTTGTGAAGGAAAAGAGCACATAATTGTTAAGTCTGAGCAATCACAGTAGGTAATTTACTCTCACTTATTCTGACAGGTGAAAATACCTAAATATAGCTTGGAAAGATCAGGTTTGACAGGGCCGTCAAGTGTAGTTGGTGTATTGACTTGTATTTGACTATTACCTAGCCTTATGAAAGTGATCAACTTGAATATCATATTGACTTGTATCTGACTATTACCTAGCATTATGAAAGTGATCAACTGGAATATCATATTGACTTGTATCTGACTATTACCTAGCATTATGAAAGTGATCAACTGGAATATCACTAACATTTATATATAATATATGAAAGAACCTGGTGTGTTTATATATAATATATGAAAGAACCTGGTGTGTTTATATATAATATATGAAAGAACCTAGTGTGTTTATATATAATATATGAAAGAACCTAGTGTGTTTATATATAATATATGAAAGAACCTAGTGTGTTTATATATATATATGAAAGAACCTAGTGTGTTTATATATAATATATGAAAGAACCTAGTGTGTTTATATATAATAATACAAAAGAACCTGGTGTGTTTGTGTCAGTATTCTTTAGCGATTTGATGTGTATTACAGCTGTCTATATACATTGATGTATTGCCTGTAGAATATTTCTGGCATACTATATGTTTAAATATGCAATCACACTGAATTTTTCAACCTACTTATTCAATACCACATTTAATAATATGTACATTATTCTCTAAACCATACCATCATATACATGCAGTATGATTACGTAGGTGGGATTTGCAGAAGCACAGGTGTAAAAAGGGTATATTATCCTAATTTTACCTTTTAAATTAGTACTTATTGCATGGTACCTCTGGTCTCTGGTATAGACTTATACAGATGTATATACAGGGTTCAAAGTCTGTTTATGGATAGATCTGCCTGTTATACAAAAGGAAATACCTGACACATATTTGTGGTAGAACTGTAGTGCCACAGTTTTGTGTACCAGTCTGACATTGAACCAAAGTCTGGTTACAATGCTATAACTATTTTACTTGGTTGGAGCAGTGCCAGTGTTATCTGTGTCAATGTTAAATGTTGTCATTACTGTAATCTTAAACTCTTTTTTTTACTATAATAGGGAGAATAAGTGTATACACACATACATAGTCATAAGCACTCCTTTTAAAGTTTTCGTAACAAAGTCCATAAGAATTGAAGTCCCTTTTTTTTCAATAAATTTGTCTCCCAATTATTTTATGTCAAGAGAATTGTCCTTCCTTGGTTTAATGTCAATAGAATTGTCTTCCCTTTGTAGAATTGTCTTCCTTGGTCAATAGAATTGTCTTCCCTTGGTAGAATTGTCTTCCTTAGTCAATAGAATTGTCTCTCCTTGGTAGAATTGTCTTCCTTAGTCAATAGAATTGTCTCTCCTTGGTAGAATTGTCTCCCTTATTTAATAGAATTGTCTTCCCTTGGTAGAATTGTCTTCCTTAGTCAGTAGAATTGTCTCCCTTAGTCAATAGAATTTTCTTCACTTGGTAGAATTGTCTTTCCTAATTAGTCAATAGAATTGTCTTCCCTTGGAAAAATTGTCTTCCCTAATTGGTCAATAGCATTGTCTTCCCTTGGTAGAATTGTCTTTCCTTTGTCAATAGAATTGTCTCCTCTTGGTAGAATTGTCTTCCTTTGGTAGAATTGTCTTCCCTTAGTCAATAGAATTGTCTTCTCTTGGTAGAATTGTCTTCCCTTGGTAGAATTGTCTTCCCTTAGTCAATAGAATGGTCTCCTCTTGGTAGAATTGTCTCCTCTCGGTAGAATTGTCTTCCCTTGGTAGAATTGTCTTCCCTTAGTCAATAGAATTGTCTCCTCTTGGTAGAATTGTCTTCACTTGATAGAATTGTCTTTCCTTGGTCAATAGAATTGTCTTTCCTTGGTAGAATTGTCTCCTTGGTAGAATTGTCTTCCCTTGGCTTCCTGCAAATTTTGCGGATAAAAACAATTAACTGTCCACAATTGATTTTGCTGTTTAAGCATTTAAAATATGTGGTAATTAAATGGATGAAAGATTTAATATAACCGAATTACATAGAGATGACTCATTGCAATGCGATTAGGTCATTTCGGCAAAAACCAAAGGTCAGTAGGGAAGAAGAATATCAAGCATTCTTAGGTAACTGGTAAGGTGTTGTTATTGGCCCTTTACTTTTAAGCTTTTATTGGGGAGGTTTATTAATATATTATATACAGGATCAACCTCTAGTTTCTCGGTCAAATGGGGGCCACAGTGGCTGAGTGGTTAAGATGTCTCGACATATTACCACAAGCTCTCTACCTCTGGGTCGTGAGTTTGAATCCATATGGGGCAGTGGCCAGGAACTGACTGCTAGTCGTTGGCTTTTCACTAGGTACACTGTTTTCCTCCACCAACAAACCTGGCACATCCTTACATGACCTTACTGTTTATAGGATGTTAAACTAATTTATTGGCCCTTTAGTAGAAGTGTTTTTTATTTCGCCCACTCTATTTGATGCTGTTGCTGAATCACTGAAATGAAATTTTCTGTAACTTTCAAATACTTCTACTTACACGCAGTGTTCTCTCTTAAGGATTTTTTCCTGCTGGTCATAAGGACTGGCTGACCCTAAAAGTTACTAGTCCTGACTGAAAGTTACTGGTCCTTACGAAGTTACAATTCATATTACTAGCAAAGTAATA
The DNA here is from genome assembly GCF_041381155.1 of Argopecten irradians. Taxonomy (NCBI): domain Eukaryota; kingdom Metazoa; phylum Mollusca; class Bivalvia; order Pectinida; family Pectinidae; genus Argopecten; species Argopecten irradians. The sequence goes on along the minus strand of NC_091143.1, from coordinate 4,624,451 downwards.
GTTTTACTAACAAAAATATCCAGATTAGTATCATAGGCTCTCAACCAAGTTGAATGAAAGCCAGAATATTACGAAAATTTGTTTTGTACAATTTGAATTTCGATTTTCTACAATTCTACTGCCATCTTTGTTTTGTATATCTTCTATCTGGAAGTTGTCAGTCAAAGGACCAGCTACATGGTAAAAATTGTCTACCCGACTATAAAGTTGTCAGTCACAGGACCAGCTACAATGTACATGGTAAAAATTGTCTACCCGACTATAAAGTTGTCAGTCATGGGTAGACGAACAGGCGTTAATTTCAAACGCTGCTTGTATGATGTACCAATAGAGTGTTCAATAACTCGTGTAATACTATAACACAGACATAAGTAATGGTTATAAGATGTTTCCCATGGACTGTTTACTTAGATATAAACACCACCATTAAAGGCTATTTGACCCCTCGTCACGCATACCTGCTAAAATCCTAGTTATACCTCAGTGGTGTTGAAATCTTTTAACCTTACAAGTATGTGGTGATGGATTTTGTAATTGATGAAGTGGTTTTTGCCTGTTAACATATAATGGCAACACAGACATATGTATCAATCAGTCAGTTTAGTATACATAGATGTGGTGGGTGGGGCCCTAATATCTACAACACATGTAGTTAATTTCCTCCTAGTACAATTAGTGTATAAACAACAATTTTCATTTCGCTCAAACATTTTAGATGGCAGCTTTTTCTTCTATTTATTGTTCAATGAAGTAGCCACCAGCTAATAAAAGTCCCCATGTAATATGTCCAAAGAAGACAATTAACCTAGAAATCTGATAAAACTAGAAATTCAATCTGTTGTGAACCTTCTTGGACGATCCATATATGATCCTGTATCTTTTTACAATCTTATCTTGGAATCCTTAAACCATTGTGTTATTATAGATGTGTCAATACTGCAGAGCCCCTAGCATACAATGTATGTCTGTTTCATTATGTTCTTATCCCATATTCATTCATTTGTAATGTTGAACTTTGTCCACTTATACCGTACAGTCAGTATACAGAACTCTACCCAATAAATGCCCCTATCCACCCTTTTTGTGGCTTTAATTTCACTTCCCTCAAATTAGATACATACTGAAATAGGAAAAAGATGGGTCAAGAGGTCAAGGAATGATTACAGAAAGAACCAGGTCATCAGTTTTCAAAACAAAAATTGTTGACCTAAGACTAAGCTCATTTTTCTATATAACTAACATCATAAAAGTCTTTTTTACCAAAGTGTAACTAACATCATAAGTCTTTTTTACCAAAGTGTAACTAACATCATAAAAGTCTTTTTTACCAAAGTGTAACTAACATCATAAAAGTCTTTTTTACCAAAGTGTAACTAACATCATAAAAGTCTTTTTTACCAGAGTGTAACTAACATCATAAAAGTCTTTTTTACCAAAGTGTAACTAACATCATAAAAGTCTTTTTTACCAAAGTGTAACTAACATCATAAAAGTCTTTTTTTACCAAAGTGTAACTAACATCATAAAAGTCTTTTTTTACCAAAGTGTAACTAACATCATAAAAGTCTTTTTTACCAAAGTGTAACTAACATCATAAAAGTCTTTTTTACCAAAGTGTAACTAACATCATAAAAGTCTTTTTTACCAAAGTGTAACTAACATCATAAAAGTCTTTTTTTACCAAAGTGTAACTAACATCATAAAAGTCTTTTTTACCAAAGTGTAACTAACATCATAAAAGTCTTTTTTACCAAAATGTAACTAACATCATAAAAGTCTTTTTTACCAAAGTGTAACTAACATCATAAAAGTCTTTTTTACCAAAGTGTAACTAACATCATAAAAGTGTTAAGACTAAGCTCATTTTTCTATATAACTAACATCATAAAAGTCTTTTTTACCAAAGTGTAACTAACATCATAAAAGTCTTTTTTACCAAAGTGTATTTTGAGCAATCGGAGCCAGGTCCGTTTTGCTGGTGTGCCAGTAATTTTTGAATACATTTGTATGTCCCTGACAGTTCAGTGGGATCGCACTTTAAAATGACTTGCTGTATGGATCCATTCTATAAGAACTTTCTTTAAGGTAGCTTTCTTATTTGAATTGTTTAAAAACAATACATATTTAACATGACCTTTGAACTGGCAGTTCATTCTATAGCATCAATGTAAGTAAGTCTCTGTATAAGGGATTGTCTTGACCCTTGGTCATAAAGGAAGAATATGGGTATAGGATGTGGACCACGACTTACTCATATGTTTGTGGCCACATTTAACCCTGTGGTTATAACATGTTGTTCCTTTGTAATAAACACGACATAAAAGTTTGTTGATGACGGTAGTGATAAACATCAATAAAAGTCTGACCTAACTCGTACATGTTACACTGCTGTAAACAGGGGTTAGATCTATCTTAATGGTAAATTATAAATCTATTATTGAATACTGTATTTGACTCAATACTAATAAGGGTCCCACCCCTATAAGAACTCCGTCTCACTTGCCTACCTAAAATTAAAATCAAACTGAAAATATGAAAACTTTATTTGGATATTAAGCCTCGTGCCTGATTTTCAAGTAAAAAGAAAGCCACAGTTATATAACAGTTTCTTTATTTAATTTCCTTTGTATATTACTGTATGGTTCACTTTAAATTTCCAAAAAAGTTGTCCAAATTTGGTTTTATCATTTAGCGCACTGGGAGCATATTGGGTCTAATACTTATTGATGCCGAGGTATTGATGTGAACATATTCATGTTATAATTTATAAATTTTGTTTGATTTTGTTTCATATACATTAAATAATTCATGAACTTTAAAAAAATGCAGAAAAGAAATTAAAGGATAATTAGTTATAAACAAACTTGCAAAACAAATTATTTGATTATGGCAGTTTTTTCTCTACATTATTTTCCTTCTGATTTTTAGATTAGTAATTCTATTTTCACTTTGCCCATTTGCCCACAGTCATATGACCTCATTTTTTAGTTTGAATATGTCAAATGAATATGTCAAACTTTTGGGTTATTTTTTGTTTTATGTTGTGTCTACACTTTCATCAAATAATATTTTTGTTTTCTTTTTTCTAAGTAAGTTTGAATAGTAGTTATCTCTAAAATAATATCACCTATTCTATTTAATTTCATGATGAATATATAATACTCCTTAATCCATAATAAATTAGATGTACTTTACATGTTATGATATACAATTTCTGTAGAAATAATCAATTGATACATAATATCTTTCTACCAAGCCTAACCGGAAGTAATAGAAGAAGACTGATATAGGCATTGCGCCTGTTGTCTAATTCTTTTAACAATACCTTGTAATTTTCTTTATATTTGTATTGTTAATAAAATATTTCTGAAATGAAATGACATCGTTATATACAAGACCTTGAAGATGATGTGTGATTCCTCCATGTATTGCTTATGTTCTTTCTATAGATTATATTTGATATCCTTCTTTTGTCTCCATTACTGTGCTACATTCATATATATACCTGTATCAATTTAATGTAACAGTATATCCTCACACTTAGTTGTTGTCTTTGATAACAAGGTAAAATTGCATTTTTGTGTGACTTTGTTCATACACACTGTATTAATAGTGAGGGCATACAGGTATGAATACATGTACAATCAAACTTGCCTTCAGAGCAATTTTTGACTCTGAAATAAAACTGTTTCATGTCATTTTTCATATCTTATTGCACATTGTGTTACTTTTATTGATAAAACTTAAAATCTGCCATTTGGCTGTTGTGCTGAATTTTACATGCAATATTTCGTTGCTGTTTTTTAGAACTATCTGCTGATATTGGGAACAGAAATTAATTTCTCTGGAAAATGGAGATATCAGCTTTAAATTCAGGGTAAGAGATGCATTCGTATGATTAAACTGGAAAGGTGCTGTATACATTCTTTCTTTTCAGGAGCTCTTTCCTGTGATATTTTCTCTTATTAAAGATGCTCCATCGCCGAAAGAGCATGTCATTGAATGATATGTATCATTGGGACAATAATTGATGTTTTATCATATATATATATATGTCTAATTAACACAAAAATACATATAAAATAATTTGTTTTGCTTTTGCTGCCTGCACAATCAATACTTCATTCCATATAGGACGTAGTATCAAGGATATTTTTCGGGATGCAATTATTATTTAAACATTTTGTATTGAAGTAAAATATTGAAGCTCGAACTTTTCAATTATGATATTATTGTAAAGTAAGTAATTATTGTGACTGATATATCACACCACCAATTAACCATTAACCTCCATGTTTCAGGCCGGTGGATGCAGACCTTCCTCCGAAGACAGGAGCCCCACAGAATGGCTCAGCACAGAGATGTAAGCCGCCTCCTACAACTGTAGATTATTCTATAAACTTCATCAACTTTTAATTCATTTTTCAAAAAGTGTTAATGAAACTGTCTGTTTAAAGCCAAAATTAAATATCTGTTTCCTATTATTTATAGTGAACTGATAATTGTAACTTGAAGAAAAGCTTTTGAAATAGGATAAAAAAATGGCTGATTTGGTTAAGTTAGAATTTTCCTTTGACCACGGACATTTGGGAAGAATTACATACATTTACTAAGTGTAATTATAAGTACTAATGAAAACTTCAACATGTGTCTATAGCAGAATTTTTCCAACTCGTGTTCTATGAATTTCCATTAAGCTCGTGACACACCCGTCCCTGCCACAAATCTATGGACAACCAAACCATTTGAGCCTGTGAAGCTGCGGATGGGCACCGGGAAGGGTATAGACTCAGCACCACCTATAACAATTCCGACGGCCTTCGAACGTACTGTCCAGAAACTGCCCAATCATACAGCCCTCGGTAGGTCACCGTAGTGTAAGGTCATGGTTCATCCTACAACTGGTACATATGCTGGCCGATACATGTAACTACAGGAAGGGAGGATGAAAGTTTTTCTTATTCAAAACAACCTTCATTTATATGCAACTTTCCATGAATACTTTCAACTGTAAATGTAACATCCTCTTTATAACACTTTTAACCTCACAGATAGAATATGATATTAAGAGGATTCCATTTTATTGCTATTTAAAATTCTGCAATGTCGTCAACATGAAATAATTTTTGTTTTCTTTTAAGCCCACCATCATCAGATGGTGGGCTATTCAAATTGCCTTTCGTCCGTGGCCCGTCCATCTGTCTGTCCGTCCGTCCGTCAATTAACAATTCTTGTTATCGCTATTTCTCAGAAAATACCTAAGGGATCTTTCTCAAATTTCACATGTAGGTTCCTCTAGGACCCTAGTTGTGCATATTGCATTTTTGGACCATTAGGTTAACAAGATGGCCGACCGACCGCCATCTTAGATTTTCGTAGTTAAGTTTGGTACCACTATTTCTGAGAAAGTACTAAAGAGATCTTTTTCAAATTTCATCTGTAGGTTCCTCTAGGGCCTTAGTTGTGCATATCACATTTTAAGACTGATCACTCAACAAGATGGCCGACTGGCAGCCATCTTGAATTTTGATAGTTTTAAAGTTTAAAAAGTAGAGAAAAGATCCTCTGTCATATGTCAGACAAAGATCATTCTTTAGTGGACGCCAAGATCCCTCTGGGATCTCTTGTTTCATAATTTATATCACACACAAAAATAATTTGGTTAACTGAAGTAAAACCATGGTCTATGACGTATAAACAAGAGTATTGTGTTATGTTACACACACAAACAATTTGGTTTACTGTAGTAAATGGTCTATGATGTGTAATATAGAATATTGTGTTATGTTACACATTGGTTTACTGTAGTAAATGGTCTATGATGTGTAATAGAGAATATTGTGTTATGTTACACATTGGTTTATTGTATGTAAATGTATATTGGTTTACTGTAGTAAATGGTCTATGATGTGTAATATAGAGAATATTGTGTTATGTTACACATTGGTTTACTGTAGTAAATGGTCTATGATGTGTAATAGAGACTATTGTGTTATGTTACACATTGGTTTACTGTAGTAAATGGTCTATGATGTGTAATAGAGAATATTGTGTTATGTTACACATTGGTTTACTGTAGTAAAATGGTCTATGATGTGTAATAGAGAATATTGTGTTATGTTACACATTGGTTTACTGTAGTAAATGGTCTATGATGTGTAATAGAGACTATTGTGTTATGTTACACATTGGTTTACTGTAGTAAATGGTCTATGATGTGTAATAGAGAATATTGTGTTATGTTACACATTGGTTTACTGTAGTAAATGGTCTATGATGTGTAAAGGAGACTATTGTGTTATGTTACACATTGGTTTACTGTAGTAAATGGTCTATGATGTGTAATAGAGACTATTGTGTTATGTTACAGGTGTAAAACGTGGTGGACAGTGGAAGAGGTGGACCTACCAGCAGTACTATACAGATGTACAGCGGGCTGCTAAGTCCTTCATCAAGGTAAAAATAAATAAATAAAGAACTCAGCAAAATCATTGGTCTAGGTAAAATTGAAATAAATGCAGTAAGTCTATCAAGACAAAAATATATAATAAAAAATCAACGCTTCCTTGCAAAGGTATATATATAAAAAAAAAAAAAAAACAAGACTTTGTTTAAGGCCTATCTGCATGCCTTCACAGGCGGAATGGTTAAAAAATATGTAGATATACGGGGTCGGGAAGTTTTTTATCATTGTAAATAATTGATAAAAACAGAGGGCCGCAAAAGTTGTTTTTTAAGGCAAAACAAGAGTAGGTTGATAACGAATGTTCAAAAGTCTTTTATCAAACTAAAATATTTGAAATTTATGTTTGCTGGAAAGACAGAACATCAATAATGTTCCTGTTTTATTTAACAGTTGGGTCTGCAGCCCTTCCATGGTGTTGGGATCTTGGGATTCAACGCTCCAGAATGGCACATATCCTACCTAGGTAGCATATATGCTGGGTACGACATCCTTTTTGCATTTAGTTTTTACAACAAAATGGCTGTAGTAGATGATCCATAAGCGTAATTATCTCTTTATCAACTTTTATGTTATGTTGTTAAGAAAGTAGTTGTAATGCTCTGACAATAATTATAATGTTCTTTCAAAATTTTTATATGTCTGTCTTATAATAAATAATTTTTGAGTTTTCAATGTTTTGCTGTTTGCAGTGGTTTGGGTACTGGTATATACACAACCAACACAGCCGAGGCGTGTCAGTACGTACTGGAGGACTCGCAAAGTAATATCGTCGTGGTCGAAAATAACGCTCAGCTACAGAAGATCGTGGCAGTTTGGGACAATCTTCCTCATTTAAAGGCGGTTATACAGTATACAGGAGAGGTGGCCGTACGCAAAGATAACATATACACAGTAAGTATATAAGTTTTAGTATACACACATTGAATGTAAATACATAATAAAGGTTAGGTTCAATGATGAATGGATTCTGCTGTTGAGTGGTGAAAGTTACTCGGCGCCAATTTCTAGAAGCAAACAAAAACTGTCTTATATCAGAATTTTTTAAATAAGTTTGTAAGGAGAAAACCTCAAGTTTTGACCTAATTCTGCACTTTTGTTTCAGGAGATCAGAGCCAGATTGTTTTTCCCTTCTGTGATGAAATAAAATCATAACTTTCTGCAGCATGAAGAGGGTAGACCGATTACTGATTTTGTATCAATTACATAACTTATGTGTTTCAGTGGGAAGAGTTTATGAATCTGTCCAATGATGTACCCAACTCTGTGCTGAGTGAACGTCTGAAGAACCAAGCACCAAACTACTGCTGTACACTTGTATATACCGTAAGTCAGGATCATTGTAAGCCAGGACATAGGGAATAATTGGTTGTTCCAGCTTTACATAATACAGAGTGATCTGCCCTTGTGAGGAGGTCTCCATTGTGATGTCATCATTTTCGTCATTTTGCCTGGAAGATGTGATCTAACATCCACAAAAACATGACCTAACAATTAATATCTACCAGATAACTCTATGTGTAAATACAGAATAGGGGCAAAGAGAAGACATGGGTGTTTTATAGGGAAAATGGATGGGAGTATGCTAAGTGTCATATAGGGGATATTGGATTATGGGGGGCAAGGTTGGGAGAATTAAGGTTAAGGGGTCAGGACAGGTAGCAAGGAGGGACAGTAATGCTAGATGGTGGAAGAAAAAGGGTTATGGAGGGAGATCAGGGAACTGTGAGCTGGGATGGGGGATGCAGGAGGGTGAGGGAAGGAAAGAAGGAGTTGGGAGTTTTTTACAGGAAGTGAAGGGTGACTTGTTAAGATATAGAAAAGAGCAGACTGAGGAATTTTATGAAAATGAGAATATAGAAAGGGTGAGGAGGCTAGAGGGAAGAAGGAGAAATGGGTTTAGGAAAGAGAAGGGGTAAAGGGATTAGGTAGGGCTTTCAGGGGACTAAGAGAGGGAGAGAAAAGGGTAAGGAGGCTAAGGGAAGAAGGAGAAATGGGTTTAGGAAAGAGAAAGGTAAAGGGATTAGGTAGGGCTTTCAGGAGACAAAGAGAGGGGGAGAAAAGAGGACTAAGTAAAGAGAAGAAGGCTACATCAGTGATAAAAGACGGTATGTGCTAACAAGGGCAGGGCTTTGTAAAGAGGAGTATCAGATGAGTATTAGGACTAGCAGATAGGTATGGGGAAGGCTTTTTGGGGAAAGGAATTTAAACTGGGACGGGATTGTTTGAAAACATATTTCTTTGTATGGAAAAAATTATGTTAAAAAAGTTTTGATCATTCAGCAAAAGAAAAAAAATGAATATGGAAAAATGGTGCATTGTTAATGACATTTACATGGATATGTATATACATGAGATAAATATATGATAACATTTTTTTTATCTTGAATAGTCTGGAACAACAGGAAACCCAAAAGGAGTGATGCAGAGTCATGACAGTGTGAGTATTACTATAGAGTGTACTGTTAACACAGTGATTACAGGATGAAAATTGTATTGGTTTAAAGGACATGTATCTTGTAAATGTAATCTTTATGGTAATCTAATTTGCTAAGTAAGATGATAAACATTTTAAATTATTTATATAATAATATTTTGTACCATCAAAAAGTATCTAGACATCAGATTGTGTTCAGCCAAAAACTAGGTTACCATTACTATAAATAGAAATAGACAGAATTTTGAACAAGTCAACATTGTGCTGTGAAAACTAGGCCACCATTACAAAAAAAATCAATAATTTCAAAATTGCCCCATTTCAGACTGCGATCTTGTAAGAGTTCTGACATATTTTATTCTACAGCTAACTTTTGTGTGCCGGTCAGGATTGAGTGTGTATAACTTAAGGCAAGGAGAGGAAGTGGTCGTGAGTTATCTGCCCCTGAGTCATAGTGCGGGGATGTTGCTTGACATTCACCTGCCCTATTTCTGTGGAGCCTGCGTCTATTTTGCACAACCTGATGCTTTGAAGGTATAGAGACATTGTTATTACAATGTTTTTCAAAATCAGACTATTGTAAAGCTGGTTATTTCAGTGGATCAAAATTAAGTCCTAGTGTATCAAAATTTCATAGTTTAAATTAATAATAACATATATTTCAACCATTTCATGATTTTTCATCAATGAAATTTTTGCAGCAATGAAGATGACCCGTGCAATAGTAGATGACCCGTGCAATAGTGAAAATATCACCACTGCAAATGATAAATGCTCACACTGACTGGTGTGATCTCAGCATTTGTGGATAGAATCTGTTGTTATGTAATCTATAATGTGTGTAATGTTAGGGGACCCTGAAGAACACCCTTGTGGAGTGTCGTCCTACCATATTCCTGGGCGTACCAAGAGTCTGGGAGAAGTTTGCGGAGAAGATGCAGGAGACAGCTCGTTCTGTTACTGGGCTGAAAAAGACGATTGGTGTTAAGGCGAAGAAGTTGGGATTAAAAGGAGTCTATGCTACAATGAAACAGTAAGACTCAAACAATGATAGGATGATCTTTTGATTTGTTGATAAGTTGTCAACTCATTATTCTGTGAATTATTCAATAGAGAAAAAAATTACAGAATCAACACATTGGAGTAGTCATCAGTTTCATTTCAAATTCAAAGGTTTCACAGAAGAGAGAGTCAGCCAAAACCCTTATAGGGAAAAAAAACCTGTTCAGTTATGAATCAGAGGGCATGTCAGGCTTTTGATATTATTGGGCAATTTTCATCATTGATAGTAAATTCAGGTTTATAGGAAATGTAGACATTGATAACTAGTAATTATAGCACAGTATCTCGTATTCATCTTCTTGGTCCTGCATTGGCATTAGAAAAGAAACGAATGTCTGTTTACCATGCTTGTTGTAGTAGAAGTTATTGATATGCTATCCTCATTCTGTACCTCCTATGGGAGCAAATTTGAACAAAAACATTACTAAAAGATGAAATGGTATAAAACCATTTTACTAATATTAAAACAACAAAAAATGGATTTAAAGTTTCTAATTTCCAAGTTTTTCTCTTTATCCAGTCAACACAAACCAAGAGGATGGAGTGTTGCTCAGTCCTTAGTGTTTAACAAGGTAAAAAAGACCCTCGGTCTCGACCGATGTCATTTACACATCACAGGGGCTGCTCCCATCACCAAGGAAACCATCGAATACTTCTACTGTTTTAATATCAACATCCTGTCTGTGTACGGAATGAGTGAGAGTACAGGTAAGTCTGTTAGACTGAACAAAACAAAACTGTTAGTGATAAAGTGTACGGAATGAGTGAGAGTACAGGTAAGTCTGTTAGACTGAACAAAACAAAACTGTTAGTGATAAAGTGTACGGAATGAGTGAGAGTACAGGTAAGTCTGTTAGACTGAACAAAACAAAACTGTTAGTGATAAAGTGTACGGAATGAGTGAGAGTACAGGTAAGTCTGTTAGACTGAACAAAACAAAACTGTTAGTGATAAAGTGTACGGAATGATGGAGAGTACAGGTAAGTCTGTTAGACTGAACAAAACAAAACTGTTAGTGATAAAGTGTACGGAATGATGGAGAGTACAGGTAAGTCTGTAGACTGAACAAAACAAAACTGTTAGTGATAAAGTGTACGGAATGATGGAGAGTACAGGTAAGCCTGTTAGACTGAACAAAACAAAACTGTTAGTGATAAAGTGTACGGAATGAGTGAGAGTACAGGTAAGTCTGTTAGACTGAACAAAACAAAACTGTTAGTGATAAAGTGTACGGAATGAGTGAGAGTACAGGTAAGTCTGTTAGACTGAACAAAACAAAACTGTTAGTGAGTGATAAAGTGTACGGAATGTGATAAGTGTAGAGATACAGGTAAGTCTGTTAGACTGAACAAAACAAAACTGTTAGTGATAAAGTGTACGGAATGAGTGAGAGTACAGGTAAGTCTGCTAGACTGAACAAAACAAAACTGTTAGTGATAAAGTGTACGGAATGAGTGAGAGTACAGGTAAGTCTGTTAGACTGAACAAAACAAAACTGTTAGTGATAAAGTGTACGGAATGAGCCAGATTACAGGTAAGTCTGTAGACTGAACAAAACAAAACTGTTAGTGATAAAGTGTACGGAATGAGTGAGAGTACAGGTAAGTCTGTTAGACTGAACAAAACAAACTGTTAGTGATAAAGTGTACGGAATGAGCCAGATTACAGGTAAGTCTGCTAGACTGAACAAAACAAAACTGTTAGTGATAAAGTGTACGGAATGAGAGAGAGTACAGGTAAGTCTGTTAGACTGAACAAAACAAAACTGTTAGTGATAAAGTGTACGGAATGAGTGAGAGTACAGGTAAGTCTGTTAGACTGAACAAAACAAAACTGTTAGTGATAAAGTGTACGGAATGAGGGAGAGTACAGGTAAGTCTGTTAGACTGAACAAAACAAAACTGTTAGTGATAAAGTGTACGGAATGATGGAGAGTACAGGTAAGTCTGTTAGACTGAACAAAACAAAACTGTTAGTGATAAAGTGTACGGAATGAGTGAGAGTACAGGTAAGTCTGTTAGACTGAACAAAACAAAACTGTTAGTGATAAAGTGTACGGAATGAGCGAGAGTACAGGTAAGTCTGTTAGACTGAACAAAACAAAACTGTTAGTGATAAAGTGTACGGAATGAGCGAGAGTACAGGTAAGTCTGTTAGACTGAACAAAACAAAACTGTTAGTGATAAAGTGTACGGAATGAGTGAGAGTACAGGTAAGTCTGTTAGACTGAACAAAACAAAACTGTTAGTGATAAAGTGTACGGAATGAGTGAGAGTACAGGTAAGTCTGTTAGACTGAACAAAACAAAACTGTTAGTGATAAAGTGTACAGAATGATGGAGAGTACAGGTAAGTCAGTTAGACTGAACAAAACAAAACTGTTAGTGATAAAGTGTACGGAATGATGGAGAGTACAGGTAAGTCTGCTAGACTGAACAAAACAAAACTGTTAGTGATAAAGTGTACGGAATGATGGAGAGTACAGGTAAGTCTGTTAGACTGAACAAAACAAAACTGTTAGTGATAAAGTGTACGGAATGATGGAGAGTACAGGTAAGTCTGTTTAGACTGAACAAAACAAAACTGTTAGTGATAAAGTGTACGGAATGATGAAGTGAGAGTACAGGTAAGTCTGTTAGACTGAACAAAACAAAACTGTTAGTGATAAAGTGTACGGAATGAGTGAGAGTACAGGTAAGTCTGTTAGACTGAACAAAACAAAACTGTTAGTGATAAAGTGTACGGAATGAGAGAGAGTACAGGTAAGTCTGTTAGACTGAACAAAACAAAACTGTTAGTGATAAAGTGTACGGAATGAGTGAGAGTACAGGTAAGTCTGTTAGACTGAACAAAACAAAACTGTTAGTGATAAAGTGTACGGAATGAGTGAGAGTACAGGTAAGTCTGTTAGACTGAACAAAACAAAACTGTTAGTGATAAAGTGTACGGAATGAGTGAGAGTACAGGTAAGTCTGTTAGACTGAACAAAACAAAACTGTTAGTGATAAAGTGTACGGAATGAGTGAGAGTACAGGTAAGTCTGTTAGACTGAACAAAACAAAACTGTTAGTGATAAAGTGTACGGAATGAGTGAGAGTACAGGTAAGTCTGTTAGACTGAACAAAACAAAACTGTTAGTGATAAAGTGTACGGAATGAGTGAGAGTACAGGTAAGTCTGTTAGACTGAACAAAACAAAACTGTTAGTGATAAAGTGTACGGAATGAGTGAGAGTACAGGTAAGTCTGTTAGACTGAACAAAACAAAACTGTTAGTGATAAAGTGTACGGAATGAGTGAGAGTACAGGTAAGTCTGTTAGACTGAACAAAACAAAACTGTTAGTGATAAAGTGTACGGAATGAGAGAGAGTACAGGTAAGTCTGTTAGACTGAACAAAACAAAACTGTTAGTGATAAAGTGTACGGAATGAGTGAGAGTACAGGTAAGTCTGTTAGACTGAACAAAACTGAACTGTTAGTGATAAAGTGTACGGAATGAGTGGAGAGTACAGGTAAGTCTGTTAGACTGAACAAAACAAAACTGTTAGTGATAAAGTGTACGGAATGAGTGAGAGTACAGGTAAGTCTGTTAGACTGAACAAAACAAAACTGTTAGTGATAAAGTGTACGGAATGATGGAGAGTACAGGTAAGTCAGTTAGACTGAACAAAACAAAACTGTTAGTGATAAAGTGTACGGAATGATGGAGAGTACAGGTAAGTCTGCTAGACTGAACAAAACAAAACTGTTAGTGATAAAGTGTACGGAATGAGTGAGAGTACAGGTAAGTCTGTTAGACTGAACAAAACAAAACTGTTAGTGATAAAGTGTACGGAATGAGCGAGAGTACAGGTAAGTCTGTTAGACTGAACAAAACAAAACTGTTAGTGATAAAGTGTACGGAATGATGGAGAGTACAGGTAAGTCTGCTAGACTGAACAAAACAAAACTGTTAGTGATAAAGTGTACGGAATGATGGAGAGTACAGGTAAGTCCTGTTAGACTGAACAAAACAAAACTGTTAGTGATAAAGTGTACGGAATGAGAGAGAGTACAGGTAAGTCTGTTAGACTGAACAAAACAAAACTGTTAGTGATAAAGTGTACGGAATGAGTGAGAGTACAGGTAAGTCTGTTAGACTGAACAAAACAAAACTGTTAGTGATAAAGTGTACGGAATGATGGAGAGTACAGGTAAGTCTGTTAGACTGAACAAAACAAAACTGTTAGTGATAAAGTGTACGGAATGAGTGAGAGTACAGGTAAGACTGCTAGACTGAACAATACAAAACTGCTTATGATAAAGTGTACGGAATGAGGGAGAGTACAGGTAAGTCTGTTAGAATGAACAAAACAAAACTGTTAGTGATAAAGTGTACGGAATGAGTGAGAGTAAAGGTAAGTCTGCTAGACTGAACAAAACAAAACTGTTAGTGATAAAGTGTACGGAATGATGGAGAGTACAGGTAAGTCTGTTAGACTGAACAAAACAAAACTGTTAGTGATAAAGTGTACGGAATGATGGAGAGTACAGGTAAGTCTGTTAGACTGAACAAAACAAAACTGTTAGTGATAAAGTGTACGGAATGAGTGAGAGTACAGGTAAGTCTGTTAGACTGAACAAAACAAAACTGTTAGTGATAAAGTGTACGGAATGAGTGAGAGTACAGGTAAGTCTGTTAGACTGAACAAAACAAAACTGTTAGTGATAAAGTGTACGGAATGAGTGAGAGTACAGGTAAGTCTGTTAGAGACTGAACAAAACAAAACTGTTAGTGATAAAGTGTACGGAATGAGCGAGAGTACAGGTAAGTCTGTTAGACTGAACAAAACAAAACTGTTAGTGATAAAGTGTACGGAATGAGCCAGATTACAGGTAAGTCTGCTGACTGAACAAAACAAAACTGTTAGTGATAAAGTGTACGGAATGAGCGAGAGTACAGGTAAGTCTGTTAGACTGAACAAAACAAAACTGTTAGTGATAAAGTGTACGGAATGAGTGAGAGTACAGGTAAGTCTGTTAGACTGAACAAAACAAAACTGTCAGTGTTAAAACTCCATCATAAAACATGATTCAGTTTTATATCCAATCCTGTCACACACCACCATTTAAGGACTTGCCTGATATAGGAGCAGGGGGAAAGTCAGAGTACACAGAGAAACACTATACAGACCACTGTGGTAGTATAATGTCGGAACAGTCTTACTTGTAATGGTCACTTAGACACTAAATGATAGTAGTAAACTTATTTAATGGGAAATGTATAAAAAGTAAATATCATAGTTTTATCATAGTCATTGAAGTTCATAAATACTGTGTTATTTTAGGTCCTCACATCTCAGAGAAGCCAGAGAACTTCCGAATCGGGAGTGTGGGCTGTGACATTGCTGGAGTTACTACAAAGTTAGTGGAGGCCGAAACTCAGAGAAGGACGGAAGTGGAGAGGTATACATCAACCAGCAGATTATAATATAGTCATCAACTTAGTCAATCTAGTTAAAATCTTAACGGAAGTGGAGAGGTATTTACATCAACCAGCAGATTGTAATATAGTCATCAACTTAGTCAATCTAGTTAAAATCTTAACGGAAGTGGAGAGGTATACATCAACCAGCAGATTGTAATATAGTCATCAACTTAGTCAATCTAGTTAAAATCTTAACGGAAGTGGAGAGGTATACATCAACCAGCAGATTGTAATATAGTCATCAACTTAGTCAATCTAGTTAAAATCTTAACGGAAGTGGAGAGGTATACATCAACCAGCAGATTGTAATATAGTCATCAACTTAGTCAATCTAGTTAAAATCTTAACGGAAGTGGAGAGGTATACATCAACCAGCAGATTGTAATATAGTCATCAACTTAGTCAATCTAGTTAAAATCTTAACGGAAGTGGAGAGGTATACATCAACCAGCAGATTATAATATAGTCATCAACTTAGTCGATCTAGTTAAAATCTTAACGGAAGTGGAGAGGTATACATCAACCAGCAGATTGTAATATAGTCATCAACTTAGTCAATCTAGTTAAAATCTTAACGGAAGTGGAGAGGTATACATCAACCAGCAGATTGTAATATAGTCATCAACTTAGTCAATCTAGTTAAAATCTTAACGGAAGTGGAGAGGTATACATCAACCAGCAGATTGTAATATAGTCATCAACTTAGTCAATCTAGTTAAAATCTTAACGGAAGTGGAGAGGTATACATCAACCAGCAGATTGTAATATAGTCATCAACTTAGTCGATCTAGTTAAAATCTTAACTGCCGCTTCCCATAGACCATCCGATGGTCTGCAGGGAGCAACATAGAAGATTTTATTTTAACTTAGCGATCTAAAGTTTTGTATTTGTCATTTTTTCAGTTATATACTTGAGAGCTAACACTTCATATTTTACTATTAGCATGAAGACTTTATGCTTGAAACAAAAATTGTGATGTGTAAACTAGCTCTTTAAATACTTTAATCTTAGTCATGTTATATTGAACCAGTATGTTCTACCCCAGACTTAGTGATAAATAAAACAAAATGTTGGTTGAGAATGAAAATTTATTGCAATGTCGAGAGAACCCATTTTTATGTGTTTTCACTTGTGCACAATTTTTTTACAGTATACTTGGTCTTTATTGACTAATGTTCATGCCTCTTTAGGTGTGTATGTGGGGCCGGAATGTCTTCATGGGCTACCTGAATAACGAAGAAAAGACAACAGAAGCTCTAGATGACGATGGCTGGCTTCACTCCGGTGACATCGGTAAACACGACAGTAACGGATTCCTATACATCACAGGCAGAATCAAAGGTAAAGCATTGTAGTGAAGTAGGATAGACAAAATTAAATTAAGTTAAAATATTATTAAATGGACAATTCACTCAGGCTAATTCTTTTACATAACCATGAAGCAAAATATGGTATAAATGTATTGTTCTACATTTCTTATGAAACATATAACGTAAAACATTGACAAATTCCAAGACATT
Organism: Argopecten irradians; assembly: GCF_041381155.1. Lineage (NCBI taxonomy): Eukaryota > Metazoa > Mollusca > Bivalvia > Pectinida > Pectinidae > Argopecten > Argopecten irradians. The sequence continues at coordinate 4,607,503 of NC_091143.1, read as the reverse complement.
GTTAAGTATTTTAATTAATATCGTTGAAATATCAAATCGTTGATCAATACGATTAAGCAGGTAGAATGTAGACGCTGTACCCATACCCGAGCCAAAGTCACGCACGTTAAACAAATGAACTACATAACCACTGAGAAGGTGATGAAATTATTTTTATGCAAGACAATTCACCTAATAAGGTAAATACACTACTGTCAGAGCGATTTGAGCAGTTCTAGACAAAAGTTGCATTACTCTACAAGCAAGGGACAGGGTTCGGCATACAAGAAGTTCGACCACAATGTGTAATGGCAGACAGCGAGCAAGTTTGAACATTTCACACACATGTCACCACCATGGATTTTCAGGCATATCACAGTAAAACCGACTGATCTAATTTCCATTAGAACTGGGGTTTTCCCGATATTTCCTAGCTATTACAGTGATCATCTTACACATTGCCTTTTCATTTCTATGGTAACTTTAGTGTTAAGTTTAAGGATGGTTTCCGGTGTAATTGTGTACAGTTTTCATTCATAGATTGATCAAAATGCATCAGAGATGCACAATCATCTTTCAAGCAAAAATGATTTCAAAATAACAATTTTCATTCTGTTCCTCAGAGTTGCTGATCACAGCAGGCGGTGAAAACATAGCCCCAATCCCAATAGAGGACAATGTAAAGGAGGAACTACATGTCGTCTCCAACTGTATGCTGATCGGGGACAAAATGAAATTCCTCAGTATGCTCATCACATTCAAGGTAAACCCTTTAATATGTTGAAATGGTGATAAACATATAACCTGTAGTTTTACTCTATGTCCCGACATATTACCACAAGCCCTCCACCTCTGGGATGCGGGTTCGAATCCCATGTGGGGCAGTTGCCAGGTACTGACCGCTGACCGGTGGTTTTTCTCCGGGTACTCCGGCTTTCCTCCACCAACAAACCTGGCACGTCCTTACATGACCCTGGCTGTTAATAGGACGTAAAACTAAACAAACCAAACCAAACGTTATGTAGCTATCCAATCACGTCCAGTTGTAATTCATTCACCCAGGAAAATATTCAGCCAATAAATAACTTAATAATAAATATTTAATTTACAAGGACTGTCTAAAATTTGTTTACGTCATTGTAATGTTGCTAAAGAGTTTCTCTATACAACAATATAATAAAACAATACAATTTTTCCAGGTTGAAATAGACATAGATACAGGAGAACCTACAGATGAGCTGACAGCCGAGGTACGGGAGTGGTGCCAGTCGCTGGGGTGTAACTACACAACTATGTCACAGGTACTACAAGAGAAGAATCAAAACCTCTTCAAAGCCATACAGACTGGGATAGACAAGGCTAATGACCGAGCCATCTCACGGGCATCCAAGGTCCAGAAATGGTCATTACTCCCGCGAGATTTCTCCATTCCCGGTGGCGAGTTAGGTGAGCTTCTCTTACAAATTTATAGTAATATATTCATTTGATACAAAAAAAGTTTGCCTCTCTTTAAAACAGATTCATATTTAGATATTCATTTTATAGAAACAAATATTTTTTGGTGTAAAAATGAAATGGTTAAGGCTTCATTTTACCTCCGCAGAAATGGTTTAGGCTTCATTTTACCTCTGCAAATGCAATTTCGTAGTTTAAAATTAAAGCCATGTTATGGTTTGAATGAAACATGGAAGTATAATAGTACAGTTGAACAAAGACATTCCACACTTTGATAATCATATTTTATTTTACCCAATTGGTAAATAGATATAATTAAAAAACTACACAGTTATGATATTTTCAGTATGCATTTGTAAGGCTAGGGGGTGCTTATCAGGTCAAATAATTTATACATTTTTGTGTACAGTATACTTAATTTGGCATTAATGATTATTGTGGGTAGATGTGACAGGTAAATATGCTCCCTGGTGATCTAGTAATTTATAACCTTTTATTTAACTTCAACAGTAAAACAAATGGTTGTCTTAAAGACTTCATTGCTATCATGATTATTTTAATTTTGTAGGTCCCACTCTGAAGCTGAGGCGTCCAATCGTAGTAAAGATGTACGACAAGACGATTAAAGCTTTCTATGGAGAAACGTGAATCTCCGGAAAAAAACTAATAAAAACCTTGATGATGTGAAATAAAGGACAGAACACCAACTATTTAATCATACAGTGAAGGAAATTCAGTTGCTGTGTTCAGCTCCTGTTTCTATTTGCTCTAAAGTGTGAAAATTTGTACCACAATGAGGATTTGTTTTCTTAATACATAAACTAAATACAGCATAATTTATCTAAACTAAATGTCATCGGGACCAGCTTTTTTGGTTGATTCTGGATTATACAGATTGTAATTACTAATGATTAAGAAGGAAAATGACACATTTTAATAGACAGAGATATGGACTAGATGCTGGCCGGATTTGACAGGTTACTCTGTACACAGATCTTATGTCTAACTCTGACTACGGTATCCTAGAAATCTCAATATCTGTTTATTGTTCTATGTTATTTCCCTAATAGTGTGGTTGAACCCTGTTTTAACCACAATATCATCATTGTAAAGATCCAAGTTTAGAAAGAAAGGACAGTTTTTATGATATACATTTTTGATTATTATGTAGACCTATATTAAGGCAGCTGTGAATAGCAGGGTTTGTAATGTTCAGAATTAATGGATGAACAAGACCCCAGGGGAGATTCTGTATACCTGTGTCAGTGTTGATATTCTGTTGTAATACTTAAGGATATTTAGGTTCAATCAAAAGCTCTTTTGTGCCATAAGTAGAAAAGTTCATTTCTTATATTCATATCAACTGGAACATAGCTAGACTGGACAGAATGGGTTTGGGTAATACTTCAAGACCCTATCCCCAAACTTTTTTTAGGAAATAAAAAGCAGCAATTCCAAAATTTCTAAATTTTCAGTTTTACAGTAAAATGTTCAACAGTAATTAATCAATTACATGATAGATATTATATGGCATTGAAATGTATTTTGTTGAGCCCTTTTGGAGAGAAACAGAGGAAAAGAAACATTGAAAAAGCCCAGCAAGAAGACTCATTCCAGTACTGTTTTTTTTGTTCAAATTTTTAATATGAAGTTTAGAATTTATAATAAAATGTATTAGTGAGTTTTCAGCTTACACATCTATATACGCTATACACATATTATTTTCTTCTAATTATACCAAATATCACATGTGTCTACTGTATTACAGTGGGAAAATGTGGGCATGATATCTAAAGATCTATTTTTATATGGGTTTAATGAAATTATACCTTGATGTAATGATGTTGGTATAGATTTTATTGTTTACAGACTTAATGTTTTAGATACACAGTTTTGGTAGAAATTATGTTTCCACAGACAAGATGCCCAGATTTCTACAGAAAACTTGGTTTTGTTACCATATCAGTAAACATGCTGTTTTTACTGGCTGGCATAACAACTTTAAATGTGTGGGGTTACACAATTTTAACTATTAACAAAAGTAACATTCACAATACTGGCTATCAGTGGTTATGAGAAGGAATAGTCACAAACTTTATACGTTTATTTTCATATAAATTTGTACTTTAAAGTATTTTGGGATATGAACTGTAATCATGTTTTATTTTAATGTTGCAGTAAATATAATCTACATATATATTATATTTTTTTTAACATTTATGTACATTAATAAACTTTATGGAAGAATAAAAATATATACATTTGTTAACAATCATCAGGGTTTTATATTTGTTAACAATCATCAGGGTTTTATATTTGTTAACAATCATCAGGGTTTTTAGGTCATCTGACCCGAAGGGTCAGGATGACCTATTGTCATCATGCACCGTCCGTCCTCGTGCGCCGTCCGCCGTCCGCCGTGCGTAAACTTTTCATTCAAACGACTTCTTCTCAATAACCGGAAGGCCCAGGGTACTCATATTTGGCCTGTAGGTTGCTGGGATGGAGGGCTACCAAGTTTGTTCAAATGAATGACCTTGACCTTCATTCAAGGTCACAGGGGTCAAAAAGGCTAAAATCTTTAAACGACTTCTTCTCAAGAACCAGAAGGCCCAGGGTACTTATATTTGCCCTGTAGGAGGCTCGGATGAAGAGCTACTAAGTTTGTTCAAATGAATTACCTTGACCTTCATTCAAGGTCACGAGGGTCAAATAGGCTAAATCTTTAAATGACTTCTTCTCAAGAACCAGAAGGCCCAGGAGACTGATATTTGGCCTGTATGATGCTGGGATGAAGGGCTACCAAGTTTATTCAAATAAATGACCTTGACCTTGATTCAAGGTCACAGGGGTCAAAAAGGCTAAAATCCTTCAAACAACTTCTTGTGAATAACTAAGAGGCCTAGAGACCTGATATTAGGCCTGTGGCATGCTGGGATGAAGGGCTACCAAGTTTGTTCAAATGAATGGCCTTGATCTTCATTCAAGGTCATTGGGGTCAAATAGGCTAAAATCTTTAAATGACTTCTTCTCAAGAACCAGAAGACCCAGGGTACTGATATTGGGAATGTAGCATGCTGGGATGAAGGTCTACCAAGTTTGTTCAAATGAATTACCTTAACCTTCATTCAAGGTCACAGGGGTCAAAAATATTTTAAACTAAAATCTTTAAACGACTTCTTCTCAAGAACCAGACAGCCCAGGGTACTGATATTGGGCCCGTAGGATGCTGGGATGAAAGGCTACCAAGTTTGTTCAAATAAATGACCTTGACCTTCATTCAAGGTTACAAGGGTCAAATAGGCTATAATGATTTAAACAACATCTTGTGAATAATGAAGAGGTTTAGAGACCTGATATTGGGCCTGTGGCATGCTTGGATGAAGGGCTACCAAGTTTGTTCCAATGAATGACCTTGATCTTCATTCAAGGTCACGGGGGTCAAATAGGCTAAAATCTTTAAATGACTTCTTCTCAAGAACCAGAAGGCCCAGGATACTCATATTGGGCATGTAGCATGCTGGGATGAAGGGCTACCAAGTTTGTTCGAATGAAGGACCTTGACCTTCATATAAGGTCACAGGGGTCAAATAGGCTAAAATCCTTTAAACAACTTCTTGTGAATAACTAAGAGGCCTAGAGACCTGATATTGGGCCTTTGACATGCTTGGATGAAGGGCTATCAAATTTGTTCAAATGAATGGCCTTGATCTTCATTCAAGGTCATGGGGGTCAAAAAGGCTAAAATCTTTAAACAACTTCTTTTCAAGACCTAGAAGGCACATGGTACTGATATTGGGCATGTAGCATGCTTGGATGAAGGGCTATCAAGTTTATTCAAATGAATGACCTTGATCTTCATTTAAGGTCACGGGCGGCAAATAGACTAAAATCTTTAAATGACTTCTTCTCAAGAACCAGAAGGCTCAGGGTACTGATATTGAGCATGTAGCATGCTGGGATGAAGGGCTACAAAGTTTGTTCAAATGAATTACCTTGACCTTCAATCAAGGTCACAGAGGTCAAATAGGCTAAAATCTTTAAACGACTATGTTGTATTGTACTAATAGTCAGATGACCGTTAAGGCCCATGGGCCTCTTGTATTTAACTTGGGTCACATACTATTGGTTTGGAGGTAAAGTCCCATTGGTTCGGTTCCTTTTTAATTGGTGTGAAACATTCTACATAACTAATGGTCAGTTGGAGAACATACATACTCGATCAGTATAAGGAGTGGGACAACTAGCTTACTATTGGCAGGATGGGGCAGACAGTTCTTTGACAGTACACATCCCTGAGACAGCACTATACAAGAGGCCTAAGGGCCTTAACGGTCATTTGACTACCTTGGCAATAACCATATTGGAAATTAGATATGGTACATGCAAAGATTTTGGCCTATTTGACCCATGTGACCTTGAAAGTAGACCTTGACAGCTATTAGCCTATTTGACCCATGTGACCTTGAAAGTATGTCAAGGTCATTAATTTTCACAACTTTGGTAGCCCTTTATCCAAGCATACCACAGGCCAAATATGAGTACTCTGGACCTTTCGGTTAGTTAGAAGAAGTCATTAAAAGATTTTAGCCTATTTGGCCCCCTGTGACCTTGAAAGTAGGTCAAGGTCATTCATTTTTACAACTTTGCTAGTCCTCCATCCCATCATGCCACAGGCAAAATATGAGTACCCTGGACCTTTCGGTAAGTAAGATGTCGTTCAAAGATTTTAGTCTACTTGACCCATGTGACCTTGAAATTAGGTCAAGGTCATTCATTTTCAGAACTTTGGTCGCCCTTTATCGATGCATACCACAGGCCAAATATGAGTACTCTGGACCTTTTGGTAAGTTAGAAGAAGTCGTTCAAAGATTTTAGCCTATTTGGCCCACTGTGACCTTGAAAGTAGGTCAAGGTAATTCATTTTTACAACTTTTGTAGCCCTTCATCCCGGCATACCGCAGGCCAAATAGGAGTTATATGGACCATTTGGTTAGTTAGAAGAAGTTGTTCAAAGATTTTAGCCTATTTGACCCCTGTGACCTTGATAATAGGTCAAGGTCATTCATTTTCACAACTTTGGTAGCCCTTCATCCCAGTATGCTTCAGGACAAATATGAGTAATTAAGGCTTTACGGTAAATCATAGGAAGTTGTTTGAATGAAAAGTTTACGCACAGCGCACGACGACGGACAGTGCATGATGACCCTTTGGGTCAGATGACCTAAATATGGGAAGAGCAATAATAAGGTGATTTTGCCCTAACATACTGCAGGCTCCAAAAACATACTGCAGACACCTCCCAAAACATACTGCAGACTCCTTCCAAATAATACTGTAGACTCTTTCCAAAACATGCTTTAGACTCCTTCTTAAACACACTGCAAAGACACTGCAGACTCCTCTTAAAACATACTGCAGACTCCTCCTTAAACATACTGCAGACTCCTCCTTAAACATACTGCAGACTCCTCCTAAACAATACTGCAGACTCCTCCTTAAACATACTGCAGACTCCTCCTAAAACATACTGCAGACTCCTCCTAAAACGAACTGCAGACTCTTCCCAAAACATATTGCAGATTCCTCCTAAAACATACTTCAGACTCCTCCTAAACATACTGAAGACTCCTCCCAAAACATACTGCAGACACCTCCCAAAATATACTGCAGACTCCTCCTAAAACATACTGCAGACTCCTCCAAAAACACAATATAGGCGCCTCCCAAAACACACTATAGACGCCTCCCAAAACATACTGCAGACTCCTCTCAAAACATACTGCAGACTCCTCCCAAAACATACTGCAGACTCATCCAAAACATACTGCAGACTCTTCCCAAAATTTCCTACAGGCTCCCAAAACATACTACAGGCTCCCAAAACATGCTGCATACTCTCAAAACTCCAGCTACCAGCACTTATGACACACGTACAACAGATCACGGACAGGAAAGGACAAAATGAGTCTGAATAACATTGTCGGTTCAAGACTTGTAGGTTGCTAGAACAGAACCATTGTAAGTTGATATAATACTAAACTATATAAAACAAAACAAACTATCAATTATCCATTGTGGTCACTTAAGGTCACTGTCGTAAATTGATGTCTAACTGCAGAAGCTTATGTGAAGTTAAGTTAAACTTTTCAATCCTAACACCTGATTAATTAGCACTCTATCATATCTCCTAAACATTAATCTGATCTTTTATTTCACACTGACAAATCTAATCATTGTTAGGCTATACCTGGGAACCTTACAAATCTACTTACTGATTTCTCTGAATGAAACGACAAAGACAATTGAATGACATTCAAGGTTTTATTTTTCTTACAAAAATATTTGATTTTCATATATAATATACATGTAAATACATTTATATTGCATAAAGATCTTTTACGACAGTCCATCTTACTGTACCATGGTAGGCATAGATAAAAATTCTCATAATGTAGTGTATAATTATGATATTAGTATGTGAGTAAATTTCAAACTAAAATATCATAGATATGCTTCATAAATTTTCTTTTTATCTTCGACAAACAGTAAAGATAAAATGTGCATTCTAGATTCAATAGCTTTATAGGCAATGTATTTGCTAAAGTGAGTGCTGAAAGTGTGGTATATTTAAGCATTAAACTATCTTCCTATGGCATCTATGGTCTATATAGATGCCAGAGCTTTGCAGACAATCTTAATAATGTGCACTTGTGATTATGAGATGATTGTCTGCAAAGCTCTGGCATCAATTTAGACCATAGATGCCATAAGAAGATAGTTTAATGCTTATATTAACATTATCAACTCATTTTAGGGTCTCTGCATTAACATTGTTTAAGCTAGACAAGGGCCGTTTTCGTTTATTCGGAACAACCGGTTCGACCGTTGGTTAAAGTCATTATTTCAAGTATAAAACCTGACGGATCTGCAGTTTTTGATACAGGCCTGTGAGGGCTTTGCCAAGCTAGGCTCGCCTGAAAACAATATAAAATCACTAGGTCCATCTTTAATTAATAAACGAACAACTAGGTCCAACCAGTCAAACCGTATAATCGAAAACGGCCCTGGAAAACTGTTAATCAATGACGATTTAGTCCACAAGATGGAACAGCCCTTTTGACCGTGATCAGTTGAAGTCACCACTTCAACATTAGTGACATCATAACGTTTCGGGTGTCAGTTATACTATCATATACGCCATATTGCCTTGGTTAGTTTGTATAATAGAAGTGACAAGTGAATCTAAATATTTTACCTTATAGGGGTCACAAAAAGTTCTGAACATAAAAAAGTTTTATGAAGTCAACAAGAATATTGTATTGAGTATTGTACTATATTACTTATATTACATACCATATTCAACCCAATAACCAATAACCCCTTTTTGATCCCTATAAGTGCCCCTTTCTCTTTTTGAGGCCCCAATTTCACTTCTCTTAAATTATATACGGAACCAAACATGATGAAATTGAGAAAAAGATCCCTTCAAAACTTTCTGAGAAATAGCCGGTAACAAACCTTTCACCCTATACACACCATCCAAGAATCTGGCCTGCCAGTACGACCATTTTGTTGATCGACTTCTCGATCCCAAAAAAATGCAATATGACAAACAACTAGGGCCACTAGGGGAACCTACATGTGACACAAATTTGAAGACAGAAATCCCTTCAGTAACTACATCTGAGAAATAGCGGGTAACAAACTTTAACTATCAGAACACCAAGATGGCCGTACAGTCGTTCGCCATCTTGTTGACTGATTGGTCCCAAAATGCAACATGGAGCAACAATAAGGGCCATAGGGGAACCTATATAATGAAAATTTGAGAAGATCCCTTTCAATACTTTTCCTGAGAAATAGCAGCGGTAACAAACTACTAACTATCAAAATCCACAAGAAATGGCCGCCAAGTCCGGTCCATCATTGTTGACCGAATTGGTCCCAAAATGCATTATGCAAAAATAGTCGGCAAATTTGCTTGACGTTGGTCCCAAAATGCATATGCACAACTAGGGCCTAGGGAACCTACATTGAAATCTGAGACTTCCTTAGGTATTCTGAGAAATAGCGGTAACAAACTCTGAATCTAAAATCCAAGATGGCGCCAGTCGGCCATCTGTTTGACCGATTGGTCCCAAAATAAGCAATAATGCACACAACTAGGGGCCCTAGGGGAAACCTACATGTGAAATTTGAGAAAAGATCCTTCAAAAACTTTTCTGAGAGAAATAGAACAAACTTTAACTATCAAAATCCAAGATGGCCGCCAGTCGGCCATCTTGTTGACCGATTGAGTCCCAAAATGCAATATGCACAACTAGGGCCCTAGGGGAAACCTACATGTGAAATTTGAGAAAGCTCCCTTCTGTACTTTCTGAGAAATAGCGGTAACAAGTAATGTTAACGGATGTAAATTGCTGTGTATGGCTTACTTTTTAGAATAGTTGGTCCATATTTGATCCTATTAATAAGCATCTCATCATTTTGTTCAGTCTTTAAGTGTCTTGGGCTCTTATTGGGTAAAATAGAGTACTAACAGTAGGGCAAAATTTACAAAGGATAATGTAGATAGGTAATATATTGATATGTAAAATATATCCCACCTGTTTCCATGGCACAAATGTGTAAAGGTCAGGGGTCACTTGCCGGATTATGTACGTAATCTCTCTCTCACTCTTGTTTTACAATCAATGTGAATATAGATCATACAGACCTGTCAACAACTTCACACAACTGGACTATGGACCACATTAATCAATAATGGCTAGGCCAAAACAAGTGTAAACTTTTCTATTTGCTGTCCATTCAATAAACCTTACATACATGTAATTAATTAAAATTATCATAGAACCACACTGTTGATGATTAATTATCTGTAAGAAAACTAAATGATTCCGATAACTCTAGTAGGAAATACAGGCTCACCGACATACTGTCATGTAACACATTAAATATCTGTTTTCCCTGATTATCATTATATCATGAATATCCTTGATTTTCATTGTCATTTTCTATAAGTACATGTTGCACTTGTTTTATAAACATTCTCTCTTTACCCTAACCTAACATCTGTGAGTTAGTTGTGGGTCGGTATAAGTTGTGATGTCATTGTTTTGTGAGAGAAATTTGAATCATTTTTTCTGAAAAATATGATTTACAGGTCACAAACATATGATTTATAGGTCACAACATATGATTTATAGGTCACAAACATATGATTTATAGGTCACAACATATGATTTATAGGTCACAAACATATGATTTATAGGTCACAAACATATGATTTATAGGTCACAGACATGATTTATAGGTCACAAACATATGATTTGTAGGTCACAAACATATGATTTATAGGTCACAAACATGATTTTTAGGTCACAAACATATGATTTATAGGTCACAAATATATGATTTATAGGTCACTAACATATGATTTATAGGTCACAAACATATGATTTATAGGTCACAAACATATGACATCACAATTGATACCTACACCCAAGGGCAGATAATTCTCATATGCCAATACTTTTACCGGTAGCACTCTCAAAACAAATATAAGTCTTTAGTATAAAATTGGAAGTATGAAATATCTAAATTTCTAGCATAATGATCAAGGGAAACTCACAAAAGTGATAAGGTCTGGGCACTTATAGAGGAGGTTACCAAAACTGGAAGGTCTGAGATTCGTAATGACAATTGTCTGGGCATTGATCACTCTCACAAACACATTTCACAACTTCAACCAAAATGGTGCGAGATTTTCCTGATAATTTGTAAATATATATATGGTGCAGCAAACATTACATAAAACTTCATTCTTAAGCGATAACAAAAGTCAAATAATTGTCAAACTTAACCCTCACAAAATGTACACTCAACAAATATTATGCACATATATTAAAAAAGTAATGAAACATAGAACAAAAATAGTTTTTTGTATATAGATAAAGGTCTTAGAACCTTCGAGTATATGATATATATAAATTTTTAAGTGCATTAATCTCATTCTAAATAGTAATTACATAATATCTTAATACATAATACATTTTTTATTGATTTTAATAAATCTCTTGCATAGATTATTGTTTTAACTCACACTGTATATAGAACCATTTCATTGTGTCAACACGTAATGAATAATTAGGTTAAACAAACATAATAACAAGATTTATACATTTTTCAACAAAGTTTTCCAAGGAAATTCTGGTCTTGATGAAAGCAATATTTTCTAAAACCAGCTCCATCAAATGAAGACATCATAAGAGTAGATATTGTAGATGTTTTTCTAAAAGATTTCTTTCCCTGTATCGTGAAAATTTCTTTTATCGGATTCAGTAGTTTACTGCTAAATAGGAAATGTTACACTTCCTCTGCTTTCAGACATTTGGTTGCTATTGTATAGTCAAAAAATAATATTTTGCCTCCCAAGGCTTTAAGTGCTTTGTTCCCACAGTTGTTTATAATATTTCTTCCTTGTAGAATCCCCAAGCTATAATTCATTCAGTAACATTTTGTCTCTATAAACATCTTTATATCCCAGCCATACAGTAACATTTTGTCTCTATAAAAATCTTTATATCCAAGCCATACAGTAACATTCCGTCCCTGTAAAACCTTGCAGTAATCCCCAGCTATGATTCAGTATAAAAAGCTTCAATTGTTTCTGCATATTTCTTCATAATCTTTGGCCTCATTGTCTTCAGAGTTGGTCCTGCAACAAAAACATCAGTATTCAGACGGCGTCAACATTTCTCCAGTTTCATTTGATACTGTTTATCTGGTTACTTATATGGGTAAAAAGAATTAACATTAACTGAAATCAAAGAAATCAAATTTTAGCAGTTTAAAATTTTCACGATTTGGCATTCATGGTTCAACCATTTCTCAATACTTGTATATTTCGTGGATCTAATTTTCATGATCATTGCAATGTTCTGGGAAAGAGTGAAAATAAACTGGACCAGTAATACAGTATCTAATATCTTTATGAGTTGACAGGAGCTCTCAAACCACTTTCATTTTAGAAACCATCATTTGAATATCCTTCAGAGACTTGTATTACTTTGTTGTGTACCCAGATAAAATCTTTCTTTGTTTCGGAATGCTGACTTTTTAAAATTAGTATATTTTGAGTTTGTATGAAGTCCTAAAGAGTAGATAAATCTATATCTCGTATTCCGCTATACAAGAAGGGTAGACAACTCTACGAATCACACACATACTAACCCAGTTCTCCGCCCGGGATAGAGAAATCTGTAGGTAGTAACGACCACTTCTGTATCTTTGTGGCCCTGGACGTAGTTTTAGTATTAGCTTGGTCAATCCCCGCCTGAATGGCCTTCAGCACCTCTTTATCCTTGTTGTCCAGAACGTCGGCCATCGTTGTGGCGTTACTGCCAATGGATTTACACCAGTCCCTGGCCTCCTGTGTCAGGTTATCTGTCGGGGCACCTGTGTCTGGGTTCATTTCAACCTAGTTAACATACAGTTTACAGTCGTAAGACAAACATTGTCATTTCAGAATTCTCCTACATAAAGGTTACAGTCGTAAGACAAACATTGTCATCTCTGAATTCTCCTACGTACAGTTTACAGTCGTAAGACAAACATTGTCATCTTGGAATTCTCCTTCATACAGGTTACAGTCGTCAGGCAAACATTGTCATCTCTGAATTCTCCTACGTACAGTTTAAAGTCGTAAGACAAACATTGTCATCTCAGAATTCTCCTACATACAGGTTACAGTCGTAAGACAAACATTGTCATCTCTGAATTCTCCTACGTACAGTTTACAGTCGTAAGACAAACATTGTCATCTTGGAATTCTCCTTCATACAGGTTACAGTCGTCAGGCAAACATTGTCATCTCTGAATTCTCCTACGTACAGTTTACAGTCGTAAGACAAACATTGTCATCTCAGAATTCTCCTACATACAGTTTACAGTCGTAAGACAAACATTGTCATCTCAGAATTCTCCTACGTACAGTTTACAGTCGTAAGACAAACATTGTCATCTCAGAATTCTCCTACATACAGGTTACAGTCGTAAGACAAACATTGTCATCTCTGAATTCTCCTACGTACAGGTTACAGTCGTAAGACAAACATTGTCATCTCAGAATTCTCCTACATACAGGTTACAGTCGTAAGACAAACATTGTCATCTCTGAATTCTCCTACGTACAGTTTACAGTCGTAAGACAAACATTGTCATCTCAGAATTCTCCTACATACAGGTTACAGTCGTCAGGCAAACATTGTCATCATGTCTTCTCATACATACAGCAAACAGCTCTAGGCCATACAGCCAAATTAAGTTACCTTGAACGTAGTATAGAAGGAACTGCTGATGTATTTTTAGTACCTTGAAGAAAATAACCATTGCTGACAAGAAAATTACACATCTTGTCATCACAAATACTTAAACACCCTGTTGACTTTTCAATTATAATTATAATACTGCACTAAACAAACAATAAATACTTATAAAAGGTTCAATTGGCCTGAATTGTCTCTTTGCTGCTGAAGTGCCAGCCTTTAATTTTTCACTCTTGTAACCTTGGAGAAAGGTCATTGTATCATAAAAGGCAACTGTTAGGTAGATGACTGAGTTAATATATTACTACCGACCTTAAGTGTAATCAGCATGGTGAGGAACTTTTTCTGGTCCCCGACCAACATACAGTTGGACACACAGTGGAGGGCTTCCTTTACGTTGTCCTCTATGGGTACTGGGGCCACATTCTCTCCTCCAGCCGTGATAATCAACTCTGTTAACACATCACATGGGTTATTGTACATTCAGTACTTCATTGACTTCACATTTAATAAGATTTTATCACTTCATGTGTAGAGTTTACCTGTCACCTTATGTCCAGTGAGTGCAATTTATTGATCATTTTTATTTTCTAATTCAAGATCAGGATCAATAATATGGCTGATATAGACAGGTTTCCAGATTATACAAGTTTTAATTATGATGATTGAAAAGGTAATACAATGTTATTAAGTTGACTATAGACAGGTTTCCAGATTATACAAGTTTTAATTATGATGATTGAAAAGGTAAATACAATGTTATTAAGTTGACTATAGACAGGTTTCCAGATTATACAAGTTTTAATTATGATGATTGAAAAGGTAAATACAATGTTATTAAGTTGACTATAGACAGGTTTCCAGATTATACAAGTTTTAATTATGATGATTGAAAAGGTAAATACAATGTTATTAAGTTGACTATAGACAGGTTTCCAGATTATACAAGTTTTAATTATGATGATTGAAAAGGTAAATACAATGTTATTAAGTTGACTATAGACAGGTTTCCAGATTATACAAGTTTTAATTATGATGATTAATAAGGTAAATACAATGTTATTAAGTTGAGAGGGGTCTTGGTTAGACATGGATCGATTTTGACAGGTTACACTCTACTGATTTACATTTACATTTTTGTTTAGAACTGCAATTTACATAAAAATAATAGAAATGTTATAGTTTTTTGGGCACAAAATCTCTCTGATTTGTTCACCAATTAAATATTTTTTTCATTTTAAAAGAAACCAAATTATATAATCAGTAATTTCTCAGACCTTTGATTCTGCCAGTTACAAAGAGGAATCCGTCGTTGTCTTTCCTGCCGATGTCTCCGGACTTTAGCCAGCCGTCCTTATCAAATGTCTCTGCTGTCTTCGTGTCATTCCTTATGTAGCCCATGAAAACATGTCGGCCCCACATGCAGATCTGTATAAGTATATATTTATTACTAGCACAGCACCTAGGGTTCAATAATTTTTTCTAAACAATAGTGCTAAAATGAAATAACATACAAGAGCATTTATAGAACAGAAAAAGCTTGCCTATTACAACTTTTACTGACAAGCACTTTTATAACATTACATTTTTTCCTATATGTCTTCCTTAAAATTCTTACAATAGTGTTTTCTCCCAAGAAATGATTGCCTAAATCAATGTTAGTTTGCATCAAAACCTTAACCCATTAGATTTGGTCTTTTGGCTTTCTTTAAGCTATCAAAATACTGTTGTTTCTTCGTTGCCCATACCCAATACCCCTATTAAAAGCCAGGGTGATTCACAGACTTGCCAGATTACTCTAAGAGGTGGAGGAAAATGTCTGGCAACCTTCTCCTGTGAGATTTGAACTTGTGACCTAGAGGGGGAGGACTGATTGGTAACTGACTCTAGGGCAAGTAAAACCAAAGAAAATGCCATTAAAACATCTCAATTCTTACTTCTCCGTTTCCATCCTCATCTGGACTATCTATCTTTGTACTACAACCCGGAGTTTCTTTACCGACACTGTTGATCCTGAACTCCTTCTCAGTGTCGACCGTGTGTGGACCTGCAACATAATTATACTAACTTCTTATTATCAAAGAAGTGATAGTAATGGTTATTGATGTACAATGAGAAGTGGAGGGGAACACAGTTGTTATCCCATCCTTTGCAGCTAACTTTCTTTGATAGCTAAATTTTTATACTAATTTTGCAGATGGTTGATGTGGTTCAAGAAAGAATCATATTATGAACCTGTTATATTCTTTATCTTTGACTCCCTATACCAGTGTGACCTACCTGTTGACTCCCTATACCAGTGTGACCTACCTGTTGACTCCCTATACCAGTGTGACCTACCTGTTGACTCCCTATACCAGTGTGACCTACCTGTTGACTCCCTATACCAGTGTGACCTACCTGTTGACTTACTATACCAGTGTGACCTACCTGTTGACTCCCTATACCAGTGTGACCTACCTGTTGACTCCCTATACCAGTGTGACCTACCTGTTGACTTACTATACCAGTGTGACCTACCTGTTGACTTACTATACCAGTGTGACCTACCTGTTGACTCCCTATACCAGTGTGACCTACCTGTTGACTCCCTATACCAGTGTGACCTACCTGTTGACTCCCTATACCAGTGTGACCTACCTGTTGACTCCCTATACCAGTGTGACCTACCTGTTGACTCCCTATACCAGTGTGACCTACCTGTTGACTCCCTATACCAGTGTGACCTACCTGTCGACTTACTATACCAGTGTTACCTACCTGTTGACTCCCTATACCAGTGTGACCTACCTGTTGACTCCCTATACCAGTGTGACCTACCTGTTGACTTGCTATACCAGTGTGACCTACCTGTTGACTCCCTATACCAGTGTGACCTACCTGTTGACTCCCTATACCAGTTTGACCTACCTGTTGACTCCCTATACCAGTGTGACCTACCTGTTGACTTGCTATACCAGTGTGACCTACCTGTTGACTCCCTATACCAGTGTGACCTACCTGTTGACTTACTATACCAGTGTGACCTACCTGTTGACTCCCTATACCAGTGTGACCTACCTGTTGACTTACTATACCAGTGTGACCTACCTGTTGACTCCCTATACCAGTGTGACCTACCTGTTGACTTACTATACCAGTGTGACCTACCTGTTGACTCCCTATACCAGTGTGACCTACCTGTTGACTCCCTATACCAGTGTGACCTACCTGTTGACTCCCTATACCAGTGTGACCTACCTGTTGACTCCCTATACCAGTGTGACCTACCTGTTGACTCCCTATACCAGTGTGACCTACCTGTTGACTCCCTATACCAGTGTGACCTACCTGTTGACTCCCTATACCAGTGTGACCTACCTGTCGACTTGCTATACCAGTGTGACCTACCTGTTGACTTGCTATACCAGTGTGACCTACCTGTTGACTCCCTATACCAGTGTGACCTACCTGTTGACTCCCTATACCAGTGTGACCTACCTGTAGACTTGCTATACCAGTGTGACCTACCTGTTGACTCTCTATACCAGTGTGACCTACCTGTTGACTTACTATACCAGTGTGACCTACCTGTTGACTCCCTATACCAGTGTGACCTACCTGTTGACTCCCTATACCAGTGTGACCTACCTGTTGACTCCCTATACCAGTTTGACCTACCTGTTGACTCCCTATACCAGTGTGACCTACCTGTTGACTCCCTATACCAGTGTGACCTACCTGTCGACTTGCTATACCAGTGTGACCTACCTGTCGACTTGCTATACCAGTGTGACCTACCTGTTGACTCCCTATACCAGTGTGACCTACCTGTTGACTTACTATACCAGTGTGACCTACCTGTTGACTCCCTATACCAGTGTGACCTACCTGTTGACTCCCTATACCAGTGTGACCTACCTGTCGACTCCCTATACCAGTGTGACCTACCTGTTGACTCCCTATACCAGTGTGACCTACCTGTTGACTCCCTATACCAGTGTGACCTACCTGTTGACTCCCTTTACCAGTGTGACCTACCTGTTGACTCCCTATACCAGTGTGACCTACCAGTTGACTCCCTATACCAATTTGACCTACCTGTTGACTCCCTATACCAGTTTGACCTACCTGTTGACTCCCTATACCAGTGTGACCTACCTGTCGACTTGCTATACCAGTGTGACCTACCTGTCGACTTGCTATACCAGTGTGACCTACCTGTTGACTCCCTATACCAGCGTGACCTACCTGTCGACTCCCTATACCAGTTTGACCTACCTGTTGACTCCCTATGCAAGTGTGACCTACCTGTCGACTTGCTATACCAGTGTGACCTACCTGTTGACTCCCCTATACCAGTGTGACCTACCTGTTGACTCCCTATACCAGTGTGACCTACCTGTCGACTTGCTATACCAGTGTGACCTACCTGTCGACTTGCTATACCAGTGTGACCTACCTGTTGACTCCCTATACCAGTGTGACCTACCTGTTGACTTACTATACCAGTGTGACCTACCTGTTGACTCCCTATACCAGTGTGACCTACCTGTTGACTCCCTATACCAGTGTGACCTACCTGTTGACTCCCTATACCAGTGTGACCTACCTGTTGACTCCCTATACCAGTGTGACCTACCTGTTGACTCCCTATACCAGTGTGACCTACCTGTTGACTCCCTATACCAGCGTGACCTACCTGTTGACTTGCTATACCAGTGTGACCTACCTGTTGACTCCCTATACCAGTGTGACCTACCTGTTGACTCCCTATACCAGTGTGACCTACCTGTTGACTCCCTATACCAGTGTGACCTACCTGTTGACTCCCTATACCAGTGTGACCTACCAGTTGACTCCCTATACCAATTTGACCTACCTGTTGACTCCCTATACCAGTTTGACCTACCTGTTGACTCCCTATACCAGTGTGACCTACCTGTCGACTTGCTATACCAGTGTGACCTACCTGTCGACTTGCTATACCAGTGTGACCTACCTGTTGACTCCCTATACCAGCGTGACCTACCTGTCGACTCCCTATACCAGTGTGACCTACCTGTTGACTCCCTATGCAAGTGTGACCTACCTGTCGACTTGCTATACCAGTGTGACCTACCTGTTGACTCCCTATACCAGTGTGACCTACCTGTTGACTCCCTTTACCAGTGTGACCTACCTGTTGACTCCCTATACCAGTGTGACCTACCTGTTGACTCCCTATACCAGTGTGACCTACCAGTTGACTCCCTATACCAGTTTGACCTACCTGTTGACTCCCTATACCAGTTTGACCTACCTGTTGACTCCCTATACCAGTGTGACCTACCTGTCGACTTGCTATACCAGTGTGACCTACCTGTTGACTCCCTATACCAGTGTGACCTACCTGTTGACTCCCTATACCAGCGTGACCTACCTGTCGACTCCCTATACCAGTTTGACCTACCTGTTGACTCCCTATACCAGTGTGACCTACCTGTCGACTTGCTATACCAGTGTGACCTACCTGTTGACTCCCTATACCAGCGTGACCTACCTGTCGACTCCCTATACCAGTTTGACCTACCTGTCGACTCCCTATACCAGTGTGACCTACCTGTCGACTTGCTATACCAGTGTGACCTACCTGTCGACTCCCTATACCAGTGTGACCTACCTGTTGACTCCCTATAACAATGTGACCTACCTGTCGACTCCCTATACCAGTGTGACCTACCTGTTGACTCCCTATACCAGTGTGACCTACCTGTTGACTCCCTATACCAGTGTGACCTACCTGTTGACTCCCTATACCAGTGTGACCTACCTGTCGACTTGCTATACCAGTGTGACCTACCTGTCGACTTGCTATACCAGTGTGACCTACCTGTTGACTCCCTATACCAGTGTGACCTACCTGTTGACTCCCTATACCAGTGTGACCTACCTGTTGACTCCCTATACCAGTGTGACCTACCTGTCGACTTGCTATACCAGTGTG
Organism: Argopecten irradians; assembly: GCF_041381155.1. Lineage (NCBI taxonomy): Eukaryota > Metazoa > Mollusca > Bivalvia > Pectinida > Pectinidae > Argopecten > Argopecten irradians. Next base: position 4,587,775 of record NC_091143.1, on the reverse strand, counting down.
ACCTACCTGTCGACTTGCTATACCAGTGTGACCTACCTGTCGACTTGCTATACCAGTGTGACCTACCTGTTGACTTGATCGCTATACCAGTGTGACCTACCTGTTGACTCACTAAGTCCAAACACGGACAGCAGGGGAATGTTTAGACTATAGAAGTACTCAATGGTTTCCTTAGAAATTGGAGCGGCTCCGGTGTAAGTTATGGTACACCTATCTAGTCCGAGCTCGGCCTTGACCTTGCTAAACACTAAAACATTGGCCAGCGTCCATCCAAAGGGCATCCACTGTCTGTAAATAAGTCACAAAGGGAAATACCTCAAAATGAATATAACACTGAAAATAGTTTTGACAAAATATTAATGGTACAATATCTTTTACAGAATTGCCTGATCCTTACTTGTTCATTTTTGCGTAGACACCTTTAAGGCCGATTTCCTTAGCCTTGGTGCCGATCATTTTCTTCACACCTGTCACAGCTTTCCCCTTTTCTACCATTTTCTCCATAAACTTTTCCCACACACGAGGGACACCAAAGAAAGCAGTGGGTCTAGCCTCTTTCAGTGTATCCTTCAATGTTCCCTGTAATCAGTTCAAAAATGCTAGTGATTAGATTGATAGCAACAAATGCTGATAAAAAGCTATAAAAAATTTGAAGATGAAATTAGATCAAGGTGTATTTTGATAATGCATTGTGTGATGACATTTTCCATACCTTAAGTGCGTCTGGTTGAGCATAGAAGACGTTGCCACCAAATAACAAAGGAATGTGGATATCCATGAGTTGACCGGCAATGTGACTCAGGGGGAGATAACTCACAGCGACTTCAACACCAAACTTAAAATTTACATTGGTTCCATGCTGTTGGCAAATCCAGGTAATCTGGAATAACACAAAGAGAACAATTTCTAATACAAGTACTTACAATACTTTACCTAGATTATCTTTATAATATATATATTTAATATATTTTTTGGGTTTTTTTATGTATAAAATGTAGGCCATTTGGAGGTTTGCAGACCATTCAGTTCTTTGCCTAACAGAGGTTTGACAGGTAAGTAAATAAATATTTTTCTGCTTTAGCTTTTCACAATAGAGACTTTTAAGGATGTACTCCTCTGAGAAGTCAAAATTTTCTTGTATTAAACTTTTTTTTCTCATAAAAATTATTGGAAAGAGGAGTTCATACCATGAAAGAAAATGAAAGAAAAAACATATGTCCGTGTGCTCGTTTTTGAGCTACTGTTTATGGGAATTTTGCCGTTTTGACCATATGCACAAGATTTTAAAGCTATAATTTCCTAATGAGGTGATTGATATGTATTTATGTTTGTAGAATTTATTATCCAGTAGTCTTCTTTTAAAATATACCAGTTTTGATCAAAAAGACTAATATTTTTTTCTCATAATAACAACATATGCTACCCCTACCCCTTAATTTTGAACTACAAAATGCACCATTTTCAGCCATTTTTGCCAAATCTAACCCTTTATAGAAAAAGTTCTGGTATTAAACTTTTGTTTAATATTTTGCATATCAATAGGGAAAGGGTTGTTCTTTCAGAATCAGGCAGAAAAATGGGGGGTCCGTGTGCCCCACTTGAATATTTGTTATTTTTCAGTATTTTAGAGTAAAAAATAAAAGTGCTCAAATTACCATTAAATGTAAAAATAAAGTAAAAAAGTGAATCATTTCATACATTAATGCTCAATATTTTAATTATCACGAACCAAGTAAAGATTTACAGCAAAAATTAGCTCGATACAGCTAAAAATGCTGGTGCAGTGATGATTTAAGTAAAAACAATTTCAGTAAAAAATGGTAAAACTTTGGCTCTACTCAAAGCGAAAAAAGACACAATTTCAAAATGGCCGCCAAATGGGCCATTTCTTAAAATCCCCGTATAAAAAAATCTGCTGAAGTTAGAAATGTAATTTTTTGACAAAATTTGAAACCGGCAACTTGCTACAGGTATTGATAAATTGTGTTTGAAAATCTCATAACTTCTTTGATCTTTGTCGAAACAAGACTTCAACGGGACTGAAACCTCAGAAGAATACAACCTTAAGTCAACATTTGACCTCAATGTATAAACTGAAGCCTGACTAAATCTACATAAACCAAATGATGGTAAATGAGATACTTACATTGTCATGACTCAGCATCACACCTTTAGGGTTACCTGTTGTTCCTGACTAAAACACAGGAAGAAATCGTCAGAAAGAGCTAATATCAACAATAAGACTTCGAATCTAATTCAATAAAAGGAGAAAAATGTATAATAAAGATTTGAATGTAAAAGCAGAAGATAAGGAGTTTCTGAATACCAAGAAATGTTTGGTTAAATACAGTTGATAAGCACTGGCATTACACGTAATGTGTCTACATAAATCAATCTTATATTATATTGGCTGTAATGTGTCTACATAAATCAATCTTATATTATATTGGCTGTAATATGTCTACATAAATCAATCTTATATTATATTGGCTGTAATGTGTCTACATAAATCAATCTTATATTATATTGACTGTAATGTGTCTACATAAATCAATCTTATATTATATTGGCTGTAATATGTCTACATAAATCAATCTTATATTATATTGGCTGTAATATGTCTACTTAAATCAATCTTATATTATATTGGCTGTAATATGTCTACATAAATCAATCTTATATTATATTGGCTGTAATGTGTCTACATAAATCAATATTATATTATATTGGCTGTAATGTGTCTACATAAATCAATCTTATATTATATTGGCTGTAATGTGTCTACATAAATCAATCTTATATTATATTGGCTGTAATGTGTCTACATAAATCAATCTTATATTATATTGGCTGTAATATGTCTACATAAATCAATCTTATATTATATTGGCTGTAATATGTCTACATAAATCAATCTTATATTATATTGGCTGTAATATGTCTACATAAATCAATCTTATATTATATTGGCTGTAATATGTCTACATAAATCAATCTTATATTATATTGGCTGTAATGTGTCTACATAAATCAATCTTATATTATATTGGCTGTAATGTGTCTACATAAATCAATCTTATATTATATTGGCTGTAATGTGTCTACATAAATAGTATATTGGCAATCTTATAATCTTATATTGGCTGTAATGTGTCTACATAAATCAATCTTATATTATATTGGCTGTAATATGTCTACATAAATCAATCTTATATTATATTGGCTGTAATGTGTCTACATAAATCAATCTTATATTATATTGGCTGTAATATGTCTACATAAATCAATCTTATATTATATTGGCTGTAATATGTCTACATAAATAACATCAATCATATATTATATTGGCTGTAATGTGTCTACATAAATCAATCTTATATTATATTGGCTGTAATATGTCTACATAAATCAATCAATATTGGCTTATATGTGAGTCTACATAAATCAATCTTATATTATATTGGCTGTAATGTGTCTACATAAATCAATCTTATATTATAATGGCTGTAAACTATGTCTACATAAATCAATTATATGGATCGATATATTATTAGAAATTTCCATAACTCATTTCACAAGAAAATTTACATCTTAGGAAGTGAAAATAATTCTTGCAGAAAATTCTGATGTTAATTCAGTAAAACAATTGTAAGCCTGATGTCAAGGACATTCATTTGAATATCTACCGTATAAACATTTTCCCTTGGCTCCTTGATGTCACCGGTATACTGTACGATAGCCTTGAGATGTGGAAGTTCAATCCCAGATCTTGAGGACTTTCTGGAGCTGTATGTCATTTTCCACTACAGCAATATTGGTCCAGGAGTCCGTGAGGATAAACTTACAGGCTTGGGGTGTGTTAGTGGTGTATACCCCTGTAGCTAGACCACTAAAACAAGGAGTAAATCACTGTTATATAAACAGGCTTGGGGTGTGTAGGTGGTGTACATCCCTGTAGCTAGACCACTAAAACAGGAGTAAATCACTGTTATATAACAGGCTTGGGGTGTGTAGGTGATGTACACCCCCGTAGCTAGACCACTAAAACAAGGAGTAAATCAATGTTATATAACAGGTTTGGGGTGTGTGTAGGTGGTGTACACCCCCGTAGCCAGACCACTAAAACAAGGAGTAAATCAATGTTATATAACAGGCTTGGGGTGTGTTAGTGGTGTACATCCCCGTAGCTAGACCACTAAAACAAGGATAAATCAATGTTATATAAAGGCTTGGGGTGTGTTATATGTACACCCCCGTAGCCAGACCACTAAAACAAGGAGTAAATCACTGTTATATAACAGGCTTGGGGTGTGTTAGTGGTGTACACCCCCGTAGCTAGACCACTAAAACAAGGAGTAAATCACTATTAATATAACAGGTTTGGGGTGTGTTAGTGGTGTACACCCCCGTAGCTAGACCAGATAAATTACTGTTATATAACAGTGTTAGTGGTGTACATCCCCGTAGCAGACCACTAAACAAGGAGTAAATCACTGTTATATAACAGGTTTGGGGTGTGTAGGTGGTGTACACCCCCGTAGCCAGACCACTAAAACAAGGAGTAAATCACTGTTATATAACAGGCTTGGGGTGTGTAGGTGGTTGTACACCCCCGTAGCTAGACCACTAAAACAAGGAGTAAATCAATGTTATATAACAGGCTTGGGGTGTGTTAGTGGTGTACACCCCCGTAGCCAGACCACTAAAACAAGGAGTAAATCACTGTTATATAACAGGCTTGGGGTGTGTAGTGGTGTACACCCCCGTAGCTAGACCACTAAAACAAGGAGTAAATCACTGTTATATAACAGGCTTGGGGTGTGTTAGTGGTGTACACCCCTGTAGCTAGACCACTAAAACAAGGAGTAAATCACTGTTATATAACAGGCTTGGGGTGTGTTAGTGGTGTACATCCCCGTAGCTAGACCACTAAAACAAGGAGTAAATCACTGTTATATAACAGGCTTGGGCTGTGTAGGTGGTGTACACCCCTGTAGCCAGACCACTAAAACAAGGAGTAAATCACTGTTATATAACAGGCTTGGGGTGTGTTAGTGGTGTACACCCCCGTAGCTAGACCACTAAAACAAGGAGTAAATCACTGTTATATAACAGGCTTGGGGTGTGTAGGTGGTGTACACCCCCGTAGCTAGACCACTAAAACAAGGAGTAAATCACTGTTATATAACAGGCTTGGGGTGTGTTAGTGGTGTACACCCCCGTAGCTAGACCACTAAAACAAGGAGTAAATCACTGTTATATAACAGGCTTGGGGTGTGTAGGTGGTGTACACCCCCGTAGCTAGACCACTAAAACAAGGAGTAAATCACTGTTATATAACAGGCTTGGGGTGTGTTAGTGGTGTACACCCCCGTAGCTAGACCACTAAAACAAGGAGTAAATCACTGTTATATAACAGGCTTGGGGTGTGTAGGTGGTGTACACCCCCGTAGCTAGACCACTAAAACAAGGAGTAAATCACTGTTATATAACAGGCTTGGGGTGTGTTAGTGGTGTACACCCCCGTAGCTAGACCACTAAAACAAGGAGTAAATCACTGTTATATAACAGGCTTGGGGTGTGTAGGTGGTGTACATCCCCGTAGCTAGACCACTAAAACAAGGAGTAAATCACTGTTATATAACAGGCTTGGGGTGTGTAGGTGGTGTACACCCCCGTAGCTAGACCACTAAAACAAGGAGTAAATCACTGTTATATAACAGGCTTGGGGTGTGTAGGTGGTGTACACCCCCGTAGCTAGACCACTAAAACAAGGAGTAAATCACTGTTATATAACAGGCTTGGGGTGTGTTAGTGGTGTACACCCCCGTAGCTAGACCACTAAAACAAGGAGTAAATCACTGTTATATAACAGGCTTGGGGTGTGTAGGTGGTGTACACCCCCGTAGCTAGACCACTAAAACAAGGAGTAAATCACTGTTATATAACAGGCTTGGGGTGTGTTAGTGGTGTACACCCCCGTAGCTAGACCACTAAAACAAGGAGTAAATCACTGTTATATAACAGGCTTGGGGTGTGTAGGTGGTGTACACCCCCGTAGCTAGACCACTAAAACAAGGAGTAAATCACTGTTATATAACAGGCTTGGGGTGTGTTAGTGGTGTACACCCCCGTGTGTACACCCCCGTAGCTAGACCACTAAAACAAGGAGTAAATCACTGTTATATAACAGGCTTGGGGTGTGTAGGTGGTGTACACCCCCGTAGCTAGACCACTAAAACAAGGAGTAAATCACTGTTATATAACAGGCTTGGGGTGTGTTAGTGGTGTACACCCCCGTAGCTAGACCACTAAAACAAGGAGTAAATCACTGTTATATAACAGGCTTGGGGTGTGTTAGTGGTGTACACCCCCGTAGCTAGACCACTAAAACAAGGAGTAAATCACTGTTATATAACAGGCTTGGGGTGTGTAGGTGGTGTACACCCCCGTAGCTAGACCACTAAAACAAGGAGTAAATCACTGTTATATAACAGGCTTGGGGTGTGTAGGTGGTGTACACCCCCGTAGCTAGACCACTAAAACAAGGAGTAAATCACTGTTATATAACAGGCTTGGGGTGTGTAGTGGTGTACACCCCCGTAGCTAGACCACTAAAACAAGGAGTAAATCACTGTTATATAACAGGCTTGGGGTGTGTAGGTGGTGTACACCCCCGTAGCTAGACCACTAAAACAAGGAGTAAATCACTGTTATATAACAGGCTTGGGGTGTGTAGGTGGTGTACACCCCCGTAGCTAGACCACTAAAACAAGGAGTAAATCACTGTTATATAACAGGCTTGGGGTGTGCTAGCCACTAAACAAGTAGGTGGTGTACACCCCCGTAGCTAGACCACTAAAACAAGGAGTAAATCACTGTTATATAACAGGCTTGGGGTGTGTAGTGGTGTACACCCCCGTAGCTAGACCACTAAAACAAGGAGTAAATCACTGTTATATAACAGGCTTGGGGTGTGTAGGTGGTGTACACCCCGTAGCTAGACCACTAAAACAAGGAGTAAATCACTGTTATATAACAGGCTTGGGGTGTGTAGGTGGTGTACACCCCCGTAGCTAGACCACTAAAACAAGGAGTAAATCACTGTTATATAACAGGCTTGGGGTGTGTAGGTGGTGTACACCCCCGTAGCTAGACCACTAAAACAAGGAGTAAATCACTGTTATATAACAGCTTGGGGTGTGTAGGTGGTGTACACCCCCGTAGCTAGACCACTAAAACAAGGAGTAAATCACTGTTATATAACAGGCTTGGGGTGTGTAGGTGGTGTACACCCCGTAGCTAGACCACTAAAACAAGGAGTAAATCACTGTTATATAACAGCTAGGTGGTGTACCCCCGTAGCTAGAACTAAACAAGGAGTAAATCACTGTTATATTGTCTAATTGTTAACACCCCGTTAGTAAAAAGGAGTAAATCACTGTTATATAACAGGCTTGGGGTGTGAAGGTGGTGTACAATGCCAGACCACTAAAACATGGAGTAAATCACTGTTATATACAGGCTTGGGCAATGTTTAAGTGTGTAACCCCCGTAGCTAGGCCACTGAAACAAGGAGTAAATCACTGTTAAATAACAGGCTTGCGGTGATGGGATTTTAGTGGTCATGGGACCCAAAACGAGTGTAGCTAGGCACGTTAAACAAGGAGCAAATCACTGTTATATGAGTGTCTTAATTTTCACTTAGTTTTTCAGGAATGTATTCCCTATAAATGAGTGGTACCTGTTTCAATACGTTTAAGGTTGAATTCAATGAATCATAAAAACCATGTCTCTACAAACGCAACATTATGGGATCATCAAAATGAGTGTCTCCCTGGTCAACATTAATCTCAAAATGAGTGTCTCCCTGGTCAACATTTATGGATCTCAAAATGAGTGTCTCTCCTGGTCAACATTATGGATCTCAAAATGAGTGTCTCTCTGGTCAACATTATGGATCTCAAAATGAGTGTCTCCCTGGTCAACATTATGGATCTCAAAATGAGTGTCTCCCTGGTCAACATAATGGATCTCATGGGATCAAAATTAGTGTCTCCCTGGTCAACATTATGGATCTCAAAATGAGTGTCTCCCTGGTCAACATTATGGATCTCAAAATGAGTGTCTCCCTGGTCAACATTATGGATCTCAAAATGAGTGTCTCCCTGGTCAACATTATGGATCTCAAAATGAGTGTCTCCCTGGTCAACATTATGGATCTCAAAATGAGTGTCTCCCTGGTCAACATTATGGATCTCAAAATGAGTGTCTCTCTGGTCAACATTATGGATCTCAAAATGAGTGTCTCTCTGGTCAACATTATGGATCTCAAAATGAGTGTCTCTCTGGTCAACATTATGGATCTCAAAATGAGTGTCTCCCTGGTCAACATTATGGATCTCAAAATGAGTGTCTCCCTGGTCAACATTATGGATCTCAAAATGAGTGTCTCCCTGGTCAACATTATGGATCTCAAAATGAGTGTCTCCCTGGTCAACATTATGGATCTCAAAATGAGTGTCTCCCTGGTCAACATTATGGATCTCAAAATGAGTGTCTCCCTGGTCAACATTATGGATCTCAAAATGAGTGTCTCCCTGGTCAACATTATGGATCTCAAAATGAGTGGAGTGTCTCCTGGTCAACATTATGGATCTCAAAATGAGTGTCTCCCTGGTCAACATTATGGATCTCAAAATGAGTGTCTCCCTGGTCAACATTATGGATCTCAAAATGAGTGTCTCCCTGGTCAACATTATGGATCTCAAAATGAGTGTCTCCCTGGTCAACATTAATGGATCTCAAAATGAGTGTCTCCCTGGTCAACATTATGGATCTCAAAATGAGTGTCTCCCTGGTCAACATTATGGATCTCAAAATGAGTGTCTCCTGGTCAACATTATGGATCTCAAAATGAGTGTCTCCCTGGTCAACATTATGGATCTCAAAATGAGTGTCTCCCTGGTCAACATTATGGATCTCAAAATGAGTGTCTCCCTGGTCAACATTATGGATCTCAAAATGAGTGTCTCCTGTGGTCAACATTATGGATCTCAAAATGAGTGTCTCTCTGGTCAACATTATGGATCTCAAAATGAGTGTCTCCCTGGTCAACATTATGGATCTCAAAATAAGTGTCTCCCTGGTCAACATTATGGATCTCAAAATGAGTGTCTCCCTGGTCAACATTATGGATCTCAAAATGAGTGTCTCCCTGGTCAACATTATGGATCTCAAAATGGATGTCTCCCTGGTCAACATTATGGATCTCAAAATGAGTGTCTCCCTGGTCAACATTATGGATCTCAAAATGAGTGTCTCCCTGGTCAACATTATGGATCTCAAAATGAGTGTCTCCCTGGTCAACATTATGGATCTCAAAATGAGTGTCTCTCTGGTCAACATTATGGATCACAAATTTGGTGTCTCCCCAGGTATAATTGCAATTAATTCTCAGAAATATGGAAGTTTTACTGCTATAAAGTACACAAATAGTGGGATAGATGTTAGGTGATTCTTAATTTTTTTTCAATACTAAACTTTTTTGTGAGGATATGAGTGATATTCTAGATTATAAAATGCTGGAAAACCCGGCCTTGACATGCATCACGCTTTAGAATATTAAATGATTTTGTAATTATCCAATAAAGATTTCAACATTAGATAACTGGTAGACTTTGTACTCAATACCTTAAAAACCTTTCATGTGTTTTACCTACACTTACCCAGCAAATATAGCACCCAGGTCTGCCATTGCCCACTCAGGCGAATTAAATCCTAAAATGCTGACAGCATGATACGGCTCTAAACCAAGCTGGAAAAAAGAAAATGTGATATTATTCTCCAATTAAAACAAATTTTGATGCTGAACAAATAAAGATTTAATAAAGACTTTGTTAATTATAATAATCAATCTTTCTATGCTAAGCAATAATTTTTTATCAATACCAAGTGGAAACTAATCCAGCATACAGGGACACTGTGATTGACTGCTTTATTTTCTATGGACACATTTCAAAACGTGTAACCCAGTATGCTGTTTTAATCATAAAGACATAATTGTGGCCAACAAACCTTAATAAAAGCTTTGGCTGCCATGCGGACATCATCATAATATTCCTGATAGCTCCACTTCTTCCAGACTCCATCCCGCTTCACAGCTGGTGAGAGAACAGAAGAAACATCAAGTTAATTAAACAGCTGGTGAGAGAACAGAAGAAACATCAAGTTAATTAAACAGCTGGTGAGAGAACAGAAGAAACATCAAGTTAATTAAAGAGCTGGTGAGAGAGCAGAAGAAACATCAAGTTAATTAGACAGCTGGTGACAACACCAGAATGAAAATGTCAATTAAACAACTAAGGACAACACAAGAATCAACAAGTCAATTAAACAACTGGGGACAACACAAGAATCAACAAGTCAATTAAACAACTAAGGACAACACAAGAATCAACAAGTCAATTAAACAACTGGGGACAACACAAGAATCAACAAGTCAATTAAACAACTGGGGACAACACAAGAATCAACAAGTCAATTAAACAACTGGGGAAAACACAAGAATCAACAAGTCAATTAAACAACTGGGGACAACACAAGAATCAACAAGTCAATTAAACAACTAAGGACAACACAAGAATCAACAAGTCAATTAAACAACTGGGGACAACACAAGAATCAACAAGTCAATTAAACAACTAAGGACAACACAAGAATCAACAAGTCAATTAAACAACTGGGGACAACACAAGAATCAACAAGTCAATTAAACAACTGGGAAAACACAAGAATCAACAAGTCAATTAAACAACTGGGGAAAACACAAGAATCAACAAGTCAATTAAACAACTGGGGAAAACACAAGAATCAACAAGTCAATTAAACAACTGGGGACAACACAAGAATCCACAAGTCAATTAAACAACTGGGGACAACAACAAGAATCAACAAGTCAATTAAACAACTGGGGAAAACACAAGAATCAACAAGTCAATTAAACAACTGGGGAAAACACAAGAATCAACAAGTCAATTAAACAACTGGGGACAACACAAGAATCAACAAGTCAATTAAACAACTGGGGAAAACACAAGAATCAACAAGCCAATTAAACAACAGGGGACAACACAAGAAATCAATGAAGTCAATTATACAACTAAGTACAAACACACAATTTCAACAAGTCAATTAAACAACTGGGGACAACACAAGAATCAACAAGTCAATTAAACAACTGGGGACAACACAAGAATCAACAAGTCAATTAAACAACTGGGGACAACACAAGAATCAACAAGTCAATTAAACAACTGGGGACAACACAAGAATCAACAAGTCAATTAAACAACTGGGGACAACACAAGAATCAACAAGTCAATTAAACAACTAAGTACAACACAAGAATCAACAAGTCAATTAAACAACTGGGGACAACACAAGAATCAACAAGTCAATTAAACAACTAAGGACAACACAAGAATCAACAAGTCAATTAAACAACTGGGGACAACACAAGAATCAACAAGTCAATTAAACAACTGGGGACAACACAAGAATCAACCAAGTCAATTAAACAACTGAGGACAACACAAAGAATCAACAAGTCAATTAAACAACTGGGGACAACACAAGAATCAACAAGTCAATTAAACAAACTAGCTAGGAAGGACAACACAAGAATCAACAAGTCAATTAAACAACTGGGACAACACACACAAGATCAACAAGTCAATTAAACAACTGGGGAAACACAAGAATCAACAAGCCAATTAAACCAAGTGGGAAAATACCTAGAAACCACAAATTAAACAACTGGGGAAAAACACAAGAATCAACAAGTCAATGCATAAACAAACTGGGAACAACACAAGAATCAACAACTGTCAATTAAACAAACTGGGTACAACACAAGAATCAACAAGTCAATTAAACAACTGGGGACAACACAAGAATCAACAAGTCAATTAAACAACTGGGGAAAAACACAAGAATCAACAACCAATTAAACCACCATGTATTAAACACAACAATCAACAAGTCAATTAAACACCTGGGGATAACACAACAATCAACATGTCAATTAAACAACTGGTAACACTAAGAATCAACAAGTCAATAAACAACTGTATACAACACAACGTATAACACAAGTCCTGTGTATTAAACAACTGGGGACAACCACAAGAATAACGTTCAAGTCAATTAAACAACTAAGTGTAACACAAGAATCACGTAGTACAACAAACAACTGGGACAACACAAAATCAACAAGCTCAATTAAACAACTAACAATCTCTGTAATAACAAGCCAATTAAACAAGCCAATTAAACAACTGTGGTACAACACAAGAATGAAAATGTCAATTAAAACTAATAAGGAAAACACAAGAATCAACAACCACCTTTGTAAACAACTGGGGACAACACAAGAATGAATAATGTCAATAAACTAAACAATTAACAGCCAACTCATCAGAATCAACAAGCCAATTAAACAAAACAAATAAACAACTGGGGAACAACACAAGAATAAACAAGTCATTTAAAACAACTAATAACAAACACAAGTATACACAACAAGTCTGTGTTTAACCACCTGGGTACATAACAACCACAAGTCAATATAACCAACTGGGGATAACAACCAATGAATCCACAAGTCAATTAAACAACCGGGGATAACACCACCTCTCAACATATTCAACATCTGTGTAATACAACCAACTGTGTAGAACAACCAAAGATATCAACAACAATTGCAATTTATAACAGCAAGCATCAGAAGAACTAGCAAGCCAACCACGCTCTGTATATAATTCAACCATCTCTGTTAACAACCCCAACTTGATAAACAATGTACACCTCTGTATAACGACCAACTCTGCCTAACATCCACACCTCTGTATAACAACCACCTCTGTATAACGACCACCTCTGTATAACAACCACTCTGTATATACACACCACCTCTGTATAACGACCATATTCTGTAAGAATCCACCTCTGTATAACAACCACCCTCTGTATAACAACCTGTGTAATAACAACCACCTGTGTATAACAACCACCTTCTGTATAACAACCACCTCTGTATAATGACCATCACTCTTTAAAACAACCATCTCTGTATAACCACCTGTGTATAACAACTCAACCACCTCGTGTAACAACCATCTCTGTATAACAACCACCTCTGTATAACGACCATCTCTGATAACCACCTGTGTATAACAACAACCTCTGTATAACCACCTGTGTATAACAACCACCTCTGTATATAACAACCAACTTCTGTATAATTGACCATCTCTGTATAACCTACCTGTTGTTATAACAACCATCTCTGTATAACCACATGTGTATAACAACCGCCTCTGTATAACCACCACCTCTGTATAACCACCTGTGTATAACAACCACCTCTGTATAACAACCACCTCTGTATAACAACCACCTCTGTATAACGACCACCTCTGTATAACCACCACCACCTGTGTATAACAACCACCTCTGTATAACAACCACCTCTGTATAACAACCACCTCTGTATAACAACCACCTCTGTATAACAACCACCTGTGTATAACAACCACCTGTGTATAACAACCACCTCTGTATAACAACCACCTCTGTATAACAACCACCTCTGTATAACAACCACCTCTGTATAACAACCACCTCTGTATAACAACCACCTCTGTATAACAACCACCTCTGTATAACAACCATCTCTGTATAACAACCACCTCTGTATAACAACCACCTCTGTATAACAACCACCTCTGTATAACCACCTCTGTATAACAACCACCTCTGTATAACAACCACCTCTGTATAACAACCATCTCTGTATAACCACCAGTGTATAACAACCATCTCTGTATAACCACCAGTGTATAACAACCATCTCTGTATAACAACCATCTCTGTATAACCACCACCTCTGTATAACAACCACCTCTGTATAACAACCACCTCTGTATAACCACCACCTCTGTATAACAACCACCTCTGTATAACCACCACCTCTGTATAACAACCACCTCTGTATAACAACCACCTCTGTATAACAACCATCTCTGTATAACCACCTGTGTATAACAACCACCTCTGTATAACAACCACCTGTGTATAACAACCACCTCTGTATAACAACCACCTCTGTATAACCACCATGTCTGTATAACAACCACCTCTGTATAACAACCACCTCTGTATAACCACCTCTGTATAACAACCACCTCTGTATAACAACCACCTCTGTATAACGACCACCTCTGTATAACCACCTGTGTATAACAACCACCTCTGTATAACAACCACCTCTGTATAACAACCACCTGTGTATAACAACCACCTCTGTATAACAACCACCTGTGTATAACAACCACCTCTGTATAACAACCACCTCTGTATAACATTAAACCACACCTCTGTATAACAACCACCTCTGGTATAACAACCACCTCTGTATAACAGACCACCTCTGTATAACAACCACCTCTGTATAACAACCACCTCTGTATAACAACCATCTCTGTATAACAACCACCTCTGTATAACAACCACCTCTGTATAACAACCACCTGTGTATAACAACCACCTCTGTATAACAACCACCTCTGTATAACAACCACCTCTGTATAACAACCACCTCTGTATAACAACCACCTCTGTATAACCACCTGTGTATAACAACCACCTCTGTATAACAACCATCTCTGTATAACAACCACCTCTGTATTAACAACCATCTGTATAACAACCATCTCTGTATAACCACCTCTGTATAACAACCACCTCTGTATAACAACGTGGTGTATACTAACAAACCATCTCTGAAAAACAACCAAATCTGTATAACCACCACCTCTGCATAAACAACCACTACTGTAATAACTACCACCTCTGTATAACAACCATCTCTGTATAACAACCACCTCTGTATAACAACCATCTCTCTATAACCACCTGTGTATAACAACAACCTGCATAAAGAGACCATATCTTGAAGTCCCACCCAAATGACAAATCTCAATACAATTTGACATGTGTATACAGACCACTAGGATATTAAAGTTAGCTTCGCGATATTCAAAGCTTTACTTTATCACTTGGGTTTATATGTATTTTGTTGAACGACAATCCTTTTCATAATTTCTTGGATTTTCAGGGCTGACCCTTGTTTATGGTGTTTTCATAGCGTTATATATCTGGTAGTTATCTGATTCTCCTACTTTTAACACAACATAAATGACCTAGCTACACCTAGACTTTTAACGAGGGTATACAGACTATGAAATTACATTGTCACCCATCAGACACCTGATTTAAAAGATTTGATTCTATTAATAGTATCCTATTACACAACAGAATAATTAAGCTATTATCTATCAAGGTTATGGAAAAGTTTTGTGCATAAATATTTCCTAAGGTATATAAAATGTACAAAACAATGTAAAAAGTACAAAAAAACACAATGGACAAAAAAGTTCAAAATGTGATTAAATACCAGTAGGCAAATAATAAAGAATTACATCTGATACCTCAATGGTGAAGATTTAAACCTTCCAGCCCTATTACATGTAAACTAATATTAATCTAGGAACCCTGACTGTTCTCCATACCATTAGCTATGTCATTGGACAGTTACTTGACTGTCTCCCAGACTATACAACTTACCATTAGCTATGTCATTGGACAGTTACTTGACTGTCTCCCAGACTATACAACTTACCATTAGCTATGTCATTGGACAGTTACTTTACTGTCTCCCAGACTATACAACTTACCATTAGCTATGTCATTGGACAGTTACTTTACTGTCTCCCAGACTATACAACTTACCATTAGCTATGTCATTGGACAGTTACTTTACTGTCTCCCAGACTATACAACTTACCATTAGCTATGTCATTGGACAGTTTCTTGACTGTCTCCCAGACTATACAACTTACCATTAGCTATGTCATTGGACAGTTTCTGTACTGTCTCCCAGACTATACAACATACCATTAGCTATGTCATTGAGTCAGTTACTTTACTGTCTCCCAGACTATACAACTTACCATTAGCTATGTCATTGGTTTCAGTTACTATACAACATACTGTATGTCTCCCAGACTATACAACATACCATTAGCTATGTCATTGGACAGTTTCTGTACTGTCTCCCAGACTATACAACATACCATTAGCTATGTCATTGGACAGTTACTCTTTACTGTCTCCCAGACTATACAACATACCATTAGCTATGTCATTGGACAGTTTACTTTACTGTCTCCCAGACTATACAACATACCATTAGCTATGTCATTGGACAGTTTTCTGTACTGTCTCCCAGACTATAAATGATACAACATACCATTAGCTATGTCATTGGACAGTTTCTTTACTGTCTCCCAGACTATACAACATACCATTAGCTATGTCATTGGACAGTTACTTTACTGTCTCCCAGACTATACAACATACCATTAGCTATGTCATTGGACAGTTTCTTTACTGTCTCCCAGACTATACAACATACCATTAGCTATGTCATTGGACAGTTTCTTTACTGTCTCCCAGACTATACAACATACCATTACTATGTCATTAGCTTTACTGTCTCCCATATACAACATCCATTATATATCATTGTCAGTTACTTTACTGTCTCCCAGACTATACAACATACCATTAGCTATGTCATTGGACAGTTTCTGTACTGTCTCCCAGACTATACAACATACCATTATGCTATGTCATTGGACAGTTTCTGTACTGTACTCTCCCAGACTATACAACATACCATTAGCTATGTCATTGGTCAGTTTCTGTACTGTCTCCCAGACTATACAACATACCATTAGCTATGTCATTGACAGTTACTTTACTGTCTCCCAGACTATACAACATACCATTAGCTATGTCATTGGACAGTTATCTGTACTGTCTCCCAGACTATACAACATACCATTAGCTATGTCATTGGACAGTTTCTGTACTGTCTCCCAGACTATACAACATACCATTAGCTATGTCATTGGACAGTTTCTGTACTGTCTCCCAGACTATACAACATACCATTAGCTATGTCATTGGACAGTTACTTTACTGTCTCCCAGACTATACAACATACCATTAGCTATGTCATTGGACAGTTTTCTTTACTGTCTCCCAGACTATACAACTACATTACATACCATTAGCTATGTCATTGGACAGTTTCTTTACTGTCTCCCAGACTATACAACATACCATTAGCTATGTCATTGGACAGTTACTTTACTGTCTCCCAGACTATACAACATACCATTAGCTATGTCATTGGACAGTTTCTGTACTGTCTCCCAGACTATACAACTTACCATTAGCTATGTCATTGGACAGTTACTTTACTGTCTCCCAGACTATACAACATACCATTAGCTATGTCATTGGACAGTTACTTTACTGTCTCCCAGACTATACAACATACCATTAGCTATGTCATTGGACAGTTTCTGTACTGTCTCCCAGACTATACAACATACCATTAGCTATGTCATTGGACAGTTTACTTTACTGTCTCCCAGACTATACAACTATACCATTAGCTATGTCATTGGACAGTTACTTTACTGTCTCCCAGACTATACAACATACCATTAGCTATGTCATTGGACAGTTACTTTACTGTCTCCCAGACTATACAACATACCATTAGCTATGTCATTGGACAGTTACTTTACTGTCTCCTAGACTATACAACATACCATTAGCTATGTCATTGACAGTTACTTTACTGTCTCTCAGACTATACAACCTACCACATGCTGTGTTGTTTGGAATCTTTTTCACTGTATTTTCGAACACAGTCATGACTGTAACAGGAACATCTGTAGTGGGAGGTTTGTCACCAAGTCTCAGCTTTACTGGGACAGCTGGGTCACTGGTCCACAGGCTGTCCGCAGGCAGACATTCATCAATTTCTGTTTATAATTAAGAAAGGATCATAATGAAACATAGACTGTAGGTCGTCAGTGTTCTACCTAAAGGATTTTTTACTGCTGGTCATAAGGACTGGCTGACCCTAAAAGTTACTAGTCCTGACTGAAAATTACTGGTCCTTACAAAGTTGCAATTCATCCTTCATCCTTGTAGTTTATATAATTACAAAAGTAAACTAGCGAAGTATATCTGCATTAGTATCGTGCGCTCTCAATAAAGTTGACTGAACACCTGAATATTACGAAAAATTAGTTTGGTACAGTTTGATCCTCAATCTTTCTACAATTTAACTGCTATTTTTTTGTTTTGTATATATATCCTCTATCTTGACCAAAACTTGCAGGTCAAAGGACCAGCTACATGGAATAAACTGTCTGCCCGACTATAAAGTTGTCTGTCATGGGCAGACAGACAGGCGTTAATTCCGAATGCTGTCTAGTATATAATCTGTATTTTGTACCTAATATAAATTGAATCTAAATGCGATAGTGACAAATGATGTGATGACATTATAAAAGTTGCACCCTTACTGTAACAGAATACCTA
The DNA here is from genome assembly GCF_041381155.1 of Argopecten irradians. NCBI lineage: Eukaryota > Metazoa > Mollusca > Bivalvia > Pectinida > Pectinidae > Argopecten > Argopecten irradians. The sequence goes on along the minus strand of NC_091143.1, from coordinate 4,569,247 downwards.
CTTCTTTGTGCCTGAGATCCCTCTTCCTTGTTGTTATTAGCCATGCTATCCCCAGCACCCTGTTTCTGTTCTGTGTTGTTATTGGCAGAAATGTCTCCACCATTAGGAGCAGCATTCTGGTCATCTCTGTAAATATATTCAGGCCAATGAAAGTATTTAGGACAAAACCAATAGAAAGCCACATTAACAAACACAGGTCTAAGTTACAACTTTACTGATAAAAACTTCAAGTCAGCTGAAATGTTTGTGGAACAAAACTTGATGGCACAAACCTCTGACTTTCTTCATTTTGATAAATTTGTATTGCAAAGAGATTTAAATTCAAGATCATTCCTATGGAGAAGGCCGTCACACTAGCCAACATATGGTGAGGCTATCCACTGACAGAGTAACAAGCTATGTTCTAAGGATTTTCAACGACATCAGCACAGTCCCGCCTGTTTCTCAGATTCAGTTCCAAAAAACACAAACCATCAAAGGAAGGTACACATACTTAATTAAAGTATTTTTTGTGATTATACTTGTAATTGCTCTAGTCCCAGCTGGATATTGATCATGAGCTTAGGGTAAAAAGTATCATATTTTTGTTAGATTAAGATTGTAGTTCAAAGTAATGGTAACTTTTACAAGATATTATTACAATATGTATTCTCCTTATTAAGCACCTAAGGGTTGATATCAGTGGGACACAAGGATAACAAATCAGGTCCTTGGGTGAAATTTTTTCTATAAAGCCAATATCAAGAATATGTCAAAACAAAATTCTATGGACATTCAGAATACAAAAGTTTTATAAAATGTTCACACCAAAACCAAACTTTATTTGGATGTGATATATCTGTTGAAAATACCTGCTTTCAAACCACTTCAATTCCTGCACAAACAGCTACTAGATACTTATAGGAGGAGCAACTATCATAGCAAATATGGCATTTTGGTTTCATATTTACTTGTACAACAAGCTGAGACTCCACTGATTTTATTATTCACAAAAATAAAATCTAGTATTATGTAAAACTGCAACTAATACTCTAGTATTAAATGTGAAAGTCTGATTCCAATCTGTTTCAAATGCAGTTTATACACCAGTAAACAGTAATAAAGAACAACTATATGTATAGAATTTCCTTTTCCCAGCACGATTTCCTAAATATAATTATCACATTATGTGCATTGCCATTACTTATAATATACACGCAATTGTAAAATCTATTTCTGCTGCTCTCTACAAAGATCAAACTTTGAATGGTCTAGTGCACAACCAATGGAGAGTTCATGATGATTTCAATCAAGCATTGTGGGCATACAAATGATGATTCAGAAATTTTCATTCATTTATATATAGAGAGTTTTGTCTAGTACCCAAAATGGTACACCTCCTAAATTTGATTTGATTAATAAATGTGTAGACATGATAAGAATTTTGAATTCATATAAGGAAAGTTCAAACATTTATTAGTTTATTTAGGTCACGTATCTGTCAAACACATCCCATTCAGCAAATGTTTTTTCCTAGGGGTGTCACACGATGTCGTTTCCTTGATTTTTTACAATGACATTATTTTCATGTTTAAATCAACGGGTGTATGCGGTACACACAATTTTAGGAATGTTCATTTTTGTTTTGGGATTTTTCCTTAATTTCAGATGACTTGTTAAATAAACATGTGCGCCACGGAACATTAGACTTATCCATGAGGAAAATGCTTATTCCGCGAAAAGCCTGGTAGTTTTCATGTCTCAGTTTTCAGCTGATATCTTGTGCCGACAAACATTACAAACAAAAGTACTTGTTGGATTCATGTTCATCGTATATAGCCATTCAAACCCAGCTGAATTATTTTAAAAGACAGAAAATGCCGAAACTGATCTCCCAGTCAGATGTTACAAGGTGGAGAATTGGCCACCATCCTAAGGGATTGGGTAGCAGTAAGATGGGACTAACCATTGGATCAATCTTATTTTATGTTTGAGAGACTACAGAATGGAGGCTGTGGTTATGGTGGTTAAGGCATCTCCATACCTTACCACTCTAGTCCTCCACCTCTCTGTGGAGCAGTGGCTATAACTGTAGGTTGGTAGTTTTTCACCAGGTGCTCTGGATTTCCTACATCCCTCAAACCAGGTATATACTTAAATGACCATGGCTAAATGATAGGATGTTAAACCCATACCCAAACCCAGAACTTATGTTATATATGGCTATCAGTCAAGACTTTATTAAGTGGAGATTAATACAAACTAGAAATTTCTTTGAGAATCGTGTCATGTTTATGAGTAGATTAAAAGATACCATTTTTATTGCCAAAATCATTTTGTACAGACATATAAATGGGTATAAAGTGGTCAATGTCACCGCCAGATAATCATGATAGTCACATCTCAGTATATACAACCAGTAAACTCAAGGAATTCATATGGACTCTTGCTTCAATGGAGGTGATATTTAGCATATCAACACATCCCTTTCAAGTCAATATTGCGGTTGTGATATCCCCATTCCCAGGCATTGTGTTATGAGAGATGATGTAGTTGAGCCATTTTCCATGTATTTCTATATTATTTAGCACATAGCAAACATTTTAAGTAATAATCATATCTAATATGACAAGAACCCAATGAGTCCGAATCTCTCATTTACTACCTGGAAATCACCGTGCATACTTGCCTTATGACATGTGCTTTGATGGTTAATAAGAATTTCTATTTATGACCCAGGTAATATCAGGCCTCTATAGGCCTGATCTTGGTTAACGACAAGAAGACAGACTAAACTGATACCATCCATTATAAAGGAAGTAGGGGAATGTAAGGGAATGAGTTTTACTGTGGTAACAAATTCTCATTTTTAGTCAGGCATGCCTTAGGCATTGCCTGAATATAGGCATAGCGACCATTTGAGAAAAATACTTTCACTGCCTTTTACTACCTTCAGTGAAATCAATGCGCTGCTGAAGATAGTCCCTGGCTTTTCAGTGATTTCGAAGCTGGTATCTTATAGTCAGACAATGCGGAAGAAAAATGTATGAAAATCAAATGAAAGTTTTAGGTAGAAGTCATTTTTTCTTTGATTTGTCTTGTCAAAGATATGCCAAATATCCGTGCTTTTTCAGATAAGAAATGGCTGATCAATTTCCCTCCCTGAAATAAAACCCATATTACTGGTAATTGTTTTCCGCTGAATGGAGCCTGTGAATAGCTTAGACAACGGCTTCAGATTAATGCGTCTCGTGTACTGTTACATTTGGAGGCCAAGTGACAAACGCACATGCTTGTGTGTATTGTTTTACTTATTCCGGTGTACATGTTTACACTGGTTCCTATCCAGTTTTAACATTCCTGGAGCTTTAAGTTACTGATAAAATTTGGTTGGTGACAAATGTCTTTTTCAGACTTTGTAGACAACATGAGGCCTAGCACATTTTTTAGCATAAGTGTAGTAAATGTTAACAAATTTTAAAATTTCAAAATATAAAACCTGTAATGAATTTATGTTTGGTTTGATTGACATTACTTTGAATCTTTGAATGATCAATAGATAAAAATAGTTATAACACAGAAAGACGTCTATAATCATGACTCATGAGTGTGACCTATTTTTCTGAAATTGTCGCATAACAATAACAAGAGGCCCAAGGGCCTTACCGGTCACCTGAGTTCTGATGCATAAATAAAGAACAAAGTGCAAAAAAAAAAATAGAAAATATCTAAGACATAAACTCCCCGCCGCCATATGAAACTAGCACACTGAAAGGTGAGAAAGCAAGGGCAAATTCATCTTGTGGCAATTTATATATTGATCCAATTATTATGGAACCTATACACCTAAAATAAGTTGACTCCTTGTAATATTTTGACGCACGACGACGGACAACAGACGACAAGAATAGGTCAACTGAGACTTCGTCTCAGGTGACCTAAAAACGACATTCAGGAGAAACAACAAACAAAATATGGTCATTGTTAGTACATTAAATTTAAATAATACTTAATATTTAAATATTATCATAGGACCAAAGAAATTGATATTTGAGATGAGTGCGACACTTACTGATCTTGCATTTTTGAATTTTCAAAATTAGGTCAGTGTGACCTACTTTTCTACATATTGTAATAGAACAATAAGAATTGATATCTGGGATGAACAAAACACACCGAACATGAATTTGGTAAAATTAGGTCAGTGTGACCTACTTTTCTACATATTGTGATAGAACAATAAGAATTGATATCTGGGATGACCAAAACACATCGAACATGAATTTTGTAAAATTAGGTCAGTGTGACCTACTTTTCTACATATTGTGATTAGAACAATAAGAATTGATAAACTGGGATGACCAAAACACAACGAACATGAATTTGTAAAATTAGGTCAGTGTGACCTACTTTTTTAAAAATTACCACAGGACAATGAAAATTGACATTTAGGGTGACCAATAGATGGTGAAGGGGAATTTTGCAAAATTAGGTCAGTGTGACCTAATTTTCTATATATTGTTATAGAACAATAAGAATTGATATCTGGGATGACCAAAACATACCGAACATGAATTTTGTAAAATTAGATCAGTGTGACCTACTTTCCTAAATATTGTGAAAAACAATAAGAATTGACATCTAGGATGAATCAGTAGATGATTTATTATGGATACTTCTAGTGTAGAATAAGTAGATGATTTATTATGGTCAATTTATGTGTAGAAATCAGAAGATGATTTATGATGGATACTTCTAGTGTAGAAATCAGCAGATGATTTATGATGGATACTTCTAGTGTAGAAATCAGCAGATGATTTATGATGAATACTTCTAGTGTAGAAATCAGAAGATGATTTATGATGGATTCTTCTAGTGTAGAAATCAGTAGATGATTTATGATGGATTACTTCTAGTGTAGAAATCAGTAGATGATTTTATGATGGATACTTCTAGTGTAGAAATCAGTAGATGATTTATGATGGATACTTCTAGTGTAGAAATCAGTAGATGATTTATGATGGATACTTAATGTGTAGAAATCAGTAGATGATTTATGATGGATTCTTAATGTGTAGAAATCAGTAGATGATTTATGATGGATTCTTAATGTGTAGAAATCAGTAGATGATTTATTGATGGATTCTTAATGTGTAGAAATCAGTAGATGATTTATTGTGGACAATTTATGTGTAGAAATCAGTAGATGATTTATGATGGATACTTCAAGTGTAGAAATCAGTAGATGATTTATGATGGATACTTAATGTGAAGAAATCAGTAGATGATTTATTGTGGACAATTTATGTGTAGAAATCAGTAGATGATTTATGATGGATTCTTAATGTGTAGAAATCAGTAGATGATTTATGATGGATACTTCTAGTGTAGAAATCAGCAGATGATTTATGATGGATACTTCTAGTGTAGAAATCAGCAGATGATTTATGATGAATACTTCTAGTGTAGAAATCAGTAGATGATTTATGATGGATACTTCTAGTGTAGAAATCAGTAGATGATTTATGATGGATACTTCTAGTGTAGAAATCAGTAGATGATTTATGATGGATACTTCTAGTGTAGAAATCAGTAGATGATTTATGATGGATACTTCTAGTGTAGAAATCAGCAGATGATTTATGATGAATACTTCTAGTGTAGAAATCAGTAGATGATTTATGTTAGTATAGAAGTTAATAGAAGAAAGTGTTGAAATCAATCAGTAGATGATTTTTGTTGGACAAATAATGCGTAAGAAATCATTAGATGTTGGATACTACAAGTATTGAAGTCAGTACATGATTTATAATATAGATAATATCAGTGTTGAAATCGATAGATGATTTAAAATGGATACTGCATGTGTAGTAACTAGTATATCAGAGATGCATTGTTATGTTTAACATTTAATAGAATTTTACAGTTAAACAGATATGGTTTCTCCTTATGCAAAATAAGATTTTTGTGTTATTTTCAATTTGTAAAATTACAAGTAAAACATATATTAATCACTGGATAATAAACTTCTGTTGAATGGCAGAAAAAATATACATTTTTAAAAATTTTCATTGTTCTCAAAAAGCTGGAACATACCCAATTTTTGCATCACCGCACTCTCTTGAGCTGTAGGAATTTACAGATCTTTTTTTTATTTGCAATTGTTACCTCAATTTAACATAACTAGCAATGTGTTGGCAATAACATTCCAATGAACATGTAAAATAGCCTCACTGACATGATAACAAAATGTATGTTGAACTTTTTTCTAAGCTTTAATGATTTTATTTCATCGCAAGATGATTCAGCAATAACAGTGAAATCTTAAAATTCATTTTGTATTACATTATACAAATGTGTTTCATGATGATAATCTGCTTAAATGTTCCACGACAATACAGTATCTTTTTCAAATTTTGTAATAAAACTATTAGTGTAAATAATAGTGTTAATTGTTCATTAAATACTTGCATGTACTTTCCATAAAGTTACCTCTATCACAACTGCAGTAAATGCTACAATATATAATGAAACATTGTGTGATTAATACAAGAAGTTAACCCTTATTGTCAACAAATTTTGACAACCACATGACCTGATATAAAAACAGCAATGAAAATCTCTAATTCTCCATCAGCTATTACTGTGCCTATGGGAATTTTAATTTGTAAAGGATATTAAATGAACAGTACCCCGTATTTGATATTGAATGATATCAAAGATATTTTATCAACACTCGGCATATTGTTTTAGTATAAGATAATCAAATGTGAAAAGAACACTATTGAATAATTTTGTTGACTTGTTCTGACTACATTGATAAAAGCATGAGGAAATTAAAAGTATTACCGTAGTACATTACCTATTAATGCTACGTGTATATATGACCTATATCGCTAGGCATGCCTGACTATGAGTACTTTCAGTACTTTGATTATGTATGCTTGCTGACTTGACTTTAATAGTGTAGTGTCCCCAGTAAAACCAATTTATGATCTGTTTAGTTTGTTGACTACAACATATCACATAATATACTTCATATTACATCATCTCTGGAAAAGGCTTGTTTTTAAATTGTTAAACACATAGTTAGAAATCTTGGTAGCTCCATCATACAGGTAAATCATACAGATATAACTAATGTACACCTTTCTGGTCCAGCCAGGCAGAACATTTTTAAAGTGTCAGTTTCCATAGCATGTTGAATTTGTCTGACTAAGACACACTGTCCTTGTAGATTTTCTGTATTTTTCCACACAGCAAGGGTAGAAAGTTATACGGAATGCTATGTAAGAGCTGTGAGGTAGAACAGAGTCAATCATCCGTGACAAGGTAGCTTCAACAGTGGAGCATTCCTCATGTGCTCACAAGGGCACAGGTTCAAATATGGTCTGGCAATTACATTTTCTCCAAAAGTTCAATAAAAGAAATATAGAACTAAGAATTAATTGTACTGCCATTAATTACTTAGAAGGCTATTGTTTTGAATGAAGCTAATAACAGTATATTGGAGTGGGGAATGGGTTACAAAAACATGAAATGGAAAGAACAAAATAAAAATAATATATTATACCTATTAATCTTATTAACTCTATTAACTACTGCCGGATAAACTTGTGCTTTATCCGTCAATACGATATGCTTTATCCGTCAATACGATCACGTGAATTTGTTCCATATCTGACGGAACTTTTTCTAACTTGACCCAGAACTTGAACCTTCTGGTGAATGAAACGTCATTCAGTCCCGCTAAAACGTGACGTCACATTCACCGAAATGACGTCATTTTTACGATATCGAAAATCTCGTATGGCGGTGTCGTCTTTTTCTTGGCTCATGACAAAGGTATGTATTGTTAAGTAATTCTTTAATGGGTATTTATTGTTATTTGAGTATTTTCATTTCCTTTCAGTGATATATCACACTGAATAGAATTACGGTTACTGTTTGTGAATGCGCTTATTTATTTCCCACGGCAGTAAAAAGGAGTGCACTCTCATTCGGTTAAGTGAATGATTCTTTACCTCCGCATCAAAGAAGCGTCACGCTTCGAGCAAAACAAAGTAAGGAACTGTCAATTTGCTTTCGTTTTGAATGCAATAATGGTTGCAGAATAAACAGAATACACGGTTAGTATCTTACAATACAAGATTTATTTTGGTGCTCGACACGGAAAGCCGGGATGACTCGGCAAAGCCTCGTCATCTCGGCTTTCCTAAGTCTCGCACCAAAATTAACCTTGTATTGTAAGATACTAACCATGTATTCTCTATATAGTTGCACCCAAATACAAGATCTCTACCTGTATAAAGTAAAACATGCGTATAACGGCCACGCTTACAACAAATTCATGGTTATAACTATAATATATCTATAAAATTTGTATAAGAAACAATGCTTATAACGAAGTGCTTGTTGTGGTTCCCAGAGGTTCATTATAGCTGTAAGACAGTCTAACCTGAGGAAAATTGTCTTCATAGCTAAGTAGTCTTTATACACAAGGCTAACCTGTCTATAAAGACCTTCCAAGAGGCAGAGGACTTTAAAAAGCCAGGTGGTCCAGGACAGGTTTTACTGTATATAATATCTTTAGCCAGTTATAAATCTTTATCCTGCAACTGTCCCACATACTGACCGATAACTACTGCCGGATAAACTTGTGCTTTATCCGTCAATACGAAAGGCTTTATCCGTCAATACGATCACATGAATTTGTTCCATATCTGACGGAACTTTTTCTAACTTGACCCAGAACTTGAACCTTCCAGTGAATGAAACGACATTCAGTCCCGCTAAAATGTGACGTCACATTCATCGGAATGACGTCATTTTTACGGTATCCAAAATCTCGTATGGCGGTGTGGTTTTTTTCTTGGCTCATGGCAAAGGTATGTATTGCAAAGTAATTTTTAAACGGGTATATATTGTTTTTTGAGTATTTTCATATTGTTTCAGTGATATATTACACTGAATGGATTTACGGATGGTGTTTGTGAATGCGCTTATTTATTTCCCACGGCAGTAAAAAGGAGTACACTCTCATTCGGTTTAGTGAATGAATATTTACCTCCGCATCAAAGAAGCGTCATGCTTCGAGCGAAACCAAGTAAATAACTGTCAATTTGCTTTCGTTTTGAATGCCATAATAGTTGCAGGATAAACAGAATACACGATTAGTATCTTACAATACAAGTTTTATTTTGGTGCTTGACACGGAAAGCCGAGATGACTCGGCAAAACCTCGTCATCTCGGCTTTCCTAAGTCTCGCACCAAAATAAACCTTGTATTGTAAGATACTAACCATGTATTCTCTATTTATTGAATTATAATAAAGTTTATACATATATACACAAGACAGAATCATGGCATAGTGCCATCTACAAATATAAATACTGTATTACGTCATAGTGAGCAATTAGAATTGTGAGAATAGGAATATATCACCTGTATATATACAGTATATCTACGTGGAGAGGGATCACATTTACTTAGCTATAACCATGTCAGTAAGAATCTAAGATTTCTAAGGAAATGGAAAATTAAATCTTCATTTAGCTTTAAAGTATTTTACTAAGTTATCTCTTAACTTCCCACCCACAAAATTCACATTTTAAGCTTTAAATAGCGTTCCCCAACACGTAGACCAGATTTTGTTTTTAAGTGCATAGTACATGAGCTTAGTACATGATGAACTTTTTTAATTCAAGAAAGACTTCAGATATCAGGTGTTCCTGACAGTGTGTAATATATTCCATATTGAAGGGTTGACAAAACTGAGATTTCCAGTTTGAGACAGGCTGACAAACTGAGATTTTCAGTTTGAGAAGGGTTGGCAAACTGAGATTTCCAGTTTGAGAAGGGTCGGAAAACTGATATTTCCAGTTTGAAAAGAGTTGACAAACTGAGATTTCCAGTTTGAGAAGGGTTGACAAACTGAGATTTCCAGTTTGGGAAGGGTTGAAAACTGAGATTTCCAGTTTGAGAAGGGTTGACAAACTGAGATTACCAGTTTGAGAAGGGTTGGCAAACTGAGATTTCCAGTTTCTGAAGGGTTGGCAAACTGAGATTTTTATTTTTATAATGGTTGGCAAACTGAGATTTCCAGTTTCTGAAGGGTTGGCAAACTGAGATTTTCAGTTTGAGAAGGGCTGACAAACTGAGATTTGCAGTTTGAGAAGGGTTGGCAAACTTAGATTTCTAGTTAGAGAAGGGTTGGCAAACTGAGATTTTTAGTTTTATAATGGTTGACAAACTGAGATTTCCGGTTTGTGAAGGGTTGGCAAACTGAGATTTTCAGTTTGAAAAGGATTGGCAAACTGAGATTTGTAGTTTGAGAAGGGCTGGCAAACTGAGATTTCCAGTTTCTGAAGGGTTGGCAAACTGAGATTTGTAGTTTGAGAAGGGCTGACAAACTGAGATTTGCAGTTTGAGAAGGAATGGCAAACTTAGATTTCTAGTTAGAGAAGGGTTGGCAAACTGAGATTTTTAGTTTTATAATGGTTGACAAACTGAGATTTCCGGTTTGTGAAGGGTTGGCAAACTGAGATTTTCAGTTTGAAAAGGATTGGCAAACTGAGATTTGTAGTTTGAGAAGGGCTGGCAAACTGAGATTGCTAGTTTGAGAAGAGTTGACAAACTGAGATTTCCAGTTTCTGAAGGGTTGGCAAACTGAGATTTCAAGTTTGAGAAGGGCTGACAAACTGAGATTTCCAGTTTGAGAATGGTTGACAAACTGAGATTTCCAGTTTGAGAAGGGTTGGCAAACTTAGATTTCCAGTTTCTGAAAGGTTGGCAAACTGAGATTTTTAGTTTTATAATGGTTGACAAACTGAGATTTCCATTTTGAGAAGGGTTGACAAACTGAGATTTCCAGTTTGAGAAGGTTGACAAACTGAGATTTCCACTTTGAGAATGGTTGACAAACTGAGATTTCCAGTTTCAGAATGGTTGACAAACTGAGATTACCAGTTTGAGAAGGGTTGACAAACTGAGATTTTCTGTTTGTGAAGGGTTGGCTGAGGTTTCCAGATTGCCAACTTTTGACTGTTGAACTTTTCGGAAGAATGTCCAAATGATAAAAAGTCCTAATGGCAGAATGTTACTTACGAAACGAGTTCCACGTCCTCAACTGACATTATTGGTGTCTCTGTAGCAGCCATTATTCTGAAGCAGATAAATAAGTTATTATGAAAAAAATAACATTTAATACGATCTAAAACATTTTTTAATGAAGGCAATTTTATTTCATTGTTATAGAAATATCATAGTTATTAAATGTGATAGACATAGGTCTAGCATAGGTCTAGCTTTGTTAATTAACATAAACAATTTTCTTTGTCATTCTTGACACAAATAATATCTATTTACAGTCAATCTGTCTACAAACACCAGCTAAGGGATCGGGACTTTGTAATCAAGAGGACATTATACACAGGTCGAGTTGTGTTGAAATTGGGTTATTTGGGACCCTAGAAAAGTGGCCTTATTAAACAGGTGGTTTTCAACAGCGGCAGTCGCCAAGGCAGGTTTTTATATATTTAATACACTTTGTTGACAAAGTTAGCAAAAGCTGCAATATATATATATAGTACAATATAGAGTACCCTTCTATTCAATGGCTTCCATTTTTATCTGATTGACTGATACCAATAATTTTGAAGAATAGGCTTGTTATTTTCCTTTAACATCTAGTTAAATATGAATCTCTTACATTTAGTCTATACTTCATGTGGATTTTCTTATCAGATCATGCTTACTTTTTTTAAATACCATCAAGAGAACCAAAACTTTTTTTAACTGTTATGCACTGTTTTTTCGCTGAAAATGAGTAACAATAATTTATAGGTGTTCATTACCAGTATAGACGTGTACAACACTATCTACCGTATGTGTGAATAAAAACTCATTTTCTAATGATGACGGGTGAAGATGGCAGGCTTATGTATCATCACTATATATGGTAATTCGGTGGCTGTAGGATGTGACCTACTTAAAAACAATGTCACCCCTAAGTAGCTGTGGTTACATGACCTAGCTAAAACTTTTAAGTGTTTTAAAATGAGTGTTTGTCATAAAAATTGTGCTTTTTATATTTTTATTCTCACATATTCTCACAATTCATATACCAGTAGCTTTACAACCAAGCAGGTATGTCCAGTAGTAAAAGCTGTAAAGTGACTAACTCTGTTCAAAGACTACCTGCTTAAGAAGATGGGACAACATACAATACACCTCCACTCACCCATTTCATAGCAGGATCATCAAAATCTTAGTGTAAACATATTCCAACAATTCATACTTTCTTGACAAATAACAGCCTGACAATTCATACATGCCAGACAATTCATACTAGCCTGACAATTTATACTATCCTGACAATTTATACTATCCTGACAATTCAAACTATCCTGTCAATTCATACTATCCTGATAATTCAAACTATCCTGACAATTCAAACCATCCAGTCAATTCATACTCTTTTGATATTTCATACTATTCTGACATTTTATACTATTCTGACAAGTCATATTATTTTGACAATTCACACTATCTTGAAAATTCATACTAGCCAAACAATTCCTACTATCCTGACAATTCACACTCTTCTGACAATTCATACTATTTTGACAATTTATACTATTCTGACAATTCATACCAGCCTGACAGTTCATATTAAGCTGACAATTCATACTATCCTGACCATCCATACTATTCTGATAATTCATATTACCCAGACAATATTCATACTATGCTGATAATTATACTTTTCTGACAATTTATATACTGAATATACAATTTTTATATTCTGAAAATTCATACCAGCCTGACAATTTATACTATCCTGATAATTTATACTATTCTGACATTTGATACTATTCTGACAATTCATACTATCCTGACAATTTGTACTATTCTGACATTTGATACTATTCTGACAATTCATACTATCCTGACAATTTATACTATTCTGACATTTGATACTATTCTGACAATTCATACTATCCTGACAATTTATACTATTCTGACATTTGATACTATTCTGACAATTCATACTATCCTGACAATTTATACTATTCTGACATTTGATACTATTCTGACAATTCATACTATCCTGACAATTGATACTATCCTGACAATTTATACTATTCTGACATTTGATACTATTCTGACAATTCATACTATTCTGACAATTCATACTATCTTGACAATTTATACTATTCTGACATTTGATACTATTCTGACAATTCATACCGCCAGCATGACAATTCATATTAAGCTGACAATTAAAACTAATCTAACAATTCAAACTATTCTGACATTTGAGGAAAATATGTAAGACAATATTCCCTGTAAGCTGTGTACTGAGGTTGAATTACAAAGAGTATCATCACATGTTTAGTTTTCTGGGTGACTGGTGTGCTAAATCATACCTCATCAATGTAGGCAATGCTTTTAGTAAAAAAACAATTAAATCCTTGATATCAGATAGATTGGTATAAAATCACTCTTTGAAGCATCCTTTTATATACTTTAACACGTGATACAATTTATATTTTGTAAATCATAATTGTGATCCTTAAAACAATCATGGTCACAAAAATGTTTGATGTTAGTGAAAACCTCATAATAAATACATTAAATTTGACATACAATTTACTTTATCAATACCTAAAATGTAGATATTGAGAATTGATTGTATAATAAAGAGATCAATATCCATTATAACTTCCCCCAGGTCCTACTGGTTATGGTATACATGTATAGATTGAATCGTTAACAGCCACATACAGATCTGCTATCAACCTAATAAGATACACATGCTCAACGATAAAATATTGCTGGAAGCATATTTTAAGACATCTATATCAAAATCTCTCATTTAAGAAAAGTGTAAACCATATATATTCATTTATAAGCCCTCTGATTTAGTTGTATATGACTGGTAATATTACCGTTTTACCCACTCACTTACAGTGAACCTGTGGTTACAGACATACCCATTTACATACAGTAAACCTGTGGTTACAGACATACCCATTTACTTACAGTGAACCTGTGGTTACAGACATACCCATTTACATACCGTAAACCTGTGGTTACAGACATACCCATTTACATACAGTAAACCTGTGGTTACAGACATACCCATTTACATACAGTGAACCTGTGGACATACCCATTTACATACAGTGAAACCTGTGGTTACAGAACATACCCATTTACATACAGTGAACCTGTGGTTACAGACATACCCATTTACATACCGTAAACCTGTGGTTACAGACATACCCATTTACATACAGTGAACCTGTGGTTACAGACATACCCATTTACATACAGTAAACCTGTGGTTACAGACATACCCATTTACATACAGTAAACCTGTGGTTACAGACATACCCATTTACATACCGTAAACCTGTGGTTACAGACATACCCATTTACATACCGTAAACCTGTGGTTACAGACATACCCATTTACATACAGTGAACCTGTGGTTACAGACATACCCCATTTACATACAGTGAACCTGTGGTTACAGACATACCCATTTACATACAGTAAACCTGTGGTTACAGACATACCCATTTACATACAATGAACCTGTGGTTACAGACATACCCATTTACATACAGTAAACCTGTGGTTACAGACATACCCATTTACATACAGTAAACCTGTGGTTACAGACATACCCATTTACATACAGTAAACCTGTGGTTACAGACATACCCATTTACATACAGTAAACCTGTGGTTACAGACATACCCATTTACATACAGTAAACCTGTGGTTACAGACATACCCATTTACATACAGTGAACCTGTGGTTACAGACATACCCATTTACATACAGTAAACCTGTGGGTTACAGACATACCCATTTACATACAGTAAACCTGTGGTTACAGACATACCCATTTACATACAGTGAACCTGTGGTTACAGACATACCCATTTACATACAGTAAACCTGTGGTTACAGACATACCCATTTACATACAGTGAACCTGTGGTTACAGACATACCCATTTACATACCGTAACCTGTGGTTACAGACATACCCATTTACATACAGTGAACATGTGGTTACAGACATACCCATTTACATACAGTAAACCTGTGGTTTACAGACATACCCATTTACATACAGTAAACCTGTGGTTACAGACATACCCATTTACATACAGTGAACCTGTGGTTACAGACATACCCATTTACATACAGTAAACCTGTGGTTACAGACATACCCATTTACATACAGTAAACCTGTGGTTACAGACATACCCATTTACATACCGTAAACCTGTGGTTACAGACATACCCATTTACATACAGTGAACCTGTGGTTACAGACATACCCATTTACATACAGTAAACCTGTGGTTACAGACATACCCATTTACATACAGTAAACCTGTGGTGGTTACAGACATACCCATTTACATACAGTAAACCTGTGGTTACAGACATACCCATTTACATACAGTAAACCTGTGGTTACAGACATACCCATTTACATACAGTGAACCTGTGGTTACAGACATACCCATTTACATACAGTGAACCTGTGGTTACAGACATACCCATTTACATACAGTGAAACCTGTGGTTACAGACATACCCATTTACATACAGTGAACCTGTGGTTACAGACATACCCATTTACATACCGTAAACCTGTGGTTACAGACATACCCATTTACATACAGTGAACCTGTGGTTACAGACATACCCATTTACATACAGTGAACCTGTGGTTACAGACATACCCATTTACATACAGTAAACCTGTGGTTACAGACATACCCATTTACATACAGTGAACCTGTGGTTACAGACATACCCATTTACATACAGTAAACCTGTGGTTACAGACATACCCATACCCATTTACATGTGGTTACAGTACCCATTTACATACGTAAACCTGTGGTTACAGACATACCCATTTACATACAGTAAACCTGTGGTTACAGACATACCCATTTACATACAGTAACCTGTGGTTACAGACATACCCATTTACATACAGTGAACCTGTGGTTACAGACATACCCATTTACATACAGTGAACCTGTGGTTACAGACATACCCATTTACATACAGTAAACCTGTGGTTACAGACATACCCATTTACATACAGTAAACCTGTGGTTACAGACATACCCATTTACATACAGTGAACCTGTGGTTACAGACATACCCATTTACATACAGTAAACCTGTGGTTACAGACATACCCATTTACATACAGTGAACCTGTGGTTACAGACATACCCATTTACATACAGTAAACCTGTGGTTACAGACATACCCATTTACATACAGTGAACCTGTGGTTACAGACATACCCATTTACATACAGTAAACCTGTGGTTACAGACATACCCATTTACATACAGTAAACCTGTGGTTACAGACATACCCATTTACATACAGTAAACCTGTGGTTACAGACATACCCATTTACATACAGTAAACCTGTGGTTACAGACATACCCATTTACATACAGTGAACCTGTGGTTACAGACATACCCATTTACATACAGTAAACCTGTGGTTACAGACATACCCATTTACATACAGTAAACCTGTGGTTACAGACATACCCATTTTACATACAGTAAACCTGTGGTTACAGACATACCCATTTACATACAGTAAACCTGTGGTTACAGACATACCCATTTACATACCGTAAACCTGTGGTTACAGACATACCCATTTACATACAGTGAAACCTGTGGTTACAGACATACCCATTTACATACAGTGAACCTGTGGTTACAGACATACCCATTTACATACAATGATCGAACCTGTGGTTACAGACATACCCATTTACATACAATGAACCTGTGGTTACAGACATACCCATTTACATACAGTAAACCTGTGGTTACAGACATACCCATTTACATACAGTGAAACCTGTGGTTACAGACATACCCATTTACATACAGTAAACCTGTGGTTACAGACATACCCATTTACATACAGTAAACCTGTGGTTACAGACATACCCATTTACATACAGTGAACCTGTGGATTACAGACATACCCATTTACATACAGTAAACCTGTGGTTACAGACATACCCATTTACATACAGTAAACCTGTGGTTACAGACATACCCATTTACATACAGTGAACCTGTGGTTACAGACATACCCATTTACATACAGTAGAACCTGTGGTTACAGACATACCCATTTACATACAGTAAACCTGTGGTTACAGACATACCCATTTACATACAGTGAACCTGAACAATGGTTACAGACATACCCATTTTCTACAGTAAACCTGTGGTTACAGACATACCCATTTACATACAGTGAAACCTGTGGTTACAGACATACCCATTTACATACAAGTAGAACGAACCTGTGGTTACAGACATACCCATTTACATACAGTGAACCTGTGGTTACAGACATACCCATTTACATACAGTAAACCTGTGGTTACAGACATACCCATTTACATACAGTGAACATGTGGTTACAGACATACCCATTTACGTTACAATAAACCTGTGGTTTACAGACATACCCATTTACATACAGTGATACCCTGTGTTACAGACATACCCATTTATTTACATTACAGTGAAACCAGTGGTTACAAACATACCCATTTACATACAGTGGAAACCTGTTGGTTACAGACAAACCTTATTTACATTACAGTGTGACACCTGTGGTTACAGGCCAGCCCATCCCCAGACCATACCCCCCCCCATTTTACATACAAGGTTGAACCTGTTGTGTTACAGGTATCATACCCATATCTACATTTCACAGTGACCTGTGGTTACAGACAGTACCCATTTACAGGACAGTAAACCTGTGTTACGACAACCCATTTACAGGTAGCCGTAAACCTATGGTTACAGACACTTTACCCATTTACAATAACAGTGATACCTGTGGTTACAGACATACCGCATTTACATACAATGAAAAATATAATCCTGTTCGGTACATAAACAGACCCCATTTGTACATTACCCGTAACCTGTGGTTACAGACATACCCATTTACATACCGTAAATACTGTTGTGGGGTTAATGACAGTACTTTCCCATTTACATACAGTAAACCTTGGTGGTTACAGACATACCCAATTTACATACAGTGAACCTGTGGTTACAGGGACATACTGTATTCCCATTTTACTTACCCAGTTACAACCGATGTGGTGTTACAGACCTACCCATTTACATTTACAGTGAACATGTGGGTTACAGACATACCCATTTAACATACAGTAAACCTGTGGAGTGTTACAGAAATACCCATTTACATACAGGTATACACTGTGGTTAACAGAACATACCCATTTACATAGCGTAAACCTGTGGTTTACAGACGTACCCATTTTACATACAGCGTAACCTGGGTGGTTACAGAACATACCCATTTACATACAGTGAACCTGTGGTTACAGACACAACCCATTTACATACAGTGAACCTGTGGTTACAGTCATACCCCATTTACATACATGTGAACACCTGTGTTACAGACATACCCATTTAATACACAATGATCTAACATGTGGTTTAACAGAACATACCCTTTTTTACATACCGTGAAAACCTGTGGGGGTTTCTGACATTACCATTTACAACCGGTGAATACCTGTGGTTTGTTACAGAACATAAACATTTACATACCGTTGTAACCTGTCTGGGTTTACAGACAGACCCCTTTTATCATTCAGGTGATTATGTGGGTTTCAGACTTACCCTTTTCACAAACCGTTAAACCTTGTGGTTACAGACATAACCCATTTACATACCGTAAACCTTGTGGGTGACAGAAATTCCCTTTTACATACAGTGAATACCTGTTGGTATTCATGACATTACCACTTACCCAACCGTGGAAACTCCGTTTGGGGTTACAGACTTACCCTTTTACATACAGAGAACTCTGTGGATACAGACATTACCACTTTACATTAACAGTATACCTGTGGGTTACAGACATACCCAATTTACTTACAGTCCCAACCTGTGGTTACAGACATAACCAATTTACATTACCGTAAAACCTGTCGGTTACAGACTTACAAATTTAAATACGTAGAAACATTGGTGGTTACAGACATACCCTTTTACATACAGTAAAACTGTGGTGACAGGACATACCATTTTTACCATACCGTCCGTCAGTATACCTGTGGTTGATCAGACATTACCCATTTACATACATAGTAAACCTGTGTGTAACTAGGAATACCATTTACATACAAGTGGAACCTGATGGCTTACAGGAACATTACCCATTTACATTACGGTAAAACCTGTGGTTACAGACATACCCAAGTTACAAAGCCGTCAACCTGTGGTTATACAGACGATACCCATTTACATACAGTGAACCAATTTGTTACAGGACAATCCCATTACATACAGTAATACCTGGTGGTTACAGACATACCCATTTACATACAGTGAACATGATGGTTACGAGACATACCCATCTAACCTGTACAGTGAACCCTGTGGTTACAGACACCCAGTTTACATACCTTGAAAACGCAGTGGTTACAGACATACCCAAATGTGAACCTGTTTACAGACATACCCATTTACATACAGTGAACCTGTGGTTACAGACATACCCATTTACATACCTGTGAACCTGTGGTTATACCAGACATACCCATGTTACATACAGTAAACCTGTGGTTACAGACATACCCATTTACATACAGTGGAACCTGTGGTTACAGACATACCCATTTACATACAGTAAAACCTGTGGTTTACAGACATACCCATTTACATACAGTGAACCTGTGGTTATACAGACATACCCATTTACATACAGTAAACCTGTGGTTTACAGACATACCCATTTTACCATACAGTAAACCTGTGGTTACAGACATACCCCATTTACATACAGTGAACCTGTGGTTACAGACAATACCATTTACATATTTACCATTTGTTAAAACATACCCAGTTACATACCTGAACTGGTTACAGACATACCCATTTTTACATACTCTTGTAAACCTGTGGTTACAAGACATACCCATCATTTACATACATCTGTTGTAACCTGTGGTTACAGACATACCCATTTTCACTTACAGTGACTTACCTGTGGGGAGTTTACAGACATACTACATTTAACATACAGTGGAACCTGTGGTTACAGACATACCCATTTACATACCGTAAACCTGTGGTTTCACAGACATACCCATTTACATACAGTCAAACCTGTGGTTACACGACACTACCCATTTTACATACAAGTGAACCCGTGTGGTTACAGACATACCCATTTACATACAATGATTACAGACATACCCCATTTACATTACATACAGTGAACCTGTGGTTTTTACACGACATACCTCTACTTTACATACAGTGGAACCACTCAGACTTACCCATTTACATACAGTAAACCTGTGGTTACACCAGACATACACCATTTACATTACAGTAAACCTGTGGTTACAGACATACCCATTTACATACAGTAAACCTGTGGTTACAGACATACCCATTTACATACCAGTGAACCTGTGGCGTTCTACAGACATACCCATTTACATACAGTTAAACCTGTGGTTACAGACATATCCTCATTTACATACAGTGCGAACTGTCGTTACAGACATACCCATTTACATCATACAGTGAAACTCTTCTGGTGGTTCACGCGGACATACCCATTTAATACACGACATAAAAACCTGTAGCACTTAAAGCAGACATAACAGACATTACAACATACACACAGTTGGAACACCTGTGGTTACAGTCACCATACCACATTTTACAGCAACAACCTAACATGTGAACTTACAGAACATAACACCATTTAACATACAGTGAAAACATAGCATGGGCATACAACAGAACATACCACAATTTAACAAATACAGTGAACTGATGGTATTAAACAGACAATAACAAAACAATTTCACATCACAGTAAACTGTGCAGTAATACATGAAACATTTACACACAGTTTTACATACAGTGAACCTGTGGTTATCCAAGACATTCCCTTTTTTCATACTGTAAACCTGATGGTTAAAGACATACCACAACTTACATACAGTGGAACCATGTGGTTACACAGACATATTAACCCCATTTACATCACAGTCAGAACACATGTCTGGCGATTAATGAGACATACCTAACAATCATTTTACTTATACTAGTACACCTGGGGTTACAGACATACCCATGATATACCAACCGAAAACACCTGTGGCACAACGATACAAGCGCCATTGTTTAACATATTAATACAATCCTGTGGTTACAGCCATACCCATCTTTTCAACCACAGTTAACCTGTGGTTACAGACCATTACCCAATGTACCATACAGTAAAACCTGTGCGTTACAGACATACCCATTTACAATTACAGTACACCCTGTGGTTACAGACATACCCATTTACTACTTACAAGTGAACCTGTGGTTACAGACATACCCATTTACTTCAGTGCAACCTGTGGTTACAGACCATACCCAATTACAAACGTAAACCTTGTGTTAACAGACGAATACCCATTTACAATACAGTAGAACCTGTGGTTGACAGTGACATACCCATTGTACATACATTGAACCTGTGGTTAAGACATACCCATTTAACATCAGTAAACCTGTGGTTACAGACATACCCATTTACATACAGTGAACCTGTGGTTACAGACATACCCATTTACATACAGTGAACCTGTGGTTACAGACATACCCATTTACATACAGTGAACCTGTGGTTACAGACATACCCATTTACATACAGTAAACCTGTGGTTACAGACATACCCATTTACATACAGTAAACCTGTGGTTACAGACATACCCATTTACATACAGTAAACCTGTGGTTACAGACATACCCATTTACATACAGTGAACCTGTGGTTACAGACATACCCATTTACATACAGTAAACCTGTGGTTACAGACATACCCATTTACATACCGTAAACCTGTGGTTACAGACATACCCATTTACATACAGTGAACCTGTGGTTACAGACATACCCATTTACATACAGTAAACCTGTGGTTACAGACATACCCATTTACATACAGTGAACCTGTGGTTACAGACATACCCATTTACATACAGTAAACCTGTGGTTACAGACATACCCATTTACATACATGAACCCTGGTGGTTACAGATTTTACCCATTCTTACACTACCGTACACCTGGTGGTTACAGACATAACCCATTCACACTACAGTGAACATGTCTGGTTTCATGATCATACCCTTATACACATACATGTGAACCTTACTGTTCTACAGACATCACCCACTTTCATACAATGATTCGACATCATCCGGGACACATGTGAGGTTACAGACCTACCATTTACATACAGTAAACATGTGGTTACAGTAACAACACACCCATTTTACATAGCAGTGAACCTGTTGGTTACAGACATACCCATGTTACATACAGTAAAACCTGTTGTGACAAGACAATACCCTTTTTACATACAGTAAAACCTGTGGTTACGGACATACCCATTTACATACAATACAACCTGTTGGTTTATCAGACAACAACCATGATTTTTACACTTACATGTTTAACCTGTGGTATACTATGCACATACCGCTATATCACATACAGTGAACTGTGGTTAAAGATAACCCATTTTCATACAGTGATACCTGGGGTTACAAGTCATACCCATTTACATACAGTAACCTGTGGTTACAGACATTACCCTATTTACATACAGTGAACATGATGGTTACACACCATAGCGCCATATTTTACATTACAGTAAAACCGTTACAGACATTACCCCATTTGACATACAGTGAACCAGTGGAGTTATAGGCCATACCCATTTTTCATTCAGTGAACCTGTGGTTACAGACAGTACCCCATTTACTATACAGTAATCACTCACAGTGGTTATCAGACATACCCCATTTACACACAGTGACACATAGTGGTTAACAGACATACCATTTTCAAACCCGCGTAACCTGTGGTAAAGAACACACACACCATTTACTTACAGTGAAACACTGTGAGTATACAGACATACCCATTTACAATACAGTAGACGATCCTATTGTAGTTACGGACATTCCCAATTATTCATACATATAGAACCTGCTGCGTTACACAGACAATACACCATTCTCGAGCGCAGTAAACTGTGGGTTTCTACGACATACCCAATTTACAATCAGTGAACATGTGACATTACAGACATACCCATATACATACAGTGAACCACACATGGTTACAGACATACCACTAGTTACATACAGTGAACCCTTGATTAACTCGCGCACACTTTCGATTTATCAGTCCAAATTGAGATCCTATAGCATTTAACGTCCACCTAAAAGCCCTTCAACTTGTAGACCCTACACTCCCCCTTCAGATGAAGCCCCGATATGTAACAGTAGGCTCCCCCATCCACCTAAAGCTCTCCCAAATATGTTACCTTCCGATGTGGCCCCCCCCCCTCAAGTAAACTAACCCCCCCTTTCATCTTAAGCCCCCCTCCTTTTAAACCTTGGATCCACCTTCCACCCTAAGCTCCCCAATGTATCTAGACTATTCCTGTCACCGTAAAGCCCACTCCCATGTGGAAACCTAGGAGTCCTGTTCTATCGTAAAGCCCCACCCGATAGGTTACCTAGGCTTGCGAGTCCATTTTAAGCCCCCCATATGTAACCGAGGTTCCCCCTTCCATATTAAGCCTACAACCTTTAACCCCTTTTTTTTTTTAGGGGGTTCCACCTTCCATCTTAAGCCTCCAACCTATAACCTAGGATCCCCCTTCCATCTTTCCCCCCCCCCCTCCCCCCCCCCATCCCCCTAATAACCCTCTTCCACACCGTAAACCTCCCCCAAAGTATGTAACCTAGGACTCCTGTTCCACCTTAACCCCCTTCCATCTGTAACCTAGGCTGCCATTCCCTTTAAACCTGTAACCTAGGACCTCCCCATGTAACCTAGGCTGCCATTCCACTTAAGCCCCCACCTGTAATCTAGGACCCCCCCCCCCCCCCCTACCCCCCATGTAACCTAGGCTGCCATTCCACCCCCCCACCTGTAATCTAGGACTCCCCCCCCCCCCCTACCTCCCCATGTAACCCTCCATTCCCCCCCCCCCCTCCCCCCCCCCCATGTAACCTAGGCTGCCATTCCAACTTTAAGCCCCCCCTGTAATCTAGGACCCCCTCCCCCCCCCCCCCCTCCCCCCCCCCCCCCCCCCCCCCCCCCCATGTAACCTAGGCTGCCATTCCACTTTAAGCCCCCACCTGTAATCTAGGACTCCCCCCCCCCACCTACCCCCCCCCCCCCTATGTAACCTAGGCTACCACCCCCCTACCCCCCCCTACCTCCCCATGTAACCTAGGCTGCCATTCCCTTTAAGCCCCCACCCTAGGACTCCCCTTCCCCTTCCCCCCTACCTCCCCATGTAACCTAGGCTGCCATTCCACTTTAAGCCCCCACCTGTAATCTAGGACTCCCCTTCCCCCCCCCCTACCTCCCCATGTAACCTAGGCTGCCATTCCACTTTAAGCCCCCACCTGTAATCTAGGACTCCCCTTCCCCCCCCCTCCCCCCCTGCCATTCCCCCCTACCCTCCCCATGTAACCTAGGCTGCCATTTCCACTTTAAGCCCCCACCTGTAATCTAGGACTCCCTTCCCCCCCCCCCCCCCCCTACCCCCCATGTAACCTAGGCTGCCATTCCACTTTAAGCCCCCCATCTGTAATAGGACCCCCTCTTCCCCCCCCCCCCCCCCATAACCCAGGCTGCCATTCCACTTTTAAGCCCCCACCTGTAATCTAGGACTCCCCTCCCCCCCCCCCTACCTCCCCATGTAACCTAGGCTGCCATTCCACTTTAAGCCCCCACCTGTAATCTAGGACTCCCCTTCCCCCCCTACCTCCCCATGTAACCTAGGCTGCCATTCCCCCCTACCTCCCCATGTAACCTAGGCTGCCATTCCACTTTAAGCCCCCACCTGTAATCTAGGACTCCCCTCCCCCCCCCTACCTCCCCATGTAACCTAGGTGTCATTCCACCTTAATTAAGCCTCCCCCAGTATGTAACCTAGGACTCCTGTTCCACCTTAACCCCCTCCTCCATATGTATCCTAGGCTCCCCATTCCACTTTAAGCCCCCCACCTGTAATCTAGGACTCCCCCTTTGTAGGTGTTTTCCCCCCTACCTCCCCCATGTAACCTAGGCTGCCTTCTTTAAAGCCCCCACCTGTAATCTAACTCCCCCCCCCCCCCTACCTCCCCCATGTAACCTAGGCTCCCCCTTCCATAAGCCCCCCACCCTAGGACTCCCCTTCCCCCCTACCTTCCCATGTAACCTAGGATCCCCATTCCACTCTTAAGCCCCCCCACCTGTAATCTAGGACTTTCCCCCCCCTCCCCCCCCCCCTACCTCCCCATGTAACCTAGGCTGCCATTCCATCTTAAGCCCCCACCTGTAACCTAGGACTCCCCTTCCCCCCTAGCCCCTCCCCTGTAACCTAGGCTGCCATCCCCCCCCCCAACCTACCCATGTAACCCTGCCCCCCCCCCCACCTCCCCATGTAACCTAGGCTGCCATTCCACTTTTTAAGCCCCCCCACCTGTAATCTAGGACTCCCCCCCCCCCCTAATCCCATTCCCCCCCCACCTTCCATCTTGTAACCTAGAACTGCCATCCCACCCCCCACCTTCCCCCTTCCCCCCTACCTCCCCATGTAACCTAGGCTGCCATTCCCCCCTACCTCCATGTAATGTCCTGCCATTCCACTTTAAGCCCCCACCTGTAATCTAGGACTCCCCCCCCCCCCTACCTCCCCATGTAAACCTAGGCTGCCATTCCACTTTAAGCCCCCACATGTAATCTTGGACTCCCCTTCCCCCTACTACCTTAAGGCTGCCTTTTACCCCCCACCTCCCCATGTAAACTAGGCTGCCATTCCACTATTTAAGCCCCCACCTGTAATTAGGACTCCCCCTTCCCCCCTACCTCTCCAGCCTAGGCTGCCCCACTTCACCCAGTTGCACCTGTAATCTAGGCTATATCTCATTTTATGTAACCTAGGCTGCCATTCCACTTACAAGCCCCCACCTGTAATCTAGGACTCCCTTCCCCCCCCCTACCTCTGCCATCCCCAAACTCCCCATGTAACCTAGACTGCCATTCCAATTTTAAGCCCCCACCTGTAATCCTCCCCTTACCCCCTAACTCCCCATGTAACCTAGGCTGCCATTCCACTTTAAGCCCCCACCTGTAATCTAGGACTCCCCTTCCCCCCTACCTCCCCATGTAACCTAGGCTGCCATTCCACCTTAATTAAATCTCCCCCCAGTATGTAACCTAGGACTCCTGTTCCACCTTAACCATCTCCTCCATATGTAACCTAGGCTCCCCCTTTCACCTTAAGCCCCCCACCTGCTCTAGGATCCCCCTTTCCATCTTAAGCCCCACCCCTCACCCTACCTATAACCTAGGATCCCCCTTCCATCTTAAGTCCCCCCACACACACCTTATAACTAGGATCCCCCTTCCATTTAAGCCCCCCCCCACACCTATAACCTAGGACCCCTTCCATCTTTAAGCCCCCCCACACCTATAACCTAGGATCCCCTTTCCCATTTAAGCCCCCCATACACCTATAACCTAGGATCCCCCTTCCAATCTTAAGCCCCCCCACACCTATAACCTAGGATCCCCCTTCCATCTTAAGCCCCCCAGCTGTAACCTAGACTCCCCCTTCCGCTGTAAGTCCCCTCCCCATTGTAAAACCTAGGACTCCTTTATCTCTAGCTGCCATTTCCACTTTACAAGCCCCATACTACCTGTAATTCTAGGACTCCCCTCTCCCCCCTACCTCCCCATGTAACCTAGGCTGCCATTCCACCTTAATTAAGCCTCCCCCCAGTATGTAACCTAGGACTCCTGTTCCACCTTAACCCCCTCCTCCATATGTATCCTAGGCTCCCCCTTTCACCTTAAGCCCCCCCACCTGCAATCTAGGATCCCCCTTCCATCTTAAGTCCCCCCACACCTATAACCTAGGATCCCCCTTCCATCTTAAGCCCCCCCACACCTAAAACCTAGGATCCCCCTTCCATCTTAAGCCCTGCCACACCTATAACCTAGGATCCCCCTTCCATCTTAAGCCCCCCCCACATCTATAACCTAGGATCCCCCTTCCATCTTAAGCCCCCCCACACCTATAACCTAGGATCTCCCTTCCATCTTAAGCCCCTCACACCTATAACCTAGGATCCCCCCTTCCATCTTAAGCCCCCCCACCTGTAACCTAGACTCCCCCTTCCGCTGTAAGCCCCCTCCCCATATATAACCTAGGACTCCTTTTATCTAGGCTGTCAGTTCAATCTTAAGCCCCCTATAGCCTAGGATCCCCCTTTCCGTCTTAAGCCCTCACCTGTCATTTGGTTCACCCAATAAACTTAAACTTTAAACTTATCATATGGGTCAAATGAACTTAAAAACTAATGTCTATCACGGTTAGTATGTTTTTTCAAACGAACTCTCAGCTACATGTATCTGCTTGCCTTTACTCATCCACATTTAAATTTACCATACAAAGATACACTTACAATATGATCCAGTTTGCAGTCCTCAGTCCATTTCACAGTATTGTAGATGTAATCCTTATCATTTAAAACCAAATTAAAGCCTGCGTGTTGTTTTTCAGAGTGATATTTGAAAACAGATCAGTCACTAGAGCTGAACGAAGGTAATATCCTTATAGAGAGGACATGAAGACGTGACCTGAATATCTGATCAGGACACAATAGGTTTATACTGTGTATATAGTAGAAGGTAACGCGACTATACTACTATCAAACGAGGAAAAAAAAAAATCAAGATCAGACCATTCATATACAATGTAACTATAGTTATACACAGTCCATACTACAAGTTGTAGGTGTTTATATAATATAGCTATATCTACATAGTCCATACTACCAGTTGTAGGTGTTTATATAATATAGCTATATCTACATAGTCCATACTACCAGTTGTAGGTGTTTATATAATAGTGAGCTATATCTACACAGTCCTTACTACCAGTTGTAGGTGTTTATATAATAGAGCTATATATACACAGTCCATACTACCAGTTGTAGGTGTTTATTATAATAGAGCTATATCTACACAGTCCATACTACCAGTTGTAGGTGTTTATATAATAGAGCATATCTACACAGTCCATACTACCAGTTGTAGGTTTTATATAATAGAGCTTTATCTACACAGTCCATACTACCAGTTGTAGGTGTTTATATAATAGAGCTATATCTACACAGTCCATACTACCAGTTGTAGGTGTTTATATAATAGAGCTATATCTACACAGTCCATACTACCAGTTGTAGGTGTTTATATATAACATCCATACTACCATTGTAGCCATAATAGATCTATCTACACAGTCCATACTACCAGTTGTAGGTGTTTATATAATAGAGCTAATCTCACGCCATATACAGTCTATCTACACAGTCCATACTACCAGTTGTAGGTGTTTATATAATAGAGCTATATCTACACAGTCCATACTACCAGTTGTAGGTGTTTATATAATAGAGCTATATCTACACAGTCCATACTACCAGTTGTAGGTGTTTATATAATAGAGCTATATCTACACAGTCCATACTACCAGTTGTAGGTGTTTATATAATAGAGCTATATCTACACAGTCCATACTACCAGTTGTAGGTGTTTATATAATAGAGCTATATCTACACAGTCCATACTACCAGTTGTAGGTGTTTATATAATAGAGCTATATCTACACAGTCCATACTACCAGTTGTAGGTGTTTATATAATAGAGCTATATCTACACAGTCCATACTACCAGTTGTAGGTGTTTATATAATAGAGCTATATCTACACAGTCCATACTACCAGTTGTAGGTGTTTATATAATAGAGCTATATCTACACAGTCCATACTACCAGTTGTAGGTGTTTATATAATAGAGCTATATCTACACAGTCCATACTACCAGTTGTAGGTGTTTATATAATAGAGCTATATCTACACAGTCCATACTACCAGTTGTAGGTGTTTATATAAATAGAGCTATATCTACACAGTCCATACTACCAGTTGTAGGTGTCTATATATAATAGAGCCATATCTACACAGTCCATACTACCAGTTGTAGGTGTCTATATATAATAGAGCTATATCTACACAGTCCATACTACCAGTTGTAGGTGTTTATATAATAGAGCTATATCTACACAGTCCATACTACCAGTTGTAGGTGTTTATATATAATAGAGCTATATCTACACAGTCATACTACCAGTTGTAGGTGTTTATATAATAGAGCTATATCTACACAGTCCATACTACCAGTTGTAGGTTGTTTATATAATAGAGCTATATCTACACAGTCCATACTACCAGTTGTAGGTGTTATATATAATAGAGCTATATCTACACAGTCCATACTACCAGTTGTAGGTGTTTATATAATAGAGCTATATCTACACAGTCCATACTACCAGTTGTAGGTGTTTATATAAATAGAGCTATATCTACACAGTCCATACTACCAGTTGTAGGTGTTTATATAATAGAATAGAGCTATATCTACACAGTCCATACTACCAGTTGTAGGTGTCTATATAATAGAACATTTCAGCAGGTTCTAACAGCAAGTTTTTATGGATGCGCAACTGAGTATCTTGATCATGCACTGAAGTGAAGCATCATTGAGCAGGGTCTGCACCCCTGGATTATTAGCCCTTTTGTACCATAGTGTAAACTGCAATAACAATGTGTCATAATTTTCAACTTATCAACGTCAACTTGACTTTTTTTTTTGAATCCCTCAGTTTAGGTTACATTCATTTTGCATAATGTTCTATCAAACATCGTACTAAACAACTGATTAGTAGTCATTTGAGAACTAGAAACTTTAGACATAAGGAGGCCAATGGAAGTTGGCAGTGAGGACAGCTTTTTATCATGGATAATTCACAGATCACCAAGCAGTGTGTCAAGCTTGTAAACACACATGTACCTATAATCAATGTCAAACAAACATCTTACCAGATATATATACACAATACTAAATGCAAAGTCATGGTCAGTTTGATTGATGTGTGGTGATCAATCAATACTATGTATTTTTACTGACATACATTCACAACACAAGTTCCTGGAAAAAATATAGAGTAAATTTTGATAAATTCAGATGATACCCATCATGCTTCATTTATCGGGCTTCTGGAGTCTAAGAATCAAATCCTAAAATTGATAAATTCTCAAGGTAACCTTATCCAGTGTGAACAAGTGTACAATATAATAAGTTTAATAGATAATTTGTATATCAACTGTTGAATAATTTGTATTTATAAATGTATATACCATCAGTCATTATTTCCTGTAATCTGTCTGTCCGATACAATTTGTACAAGTGACTAGTCATTGAAGTTATATCATACAAAGATTATTGAATGTTTATGACTAACCTTTTAATAAATATTTTTATATTGATAACATTTTAAGTTCATTAACTTAACTTATTTAGCACTAAGATCTTTCTTCGGTTTGTGCGTTAGAGAGACCACGACACTACTTTACAATATTACGAGTACACACCTAACTCAAACCCTCGGAAGTTTTAACAAATCAAGATTCTGTTGATTGAATACAAGATAATAATCAATTTTTATTTGCGTTCATACTAAATCCGACTTTCTGATTGGCAGATACCTTTTCTTCATATACTATATAAAAAAAATAATCAGAGAATGGCACGAAAACCCGACGTTATCATGACGTCACAATAGAGATGTCAAGGTTGCGTATTGTTTTATGTTATCAAATAGTCTGAAAAATTAATTATAAGCATTGATGCTACAATTTATACTGAGTGAATCCGCTGTGGGGATTCTCACAAAAGCTTGCAAACAAAATTTCTTTCATATCCCAACGAAATTAAAAAATAGTGACATCAAAAAAATTAATGCTTAACTCAATCGCAGCCAGTAGATTTCTGTGTATTTCTGTACTAAAGAGTTTAAATGATCATGATTATATATCTATGACAAACTAAACATGTCTGCCACTATGACTCACTAGAAGCTTTGATGGAGAAAATTATTCTGATGTAAATTCTGATTTCCTCTCACATCACACTGAACCTAAAGAACCAGTATATATATACAATGTATGCATATGACAAAATCTGCTGACAGAAAGTTTTTATATATAGTCCTAACTGGAGAAAAAAATTGTAAACTGTACTACTATACCAATGTTTAAGTAAATCATAAAGCTACTTACCAATAAATGTAAACAGTAAGCGCAGTGTAATATTATTGGGATTAACAGTAGGCCTTCTGCTATGACAAGTTAGTGAATGTGCAAAACCAAATTCTAGTTGAACTAGTAAACATTTCTAAGGCTAATATTTTTTCAAATGCTCAAAAGTGACAAACATATATTGTAAAAGAAGTTAGATAAAATAAAGTATCAAACTATGCTACCATAAAAACAAAGTTTGAAGATGCTTATCAAATGTTTTGGGTACATTTAGCTGCCCGACACCCAAACCTGAAAATCACAGGTCATGTCGTCAGCTAATTAATGGGTACTGCCAATTACTGTATAGGGGTATGACACGGTGTCGTCTGATCATCACTTACATGTACAATTATGGGTATAGTCACAGGGACCTGGCACGATTTATTTAAACTAACAGTATACATATATACATATTATAGTATCATACCCTTGATACTATAATATATATATGTACACTGTTGGTTAAAAATTTTCGTGCCAGGTCCCTGTGGGTATAGTGCACTACTGTAGTTTACCTGTAGTTTATCTGTAGTGCACTACTACTTTAAACAAAGTGTACTAGAAAGTGTTCTGGTGTAATGATACACAACTGGTTGTATTAAATACAAGTAACACGCATACGTGTAGGTGTCGCACTCGGCAGCGTGCATAACACGTGGTGCAGCTTTTCGTATACATAATTGTTGACATGCACGTGGCTTAATGGCGGATCAGTGGAAAATACGTCAACTACATAAAATCTTTATGTATGTATGTGCCGACAAAACTTAGCTTACTTCGTGTGTACTTGTCTGTTACTAAGAATTTGGTCAATGCCAATTCAACATGCATAACACTTGACTGTAGGTGCCGCCTGCATATATAAAGCTTTCGACATGTCTGGTATAATTATCATCAATCATGAATTGGTCAAATTAAATTCCGCTTACCTGGAAGTTACGTGTACATCCGTTTACTCTGATAATTAATTATACACACCGGCGGGCGGCAGTCTTTTTGCTGTAAACAACTTTTGGCAATTTGACCTCTGACCTCGTGCCTACTGAAGAGAATCCAAGTGTATACGTGTACGTATAAATGTAGTAGCTAGATGTAGCTGGCTACCGTATATCATACCTGTGAGGCAGAAATCCTATCTTTTTTCTGTAACTGTTTCATTGATGTCGTAAAGCCTCTTATATTCTAATGACCGACTACAGGTGTATGTTGTATAATACTGAACGTGTACAAATGGTCTATATGTGTAATTTACAGCTGCAAACACAGCAGTGACAGCTGGAATCTAT
Organism: Argopecten irradians; assembly: GCF_041381155.1. Lineage (NCBI taxonomy): Eukaryota > Metazoa > Mollusca > Bivalvia > Pectinida > Pectinidae > Argopecten > Argopecten irradians. The sequence goes on along the minus strand of NC_091143.1, from coordinate 4,536,607 downwards.
GGATTACCCCTTGATTACTATATATCGTATCATATAACTCTGTAAACAAGCTCGCCCAAGGTTACGAAGAACAAGCTAGTCAATCAATTTTAACATCTATTTAAAACGTGTAAGTTACATCAAGGACGTATAATCTTTGTTACATGTATAATTAATCTGCTTAAGAACATGATCATATATTTGATCAATAATAGAATGAATACAGCAACCAGGTAACGTGTAATCAGAACCAATGACCATTATTGGGTAGTCTGATTGATGAATTACCAAATATGGAAGAGACAGAAATCATTTGCGAGTTAATTCCCCTTGTTGTCATGCAACTTCATCAATATCAAAAATGCGATTTACTTAGCAACGCATAGTATTTTCAGCAACTGAAATTAGTGCTGACCAAAAACCCACTAGTCTAGTACATCACCAATTAAATTATTAAATATGAACAAGGCTGCATGGTGACCTCGTATCAGCCATTTTACTTCACCGAAACCACTGTAAGCTATTCTAGGAATGTGTACTGAAAGTCATCAACATGACTTTACAACCTAATATTTTGTTGATTAACTAACGTCCTATTAACATCCAGGGTCATGTAAGGACGGCCTCCCATGTATGTGGAGTGTAGCGTGTATGTTGTGCGTGTTTTGGGAAACTGCGGTATATTTATGTTGTGTCTTCTTGTATAGTGGAACTGTTGCCCTTTTTATAGTGCTATATCACTGAAGCATGCCGCCGAAGCACCAAGCAACACACCCCACCGGTCACATTATACTGACAATGGGCAAACCAGTCATCTCACTCCCTATATGCTGAGGGTTAAGCAGGAGCAGAAACTATCATATTTACAGACTATGATGTGTCTCAACCAGGGGACAGAACTCATTTGTAGCCATCCTCACAGGGGCGAGCGCTCAACAGAAGGTTAAGATTGAGGTGTAAGAGAGACGTTGAGAAGAAGAAAGTAAGATAGGAAGAAAGAAAAAATAAAATCCTAAATGTGGTCGCCTTACGCGATCAATGATTCATGCAATAGGGGCAGCAGGAACAATTCTTACTCCTACCCGCGGGGTCTTTTACCTAACAAATTCAGTTTCAGTTTCTTTAATAGTTTAGTTTTACAACTACCATAGCCATAGCTACTAATATGTAGATTAATTACTGCAACAAATTAAGAATTTGTTAATTTGATACCATAAGTTCGCGTACATGTCACTGAATAAGGCTAATAAAAATAGTGTTCTTGGCGTAAATCTACATTTAATACAGAAAATGTCAATATCCTATACAATATCCTATATGTGCATGCATACTGCATTTACATGTATGTGTCATTAGATTCTAGATTTTTTGTTTGTTTCTAAAACATTGTGCAGTTGTACATTTATGTTGAACTATCTCGTCTTTACTTAGTCCGCTAAACCAGTCTATATTATTAGTATTTTCCCCTCTTTGATGACAATAAAAAAACAGCCTAACAATATACATGTAGGATTAGTCTTTACTATATAGGCCTAGATTTCAACTTTCGCGTGTAGATGTATATATATATATATAAATCAATCAAAGTTTCTTTGCGTAATATAGATCTATCGTCGTAGAGCATTGTATTTAAGGACAAACTTGAATATATTTTTTTTATGTTTTTTAGATATTACACAAAAATCTTTAGTGTACTCTATCTGAAATATGCCAGTAGATCTATACAGATGTATGTACACGTACATGTACATATTTATGTAGGTACCAGTCATGAATTATTTGTTTTTTGTTGGTAATTCGCAGGTTTTCGGCCTCATTGGAAGTCAAGAGACTTGTGGAGAGGCATTAATAAGTTTTTTAACCCCTCCCTACACCGAGTTATATGCAACACGGTAGTCGTTTACATTACAGGCCTAATTCAAACAGAAACATACGTCATGTTGTTTTCTTTCAAAGTACATGACAGTGTTCGTACATACATGCACGAATAAATATTTATGAATAAATAGATAATAATGTGATAACATTTTATGAGGAATTTTTTGAAAAATAAAATATTATTGAAGGCAGATATTTAATCTCTGTTGAAGGGAAGTAACTCGTACTCATGTACGATTACAAGCCTTTCAAAGACTATGATCAATAATAAAAAATGGCGACAACCATGTGGAGGTCACCTGTCTGTTTCTCTAATATTTTTAGAGTTGTTACGCGCCAGAAACTACCCAATCGACGTTTCTCAGTGGGTGCAATACAGACACAAGAAGACGAAGTTCACTATCCACCAATCAAGCCAAAATATCCACCAGGTAATAAATAGACCTGTACCGTACACAAACTATGTACTGACACTAAGTCAGTAAGTTACTGTACATAACTATTTATACATGTATACAGTAGACCTATCCTATAATTTATATATATGTGTATTACTGGAAAACTAGCAAGTTTCCGGTGGTAATCTAGGTGTAGTCACAAAACAAGGTATTTTCATGATTGTTAAATATCAAAAATGAAAATGTAGGTCACAATGTCAGACCTAATTTTGTTATTTTTACATAATGACATTAAATGTAGTTCATGAACTTATTTAGCCCACCAACAATCATCGCCTTTCGTCTGTCGTTTATACATACATGTACACAATTCTTGTTCAGTTTGTTACGTAATTTAAAAAAAAAAAAATTCACTGCTAGTCATTTGGACATGTTAACCGCAAAATTTTGCTAGTGTGACTAATTAATCACTAGTCTAAATATACAGCTGTTTTGCTTCAACACTTCAGTCATGATCAGCTTATGAGTTTTGGCCTAAATTACAGTCTGGATGTGTTTGTGAACACAAAATAATGCATTCGGACAGAAATAATCGCATACAAAGTACAGTATGGCCAACAAGTAGCCATCTGTGATTTTGATAGTGAAAGTTTCTTAGTAAGATTCTCATACATATTTTCAAAAGAATAAGGAAATAAAGAAAAGAAAGGCAGAGAAAAGATCCTTCTTCCATTGTCATGCAGACATTAATCATTTGCAGGTGAATAGCAAGACTGAATAAAGATATAGAAATTTAGTACATAACATCATTAATATATATAATATGTACATCAGACTGGTGTGGGTCTGAAGAAACTCCATCAAGTACTCTGCTGACAGGTTTTTAATGCTTTAAATCATCACATGTTTTGTAGGTAACTGGTCAGAGTTTGGACGTGAGTATGCGTGGCAGATGTACAACTGGGAACAAGAAATCCTAGAAATTCCTTCTGTACAAGGCCGAATTGACTTTATAAAAGATCTACAGAAAAGTCATTTTAACAAATTATACAACAGAGAAGAACAATTTGCCTGGTTCTTCAATGGCAAAAGTTTTGAGCCGCGCCTGCTCACCTATCAGTATGATAAAACCAAGACTCTTCCTGTAGAGGGTCTGCCGAGTGTATATGACAAAGTGGATGTTACAAGTGACTTAGAATTAATAACTCCTATAGCGAAGGAGCTGATACTGAGGGAGTGTGAAAATATCCAACGTAGATCATTACTTGCAAATCCTATCGGACACGGAAAGGAAAGGATTTCCAAGTTATTGATAAAAAGTTTGATTTTAAAGATTCTATCTATAGTATCGTGTAGTCATCCACATTTACTGACAGCAGAATTCTCAGAGGATGTCTTCCAGCAGGCCTATTGGGACCGATACTCAGATACAGGGCTCCTTCCTAATAGTGATCAGCCCAAGAAAAAGGTGATGAAATACCAAGGAGAATGCAAGACAAGTTTCCAGCTAAGGACAGTGCAACCCTTACCAGAGGTAATAACTTACCATACTAACGACATGTGTCCTCGTAAAATTCCTTCTGTATGTACTTGTTTTCTGATTAGCTGCGCAATCTTATAAAATTAGATACATATTTTTGATTCATCTCTATAGTCAGTGTTAAAAGTTATAGATGGCATCAGATTTAGTGTATGTTTTGTATCAGCTGATCACATCTCAGTTACAAAGTAAACCAATCTTCTACTCCCTCATTTGTTTTCCAAATGTTAGTACACATGAACTATTATGTATTACGTGAGCTTATTTGGCTCATCACTCAATAAATTTTAATGCTATATGAATTCAATGTGATAATCCGAATAATACAGGTTTACAATATGTTTTGATGAACTTCAATCGCTTTTGCTAAATAATTAGATATTCCACTAATTACTGACTATGTCTATCCTATAGTTTGTAGGTCGTGATTCAGATAGCTGTTTAGGACAAGATTACCCAAAGAGCCCCTATAATCCGGCAGTATTAGGACAAATCAAAGAGAAATGTACACCACATTTTCTACCAGGTAAGAGGTGAATTAATCAATGATTTGCATGAGTTTTTTTTTCTATTGGACTTGTAAACTAAAAACAAAATATACAAATTTAGAAGATTGATCACTTTGCCAAGATTTAGACTCTACTTTTAGATTCTCCATACAAGTTTGGGCACATATCTGTTACATTGTGTATAGACATCCTCTGAGTGAGGTTTATTACCATGTATCTATTTCAGGTATAAACATCGGTTCTCTGTGTGAGGTTTATTACCATATCTATTTCAGGTGTAAACATCAGTTCTCTGTGTGAGGTCTACTACCATGTATCTATTTCAGGTGTAAACATCAGTTCTATGTGTGTGAGGTTTATTACCATGTATCTATTTCAGGTGTAAACATCAGTTCTCTGTGTGAGGTTTATTACCATATCTGTTTCAGGTATTAACATCAGTTCTCTGTGTGAGGTTTATTACCATACCTATTTCAGGTATAAACATCGGTTCTCTGTGTGATGTTTATTACCATATCTATTTCAGGTGTAAACATCAGTTCTCTGTGTGAGGTCTACTACCATGTATCTATTTCAGGTGTAAACATCAGTTCTATGTGTGTGAGGTTTATTACCATGTATCTATTTCAGGTGTAAACATCAGTTCTCTGTGTGAGGTTTATTACCATATCTGTTTCAGGTATTAACATCAGTTCTCTGTGTGAGGTTTATTACCATACCTATTTCAGGTATAAACATCGGTTCTCTGTGTGATGTTTATTACCATGTATCTATTTCAGGTATAAACATCGGTTCTCTGTGTGAGGTTTATTACCATATCTATTTCAGGTGTAAACATCAGTTCTCTGTGTGAGGTTTATTACCATACCTATTTCAGGTGTAAACATCAGTTTTCTGATTGAGGTTTATTACCATATCTATTTCAGGTGTAAACATCAGTTTTCTGATTGAGGTTTATTACCATATCTATTTCAGGTGTAAACATCAGTTCTCTGAGTGAGGTTTATTACCATATCTATTTCAGGTGTAAACATCAGTTCTCTGTGTGAGGTTTATTACCATATATATTTCAGGTGTAAACATCAGTTCTCTGTGTGAGGTTTATTTCCATATCTATTTCAGGTGTAAACATCAGTTCTCTGTGTGAGGTTTATTACCATATCTATTTCAGGTGTAAACATCAGTTCTCTGTGTGAGGTTTATTACCATATCTATTTCAGGTGTAAACATCAATTCTCTGAGTAAGGTTTATTACCATATCTATTTCAGGTGTAAACATCAGTTCTCTGAGTGAGGTTTATTACCATATCTATTTCAGGTGTCAACATCGGTTCTCCTTGTGAGTTTGGATATCTATCAGTGGAGACAGTCGACTCCTTTCTGTTAGACAATGCCATTGAACAGTACAAGTCCTGTCCAGATATCATACCTGATCTTTGGAAAGGTTTCGCACTCAGTTCCTGCTTCTTGTCTACTGTAGCCCAGGCTCACTATCAAGGTAGGTACCAAGGGCACAGGCTCACTATCAAGGTAGGTACCAGGGGCATAGTCTCATTATCAAGTAGTGTTTCCCACAGCCCCGATTAGCATGGCGCCGCTCCGTGCCCTTTTTACCTGACGCCATGCCCCTATGACCTAACGCCGTGCCCTGTTTGTCCCCAGTACACTTCTACTAAACTACCAAAATACCAGGTAGGGGCTTGATAATTAAGTAAACAAAAGAAGTGTGACCACTCCCTGACCCCCTGACCAACACCTAAGTGGCCCTAATTAGCAGCCTTGGGCTATTTCCACCTTGGCTTGTGGTGTCATTTTCAGGTCTGTGTATTATGTAAGCTGAAGTCAAGCAGCCGATCGGCAGCCTAGAAAACAATCAGCTGGCCTTTCAATAAGTTTTATACAGCTAGTGAGCATTACTTCAAAAACAAATACTGCTTACAACTGTAAATGATTTACTCACGTTTTTAATGTTTAATAGGCCTATCTATATCGGATGGATGTCACAAGATTTGCAATCGTAATGGCCGCCATTTTGGGTGTATTGTAATAGTAGATCCGGAGGTATTGAATTTCAGGATTTTACTAATATTCACGTTTTTAAAAATGAAAATGGTATTATTTTTTTTAGAATTTCGGTGTGAATTTATTTTTAGAAAAGATATCTTAATAATAATAAAATTATTAATAGCAAAGTAATTAAAATAAATCAAATTAAAAAGAAATCAATTTTTTCTCCATCAGATTAAATTGAAATATTTTGCATACTACTCTTTATCTGTACTTTCTTAATTTAGTGCTTGTAAATTTAGAACATTATTTAAATTAATTGTCCATTATTATGAAACATGTTATCTTATTCAAATCAATACAGTATTTGTTTACAGGATTGAAATAAAGGAATACATTTTGAATTTTCCCATTCTTTTAATTAATATAAATGAAATTTAGATCTTTATTGTGAATCAATTATAGTCATGATCATATGATCTGCAGATTACAATTTTCAAAATCATTTTTTTCACTCAGAATAATTAAATAGATGTCCTGATATTACTTAGCAACTCAGAGAGTTTAAAGCATTTAAATGATATTAAGTTGAACCAGAATTAAATAAACAACAAGACAGTTTTAAAGATTTCCCCTTGTATTGGAAGTTGTCGATATAACCTTTGTGCCCCTTTGATGGTTATTTATCGCGGTCAAGGTGCCCTTTTCAAAACCCAGCACCATGCCCTTTTTTTTCCTGTGGGAAACACTATCAAGGTAGGTACCAGGGGCCCAGACTCACTATCAAGGTAGGTACCAGGGGCACAGGCTCACTATCAAGGTAGGTACCAGGGGCCCAGACTCACTATCAAGGTAGGTACCAGGGGCGCAGACTTACTATCAATGTAGGTAACGGGGTGCAGACTTACTATCAATGTAGGTAACAGGGGCCCAGGCTCAATATCAAGGTAGGTACCAGGGGCACATACTTACTATCAATGGGCACATACTTACTATCAAGGTAGGTACCAGGGGCCCAGGCTCACTAAGGTAGGTACCAAGGGCACAGCCTCACTACCAAGATAGGTACCAAGGGCACAGGCTCACTACCAATTTAGGAAACAGTGGCACATGCTCACTATCAAGGTAGGTACCAGGGGCCCAGGCTCACTACCAAGGTAGGTACCAGGGGCACATGCTCACTATCAAGGTAGGTACCAGGGGCCCAGGCTCACTACCAAGGTAGGTACCAGGGGCATAGGCTCACTATCAAGGTAGGTACCAGGGACCCAGGCTCACTACCAAGATAGGTACCAGGGGCACAGACTCACTATCAAGTTATGTAACAAGGGACATTAAGGGATTTTGGAGCAAAACAAGCAGCGTTTTGTAGATTCCTGTCTACTTTAATTTTTTAAGCAAGCTGATAATCTGTACTCCTACCTTTTTTGTCACCAAGCCAGTGTTAAAGATAAATTAAAATCCTGACTCTCATTGGCCGAAAAGTAGCGAGTTATTGCTTGTGGCATTTGGGTTCATCTGAATGTGACCCATTTGATGGTAATTGACACTCAGTATCAATATCATTTACCAATCATAGGTAACAATGACTTATATACTTTTGAGCTTTGCTGATCCCATATAAATACTAATTGCAAGCATTAGAGGGTGACAGTGCCTAGTGTCAGTAGTGTTTCCCACAGAAGTAAAAAGGGCATGTTGCTTGGTTCAGAAAAGGGTCCTTCATTTGAACAAACTTGGTAGCCCTTCATCCCAACATGCTGCAGGCGCAATATGAGTATCCTTGGCCTTTTGGTTCTTGAGAAGAAGTCGTTTAAAGATTTTAGCCTATTTGACCCAAGTGACCTTGAATGGCGGTCAAGGTCTTTCATTTTAACAAACTTGGTAGCCCTTCATCCCAGCATGCTGCAGGCCCAATATGAGTATCCTTGGCCTTTTAGTTCTTGAGAAGAAGTTATTTAAAGATTTTAGCCTATTTGACCCCAGTGACCTTGAATGAAGATCAAGGTCATTCATTTGAGCAAACTTGATAGCCCTTCATCCAAGCATTTCACGGGCCAAATATCAGGTCTCTAGGCCTCTTAGTTATTGACAAGAAATTGTTCAAAGGATTTTAGCCTATGTGACCCCAGTGACCTTGAATGAAGGTCAAGGTCATTCATTTGAACAAACTTGGTAGCCCTTCATCCTAGTGTGCTACAGGCCCAATATCAGTACCCTGGGCCTTCTGGGTCTTGAGAAGAAGTTGTTGAAAGAATTTAGCCTTTTTGACCCCTGTGACCTTGAATGAAGATCAAGGTCATTCATTTGAACAAACTTGGTAGCCCTTTGTCCCAGCATGCTACAGGCCAAATATCAGTACCCTGGTTTTGAGAAGAAGTTGTTTGAATAAAAAATTTATGCATGGCACAGTGCATAATGAAAAAATTTATGCATGGCACAGTGCATAATGACAATAGGTCATCCTAAAAACCAACATATAGTGCTTAGAGGGTAAACGAAAAAGTGTAAACAGAAAGCTCCATACTTAATTTAAAATAAAAAGATATTGATAAACAGACTAATTTGGCAAAACTTTTGATAAATTGCTTCAGATAAACAAAGATGGTGTTGAAAAAAGGAAATGTGTGCACATCTTTTTCGGGTGGTTGATATTTTGCACTGTCAAAAATTCGCTATCACCCATTGCTAGGGGTTTTTATTTTGTCTATTGTCTCCTATTGTTCTAATGCTATTACTCTTCGTGTGTTAGTATGAAATATCTCTCGACCAATCAGAATGCAGGATTTTCTCTTGAAGTATATTTAACTAATGTTTTGTTTTGTTCCAGGATTCAATACCTACCATGATATGACCTATCCACTGACGTCCCAGACTATCGTCACAGACGGTAGAAAATTTGTCTTCTCAGCTTACCAACTCAACACATTACACCTTTGGAGGTCTGACGACAGTAACCCACTCTGTAATCTGTTCTGGTATAAAGACATGGAATTGTTTGATGGTATCAAGGACGGAGAATTAGTGGGATTCAATGATGAAGTGCTTAAAACATTACTTAAGTTTGTTCTCTTAGGCACTCCAGATCGAGGTTACCATTTGAAGCCTACGATCTCCATCACAGAACCAACACAGACAATCGAGAACTATGTACCGGTGGAGGAGGTTATAGAGAGAGTGTATTATGATGTTGATCAATTCAGGGCAGAAGACAGAGACACACAGGAGAACGGCTCCGAATGAAAGTTACGGACTGCATCATGTAGAAAACAAAAACGGATCTAAGTGTGAAGCCATGTGAAGCATGAACAAACAGTTTGGGACTTCATATCTCCACAAATGTCTCAGGAGAAGGAAGGCTTAGAATTCTCATAGAAAATAAACAGAGACATTTACATTGTGTTTGAACAAGTCCACTGCATAGGAAATGGTAGAAAGTTCCTGACTTGATATCAAAGTGTTCTGATACCAGTTTGACTGGCAGCATTGTGTATTAGGATAAGCTAGATGTCTTACCTTAGACCACGACCAGAGCATGAATCCAGTTATCATTGTTTGGAGTGTTGGTAAGGGGAGATAATCCCTATATACATTGTACCATTCTGACAGATAGAATGACCAGATCGTGCTAACCAAGAATAAATAAATTATACAGTATGTAAATAGTACCTATTTATCACATTCAGTGGCAAGTCACCAACCCTTTCTCATTGAATTGGGATGTGTACATCACCTTGGGGAACAAAGTCTTAAATCCCAGTGGTTTTGGACAGTGAAAATTGACAGGGGAGCTTATTCGTTTGTGGTAGGGTTATCAATATGTGGTGTAAAATACAGAATTAGATTGATTGTATTCCATTAGTCTGAAATGTGTAATGCAACTGATATTTGACAAATGTGTATTAAATTATTTTTTAGACTTTGTCATTGATTTATGTTTTGGTCAATCAGACTATAAAAACAGTCCAGGTTAGGTGATTATACTTTCAGCCTTATCGCTATTGTATCGTCTGGGTTAATACGTACTTAGGAAAAATTGTGTGTAGTTGAATAAGTAAGTAAACCAATCCTTTAATTATATCAGACTCCAGTAGTGTAAGCTGGGTAACCGAGGATGACTCAAATCTTCAATAACCATTCGTACAAGATTATTTTTATTATTTATGCTTTCTTATAAATTCTGCATTTGGGGTTGCTAAAGACTTTCTTAGAATTCACATATTTGAAAGGAATATCTGAATTTGCAAATATTCCCCATGATTTGTTTCTGACAAATAGGCAGATATATTTACTGATTTAGAACTATTTACTCCTAGCTACTTTTTTCACACTTATTAGACAATATAAATGTGAATTATCTTTAAAAACAAATTTTAAAAGTCACCCCCATCATAAAATGCTAGAACTGCAACTCCAATGATATAAATGTAGCTGTAAAGCACATCTTCTGCTTCTGCTTAATGAGTATGTAACAAAGCACCTTTTTGTGCTTCTGCTAAACAAGTGTGTAACCATTATACAAATGACATACAGAATAATATCTACATGTATACTTTAATTTTTAGCTCACCTGGCCCGAAGGGCCAGTGAGCTTATGTTCATGGCGACGGCGTCCGTCGACGTCCCGGTCCCGTCCGTCCGTCCTCGTCGTCCCTCCATCCTCAACATTTTCTTTTAAATCGCTACTAGTCATAGAGTTCTGCAAGGATCTGTAACCAAATTTGGCCACAAACAATCCTTGGGGAGAGGGGAACGAGAACGTTTTATAAATTTTGGCTCGGTTCCCCCCTGGGGCAAGTGAGTGGGGCGTGTGCCCATAGGGTAAATAGAGTGATAACTCCTATAAATCAGCTACATTGTCCTAGAGTTACTGCATGGATTGTAACCAAAATTGAACCGCAAAAATCCTTGGTGAGGAGGAAACAGAACTTGTAAAAAATTTTGGCACTCTGGTTCCCCCAGGGGCAGGAGGGGCGGGGCACCAATAGGGGGTAATCAGAAAAAGTGTAAATCCTTTAAATCGCTCCTTGTCCTGGAAGTTTCTGGCATGGATTGTAACCAAAATTAGCCACCAAACCATCCTTGGGGGAATGGGGAACAGAACTTGTATAAATGTTGTGGCCTCTGGTCCCCCGGGGGGCAGAAGGGCGGGGCCCAATAGGGGAAATAGAGGTAAATCCTTTAAATCGCTACTAGTCATAGAGTTTCTACATTGAATTATAACCAAATTTTTGGCCACAAACATCCTTGGGAAGGGGAACAGAAACTTGTATAAAAATTTTGGCTCTGATCCCCCGTCAGGAGGGGTGGGCCCAATAGGGTAAATAGAGGTAAATCCTTTAAATCGCTACTTGTCGTAGAAGTTCTGAATGGAATGTAACTAAATTTGGCCACAAACATCCTTGGGGTGAAGGGGAACAGAACTTGTAAAAATTTTGGCTCTGACCCCCCGGGGCAGGAGGGTCGAGGCCCCCAATAGGGGAAATAAAGGTAAATCCTTTAAATCGCTTCTCGTCATAGAGATCTGTAATGGAATGTAACCAAATTTTGGCCACAAACAACCTTGGGGTGAAGGGAACAGAACTTGGTTTAAATTTTGGCTCTGTTCCCCCGGGGCAGGAGGGGCGGGGCCCAATTTGGGAAAATAGAGGTAATCCTTTATATGCGCTACTTGTAATAGAGTTCTACATTAATTGTAACCAAATTCGGCCACAAACATCTTGGGGAAGGGGAACAGAAACTTGTATAAAAATTTGGCTCTGGGTCCCCACCGGGGCAGGAGGGGGCGGGGCCCATTAGGGGAAAATAGAGGTAAATCCTTTAAATCGCTACTAGTCATAGAGTTTTCTGAATGTATGAAAAAAAATGTAACTAAATTTGGCCACAAAACATCCTTTGGTGGAAGGTGAACAGAACTTGTATAAATTTTGACTCTGGCCCCCCCTGAGGGCAAGGACAGGTGGGGCCCAATAGGGGAAATAGAGGTAAATCCTATAAATCACTTCTTGTCCTAGAGTTTTTGCTTGGATTGTGACCAAATTTGGGGCCATAAACATCCTTGGGGGGAAGGGGAACAGAAACGTAGTATAAATTTTGGCTCTGGCCCCCCGGGGGCAGGAGGGGCGGGCCCAATAGGGGTAAATAGAGTTAAATCCTGTAAATCGCTACTGTCCTGGAGTTCTGCATGGATTTAACCAAAATTATGCCACAAACATCCTTGGGAAGGTAACAGAACTTGTATAAAATTTGCTCTGGTCCCCCGGGGCAGAGGGGCTGGGGCCCAATAGGGGAAATAGAGGTAAATCCTATTAAATCGCTATTAGTCGTAGAGTTCTGAATGGAAATTAACTAAATTTGTCCACAAACAATCCGTGGGGAAAGGGAACAGAACTTGTATAAATTTTGGGCTCTGATCCCCCGGGTCAGGGAGGGGTGGGGCCCAATAGGGGAAATAGAGGTAAATCCTTCTAAATCGCTACTTGTCGTAGAGTTCAGAATGGAATGTAACTAAATTTGGCCACAAACATCCTTGGGGGCAAGGGAAACAGACATGTAATAAATTTTTGGCTCTGACCCCCCGTGGGCAGGAGGGGCGTAGCCCAATAGGGTAATAAAGGTAAATCCTTATAAATCGCTTCTCGTCATAGAGATCTGAATGGAATGTAACCAAATTTGGCCACAAACATCCTTGGGAAGGGGAACAAACTTGTTTAAATTTTGGCTCTGTCCCCCCGGGGCAGAGGGGCGGGGTCCAAATATGGGAACTATAGAGGTAAATCCTTTATATCGCTACTTGTAATAGAGTATCTACTACATGAATAGTAACCCAAGAAACCGTGCCACAAACCATCCTTGGGGAAGTGAAGAACTTAGACTTGTAAATATAAATTTTGGCTCTGACCCGCCCGTGGGCAGAAGGGGCGGGGCCTTTAACAACCCATAGGGGTAATAAAAGGTAAATCCTTTTAAATTCGCTTCCTCTTCTCGTCAAAGAGTCTCTGAATGTGAATTGTAACCAAATTTGGGCCACAAACATCCTTGGGGGAAGGGTATAAAAAACTAAAAAAAACCAAAAATAAAAAAAAAAGAACAGAACTTGTTTAAATTTTTGGCTCTGGTCCCCCGGTGGGCAGGAGGGGCGGGGCCGCAATTATGAAAAATAGAGGGTAAAATCCAATCTAGATATTGTATTTCATTCCGAAACAATGGTAGTGAAAGCCATTAGTTAAAACTTTGCCATACTGAGGCATAACTTGTGATGTAAATTTGTCCATCATCAACCTCGTAAACCAAGTGTCTAAACATCACCCTCGTAAACCCAGTGTCTAAACATAATCACCCTCGTAAACCTAGTGTCTAAACTTCATCACCGTCGTAAACCCAGTGTCTAAACGTCATCACCCTCGTAAACTCAATGTCTAAACATCATCACATTCGTAAATCCAGTGTCTAAACATCATCACATTCGTAAACCCAATGTCAAAACATCATCACATTCGTAAATCCAGTGTCTAAACATCATCACATTCGTAAACCCAATGTCAAAACATCATCACCCTCATAAACCCAGTTTCTAACCGTCATCACTCTCGTAAACTCAGTGTCTAAACAAACATCATCACCCTCATAAACCCAGTGTCTAAACGTCATCAACCTCGTAAACCCAGTGTCTAAACGTCATCACCCTCGTAAACCCAGTGTCTTAACATCATTGTCCTTGTAAATCCAGTGTTTAAACATCATCACCCTTGTAAACCAAGTGTCTAAATTTAGACATCATCACCCTCATAAACCCAGTTTCTAACCGTCATCACTCTCGTAAACCCAGTGTCTAAACATCATCACCTTCATAAACCCAGTGTCTAAATGTCATCACTCTCGTAAACCCAGTGTCTAAACGTCATCACCCTCGTAAACCCAGTGTCTTAACATCGTCACCCTCGTAAACCCAATGTCTTAACATCAACACCCTCGTAAACTCAGTGTCAAAATATCATCACCCCAGTGTCTAAACGTCATCACCCTCGTAAACCCAGTGTCTTAACATCGTCACCCTCGTAAACCCAATGTCTTAACATCCACACCCTCGTAAACTCAGTGTCAAAATATCATCACCCCAGTGTCTAAACGTCATTACCCTCGTAAACCCAGTGTCTAAACATCCTCACCCTCGTAAACCCTGTGTCTTAACATCATCACCCTCGTTAGCCAAGTGTCTAAACATCGTCACCCTCGTAAACCAAGTGTCTTAACATCAACACCCTCGTAAACTCAGTGTCAAAACATCATCAACCCAGTGTCTAAACGTCATCACCCTCGTAAACCCAGTGTCTTAACATCATCGTCCTTGTAAATCCAGTGTCTAAACATCACCATCCACGTAAACCAAGTGTCTTAACATCACCACCCGCGTAAAACCAATGTCTATACCTTATCACCCTTATAAACCTAGTGTCTAAACATCACCACCCTTGTGAACCCAGTGTCTATACCTTATCACCCTTGTAAACCAAGTGTCTAAACGTCATCACCCTCGTAAACCCAGTGTCTAAATATCACCACCCTCGTAAACCCAGTGTCTATACCTTATCACCCTTGTGAACCAAGTGTCTAAACATCACCACCCTCGTAAACCCAGTGTCTAAATATCACCACCCTCGTAAACCCAGTGTCTATACCTTATCACCCTTGTGAATCAAGTGTCTAAACATCACCACCCTCGTAAACCAAGTGTCTAAACATCACAACCCTCGTAAACCCAGTGTCTAAACATCACCACCCTCGTAAACCAAGTGTCTAAACATCACAACCCTCGTAAACCCAGTGTCTATACCTTATCACCCTTGTAAACCCAGTGTCTAAACATCACCACCCTCGTAAAGTAAACCCAGTGTCTATACCTTATCACCCTTGTAAACCCAGTGTCTAAACATCACCACCCTCGTAAAGTAAACCCAGTGTCTATACCTTATCACCCTTGTAAACCCAGTGTCTAAATATCACCACCCTTGTAAACCCAGTGTCTAAACATCACCACCCTCGTAAAGTAAACCCAGTGTCTATACCGTATCACCCTTGTAAACCCAGTGTCTTAATATCACCACCCTCGTAAAGTAACCCAGTGTCTATACCTTATCACCCTTGTAAACCCAGTGTCTAAATATCACCACCCTCGTAAAGTAAACCCAGTGTCTATACCTTATCACCCTTGTAAACCCAGTGTCTAAATATCACCACCCTCGTAAACCAAGTGTCTAAACATCACAACCCTCGTAAACCAAGTTTCTAAACATCACCACCCTCGTAAACCCAGTGTCTAAATATCATCACCCTCGTAAACTCAGTGTCAAAATATCAACACCCTCGTAAACCCAGTGTCTAAATATCACCACCCTCGTAAATCCAGTGTTTCAGCTCCACTACACTCTCTTATCATCCTTGTAAACCAAGTGTCTAAACATTTTATCAGATTACAACCTATACATATACATAGTGTAGGCTGATCATGATAACGTGGGTCACCGACGATAGCTTCACCAACAGCATTATCAGGCATATTCATAAATCTGAATGGTTTAGATCACTCGTAGACAACTAAATCAGGAAGCATAATGAATATTTCAAAACAAATCTATTTCCTCTTCGATTTGTTGACGGTTTATTATACAATACAATCACTCGTACAATACTCATTGAAAATATCGTGTTACCGATCAATAACATCACAGGGACACGTCCAAACTCACCGTTCATAGAAGTATTATACATGTTATATATACATATCATATACACCATTCATAGAAGTATTATACATGTTATATATACACATTGTATAAATGGATGGGATATGATTCAAAATCCTGTGACAGAAAGCAGTGATATGTAATTAAAACACCATTGTAAGCCCTTCTGGCATCCAGGTAGCATCCAGGTTCATTTTGCTAGTGCTTCAAAACAGTTCAGACTTTGCAGACACTACATTTTCTGGTAAACCGTATCAACACTGCTGTTTGGTTATTTCCTGCCTGGGTACTGGCTTCAACGTCTTCTTAGAGTCACCCCATTTGAAGGTAACTTGACACATTATACACAATTGAACTTTGTTGACCTTATCAATATTGTTAATATGACCAATCAGGAGACATTCAATACTGTGATGGATTACATACATATTATCAATACTTCGATAAAACTAGTGTACAATTACACATGTTAGGTTCATTGGTATATAAATCAGTTTATTATTATTTTTGCAACAGAGTCAGTAATAAAATGGAGTCCATTTCCCCCCTTGTTTTTGCCCTACCTTCACAATGTTTGACATCTAAAGGTATAAACTATAGACATGCATTCATAAAAAATTGTTTCTATACCCTAAATCACACGGGGACAATTTTTTTTGTCCTGGAGATCGGTCCATTTGTACATGTAGTTGGCACCTTTTCATGTTTACTCTTCAACACTGAGAAGATTTAGCCAACTAAAACTGGCAACCTTTCCTGTGACGTTCTTGTGGCTGTATATACACATACCAAGCAGTCATATAAACCTCCGTATATATTAGTTTTTTTTTTATTTTGCCCAAAATATAAGACAAAATAAAAATAAAGCCTTATATATATTCATGAGTATATATATAGGCAGGTTTGGCGGTCTACACTAGAAGCTGTACATGTTCACTTTGCAATGATTGGGGACTATTTACGTGGTAAGACTTTCACTTGTCCGAGTTGGATGTCAGGAGGTTTAGACTATAGATTTTCATTTGTAAGAGTTTGTTGTCGGGAGGTTTAGACTATAGATTTTCACTTGTCCGAGTTTGTTGTCGGGAGGTTTAGACTATAGATTTTCACTTGTCTGAGTTTGTTGTCGGGAAGTTTAGACTACATATTTTCACTTGTTCGAGTTTGTAATCGGGATGTTTAGACTATAGATTTTCACTTCGCCATGTTTGTTTCCTATCCAAACAAGCCCGTCTTCACCAAAGCTAACAGACCAGGGATGGTGAATACCATCTTCCTTGGTAAGTACTGCAGAGAACATTTGACCAGTTTCGTCCAGCAGCATGATCCTGTGGTTACTGAAATCCGCCACAAGAATCGCTCCATCACTATCACAACAAATGCCTCGTGGACAGAAGCCGGCCGACGCGGAGCCATTGCTGAGACTGAAGTACTCCGTTTCCACGTGTCCTCGCTCGTTTAATATCGTTACACAATTTCTCTTCCAATCCGAAATCGCTATATATCCAGATTTAGTAGTCGCCAGCCTTGCCGGATATTCCACTAGCGGCGGTTCGGCGAATGAGAGAATATCCGGAGTTTCCATCCGTTGTTCACCGTGCAGTATCTTTTTCACTACTCGGTTTTTGTGATGAGCTTCGTAATCGTAGAAAGCATTTTTCTCTGTTAGACAAATAACAAGCGCGCCATCTTTCTGGTCATACGTAATTCCTCTAGAGCACATATCTGTGTGTGTCACAAGAGACGTCTTCAGATCTTCATCTATTTGTACAATTTGTTTAGCTGAGTTACAGGACACGTATTTCTTTTTATCTGGTCCGCAGATGATATCGTCGGCAGGGAGATTCAGATTCAACATCTGATGGGCTCTGCCTTTGCTATCGTAAAGCTGAACCACACCGTCTGTTCCTTCTATGATCCACGACCGACCATCCGCCATATACGAAATGGCAGACACAGGAGCGCCAGCCGTCTTTATACAAAACTGGGTAATCAGTCTTGATTTTGACTGTTGAGGGGCTGAAGCTCCAATGAGACCAAAGAATGGCTGGAATTCTTCTAATGTCATGATTTTTGACTGAAACTCAATACTCGAATTCTTTGGCAAAGATCGGACGGGTCCCTCCAGCTTCATACTCTTCAGTTTCCTTTCCAGCTTCGCCCCATTTTCAACAATTTCCATGTCGTCTGCTTGTTTAACTGCTGCCTGAGACACAAGATAAATGTTGGCAAAGGACTGAATGTTTCTTTCCAATTTTCTACCGATGTTTTTGGCGGGAGTAATGAACTTTCGGGACTCCTCTCGCGCTTGTCGTAACATAAGCTTTTTAGCATCCTCGATGAGCGCATGCCACACATTGGCATGATTGTTTATTTCCCTCGTCGCGGCCTCTTCAGAACTCTCCATTTTCTTTATGTACTGGATTGCTTCCGTTTTTCTGTCAGTCATCCAGAACAAATGGTTACCTAATTCGTCAGTTTCCATCAGCTTTCCGAGGTTTTCCCGAAATTTGTCGGACATTTCCGTCGCAACTCGTGACAAATGGAGCTTGTGCTTCGTCATATTACAGTGCTGACATACGAGCTTTTCACAGTCGAGGCAATAGTATGTCTTATCTGCTTCTACATGGATTTCACAGAAAACATCCCTCCTCAACTTACCTCGGAGGTGTTCTTTACTGATGGCTGCGATATGGTGTTCGCGAGTTGACCTGATATTATTATGGTAATCCAGACATGTATCACACAAGTCTTGTCTACATTCGACACACCTCCCAACCGCGTTTTTGTCGTCAGAACACACATCACACGTAATACCCACAGTGGTTGTCGGGAGGTTGAGATACAGGTTTCTTTTTATACCTCCGGCGCCCCCACGTGGGGTTTGCGTGACCGTGTCACACAGGGGACAGTCTATGGTCCCGTTTGGACAGACAGTGTCTATGTAGCCGTCCAGACACGTCTTACAGAAGATATGACAGCAGTCTAACTCACGTGGGTCAGTGAAATCGTTACGGCACAAATAACAACGAGTATTCTTCATGAGGCCAGAAAGCGCGCGCTTCCCGTCCGGTCGTCCGGCCATCTCCGTTCTACACGAACTCTTTGGGAAAATTTCAGGTAGTTTTCTGTGCTGCGATGGATGTCATTCAATCACTGCAGAATTTGACTTTAATATCCAGTTCTATGGAAACACACTATCGTCTTATCAATGTCCGATCAGACACAACATCCCTTTGTAGTTAGCTCTGATGTACACAACCTTGTGGTTAACGTTAAAAGATCATCAGTGGCTGCTTCAGATACCAACCACTATCAGTACCCGGAACCAAGCTGTCCACTTCACAGACGTGTGATTGTGTTTTACCGTTCTACGAGGACATGTTCCACTCCGCGTGACACCCGGCGGATTAATGAAAACCAATACTGCAATTCAGATGTTTATTGAAACTGCGAGCCATGGAATTACCTATTATCGAACAGGTAAACACTGATTAGGGAATGGGTTGGCCAAACAGGATCTACCTGTGTTTAAACAATTTACATCAATATTCATAAACACACGGATACATTTTACATTAGTTTATACCTATTACTTAATATGTAACATCCATCCATTTAAATATACTGTGTAGATAAAACTAAGTGCTTAGTGATCTGGACCAAGTCTCCTGATACACCTGATACGCCCTTGTCTGTACGTGATTTATGTTTTTAATGTCTGTATTAATTGGCAGGGTAGCCGACCCGTAATAGAATAATGGAGTTTTAGTCCGAACAAACAAAATCTAGTTTCATGAAGATCAATAGGCCCATAACTACACAGGGTCCATGACACACGCCTTGATTTAGAAGAAGCCGTACCTTTGGCATTGATGTTAGAAACGCCATACCAACCGTAACGAACTATCACTATCATAGTCAACTGGTCACGGATAAATACTTTCCTTTTATTCCCCATTCACATTTTAACATTACAAACCTTGTTATTATCCCGTGTTGCTGTCAGGATTGTAACGCAGAAACGAATTTATATTTATATTTAAAACCTCTTATCTAAAACCAAAATATTTGACTAGATTTTTCTACTACATTTATGTTCTCTTGTCATTTGAGATAGCGGATCAAATTATTATATAATTCACCAATACGAACTCTACGCTTAATCCACTTGTCATCTGATATAACGGATCAAATCATTATATAATTCACCAATACGAACTCTCCCCTTAATCCTATTGTCATCTGGGATAACGCATCAAATCATTATATAATTCACCAATACGAACTCTCCCCTTAATCCACTTGTCATCTGGGATAACGCATCAAATCATTATATAATTCACCAATACGAACTCTCCCCTTAATCCACTTGTCATCTGATATAACGGATCAAATCATTATATAATTCACCAATACGAACTCTCCCCTTAATCCTATTGTCATCTGGGATAACGCATCAAATCATTATATAATTCACCAATACGAACTCTCCCCGTTATCCACTTGTCATCTGGGATAACGCATCAAATCATTATATAATTCACCAATACGAACTCTCCCCTAAATCCACTTGTCATCTGGGATAACGCATCAAATCATTATATAATTCACCAATACGAACTCTCCCCTTAATCCTCTTGTCATCTGAGATAGAGGATCAAATCATTTTATAATTCACCAATACAAACTCTCCCTTTAATCCACTTGTCATCTAGGATAGAGGATCATATCATTTAATAATTCACCAATACGAACTCTCCCCTTAATCCTCTTGTCATCTGGGATAACGGATCAAATCATTATATAATTCACCAATACGAACTCTCCTCTTAATCCACTTGTCATCTGGGATAACGCATCAAATCATTATATAATTCACCAATACGAACTCTCCCCGTTATCCACTTGTCATCTGGGATAACGCATCAAATCATTATATAATTCACCAATACGAACTCTCCCCTTAATCCTCTTGTCATCTGGGATAACGCATCAAATCATTATATTATTCACCAATACGAACTCTCCCCTAAATCCACTTGTCATCTGGGATAACGCATCAAATCATTATATAATTCACCAATACGAACTCTCCCCTTAATCCTCTTGTCATCTGGGATAACGCATCAAATCATTATATAATTCACCAATACGAACTCTCCTCTTAATCCACTTGTCATCTGGGATAACGCATCAAATCATTATATAATTCACCAATACGAACTCTCCCCGTTATCCACTTGTCATCTGAGATAACGCATCAAATCATTATATTATTCACCAATACGAACTCTCCCCTAAATCCACTTGTCATCTGGGATAACGCATCAAATCATTATATAATTCACCAATACGAACTCTCCCCTTAATCCTCTTGTCATCTGAGATAGAGGATCAAATCATTTTATAATTCACCAATACAAACTCTCCCTTTAATCCACTTGTCATCTGGGATAGAGGATCATATCATTTAATAATTCACCAATACGAACTCTCCCCTTAATCCTCTTGTCATCTGGGATAGCGGATCAAATTATCATATAATTCACCAATACGAATTCCTCCCTCAATCATATTGTCATCTGGGATAACGGATCATATCATTTAATAATTCACCAATACGAACTCTCCCCTTAATCCTCTTGTCATCTGGGATAGCGGATCAAATTATCATATAATTCACCAATACGAATTCCTCCCTCAATCATATTGTCATCTGGGATAACGGATCAAATCATTATATAATTCACCAATACTAACTCTCCCCTTAATCCTCTTGTCATCTGGGATAACGCATCAAATTATCATATAATTCACCAATACGAATTCCTCCCTCAATCATATTGTCATCTGGGATAACGGATCAAATCATTATATAATTCACCAATACGAACTCTCCCCTTAATCCTCATCTGGGATAACGCATCAAATTATCATATAATTCACCAATACGAATTCCTCCCTCAATCATATTGTCATCTGGGATAACGGATCAAATCATTATATAATTCACCAATACAAACTCTCCCTTTAATCCACTTGTCATCTGGGATAGCGGATCAAATTATCATATAATTCACCAATACGAATTCCTCCCTCAATCATATTGTCATCTGGGATAACGGATCAAATCATTATATAATTCACCAATACAAACTCTCCCTTTAATCCACTTGTCATCTGGGATAGAGGATCATATCATTTAATAATTCACCAATACGAATTCCTCCCTCAATCATATTGTCATCTGGGATAACGGATCAAATCCTCCCCTTAATCCTCTTATCGTCTGGGGTAACGGATACAATTATTATATAACGTTTGTAACTAACTACGAGTAAATTTCTTACATAGAAATGCACTTTTATGTTTCAGACTGAACTGTGATTTGGTTGATGTTAAATGTATGAATTGTCTGTCATTATTTAACATAATTTATAGATTGCCGTTATTTATTAGATTATTATCAGGTCTTAGTAAATAGAATTAATGTATTCTTTAGATTGCTATGTATTGTTCACTACATGAAAACCTGCATATTTACATGATAGAAGTAGTGATGCCATTGTTCATGACGTGCGTTTGAGCCACGGCACCAAGCGGAATTATGACTGAGAATGCTTGCATTGCTTAAGGCTAATCGAAGGTTTGAATTAATCTTTGGTATTACAATGTACAGTGAAGTCGCTATAGCTATATCCTTTCTGAGGGAATTTTATCAACCATATACTACACAGAAAATGAGAGCGAAAAGATAATATATGGGCTATTATTATTAATAATTAATGTAGTAGATTTATTAAAATACAATATACGTACCGCAGTGTTTTTCAAATAACTTAAATCGATTTTCCTATTGTAAATTCCAATGTTGTGTATTGGTTTACCATTGTATAATTACACTTATTCCTTCAATCCTTATTTCCTTATCAAACGAGAAACAAAATTCATCTGTTGTATTCTACATGGCAGTTCATAGCATACACTGTTACTGGTAGGACAATAAGACAATTCACTTGAAAGTGACTTGCTGTCAAGGAACATATGTCACTGTTGCATTTACGCAAGGTTTTACCCCAATCCCAGTATTCGAATTTATCTTTTGTCAAATTTGATGAAAAAAAACCTTAAATTAGCATTTTCAATTAAAGTTGTTTGATAATTGTTTATTGCTCAAGAGAAATCAATGTTTATTGAAACATGTAAGTAGATTTTATTTTCCTTACCAAAATGTCGGCTTGAGGATACTTTATCCCCATCCCCTCCCCTCTCCCCCCCCCCCCACCCCCCGCCAATTTTGCCAGAAAACGAGTCAGCGACATATTAGAATTCAAATATTTCCGATTCTAGAGAGATGGAAACTCCAAAACAATTGACAATTGCCTAAAATAATGAATATGTTTTTGTCACTACTGATAATTTATCAATTGAAATAACAGTTACAGAAAATCTCTTAAAATCATATGTTTGCTGTAAGGTCGTAAAATACGCAGACAAGGAAACAGTTAAGTGGATAACGATTCTAAACACTTAACATCGACACTGAACAAATAAAACAAGACTTGCTGAAAAGAAATTGCATTTAATGTCTTGAAATGACATAAACGTAGAACTTTATGGCACTAAGCGACTGTTTTGTAACCTATATTCCGACAACCTGCCTACAGTGGTTCGTCCTTCACCACTATCTGTACGTCGTCATCAAGAGATTCCATCGGTTCGTTTATAATGTCATCGGTACTGGTATTGTCCGGAGTTTCCGAAAAGTCCGTGGACGTGTCCCCCGAGGAGTGGAAAAGTGTCGTTGGAGACATGGGAGGCATTGCGGGAGGTCGTGGGCCAATTTTACAGTATTGTGTCATGTCTACCCGGAGGAAGGTCAACAGCTGTTGGAGTTTGTCGCCAATGTCCGATACAGGTTTCCTTTTGAAGCGCCAGTAAAACTTTCGGTTCGTAGGATGTTTCACCTGCTCTGCACTGCCGAGTCCAAGTTCCTGACACTTTTGGAAGAAGAGCGCGGACGCCCAGACAGGATGTCGGTTGTTAGTACCCTGAAGCTTGACGGGAGGAGTTATGGACTTTTGGGAAGCGGTTGTGGCTGAAACTCCATGACCATCATCGAAACATTCTAAAAGTCGTTTGATACGTTTTGCATGTACTGATACAAACATTTGCTTATCCATGGTAACGAAATCAGCTGTCTGCTGTTCCTCTTGTGCCTCTGTTGTCGAGTGGTCGACCCAGTCTTCCGACGTCGATACTTGCACATTTGAATTTTCAGATAAGTAAACGATCTGAGTCTGATGGTGCATTCTCTGTTGTTGATGTTGCTGTTGCTCGTGTTGCTGATGTTGTAGAATGTGCTGTTGTTGGTTGTGGTTAACCTGTTGTTGGTGAATTTTCGGTTGGTGAAGCTGGCGCAGAGCATCTTTGACATTAACCCACTTCTTGCCACTACTTCCGGTAAAGTTACACATGCGCAAATCAGCACCTGAACCAAACATCAGCGTGAGTTTCTGATCCACGAAATACTTACACAGATCTATAGCACGACATACAGTGTCTTTGTCAATGGTCAGATCCCACTGGAAGATTTTGTTATCGACCTGTTGTTTGGAGAACCTGAAGGCGTTCACTAGTGCCTTGATGACACCCGCTACCCGCACTATCTGACTAAGCGACTTCTCAATGACTGTTCGCTTGTTTTTGTCACATTCGAGCTGAGACATCATACCTATCCATTCGTTGTCATGGCAACTTGCTAACTCTTTCCACGCATCAGTCGAGAACGAGTAATTCCTTTGTTGTAAATGGTAAGTGTGTAAAGTTTGAAAGATAGCTTTAAAAGACGGTGTCTCTACTGGCAAAGGATGTGACCTGGATATTGGCGAGTATTCCAGATCTGGTGAACACGACACCAAATATCTACTTGACAATTTTATCGACTCGCTGTTGTGTAGCCCCATGACATACGCAGGTGATGCAAACCCTGTATGATTGAAGCAGGTAGATTCTAAAACCTTCACTTCTCCTACACTAACGTGAAATTTTGGCACACCTTCATAAAGCCCAAACAATTCTTCGCGGGATTCTTCGGAATTAACGCCAAGACTTTTGTGAAAAAATTTGATATTTTCAACAATACTTAATATCTGACCATCATTGTTTTCAAGAACATCACCCAATCGGGTCATCCCCATCGCTCCCGCCAGAATCTGGGGGGCTGACTTACTGCTGTAACCTGACGGTCGTGACAGATGCCACTGACGAGTTTGCTCGCGCTGGATTTCTAACAAAGGTGTCATAAGCAGCTTCAGGGCCGCGGTCTTCTTGGTCCCTGAGTTGGCCCCAACCATGGTCCAGATAATAGGCGCCTCAGTCCAAGTCTCGTTCACTGTGATACTGGTCTTATTTCCCATCAACGCTGCAATATAGTCAATCAATATTACACCATTAAAGGTCAGTACAACAACTCGTCAAATTAACAAAATGTCCACATAATATAACGAACAGTAACAGAAAAGATATTATTGTATCGTAGTTCACTTAATGTACCAACACTTGTTATATCATCGATATCCAAATATAGAATCATAGTGCTGCGTTGGCGAAAAATACAACCGATTTGATTTGACGTTTATTGTCAGTATTACGAAAGGTGTTTCATTTCATTTCAAAATATTTTATTACATCAAAAGATTTAATTCTGGATTGGGCAGCAGGCATAGCCTATATATACCCTCTCCACACGATTGCATGCATGTATTACAAAATTTATATATACAATTCAGAAACATATTACATCTTTTAAAGCATATTTGCACTGGACTAGATTTATAAAATAATATTAAATTATTTTTAGGATTAACACAAATCATACGTATTACTGAAAATACTAATAAATAGTTATTTACATCTATAATTAGAAGATATTACATATAGCGATGAATAACATGCATATCTTCCTGTTATATTAAACTTCAATTAATAGCGGTATTAATTGATTAGTATTTAATGAGTGAGATATTGAAAATAAATAGTATGTTGAGTGAGATATTGAAAATAATTACGTCTTATAGTGAGATATTGAAAATAGATACGTACAATAGTTAAGATATTGAAAATAGATAGTATAATGAGTGAAATATTGAAAATAGATAGTATAATAGTGAGATAAGTGAGATATTGACAATAAATACGTATAATGAGTATGATATTGGAAACAAAATTCATATTCAGAGTGTGATATAACGTCAGTGATAGTAACGTTAACCCCTGGAGCATCGAAGATGTACAGTTATGCGATGCAGGTATCTGTATGGTTCATTTCATTTGAAATAAAATACAAAAATCTCCGATTCGTTAAAACAAATCTCGTATGATATGACTGAATCTAAAACTGTGTGATATCGGGTTTAGAGTAGACTATACACTGTATAGCAAATGCTATCCTATAGAAATATTACCTGCACAGCAAGAGAGAAATGGAAGGAAAAGGAAGTCGTCCGGACAACCAATAGCCAGAGCATTGTTGTGAATCAGTTTGTGTACATGTTGTCCACATATCTGTGCGATGTCGGGTAAAGCTTGCAGCTGAGCGGCCTCGTACAAATTACTGCAGCCATCGTCGTTGGTGACTTGTGTCGAATGATTGTCGGCTTCTTGTGTGTAGTTGTTCATCTTGACTTCAAGCAAAATAATGTCTGATCATGTTCCACCATACCATTCCATATCTAGTTGCACTTATCAGTAAGACAATATGACTATCGTTGTACGCAGCCAAGATACATACACATATGCAAACAACTAGCCCCACTTGCACACACTAGTAGTGAACAAGAATGTGCTATTTATAGACGTCATTGTCCACCAAGCTGTCTATCGGCAAGCCAGCTATAGCCTGTTTCATATATGTAGAGTCAGACAGTGAAGTGTTTTGCTGCAGGTACATACGTCAATGCGGGTGATATTTATAATACAGTAGTGTATAAATCCGAGTAGATTTACGGCCCTGTTCATACATAAAATGCATTAAATATTGATAAAAGGTAACATTTATTTCATTCTCATCTCAAATCATTCTCACCATTCTATTTGATTGAAATTAGAAACTATATTATTTAAACTTAATTTTATTAATTTCCTTTTCAAGATTACAAAATATGACTTATATAAAAAAAATAGATAAATAAATTTGAAAAAGATAAATCAATATTTGATATTGTGTGAAATGAGCGTGTAATTCATATTTTACGACACAAAATTAGGTGTTACATGTAAAATTTCTACGTTATTATTATTATTAAGCCACACCAACTTGAAAAAATAGTTCTTTGGGATTATGGGGGAAAAAAGTGGGGCGAGAGGGTGTTTTTTTTTTAATTTTCATTTCCCAAAAAAATGGAGCGAGCGGTATCAAAAATGAGAATATGATGTATACAAACATTAACGCAAGGCTAAATCATTATATTTGTGTTTTATTTACATACAGGTTGTAGCATTTTATGTTTTGAGAGTAAACATTTTTTTTATAAAGAACAACTTTATGTCCTCTGTGCTATTGACTTGTCTGAAAGACTAATTGTTGTCTGAACAATGTTCACGTGCAAAGCTGTAAGAGAAACAAGGTGAAAACCAATACAATCACAAATTCATCATTTATTAACAACAATAATACCTGACTGCCATGCCTTGGCCTTGGAAAAACCCATCAAAATTTTGATTATCAAAATCAAATATATTTATACTACAAATCAACAGTGTTTTTATTTCTCGTCCAGGTGAAACTCTGCTAAAATCACTATCGAAGAATCATAAATATTGTTGATCTACAATATTGGGAACCTGCAAAATTTTGCCACACGCAATAGAACAAAAGGTTAGCATTTGCATACATGAACATACTTTTTTCATGTAAATCTACATTAAAAAAGAATTTTCAAGTATGCAAATGTAATAGTTGGAATGTTTTAGTCACACAAAATCAAATGTAAATATATTAGATATTAAAAATCACAGTATAGATCACGGTATAGATATAATTTTGACTAGTCATACAAAACTATAGAAGCATTCAATATCATCATATCAATTTCAATTGCATTTATTCTTATATTAATTTCTGTGACCTTGCCTTCATCTTTGATAGCAAACATTCATTACAAAAACATTCTAATGTTGGAAGGAGATTCATTCAGTGTTTTGCTGTTGTTGGCATGGTATGAAGTAAAAGTAAACTTGCCTTCATCTTTGATAGCAAACATTCATTACAAAAACATTCTAATGTTGGAAGGAGATTCATTCAGTGTTTTGCTGTTGTTGGCATGGTATGAAGTAAAAGTAAACAAATAATAAAAAATGAATTTGTTGTCAATATTTAGAAAAAGAAAATAGGTTCGTAATTTAAATGATAGGATTATTTATGAAGCATGTAATGTTACGTCTACCACATCGATCACATTTTTGTGTTTATAGAATCGAACAAATCTTTAAACGTCTTACGGTACAATGTACAGGGAACAAAATCTCTGAAATAGGGGCGGTTTATTATTTTTTTTTAAATTTGATTATCTAACTTTTCCATTTTAGGGGCGGGAAATCCCGAAGAACTAGGTTTCAAATTGGTGTGGCCTTAATGGCCAGTGTTTTACAGAAATATGTTACACACTTAAAACATTTGTGCCAACTGAAATAAGACAAACATTTGGCGGGTAAAATAATCTTATACAAACAACTAAAATAAGACGAACATTTGGCGGGTAAAATAATCTTATACAAACAACTAATATAAGGCAAAATTATGGCGGGTAAAATAATCTTATACAAACAACTAAAATAAGACAAAATTATGGCGGGTAAAATAATCTTATACAAACAACTAAAATAAGGCAAAATTATGGCGGGTAAAATAATCTTATACAAACAACTAATATAAGGCAAAATTATGGCGGGCAAAATAATCTTATACAAACAACTAAAATAAGACAAAATTATGGCGGGTAAAATAATCTTATACAAACAACTAAAATAAGACAAACATTTGGCGGGTAAAATAATCTTATACAAACAACTAATATCAGGCAAAATTATGGCGGGTAAAATAATCTTATACAAACAACTAAAATAAGACAAAATTATGGCGGGTAAAATAATCTTATACAAACAACTAAAATAAGACAAAATTATGGCGGGTAAAATAATCTTACACAAACAACTAAAATAAGACAAACATTTTGCGGGTAAAATAATCTTATACAAACAACTAATATCAGGCAAAATTATGGTGGGTAAAATAATCTTATAAAAACAACTAAAATAAGACAAAATTATGGCGGGTAAAATAATCTTATAAGATCAACTAAAATAAGGCAAAATTATGGCGGGTAAAATAATCTTATAAGATCAACTAAAACAAGGCAAAATTATGGCGTGGAAAATAATCTTATACTACCAACTAATAAAAAGTATAAAATAAAATTGGCAAATAAGGTAAAATCTTATACAACCAACTAATTAAATATAGCAAAATTACGGCGGGGAAAATAATCTTAACAAGCAACTTAAATAAGGCAAATTTATATCGTGTAAAATAATCGTATTAGATTAAATAAAATAAGACAAAATTATTGCGTGTATAATAATCTTAATAGATGCAACTTAAATAAGGCAAATTTATATCGTGTAAAATAATCTTAATAGATGAAATAGAATAAGACAAAATTATGGTGTGTAAAATAATCTTAATAGATGAAATAGAATAAGACAAAATTATGGTGTGTAAAATAATCTTATTAGATTAAATAGAATAAGACAAAATTATTGTGTGTAAAATAATCTTAATAGATGAAATATAAAATAAGGCAAATTTATATCGTGTAAAATAATCTTATTAGATTAAATAAAATCAGGTAAATTTATATTTTCAAGAGGTTCAAAATTGTTTAAGTCGCCCGAACCGTTTCAAGTAGATAAAATAGTATATGAATACACATCTTTCCATCAGTCATCCGGAACTCCTCGGGGAATAGATATTACATATTTAGATAATTACGTATTCTCGTGATAATACCCGATGAGTTTAGGATGTCCATCAGTACTATTTTATTGTTAATGTCAAAATCTCAAAATATCTTGTATATTAATTATATGCTCAGACCCTACTAGTTTTACTTTGATGATCAACCTATAACCGACTTCGTCTTCTCAACAAACCACTAGTTTTATATGGTTGGAAAATAAACACTAGTTTCCTTCTCAATCTCAATCTCTGCACCCGTTCCGTTTTCCTACCAAAGCACCTTAGCCCTCATAACTCATAGTACAAATATAACTTGTATAACTTGACGGATTAACATTGTGCTTGTTTCAGAATCTATCCTATCATGATATGTATGCTGTACTGCATCCGTATTGAAAAGAATATTGTTTAATCTGAGGTAAAAACCTGGCAAGTAAAACAATTGTACATGTATATGACAAACTAAAATTAGGTAAAATTCTAACAAGTTAAATAATCGTATCAAACTGACTAAAATATGGTAAAAGTCTCACGAGTGAAATAATCCTATCTGGATAACAAAGATAAGATAAAATTCTGAAGAGTAAAATAATCGTATCTGACTAACTAAAATATGGTTAAAATCTAAAGGGTGAAGTAATCCTAACCGACTAACTAAAATATGGTTAAAATCTAAAGGGTAAAGTTAATCTTAACCGATTAACTAAAATATGGTTAAAATCTAAAGGGCACATTAATCTTTACCGACTAACTAAAATATGGTTAAAATCTAAAGGGTAACATAATCGTAACCACCTAACTAAAATATGGTTAAAATCTAAAGGGTACATTTTACCGACTAACTAATA
The DNA here is from genome assembly GCF_041381155.1 of Argopecten irradians. Classification (NCBI taxonomy): domain Eukaryota; kingdom Metazoa; phylum Mollusca; class Bivalvia; order Pectinida; family Pectinidae; genus Argopecten; species Argopecten irradians. Next base: position 4,505,685 of record NC_091143.1, on the reverse strand, counting down.
TATGGTTAAATAAAATCTAAAGGGTAACATAATCGTAACCGACTAACTAAAATATGGTTAAAATCTAATGGGTACATTAATCTTTACCGACTAACTAAAATATGGTTAAAATCTAAAGGGTAAAATAATCGTAACCGACTAACTAAAATATGGTTAAAATCTAAAGGGTAAAGTAATCCTAACCGACTAACTAAAATATGGTTAAAATCTAAAGGGTAAAGTAATCTTAACCGACTAACTAAAATATGGTTAAAATCTAAAGGGTAAAGTAATCTTAACCGACTAACTAAAATATGGTTAAAATCTAAAGGGTAAAATAATCTTAACCACTTAACTAAAATATGGTTAAAATCTAAAGGTTTAGTTAATCGTAACCAACTAACTAAAATATGGTTAAAATCTAAAGGGTACATTAATCATTACTGACTAACTAAAATATGGTTAAAATCTAAAGGGTACATTAATCATTACTGACTAACTTAAATATGGTTAAAATCTAAAGGGTGGAATAATCTTATCTGATTAAATAAAATATGGCAAAAATCTCAACGGTAAAATAATCTCACATTAAAACATGGCTGTGATGTCATCTATTGTTATAGCTTGAGGTATAGTCGGAGCAAAGTCTACTATTATCACCTACTGTGGAATAGTTTCCTTTTGCTGTGTGAACTATTCCACGAGAAAAGGTAACTATTCCACAGTTGAAGATGAATGTAGCGACTGGTGAACACAGATTAGCGTATAGTCAGAAATACATCCTCGTTCATAATATCCTCGGCGAGATGGAGCAAAGATTAACCCAGGTACATGTACTTGTAGCGTTGTTGTGATGTATTTGTAAACTTATTTTCATAATACCGATATATATATATATATGATAAATATCACTTCATTCCAACTTAAATTTCATCAGCTCTGTCAAAGCCACTAAATCCATAACCCAGAAAAGAATTCACTTGAACAAATCCAGAAGAGAGAAGATTATATCCTATGAGACAAAATCTGTATTTTCTGCAAAAAAATGAAATTACAGATGCTTGACATGGCTTTTTTCCCATATTTTTGTATATCCAAATCACTTTATATTCCATAACAATGGCATTAATCAAACAAATTTACATCCAAACACCTCTCAAGAAGATGATAATTCCCAAGGAATACTTCCAAAAAACACACTTATTTTTGCTTCATGATTTCACTATTTTGTGTGTATATCCAAAACTTTGGGGAATATTTTGTTGTTTTTTTTTCTTCTAAATTTTGCTAAATCAGCTCTCTCTCAGGCCCATGTCTTAATGATGATCCTCCATGTTGAACAGTGACAACTAAACTGAGTACTAAATGTTTCAGTGTGAGTACCATATAGTACCTGTGCATAGATCTTGTTCTCCCAGTGAAGTAAATAAAAGAATCGGTAGTAAGGGTTTACCTGGAGCTGTGGAATAGTTAAACAATACCCAGTGTAATAGGGGAAAGTACCAGTGACATTCAATGCATGTTTTAAGTATGAGAAACACCTCAAACTGAAGAATAGTCAAGATAATGAATAGTTCTAGGCCCTTATGGGCCTCGAACAATTCATTATCTTGACTATTCTACAGTTTTAGGTGTTTCTCCTACACTGATGAGTAATTGAAATAAGATTAAATTCTGTCGAATATCTTATATGACCAACTAAATAAAGGTAAAAATTCTGAGAGAATAATTTTATTCTATCAACTGAAATACTGTACAACAACAACGTAAAGACATACTAGTGACCCACTGATAAGTACACTCGGTAATACCGTCTTTTGTTTAAGTTTGGATACCATGCACATTCATTTACGTCAAAAGATAAAACAGAAAAAAAATCTGTTTACCAAACCTATTTACAAACAATTTAGTTCTTTGATAGTTGACCGACTCCAACACTCCTACACACACAACTATATACCAATGACATATACATTACCATGTTGCAATGGTTATACCAGACACAACTATATTCCATTATACATACCATATACTACCATGTTACATTACATTGGTACATACCAGAGACACAACTATATACCAATGACATATACATACACCATGTTGACATAAGGTGGTATACCAGAGACACAACTATATACCAATGACATATACATTACCATGTTACATTGGTTATACCAGAGACACAACTATATACCATGACATATACATTACATGTTACATTGGTACAAGACACAACATATACCAATACCATGTTACATTGGTCATACCAGACACAAACTATATACAAATGACATATACATTACCATGTTACATTGGTTAACCAGAGACCACAACTATATACCAATGACATATACATTACCATGTTACATTGGTTATACCAGAGACACAACTATATACCAATGACATATACATTACCATGTTACATTGGTTATACCAGAGACACAACTATATACCAAATGACATAACATTACCATGTTACATTGGTTAAACCAGAGACACAACTATATACCAATGACATATACATATACCATGTTATATTGGTTATACCAGAGACACAACTATACTAATACATACCACCATGTTTCATTGGTTATACCAGAGACACAACTATATACCAATGACATTACCATTACCATGTTACATTGGTTATACCAGAGACACAACTATATACCAATGACATATACACTACCATGTTACATTGGTTATACCAGAGACACAACTATATACCAATGACATATACATTACCATGTTACATTGGTTATACCAGAGACACAACTATATACCAATGACATATACATTACCATGTTACATTGGTTATACCAGAGACACAACTATATACCAATGACATATACATTACCATGTTACATTGGTTATACCAGAGACACAACTATATACCAATGACATATACATTACCATGTTACATTGGTATACCAGAGACACAACTATATACCAACATATACATGTTACATTACCATTATATACCATGTATACATTACCATGTTACATTGGTTATACCAGAGACACAACTATATACCAATGACATATACATTACCATGTTACATTGGTTATACCAGAGTCATACCAGACAAACATTATACAAATGACATATACATTACCATGTTACATTGGTTATACCAGAGACACAACTATATACCAATGACATATACATTACCATGTTACATTGGTCATACCAGACAAACTATATACAAATGACATATACATTACCATGTTACATTGGTTATACCAGAGACACAACTATATACCAATGACATGACATATATACTACCATGTTACATTGGTTATACCAGAGACACAACTATATACAAATGACATATACATTACCATGTTACATTGGTTATACCAGAGACACAACTATATACCAATGACATATACATTACCATGTTACATTGGTTATACCAGAGACACAACTATATACCAATGACATATACATTACCATGTTACATTGGTCATACCAGAGACACAACTATATACCAATGACATATACAATACCATGTTACATTGGTTATACCAGAGACACAACTATATACCAATGACATATACATTACCATGTTACATTGGTTATACCAGAGACACAACTATATACCAATGACATATACATTACCATGTTACATTGGTTATACCAGAGACACAACTATATACCAATGACATATACATTACCATGTTACATTGGTTATACCAGAGACACAACTATATACCAATGACATATACATTACCATGTTACATTGGTTATACCAGAGACACAAACTATATACCAATGACATATACATTACCATGTTACATTGGTTATACCAGAGACACAACTATATACCAATGACATATACATTACCATGTTACATTGGTTATACCAGAGACACAACTATATACCAATGACATATACATTACCATGTTACATTGGTTATACCAGAGACACAACTATATACCAATGACATATACATTACCATGTTACATTGGTTATACCAGAGACACAACTATATACCAATGACATATACATTACCATGTTACATTGGTTATACCAGAGACACAACTATATACCAATGACATATACATTACCATGTTACATTGGTTATACCAGAGACACAACTATATACCAATGACATATACATTACCATGTTACATTGGTTATACCAGAGACACAACTATATACCAATGACATATACATTACCATGTTACATTGGTTATACCAGAGACACAACTATATACCAATGACATATACATTACCATGTTACATTGGTTATACCAGAGACACAACTATATATACAATGACATATACAAATTACCATGTTACATTGGTTATACCAGAGACACAACTATATACCAATGACATATACATTACCATGTTACATTGGTTATACCAGAGACACAACTATATACCAATGACATATACATTACCATGTTACATTGGTTATACCAGAGACACAACTATATACCAATGACATATACATTACCATGTTACATTGGTTATACCAGAGACACAACTATATACCAATGACATATACATTACCATGTTACATTGGTTATACCAGAGACACAACTATATACCAATGACATATACATTACCATGTTACATTGGTTATACCAGAGACACAACTATATACCAATGACATATACATTACCATGTTACATTGGTTATACCAGAGACACAACTATATACCAATGACATATACATTACCATGTTACATTGGTTATACCAGAGACACAACTATATACCAATGACATATACATTACCATGTTACATTGGTTTTACCAGAGACACAACTATATACAAATGACATATACATTACCATGTTACATTGGTTATACCAGAGACACAACTATATACTATCGACATATACATTACCATGTTACATTGGTTTATACCAGAGACACAACTATATACTATCGACATATACATTACCATGTTACATTGGTTATACCAGAGACACAACTATATACCAATGACATATACATTACCATGTTACATTGGTTATACCAGAGACACAACTATATACCAATGACATATACATTACCATGTTACATTGGTCATACCAGAGACACAACTATATACTATCGACATATACATTACCATGTTACATTGGTTATACCAGAGACACAACTATATACCAATGACATATACATTACCATGTTACATTGGTTATACCAGAGACACAACTATATACCAATGACATATACATTACCATGTTACATTGGTTATACCAGAGACACAACTATATACCAATGACATATACATTACCATGTTACATTGGTCATATACCAGAGACACAACTATATACCAATGACATATACATACATTACCATGTTACATTGGTTATACCAGAGACACAACTATATACCAATGACATATACATTACCATGTTACATTGGTTATACCAGAGACACAACTATATACCAATGACATATACATTACCATGTAACATTGGTCATACCAGAGACACAACTATATACTATCGACATATACATTACCATGTTACATTGGTTATACCAGAGACACAACTATATACAAATGACACATACATTACCATGTTACATAGGTTATACCAGAGACACAACTATATACCAATGACATATACATTACCATGTTACATTGGTCATACCAGAGACACAACTATATACAAATGACACATACATTACCATGTTACATTGGTTATACCAGAGACACAACTATATACCAATGACATATACATTACCATGTTACATTGGTCATACCAGAGACACAACTATATACTATCGACATATACATTACCATGTTACATTGGTTATACCAGAGACACAACTATATACCAATGACATATACATTACCATGTTACATTGGTCATACCAGAGACACAACTATATACCAATGACATATACACTACCATGTTACATTGGTCATACCAGAGACACAACTATATACCAATGACATATACATTACCATGTTACATTGGTTATACCAGAGACACAACTATATACCAATGACATATACATTACCATGTTACATTGGTCATACCAGAGACACAACTATATACTATCGACATATACATTACCATGTTACATTGGTTATACCAGAGACACAACTATATACCAATGACATATACAATACCATGTTACATTGGTCATACCAGAGACACAACTATATACCAATGACATATACATTACCATGTTACATTGGTCATACCAGAGACACAACTATATACTATCGACATATACATTACCATGTTACATTGGTTATACCAGAGACACAACTATATACCAATGACATATACATTACCATGTTACATTGGTCATACCAGAGACACAACTATATACTATCGACATATACATTACCATGTTACATTGGTTATACCAGAGACACAACTATATACAAATGACACATACATTACCATGTTGCAATGGTCATACCAGAGACACAACTATATACCAATGACATATACAATACCATTACCATGTTACATTGGTTATACCAGAGACACAACTATATACAAATGACACATACATTACCATGTTGCAATGGTCATACCAGAGACACAACTATATACCAATGACATATACAATACCATGATACATTGGTTGTACCAGAGACACAACTATATACTATCGACATATACATTACCATGTTACATTGGTTATAGTATCTATGGTTATACCATACCAATATTTACACTATTCAGTATTTCTTTCAGATAAACTCACTTGTAATGTCATTTTAATACGCAACAGGGCTAAATATTAATAGGACAATACTAAATAATGCAAAAGTTCATAATTCACGTTAAAGACAAGTGATATGCTGATCATGATTTCAAATTCAGGTGATTATTGATCGATGATTATCAAGTTTTCAAGTACTCAATATTTCGCAAGGATTCTTTTTACAATCAATACATAGTATCGCTACATGTGGAGTAAATAAATGTATTCTATAGCCAGTAACGGTAATAAAACGTTTACAAATAACAAAATCAATAATAGCATATTTTCAACAATACTTTATTGTGAAACATAAAATAATTAACGCTTGTGGCGGCAGTATTTGAAGTGTATTTAATCAAAAAGTATTTGAAGTATCAAACACAGATTCCAATACTTAAACCATTTCACTAACCCACCCTCCCACCTGACACAGCGTTTGGTTACAAGTATTAATTAATGTACTCATTAAGAGAGAGAGAGTGTAGATTGTATTTGGAAAGTACTTCACCACGGTCCCGGTCATTGTATCGGAAAGATATGGAACAGTTAAAAAAATCAATTTTAGACTATTTGACGGAGAAAAAGAACACAAATGAATTTCATATAACTTATAAGTCAGAGAAATTGCAATTATCTAGGCCCAGTTTCTAGAACATTCCTTAAAGAAATCCCGTCACTTCGAATTCTCCATAGAAAAACTATTACAGATTTTAAGGAAGGCTCCCTACTTTAAGATAATTTCTTAACTTCTGTAATGCTTTCCTACGAGGAAATTCAAATTAAGAATAACCTTACAGTTAAGGAGTGTTCATGAATCTGGGCCTAGACATTTTTCACCGACTAACTGTGGTGTTGGCGTTACTCTCAACAAAATAGTCTTTTTTATTACCAGTCCTGCCAAGGAAACACATATTCAGGTTAGGTATGAAGGAAGAAACTCAGGTTGACAACACTTTACATCTTTATTAAAGATCAGCATCGGTCTCTCACTCTGGTCTATCAGAGTTGTCTCATTTTCAACTCCATCTCTGACGGAACGAAACAAAGGGATATAGCTCTGATAGATCAGAAGAGTGGGCTTGTAAACCCCGGGACACTATTATATAGATGTATTCAAAGTCAGACATGTCATGGAACTCTATATTTTTCGTCGCATTGGTGGATTGCTACAGAAACAGGTCGCCGTGCTGACAGGCTTGGAACAAAGTCCTCGTTCCTTGGCTATTTCTACGTCACATGATCGTAGCCGCAGTATGACCTCTAGTCCGTGGACTTTCTCCAGCTGGGTAATAGTATAGTCCCTGACCCTCCCTATAAAACATGGATTCCTACTGATGGTGTTGACCACTTCCATACACCCTGGATTACATTGGATCAGGCCGCAGTGTTGATTCAACTGGAAGTAATACAAAACGATTTCTTATCAATATCTTTATAAAAAGACAAAATGGCGCCACTTCTTGTAATTTTTTTAAGTGTTACTTAAAACCTAATGTGATATTTATCTTCATAAAGAAGAGTGAACAAAGCAACAATAGTTTATGGGATAACTGGCTCACCTTTTATGAAGGTTGTCGAAAATATTTATTTTGACTTAACCCAAATTATTTATCGAAAAGACTTTTGAGTGAAGCTATGGCCTTAAGAGCGCCAAAAAGTTACTTACTTATTACCTTCATAATACATATGGAACTGCCGCCACTTCTGCTAGACATTTTTAATTGGTACGAAATATGACTACGAAAACGGAAAGCAATTACTATCAGTTGATGAAGATACAAGTAATAAGCATTTATTTGATAAAGAGATTAATATCATGACATATAAGCTCCCTACTAAACTTTAAAGCTTACCTGTTGTATAATGGCGACGGCCTCGGTACTGGACGGGAATGACACTAGCGGACACCTGTCGATGATGGTGTGGTGGTCGGTAAGTAGGCACTGCGGTAACTCTCCCTCCGACAGACACTGTCGCGGGGACAGGTGCTCGGCCGGGTAATAACTGAGCATGCCCAGACACATCTCATTAGCAGGAGTCCTACCGTAGAATGTTGTCCTATTCCGTGTCATGGTGTTATAGGAGCAGGACGTAAAGATTTCATCTCCAGGCTTTATCTCTATTGGTGATGGAAACCTTTAACATCAAGAGTACATCTAATGTCATACTGATGTCCGTAATAAGTATTTATTATATAAGCTCCGGCACCTACTGAAATGTCCAGCATTTATAGTAACATTATGACTCAGATGTCGGTCCAACTCGTTTGTATACATTTGTACAATGTCTAGCTGTGCTTTTATACGTATTTAATGTCCACAAATGTTACTGTGACATTTCAATAAAAAAAAATTGGTCCGGTATTGAAGGAGTTGTTCAAACAAGACATTTATTCCACACACAGGGTATATTTAAAGAAAGCACACTTTTTTCAACTCATATACAAATATCCAGGCAGTCCTTAAAAGGTCAATGCAGTGGTGCCCTTTTGCAAGCTTTTAAGGACGGCCTTCCGTGTATGTGGTGTCTTGAGTGTGTGAAGTGCGAGGTGCGTGTTATATATTCGTGTTGTGTCTTTTTTGCCATTTTAAAGTGCTATGTCACTAAAGCATGCCGCATAGACACAATGCAACACGTCCCACTCGGTCACATTACACTGACAACGGATGAACCAGTCGTCCAACTCCCTTAATAATGAACACTAAGCGGGACGTAAAAAAACCCGTTTCACAAAGGGAACAGAACACAAAGCCTTTCCTCAAGAGAGTGTTTATTCGTAAATAATAAAGGAGAAAATACGTTAAGGGCTAAGGACTAATATGATATATATATAGAAAAAAACAACAACAACAACAAAAAAACCAGGGAAATAAACTGTCTTGACGGGGTATTCCCTCTTTTCATGCAAATCTGAATATAAAGAGAAATTTATCAGCACCTAGAGTAGATAGATAATATGATATATATATATAGAAAAAAAAACAACAACAACAAAAAAACAGGGAAATAAACTGTCTTGACGATTCCCTCTTTTCATGCAAATCTGAATATAAAGAGAAATTTATCAGCACCTGATAGAGTATTTATCAGCACGTGATAGAGTATTTCTCATCACGCCCTGTAGATATATATTGAAATCATTATATCGGATACTTACTGATGAATGACAGGGTTATGGTAATCATATACAATGTCTCGGGTCATAGTGTGTTCCTGAGTCTCCATGAACTTCCTCATAGCTGTCCTCATCTCGCTACCTAGTATAAACAATATATCTATTTTCACATTTTATCGCTTATTTCAGCTGCTGATGCAAGCGGCTTGCCTTATTCATGGATTTTGTGTAAGTATCACACTTTAATCATTTAAAGATGCTCCATCGCTGACAAATGAGATTTTTTCGCTATTAAAAATAGGAGCAGACGAACAAGTACTTTTCTTTAGTTATAAAAGTAACTTACTTTACACCATTACCACCATTAACAAATTTGAGCTTCTAATTTTACTTTGAGACAAATTTATTGAAAGTAATTCATTGCATCCCGGAAAAAAAATCTGTGGCAATACGTCCTATATGGAATGAAGTATTGATTGTGAATGCATCAAAATAAAAAAAAAATCACATTATTTTTTGTGTTAATTAGACGTATATATGCACTATTAAACACCAGTAATTGTTAAATTGATGCACATCGTTTATGCTATGTCGTCGGTGGAGCATTCTCAAAAGCGAGGTTAATACGTAACAGTGCTTTTTAATTTAAATTGTTCTAACATAAGAAATCTGCCGGGAAAAAAATCTTCATTAATTCATTGTTGAAAATTTCAATTTGGAATCAGAATTTCGATATCTAACTAGATCGGTTAAATATCTTTTTTTTTCAATCTCAACACTTTTGGCTCTTAGTATGATTATCCTGACCAAAACAGCAACCTATTGCGTTCTTGCATTACCGTATCCAACTTGTGTCTCTTACTTGACCTTTGACACTAACCTGCGTAGTGCATGTGGTTATACCCGTTAATTATATGGATGGGTTTTAGCAATTGCTGTCTCGTGCACTCCGCGTGACACTTGGCCTCCACGTCGTATCCTTTCTCCCCCGGGGGTATGACCAAACCATTGGTGCCCACGGTCAGCATGCCGATGTTGTATGGTCTGAGGAATGGGGTATAAAATAGTAACAACCCTGAACTGTCCTTCTCCCCGACCATCTTACTGGGGTTACTCCACATCACCTAGAGTAAATACGGTAATATAATACTACAATATACCAATATACAGTAACAGACCAGGACTGTCCTCAGCGACTGCCTTACTGGGGTTACTCCACATCCAATATACCAATATACAGTAACAGACCAGGACTGTCCTCAGCGACTGCCTTACTGGGGTTACTCCACATCACCTAGAGTAAATACGGTAATATAATACTACAATATACCAATATACAGTAACAGACCAGGACTGTCCTCAGCGACTGCCTTACTGGGGTTACTCCACATCACAAGGGTAAATACGGTAATATAATACTACAAGTATATGATACTTCAAAGCTTAACTATTTGTATCAGCTAGAAATAATTGTGACGGATAATCTTATCTGTAAAATATGTCAAATAAATAACACGATTCACCCCTTTCACAGAACCCTTTCTTTTTTGCCAACTTTGAAACATGCTTATTTCAATAAGCGGCCAGGTAATTACAAATTTGATTTTAAAAGAATCGGGTTTATTACTGTATTTTATGCATACATTTAATTGTAAAAATAATCTTTTTATTGCTTCTTTTTTTGGCATCATTTATATACAATCACGTGCTTTTAAAATGGAATTTTTAAAAAGAAAACAATACAACCCAACATTCACTCATAACCACTAGTTGAATGTATTTGACAATAACCTGTTCTATGTAAATAATTACCTGAAGAACAGCATACCGTGACCCTGATAGTCCGATTTTGTATCCGGCCTCGCGTGGGTGACAGTTCCCACCAATGGATGGACTCCACCCAGCCATAAGTTCTGGGCAATGGACAGGTTCCGCCATCATCTGACACGGATAAACTTGTCCAAGGGGATGTGCCAAGTTAGCGACGGTAACTATGGAAAGAAAAATATATGACGGTAAATTTGTGTACATTTTGGTGTTAAGATGGTTACTCAACGGTTGGGGTTACAGAAGAACCACACAGATAATTGGAGGTTAATGTAGAAACACAGGTATGCAGGGGTGACTACAGAAACATAGCTTGTTGGTGGTTATTGGAAAACAAAATCAAACGCCTACTTACTTAGAAACAAAGAGTTTGTGTCTCTAGTGAGGAAATGCATGTGCTTATTTCCGAATAAATGTAAACACCAACGTTGTTATAGGTGTCGGTTTATTCAGTTAATGGCTTGTTAAATAATTGTTTGCGACGGTTAATGTGTTACGCGGATTACAATGTAGCATGAATGGAGCATTTGTAAACAACAGTTTGATTATCAAAACAAAAGCTGATGATGGGGAAAAATTAAAGTTAACAAAACATAACGCTATAACTAATAGGCTCTTCTTGATTCAGTGTCGGTTCAACACGTAATTTACCTCCCGGAGAACAAGCTTGCAGGGTCATGTGATGAAGGACGTTGCTATTGTTGACGAAAGCCGTGTCCGCGATCACGTGATAGTCCCTGTCGGCCGGAAGCTCGAGGTTCACACACATGTAGGTTATTTCCTGAGCAGGTACTATTGTCTCCGGTATCCGCATCTGCATGTTTAGAACTCCTGGAATGAGAAAAGCAGGTAGCACTGTTAATGTGTGCAATTAGTGTTGAAACCAGGTCGAATTATTAAGTTACACTATCCTAAAATCTTAAAACAATTGAAGCTTAAACACGAAATAAAAACAATCAGGGAATTACTGAGATAATTTTCTTTTATTAAATCAATTTTTTTAAAAATATTTTTCCTCAAATATATGACTGCATTGCATTTGATTCATGGAATTTCGATTCCATACCGCTAATAGTTTATAATCATTCAAGTTTTGTTTTGTCTGTAGACATTCTCCCAAGTTTAAGACATCATGTATGCGGGAAATTGCCACCAGCGCAATAGATTATAAATTACTTTCCTAAAGTGAACGTTGATATTTAATATGCCATATAATATTGATGGATAAGTCATCGTTTGTTTGTCACAATTCCTGGTTTTTTTCAGGTTTCAAATTGATTTTACTTCCCAGCAAATTAGAGGAATGCCAGGGTTGGAACCCTTGGTTCATCTCTCTTCTGGCCTCTCGCAATTCTTGGTAATCATGTTCCTCTTATTGATGGATAAGCATTGTTTGTTTCTTATCATTATGGTGTTATAACCCTTAGCAGACATACCTGGCAGTCCGATGTACTCACAGTCTACAGGAACAGAATCACACCGTAACCTGTTTCCGTTCCGCCGACGACAGTACGGAGAACTCCATGGCTCACAGATTCCTTACAAAATATCAAAAAAATATTTACAGTAAATCTATTCCACACATATGCAAAGAGTATAAAACATTGCCCCTAATGCATCTATTCGTAAAAGACGACTAATTTAGGGTCCTATCTTTTCCTTCGTCCAAACTGACTTTCTTTTTACTAACGTTTCCCCTGACACCGCCTCAATTTTGAACTTCGGTTGGCCGTGACACACCACAGTCTAAAAGTGGTAGTTTCTGCTCCTGCTTATAGCGCTCAGCATTAAAGAAGCGGAACGATTGATTCGCCCGTTGTCAGAATAATGTGACCGGGTGAGGTGTTAATATATAAACTGGACATAAATATATAAACCAAATTGTCACTTAATCATTAGATCTTTCCAAGATATCAAAGATGTATTGTTCTTTTGAATAAAGAAGTGATGTATGGACCAAGAAGACAACCTTGATTAAGTCCAATTAAGGTTATTTACCAGGGTGTCCGTACGGTTCAAACACAGGACTGCTTCCGATTTTCCACACACACAGAGGATCTCCGAGCTCTCGTCCATTAGTGGCCCCGTCTCCATCTGAGTCTTGCATGCATACAGTTTTATCCCATACCTTATACAACAGAAGTATTCATTCTTGAATTTTAGGATTCCGTAAATTTTGTGAAACTAAAAGCACTGCGAATATTTGATTACAGTATAGCAAATTAAGGCTACTTGTTCAAAATTAATGTAATCATCGTATACAAACTGCATAAATGTATCACATAACGGTTCCAGATCGTGGTAGACCGCGTTTTTTTATCGGTATATGTTTTGTCTTTCATCGATATTTGATTATTATTATTCTCCATAGTCACCATACTTACAAAGTTGTTTTCCTTGAACGCCTGTCCGAAAGGGTCCATCGCCTGGTTGCCCACACCCTGCCACACCTCAGTTCTATCACAAGGGTTGATAATTTTGTCACCATTAGGGATTCGGTCCTTAAACAGGCTATACCCAAAAATCAGGTCCCAAACCAACACCAAGTGAAGAAACACATGCCTGTAAAATAAAGGAGTATGTGTAACACATGCCTGTAAAATAAAATAATATGTATAACACAAGAATTAAAATTAAAAAAAAAAGTACATAGCAGACCTAAAAACAAAAACTTGCACATACAATGATTTAATCTAAATGGACACATGGAAATATGCTTCTATACAATCTGTACGAACCACTGACAGTCAGACTTCACACATTTTTACAGTGGTACACACAGAAAAGCTACTAGGAACCAGTTTCACGAATGTCCCTAAACATTAAGGAATTTATTTACTTAACATTCTCCATTGAAGAACATTTCAGAAGTTAAGAAAAGTCCCTTCACCTTTGATTTTCTGATACAAATGTTCATGAAAAGAGTCCAGTCTTTACTAGTCACCATGTAGAAGATTTATTACACATGTTTCATAATACATAATCAAGTAATGAACTTATCTTGATGCAAACTATTATCAATGGTCAGAAATAATGCATATTCGAATACAATACTAGGACTAGTTTCTGTAATTGTTACTTTGTAGAAAAGACGGATTTAAATGATAGACATGTTTCATTACACATTTACGTACCTGGAAATACTGCACGCCATTGTCCCTGGTGGTAACCACAACGACCTTGCAATAACAATATTCTAAACACCGTAAATTAAGAAGTCGGCGATGTAAATTGTATAGTTACCAACATCTATTTAGTGTCATTTTAATATTCATAAGCCATGTATTACGTGTTTACATATGTGTCAGTTCATCCTGACATAGAAATGTGACATCCACTTACAGTAGCTCAGTTATAGAGTATGGTAATTATCCTCACATTCATATGTATACTTCACCGCCGTCAGTTGGTAAAGAGTACTACTTCATCATGTGCCATTAATCTTCTCCCTTTCTGTACTAACAGCTGAACTCTATAATTACCTTAGAAGTAGTAACTAAAATTGTTATATAATTATCTAAATGACCCCTGTATAAAAGGACCATCTAAACCAGCGAACGTGATCATTCTCACTTGTACGTGGCGATCTTAGACCATTTCTGAACCACGATAGTTATCGATGAATAGTTCGGGTACGTTCATTACGTTTAAAGTCATATAAGCAGCCATTTAAGGCCTCTCGTGTTTGCCGTATACTGCGTGTGAGAAGTGCCTGCAGTATATTCGTGTTGACTGAAATTCTGAATAATGAAATGAAGGGAAATTATTGCATTGTTTTCTTAGGCTACATACTAATTGTACATAGGACAGTAATACACAATGAGTCTCAATTTCTTTGATAATTTTAACCTCTCACTTTTTTCCTCCAAATCTGTACATATCTATAACATTTTAATGAAGCCAAGGCTTCCAATGTTAATGGAATAGCTTAGTAATATTTCATATGTTGTACCACAAACACAATATGTCACCATTTACCTTCCTTATTTCTCTATTTCGTATTTACAATGTTATCCCAGAAAGAAATTAAATTCCTCTTATCCACATTCGTAATATATTTAATGTAATAGTGCGCATTGTTAGGGTAGGCACTTTTTTTATATTATCCTATTTCTACTGTAATACATATCCATATTTTATGTGACGCCTTCTTTAGTCTAATTTATCTTCATTCAAGTGCAAAAGTAAGAAATTTATAATTGATAAGTACCCTTTGAGCTTTTTCACAACTCGGGAAAACATCGTTTGAAACAAAATGAGACTTTGTTTCCTGCTACGCGTAAGTTACTTAATGAAGAAATATACAATACCGAAATAAAATAAAGAAAATTCTAATTTTTATCAAAAGTTACTTGTCATTGATCATTTTGCTTTCAAATGAAAAACACCAGTTCGATATTTTCTCCGCAAAATATAAGGTAACTCGGCAGAATTTTATCCAAAATTATTTCAAATCTCATCCTAGATGTCCAGAGGTTAAAATCACATACACTTGCTTCACGAGGATGTTTCAACATATAATATGTACAAAATAAGTAATTATAACTGAAGGAGTTATACTGCAAGAAAAAACAACCTGAACTGAAGGAGTTATACTGCAAGAAAAAACAACCTGACTAAAAAGTTAAATATGTTTTCCGAGAACAAATTCTGAGTGCAATTATGCGGAAACTCATTTTGATGTATCATTTGATAACGATATCGCATGTTTGCGACAGGTACCAGTGGAAGAGAGATTGAACAGTCTTTTGACGTAATTAACATTTAAAACTAAGATGACAACCACTGGCTTAATTTACCATCATCTTCCATAAACTACGCATTGTATTGGACTATTGAGTATAAAGGCTTCATTAAGAAACCTTCCTACACGAACAAAAATATTATAAACCCTTGTGATTTGAATGTGTCGTTACTCATGATTATGTATATTTGAATTCATATTTAGATGTGTAATATTATCATTATACTAATGTATTCATACACAGATCACTATGACATTTATATTATATGTAAATACTCGTGGTCATCAGTGACCTATGGTAGATGTAAGGAAGCAGAGGGAGAGGAACAATTCAAAATATAAAGAAGCATATTGATTCTGATCGTTACTCGGTTGGAAGTGATTTGTTTTATTTAATACAAAAAGATCAAGTCCCTTTCGTTTAGTATGAATATCGCACCGCTGGATTTCTCCTTAATTATATTTCATAATGTGAAGAAATGTGAATTTAAAGATTTCATGTCACCTAATTATTTTCTGTCCCTCTCGCAAACACAGTTTTATCTTTAATTCAATCCTGAATATTGAACTTTTAAGTGTATAAGAATTTAAGACTATTTAGTTAATATATAATATGAGATTTCATGAAACAAGTTTTAGAACTTTTTGTTATAGCGCGTAAATATTACAATTTCAAGACGAGTTTCACAAAATCTTATTTGAAATGAACACTGACTTACATTACTGTTTGACATCATTACAACTAGCTACATTTTGTCGATTTTCACCGCCAAGATATACTGCAAATACAGCCATTTTGTCAAGCCAGCTTCGTATCCTGACGTCAAATCATTATCTTCTGACGTCACTTCAATGTTTGTGCCTGACGTCACAATGAACTTATTGTCCGGTAAGCCAATGAAAATCGCTCCAGGTTATATTACATAATTAAAAAGTGACATATGCAGAAATATTACACGGGGAAATTACTGCATATCACTCGAATTATGTGATAAAATGGTTGTTTAGGTGTTTTGTATCCCTCAAAAAAATTTCATTCGAGTTCATCAACACTGTTTAGTTTGAAATCGGAAAAGAAACAGTAAATGGATGTTTAGAGTTATGTTAGACACATGTCACCGCAATGCGATGTTTCTTCAGCGTACCTGCGTAGTATTCCATGAATAGTATTCCATATTAACATAAATATTTGGCGTGACTGTGTTCTAGAAAATCACAGGTGTACCAACAGTAGCTAACTTAAAGTGTACAGAAATTCATTCATACTGCGATAATTTATAGGGACATAGGTATGTATGTTTTTCATATCTTTTCGTGATGCATGCATAAACGAACGTTTTTATGTCTGATATAATGGATGCATATAAAACAAGACAAAACTCATAATTTGTACCGGTATATTATGATAAAGATTTAAATACAGGACACAAAATGTCATACTCTTGAATAATTTGATCATATTTGTTTTTGATATCATGGAATACGATGGAAATTTTACTTCATCTATTTAATTATGATATTGTATGTACATTGACAGGTACATCTAGATAGCCCTTCAGTTGACGACTCGTTGTTTATCACACCTGGTTTGTTACCTGTAACAGGTATGGGTCCTCCTTTGTTCCTGTTGCTTTCGATTCTGGATATAACGTATGGCTTCCGAGGGTTCCAGGATAGAATACCCAATGGGAATAACGTCCTTAACCCATGTGACAGGTCAGTTTGGTCCGGAGTAGGACACCAGAATAAGGATGGAGGTGGTCATAGGAATCCTTTCGGACTGGCATTTGCACGAAATGGCTTGGCAAGTACATCTCGCACTGTAGAAAAACGACCCTTGATTTTTGTCGTGAAATGAATTTAAAATTTATCCAACTGTTTTTTATTCATATTCTTTTAACAAAATGGTAGTGGGATTTAATATAACGTATAATTTGCTATTTACGGGGATAAAATATATAATTTACAATATAAAGAAAGAAGATCCAACCGATTATCTTTTCACGATCTAGCTATAAGAGTGTATGTAATTTACCCTCTATTATTCTGCTCATCAATAAAGTCCTGCGAAAAATATCAGACTTTACATTATATTCACTGTTTCACTCTTTGGTGAAGATGATTATCTCCTTAGATGCCCAACAATCACAATAGGGCATATGTAAAATTATCTTGAAATGCAGAGATATGACTGGTAAACACAATAAATGAGGATGGGTGAAGGGAAATAAAACAGGAACATTAGCAATTACAAAATTGAAATACGTGCTTATCTTATGCTATTAGTCGCCATTGATAATTTGAATGACATTGTTTTAAAGAAAATGAAAATACATTTAGTTTAAACATGTTTTATGTGAACAAATCAAAAGGAATTGAGACACAAAATAATGTACATTATTACAATTGCTTCCTAATATTGACTTTGTATTATTGTATGCCAACTATAACACTTTTGTTCATCTTCTTAAGACCTTCCATATCCAAGATATACTTTTTCGCCAACTGAGGTTCTATGGAAATCTGATTTTGAAAATATGCACCAGTTAATTGACTCGACGTGGAACTGTATATGGTATTTGGTGGTCTTTTGTGAACACGATGATTATCAATGTTCATTGTTCATTTAAGAGGTGGACACAGGCTCTGTGTCAGGACGATTCTGATGGTGACGGTCACAGTAATGGAGTGGAACTTGGCGATCCGAACTGTGTCTGGATGGAAGGGAGAGCCCCGGAACAGCCTCCTTCAGGTCATCCAGGTAAATATAATCATAACTAGGGACATACAGGTATTCGAAGTAAACAGGGTTATACATGTATTATGTATATTTTAATCATTTAAATATCTATAGTTTTCTATAGATTTATCGAATGGTATTTATAATGGGTAAACTATTTATAGTTTGTTATTTTTAGTTGTTATAATAGTGGGACCATTGCCCTTTTTATACTGCTATATTATTGAAGCTACTCGACACTCGGTCACAACAGAACATCCAATCGTTCCACTCCCTGTATGCTGAGCTCTAAGATGGAGCAGAATTTACCATTTATATATAGACTATGTTGTGTCGCGAATAGGGAACTAAACCAGGAGTCTTCATCACAGTGACGAGCGATTAGATCGAGACCAAAAGTGATTTGATGTCAAAAACAACGTTAGGAAGAGGAAAAGATAAGAGTCAAATTTAGTCGCCTTTTATTATCATGGAATGGGGCTCTTTACCTGCTGAGCAGTATTGCACGTATATGAAACATATTTTATAACCAAACAACTTATCATATCGCTTTTTATTTTGTTTCACAGATAATGCTGCGACAGCAAAAATATTAATTTGATGATTTTAAGAAAAAAAGATGTGGCTTAGGTCTCCTGCAGACTCCAGTATTACCATTTGTAGTTGAATTAGTCATCGCTGAGAATGGACTCAATTAAATTCAACTGTGAATGAATTATGTTATGAAAATAAATGATGTGTTGTTTTATTTGAATAAAAATATTTAAATTGATACTTTTGTATCAAATTCTGATAGAATATTGACAAATTAAAATTGATAGATTACTAACAAATTGAACATTCTTAGGACTGAACGGCAAACATTACCTGAAGTAAATTGAAATAATTGTTCTTGTTCTGTATCAGGTATTTGTGAGATCTGGTCAGCAGATAATTGTGTAAGACACAATGGAAACTGGTTCCAGTGTAATCCTGTAGGCTTGAGATGTCCGGCTATAAGGGGCCAAGGTAAGTAATATATCCAGAGTAAGCTTGAGGTGTCCGGCTATTAGGGGCCAAGGTAAATAATATATCCAGAGTAGGCTTGAGATGTCCGGCTATTAAGAGTCAAGGTAAGTGACATCTTCAGAGATTGCTTGAGTTGTCCGGCCATAAGGGGCCAAGGAAAATGACATATCCAAAGTAGACTATAGATGTCCGGCTATATCAGGGGCCAATTTAAAGGATATATTCAGAGTTGGCTCGAGATGTCCGGCTATCATGGGTCAAGGTAAGTGACATCTTCGGATCAAGCTTGAGATATTCGGCTATAAGGGGCTATAAAGTACATGTGATATATCCAGAGTTGCCTCGAGATGTCCGGCTATCAGGGGTTAATGTAAGTGACATCTTCAGAGATTGCTTGAAATATCTTGCTAAAAAGGGCTAAGGTATGTGATATATCCAAAGTAGACTTGACATGTTCGGCTACTAGGGGCCAAGTTGCGTGATATATCCAGTGTAGACTTGATATGTCCGGCTATTAGGGGCCAAATTAAGTGATATATCCAAAGTAGGCTTGAGATATCCGGCTATTAGGGACCAAA
This sequence comes from Argopecten irradians, assembly GCF_041381155.1. Lineage (NCBI taxonomy): Eukaryota > Metazoa > Mollusca > Bivalvia > Pectinida > Pectinidae > Argopecten > Argopecten irradians. Next base: position 4,485,004 of record NC_091143.1, on the reverse strand, counting down.
GTAATTGGCTTATCCAGAGAAAACTAACCAACATCTATCGAAAATAGCGAGATAATGTGACGTATTCAATTAATACGTACCTTAAGGGCCCATAAATTATTTATGGTGAAATGATTTATTTCTAAAATGTTGGAAGGTCATTCTCTACGAAATAATTCCTTCTCATTTTTATACAGTGGCTTAGACTAATGGACAAGTTGTAAAAACAGATATATTTTGAGAACGAATTAGGTTAATTATACGATATAACTTGCTCAGAAAGAACCGCACATCCTTTAAACACATGATTTTGGTTCACGTTCAAGTGTTAAATATGTCAAGTTATATATAGAAATTATTTATCATTTATTAAGTAGGTATTTTATTTTACATAATTACTTCTTCAAATGACGAGTATCACTTTTACGGCCACTGAGCGATAAACAATTTGTTTGCTTGATTCTTTTAACGTCCAATTAACAGCTATGGTCATGTAAGGACGGCCTCCCATGTATACAGTATGTAGCGTGTGTGAAGTGCGAGGTGCGTGTTTTGGAAGGCTGCGGTATGTTTCTGTTGTGTCTTCTTGTACAGTGGAACTGTTGTTTTATAGTGCTATATCACTGAAGCATGCCGCCGAAGACACCAATCAACACACCCCACCCGGTAACATTATACTGACAACGGGCGAACCAGTCGTCCAACTCCCTGTATGCTGAGCGATAAGCAGGAGTAGAAACTACCATTTTTATAGCCTTCGGTGTGTCTAGGCCATGGGACAGAACCCAAAACCCTTCTCACAGGGGCGAACACTCAACTCAAGGCTAAAAGTGAGGCGGTGCCTAGAGAGGCATTTAGGGAAGATAAAGTCAGTTAGGAAGAAGAAAAAAGATATGATCCTAAATGTAGTCGCCTTTTACAATTATGCATTAGGGGCAGCAGGTACAATTCTAACGCTCTACCTGCAGGGCCAGAGTGATAGGAAAACTCTTTTACACGAAGATACATTAGGGTCAGCTGCATATTGTATGCTATTAAGAATATCCGATTTTTTCTTCGCTCATGGTAATTTTAGGAGTCAAACGTCAAAAGGTGAAAATTAACATTTTCAAGTCTTAATTAACAAATAGAATAGAGGTGATATTATTTTAGGTTTTTGCATATAAATATCGGGTTTGTGAACTTCAGTTCAGAAAACTGTTAAACAATTTAAAAAGATTTTTCAACGATTTTATAGATTTAATTTAACGTTTAATACTGCATGTGGATCTTGACATGACCTGCTTAAGATGGGCATCGTAGGGTCACATTAAGTGGGTGATGGGGATGAATTAGGTTATACTCAATGAAAGGTATTGCCTGTCAACTATGTATCTTATGGGTTTTCAATTTGTTAGGCAAGTTAATTAGGTGTGTTTAATGAGAGAATCTCAAGCAACATCTACATTGCAAGTATAATGTTATAACAATGTCATGCAATGAGGGAGCAGGCGCAATTTTAACATCATACTTGCAATGTTGATGTTCATTATTATTTTCTCTTAAAACAAATGTAAATAGTTTAAATGCTTGCTTTAAACATGAAAAATCCAGAAGGTACTTAGTTGACAGAATATATCTTTCCATTGAATGCGACCTAATTTATGCACGTGACCAAGCAAATACCCTAGGATGTAGTTATCTGAAGTAGATCGTGATAAAATACATATCAAGTGCTAGAAAGCTTCGAAATGGTTATAAAATGAAGAGTATTTTCATATCTGTACCCACGAAATTAAGATTCCAAATTGAGTCGCCTTTACGATCATGCAATGGGGTAGCAGGCACAGTTATAGCATTCTTCTCTCAGTGAAGACGATGCCTGCAATAAGCTCATTAAACAAGCCTTAATAGTTTAGAAACCTACTTTAAACACGGGAAAACAGCACATGCTTAGTGGATAGATAATACCATATTTACGTGACCTGGCCAATGCGACCATAAGATGTGATCATCTTGTGCAGGTCATGTCAAGATCAATATGCAGTTCTGAACAACAATATCAAGCTATAAAATCGTTGAAAAATCCTAGTTTTCAGCAAAAATATTAAAGTTTTTAATTCCTAACTAGGTCACAGTGACCTACTGTTTAAATTTTTTTATCAGTTTTCGGAACTAACTATCTATTTTGATATTATCTACGTATTTTCACAGTAAACCTTTTGATATTTTTTCTCGTGATTTTGTTTTTGGATTTTTTTTTCTGACTAATAGGCCGGGATCTAGGGGGGTCTACGTGCACCATCCCCACAACTTAACGAACCAATGTTTTTTTTCTGAAGCCTTATGACCCACTGATAACGAAATCGAGAGGTAACATTGTAGAAACTGGGATGAACTTCCGGTTATGACGTCATCAAGATGGCCGCCATCTCGAATTTCACTAAAGATTGAAAAATAGTCATAACATTGACATTTTTCAAACGAAGAAGACAAATAAGGCATCAAAATGATCACAAATACATATCAGGACCATAAATTCCAATATATGTAGTTATTTCTACGCAGGAAATGAAAAAATCGGATTTTAAGCTCAAAAATGGTAATTTTTAGCAATTTTTTCATATTTGGCTTGACGCAGCAAAAATGTTTGCCAACAGCAATCTATTATTTCTAATCATTTATTTGACCTCTTATCAATCAGTAAAAACGACACCAACAAAAAAACAATGTTAACAATGTATAAGCTCCGGTTATGGCGTCATCAAGATGGCCGCCATCTCGAATTTCACTAACAATTGAAAAATAGTCATAGCATTAACATTTTTTCAACCGAAGTAGACAAATGAGGTATCAAAATGATCATAATATAACAAAAAATTCACGCAGGAAATGATATAATCCAATATATGTAGTGATTTCTACGCAGGAAATGAAAAAAATCGGATTTTAAGCTCAAAAATGATAATTTTTTAGCAAATTTTTCATATTTGGCTTTACGCAGCTATAGTTGTTTCCCAACAAGAAACTATTATTCGTAATCAGTAATTTGACTTCTTATCAATTAGTAAAAACAACAACAACAAAAAATATATAGAAATGCAAAAGAGAATTATTGTTATACCATCATTTGGTATACAAAACATCACCGGGTGCGTATACAGGGTATATGATTGCTGTTTTTTCCAAACCGCTGACACTACAGTTTCCGGATGTCTTAGAACTTCCTGAAGATAACATTGGCAATTGACGATCCATATCTTAACACATTTGAATTATATGTTGGCTTAATATCTAAGTTGGACTTGACAATTTCCTAATAAAAATTCATTTTCATGTTCGAAAGTTTGTAGACTAGTAGCGTCTCGAAATGAATTTTTACTGCACAACGCTAACTAATAGGGTATCAAATTAAAACTGAAGAAAGCATTTGTTTCCGTTAATACCACGACACTTTCCGAAATTTGTTTCTTTTAGAAATAGCGCATCCACTGTTAACTTTATTTTTCTGTGTATAACGTAAGGAAATGTCAGATGGTTACTGCAGTATCACATATTTCTTTCAATAGTTCTTAATGATAAGCATTATCTTTGTGCGTGCTTTCTCGCCAGAGTGTCGATGAGCTGATGAGCTGATGTGACATTACATTACCGGTTTACCATTTTGGTTCTAACTTGTCAACCGTCCATGGCCAGAGGCAACATCAAGAACATCTGGTTCGCGGATGTGGGAGCTCATCCTGTTTTCAACCTAGTGATTCACATATCGTATATGATGTTCCAGACCTCTCCGGTAGGATGGAAAAGACACCAGAGCCACATTCTGCGAAGGGTTGAGTTGCATCTCCTTAATTCGTATGAAGCACAATTCCTCATTCTTGTGAACCCTCAGTGACCATAGATGACACAGGTGAATTATTTGAGGTCATAAATGCGGTCTACAGTGAAGTTCCTCTCTTTGCCAAGTCTGGAGAGCACTGTAGAAAACTTTTTCTGGAGAGTCTTCAATGGTGTATCCACGCATACACCAGATGCGACACAATCAGTACCTTCAAGGGACATGGGAAAGTCTGACCAATGAAAAACATTTAACATTTATGACCTCATTAAAGACCTCTAGGATATCACCTGTGCCATCTATAGTCGCACGAGTGTCCACAAGGTTGATGAATGGTGCTTGAATCATTCCACCATTCGAAGAATCTGGATCTGGTGTAATTTCCTGAGAAGTCTGAAACAGCATATACGATGTGTTAGAATCTGAAGGAGATCCCACATCCCTGAACCTGTTGTTCCTGATATAAACTCTGGACATGGATGGGTCATGAAAGATGACAGGCTAGAACACCACTGGTAATGTAGTGTCACATCATCTCATCGAATTTCGACGAATTGGATACTGATATCTCGATTACTCTGATTTGGACTGCATGTACCAGCTACCAGACATGCCGAGTCATGTCAGAGGATAGTGCAGTGAGGTGGGAAAGCACGCCACTGATAATGGTTATAATTGAGAACCAGTGAAAGAAATATGTGACATTGTGGTAACTATCTGACATTTTGCTAATAATATGCATAGGAAATAAACGAAACTGTGACTTGTCCTACCCGAGGCTAGATATTCTGTCAACTTTACATTCATGTTTCCTACTTATAAATCGCCAATAACCAAACTTATTTAAGGAACTTGTAATACACCAGGAAACTGTAGTGTCAGCGGTTTGGAGTTAAAATAGCATATACCCAGTATACCCACCCGGTGATGTTTTGTAAACTTAATGATGGTATAACAATAATTCTTTTTTGTATCTCTATATATTTTATTGTTTTACTGAGTGATTAGAGGTCAAATAACTGTTTACGAATAATAATAGTTTGCTGTTGGTAAACATTTTTGCTGCGTCAAGCCAAATATGAAAAATTTGCTAAAAATTATCATTTTTGAGCTTAAAATCCGAATTTTTCATTTCCTACCTAGAAATCACTACATATATTGAATTATGTGGTCCCGATATGTATTTGTTGTTCTATTATGATCATTTTGATAACTCATTTGTCTTCTTCGGTTGAAAAATGTTAATGTTATGTCTATTTTTCAATTGTTAGTGAAATTCGAGATGGCGGCCATCTTGATGACGTCATAACCGGAGCTTATACAATGTTAACATTGTTTTTTTGTTGGTGTCGTTTTTACTGATTGATAAGAGGTCAAATAACTGATTAGAAATAATAGTTTGCTGTTGGCAAACATTTTTGCTGCGTCAAGCCAAATATGAAAAATTTGCTAAAAAATTACCATTTTTGAGCTTAAAATCCGATTTTTTCATTTTCTGCGTAGAAATAACTACATATATTGGATTAATTGGTCCTGATATGTATTTGTTGTTCTATTGTGGTCATTTTGATGCCTCATTTGTCTTCTTCGGTTGAAAAATGTCAATGTTATGACTATTTTTCAATCTTTAGTGAAATTCGAGATGGCGGCCATCTTGATGACGTCATAACCGGAAGTTCATCCCAGTTTATACAATGTTACCTCTCGATTTCGTTATCAGTGGGTCATAAGGCTTCAGAAAAACATTGGTTCGTTAAGTTGTGGGGGGAGGGGGGGGGTGCACGTAGACCCCCCTAGATCCCGGCCTATAGGTTATCAGTATTTTTTCTGCAAAGGACTCCATATTATAGGGGGTTTGTTTCGAAGTTTGAAAATGCTTTTCATTTCTTCTTTTTATGTTAAAATCTATTATTAGCTTAGCGTTTTTTCATGTCATCTCATTTTATCTGTTGCCTCATTGTAAATTTTGATATTTTTTTGTTCCTGGCATTGTAGTTAAAACTTAAGGGTAAAAATGGTTACCTAATTATAATCGCGACATCACTGTGAATCACTTATTTTTGTGATATACATATTTCAGCGAGATTTAGAGAGATCTGACGCGAATTAAATGTTTGATTTGTACAGAACGTTCACGTATAAAGATTATATATAGATTTATGGTTATTAGTAAGAACCATTGATATGATGAATACGCTGAAATAATGGTTTACAGCTGTATAACACTCTTCCTTCTGTATATAAGGAGTGCAGCAGCGACAGTTCCGGATGCCACAAACTCCCATACCAACAGCTGAATCCACCACCATGTGTGTCAATCTGGCACTTCCGGCAGACCGGGATTATCACGTCATAGCTGATACCGCTGTCCTTGACAACCAGAACGTAGTACATCACATGGTCCTATACGCGTGTTCAGTAGGTAAGATAATTACAGCAATAAACTGATGATAATTAATTCCCGATGACTAGAATGGTGGTTTTATGCTTGCTAAAATCACCTTCATATAGTTTGACTGTAGACTGCAGAAGATGCGTTCTCTACTTGGACATCTGACTAATTTATGATACAGGAATAAACTTTGTCATGAGTTATTTAATATTGAAATAAAGATACGGCCTTTTATATTATATATGATATCTTCGCTTTTGACAAGATTTATCATGCATCGTGTAAAAGAGAAATTCATAATGTTATGATAGTAAATAGGCATTAAAGGATTTGTGCAGCCATTTTTTTTTTTGATAATACGTCAGGATATTGCTTTGGATTAATGAAAAATTAAGTCCCACCCAACGAATCACCTAGCTTTAAGCGCTATCGGTTGATTTTGGTCGTGATTTACGGGTAGTGTCGACTACGGTTCAAAAAATGAGCTAGGCGGTCACGTGGTCTTGTGATGTCACAATAGTCCGCGGCTACACAAGGTAAGCCTAGTACTATACATATATATACGTATACGTTAGATCTACGATTTGAGTTTCTCGAGTAAATGGTTATTCTAGCTATATGATGTAGATGTTTTCAGTTTCAAAATTCAAACAAGCATATATCTAACTTTAGATTAGATAATCAGTCCAATTTGATAGCGATATCAAAATGATGTTCGGGTCAGTCTGGTTTGAGATTTAGATAGCATATTGTGTAAATTTCTGTGTTATAAAAAACATTATAATGTAACATTATCTTTTTACGAGTAAAATCCCAAAATTTAGCATGAATATATCTAGAATCCGATATATGATATATGATCATTTATCGTATAATCCAAAAAGTAACCACATATAGTGTTCAAATGAAAAATGAAATTACTTGTATACAGGCATTATAAATAGATATAATAATATAAATATCTTGTACCTTTTTAAAAATATACTCAGTGATATTTAAATAAGTATATTTAGTGTGGTAATGTTATAACCCTTCTTGTATGACAATATATGTACATGTAGATTCGAAGCGTGAAAATACATGCTTAGAATTTCTACTAATACCTTAGAAATTACGGAAGATTACCTGTGTACGACATATATATAATGTAATATATATTCCTAGGTATGATCAGGAATATTTTATTTCCATTTGCTTTTACATTTTCATTTTAAAAATGGAGGTGACAATAAAAAAACCTAGAGCATAGATGTTCGGGGTTTCCATAATTCAAATCACATTCCAATTGACTGATGTCCAAACCTGATTGACAGTAAGACAAAAGTAAATATCCGATATAGTCCACCGAATAGCATAATAATAATATAATAATAAATATTTATTTTATTAGAGTGTCACACATTTTTTAAACATACAATAACATATATTTGCATTAAAATGTCCAGTCTAAAAGAATTACGAGACACTGTTAAAAATATAAACATTCGATATAGTACACGCTATAGCTTTGACAATATGTACATGTAACTAAAAAGAAATTGAACGTCTTTTCTCTAAAAACTGAATATAGAACTAGCTAAAATCGACTGCATTTCACTGTTTCACATCAAGAAATAAAGTTTTTCATCAGAACTATACTTTAAAAAAGTCATTATTGATACTATTAGCTCTGTTAAAAAGTCTTTGCCGTTCTTCCTTATAAAAGGTACAGTCGCATAATAAATGTGATTCAGTTTCTATATCGTTATAATCACAATATTTACACAGTCTTTCTTGTAAAGGAGTCACTGGGTTAGTGTCTCTATATGCAGTGGTAAACTGCCACATCTTAGCTTAGCTAAGACACTACGATGTGGTCGTGGTAACGAACAGGTTCAAACGGTCCCGGCTGTAGATATTTTTTGAACTTCCTATAAGTTCTCAACTTGTTATCGTTCACAAGACCTCGGTCATTCCACAACTTATGAAACCATTTTTGTTCCTCACGTATGAATACTTTGCGCTTGATTTCGCCGAGTATATTTCTTGATGCACTCGTAGCCCAATCGATCAATTCGTTGATTTCATAGTCTCGGGCTATCTTATGGGTTCTTTTGTACCATGACTTTCCAATCCTAGATGACCATTTGGTGACCTTATGTAATATTCTGTCATGTGACACTGATTGAAGCAGACAGTAAAAACGGAGCACTTCAATGTGTTGTTTTCTTACGCAGGAGATCCAACCCATGTCACCAGCCTTTGCTACATTAGAGGTATTTCTTGTTCCCAGGAATATACGTGCTGCACGATTTTGAATGATATTTATTGCTCGATGCTCGGTAATCCTTTATATCGTAGAGCAATGAAACAGAACAGGTTCTACTAAATTTTTGTAAAGTTTTGTAAACACAGCATAAGACATTCCACCGGATGCAATAAATTTAGTAGAAAGTACACCTAAGGCTCTTCCAGCTGACTTTGCGAGTTCCTTCACTGCAAGCTTTAAGACCATATATTCGTCAAGCCATAACCCGAGGTACTCGTAGGCACTTGATATTTCCAATCGCTCCGATTTTGTTGAATTTCACTGCGAACAAGCGCGATCTGTTCTGCACGGCCGAAAATTTGAAAGTGACGCTTTGCTTTGAATTTTCTATATACATATCAGAGGTTGGAGCAAGTTTTAAAACGATTGGATGCTACCTACCCTATCGTAGAGTTGTTGTGTCCCAGGGGGAAACACAACACGCTCTCAATGTGTTTACATATCTACGACGCATGGAAAAGTCCGAGAGACTCGAACGACAGTAAACCACGTTAACGAGACCTTGCGAGACTTGGTAAAACATTGTTAATAAACACTAATTTCGTTAAAAAGGAAATATCTAGAAAGTGTGTACATGTAAAGCGAATTCCTAAACTGTAATCTAAATTTAAAAGGGGGCATGTACAACGAAAGATAATAAAATGAGGAGTCGCACCAAACCGGAAGTTACACTACACAGACGTAAATAAGTACACAGACGCGACACACGTGTGTAAGTACAGTACACTGCCGAAGAACAAGTGTGGTGTGTAGCGAGACAGGTATTGCATGTAATATTGTATACATATTACAAATGATTCTTCCGCCTACAATTAATAAAATATTATCTAGATAATACATACATTAATAGTACAGTCGTCAAGTTGCAAAGCAGAAAGTTGATAAAACGAACTTTCTGCCTTACAAAGCAATAAATAAAACTAAAGTCGTTCAGGTTTGGGTGATAATGTAGCCAAGGTTTATTACTGTATCATCGTATTATGTAATGTTACATAATTATAGATAGATGATATAATCATGACACAATATTGCAAAATATTAATTATTGCATAACATGTTTTTTATAATTATGATTACAGTAAGTGGAAGAACCACATGTAATAAACCAGGTAGTAATTTGTCCGTCTAGGGACCGACTAACCTCCACTAATTAAGGACTAAACTAAGTAATCTATTCTAAGCTATTCTACACATATAAAAGTACAAAGTTCAACACAACCTACAAAATTAACGTAAATACCGGGCGGGAAGGGAAGGGAGAATTTTTGTTGAATTTCACTGCGAACAAGCGCGATCTGTTCTGCACGGCCGAAAATTTGAAAGTGACGCTTTGCTTTGAATTTTCTATATACATATCAGAGGTTGGAGCAAGTTTTAAAACGATTGGATGCTACCTACCCTATCGTAGAGTTGTTGTGTCCCAGGGGAAATCACAACACGCTCTCCATTTGTTTACATATCTACGACGCATGGAAAAGTCCGAGAGACTCGAACGACAGTAAACCACGTTAACGAGACCTTGCGAGACTTGGTAAAACATTGTTAATAAACACTAATTTCGTTAAAAGAAAATATCTAGAAAGTGTGTACATGTAAAGCGAATTCCTAAACTGTAATCTAAATTTAAAAGGGGGCATGTACAACGAAAGATAATAAAATGAGGAGTCGCACCAAACCGGAAGTTACACTACACAGACGTAAATATACACAGACGCGACACACGTGTGTAAGTACAGTACACTGCCGAAGAACAAGTGTGGTGTGTAGCAAGACAGGTATTGCATGTAATATTGTATACATATTACAAATGATTCTTCCGCCTACAATTAATAAAATATTATCTAGATAATACATACATTAATAGTACAGTCGTCAAGTTGCAAAGCAGAAAGTTGATAAAAACGAACTTTCTGCCTTACAAAGCAATAAATAAAACTAAAGTCGTTCAGGTTTGGGTGATAATGTAGCCAAGGTTTATTACTGTATCATCGTATTATGTAATGTTACATAATTATAGATAGATGATATAATCATGACACAATATTGCAAAATATTATTGCATAACATATTTTTTATAATTATGATTACAGTAAGTGGAAGAACCACATGTAATAAACCAGGTAGTAATTTGTCCAAACACCCAAACCTGAGTTGGTAAGTATATAAAGTAAAATTACATATTTGTATAAAGTAGTTTTTAAAAAGGTTCAAAGGAGAGTAGGCACAGTGACCATTAATGAATTCAGTCTGTACTGCCTGTTACTGCAAAGATAAGACACATCAAATTACAGGTCCATGGTATATACGTGCACATGTCCATCACGGTATATCATACACAGTTCCACATGGTATAACACAAAATAAATCCAAAGTCAATCCATGAAACAATATGAAGTTCAATGATATAACCAGCAGCACGGAAAGTCGACACCATAAATAATCCCTGATTAACATTATGTTCTCCTGAACTCGGTTTAAGAGGTCCATCGATGTCCATGTACTGTCTGTGATCGAACAGACCACGCACTGTTCAGAATGTTTGTACAAGTATATTTGAGTCACTGTTATTACATGCACACTACAGAGATGGGTCTTCATGGCTGACCACAGACATATTTAAAAATTCAGATTTTTTTCTTTATAGCTTCGCCAAGTGAAGTACTGAGGTGTTGACGATATGCAAGAGAGGTGTCTATGTATTTCTTATATGCATCACTACGCCAATCCCCTTGCGCTTGAATGAATGCATGTGGTAAGCCACACTCAAGTGCAAAGGATGCTCTACCCCGCCTAAAGCTATGCCCAGAGTATTTTGAATGATCTATCCTGAGATGTCCAAGGCACTCTCGGAGACGAGAGAGGAAAATATCATAGCTAAGCAACCTACATCCCCCTGGAGTAGGGAACATAAAGACCGGTATCTTTAAGTTTTTTGAGGGACACAGCCTGAACAGCAAAAGGAGGGCTTGGGTGGTTCAGAGGGGAGAGGAAAGAATTAATGGTAAAGGTACAGAGAGTGACCTCTCTCTAAACTGAATAGTTTTTGACCAATGCACATGTAGGATCACTCCCTTATGACTAAAGGACACATTATGATGACTTAGATGTATGTTAGGATTAAAATCCTTCAAGGAGGGGGGAAAGGTTAGACTTCCTGAAGAAGGAGAAGAAGGCAACCAAGCAAGCAGCCCAAAAGGAAATATCACGAGGGGACTTAATGTCAAGCTGGGGTAAGATTTGCATTAAAATAATGGGAGTAATCGGAAGTTTCTGGCAGGATGAGTCCCCCAACAATCTACGTGCTCCCTTTAGTACTCTACTTATATGGAAATTGTCAACAGGATTAGTTAACCCGACCTCAAGATGTAAAAACATTACAACCGACAGGTAATTTCTTATTGAGGAAAACTGTAACCTCATAGATAGGAAGGCAATGTACCGCCCTAAAATGATATAAGATATTGGGATAGGTTTTATACTATGACCACAACAAAATTTTAGATAGGTATCTAGGTAGGTATGGTATGTTCGTCTGGTTGATGGCGCCAAAGCATTCGCACGTAACAGGGACACTTGATCATCCAGCAACCGCATATTTCGGGCCGTGCCTAGATAAAAGAAGGGAAAGAGACCTAATAGACATATGGTACAACAGAGAGAATAAAGGGGTTGGCATTTGGAGCGTTGAGACAAATGAAGTGTATGCCTCGCCTTCATGCAAACGGGACACGCAATCTGCTAAGCAATTATGCTTACCTTTGATATGTGTGGAAGATAAATGAAAGTTAAATCTGGCTGACAACCAGAAGAGGTATCTTAGAAAATGCATAACTGTAGAATTGCGAGACGTACATTTGTTTATACTAGATACTGTGACCATATTGTCAGAGAAGACAATAATACGCTTATTTGCCCAGGCCGGAGCCCAATAGTGTGCTGCGAGGCATACAGCTAGAACTTCCTTTTCATTTATGTGCATATGTAATGAAGTAGGAATGTCAGCGGACCAGTTTGTATAAAACCAGTCATTACCCCAATGACCACCCGCCCCTTCATCACAAGCATCTGTGTATATACTTGTAACAGCTCGTTTCTCTAAGAGGAGGGATTTTCCATTAAAGGTTTGAAGGAAGGTATGCCACCAGGCTAAGTCCCGCAGGACTTCCGCATTAAACCGGAGTTTATGGGAATCTTTTTTCAGGGAAGACATAGCATTGATCAGTCTGCGAAGGAAGACTCTCCCGCCATATACTACCGACGACGCCCAGTTTAGTTTCCCTATTAAAGATTGTAGTTGCTTTTTGCTAGCACGACAGCGAGAGCTGAAATTGTCTAGCTCATATTTTAGTGCGTGTAACTTCTCGTCAGGAAGTCTGAGATGCATTCCGAGGGAATCTATCTCGATACCTAAGAAGGTCAGCTTGTGTGTTGGATCCACAATATGACAATGAGTTTGACCTGGCCTACAGGGATCTTGGACTTGGCCAGGTCCTCAGAAGTGAGGCATGAGAGGGCCTCCATTGAACAAAAACCCAAATGGAAGAGTAAATTTAGTGAATCCTCAGTTATTGTTTTTTCTGTGTTGCCCAGATCTCCACTTTTTTCATTTCCGCGTTCAAATCAGAGGAATCCATGATTAGTATTTGTTCCAAAATCAGGCCGAATTAAAGTTGAATTTATGTTCTTTCTTATAAAATTGACTGATAATGTTCCAAAATTAAAATTGACCACAAAAGTAACAGCCGTCACAAAAGGCCGCACAGTCTAGCTGAATGGCAAACAATGCCTGCTCTACGGATGTTGCCGTTTTCATGATGCTCTCCAACCTCTGAATCATGTATGTGTCCAAAGAAACGTCATTTGGAATTTTAAAGAATGAACGTATTTCCTTTTCTGGCATTTTGAAGTTTTCAAATTTTGATCGTCTTTGATAAAATGATCCAAATACAGCAAGAATATTGAATAGCAAGAATATTGAATATGTAGATCATCTGTGATAAAATGTTCCAAAATATAGCAAGAATATTGAGGCCGAATGTACCAAAACCAGCAAGAATTTTTGTTGAATTTCACTGCGAACAAGCGCGATCTGTTCTGCACGGCCGAAAATTTGAAAGTGACGCTTTGCTTTGAATTTTCTATATACATATCAGAGGTTGGAGCAAGTTTTAAAACGATTGGATGCTACCTACCCTATCGTAGAGTTGTTGTGTCCCAGGGGGAATCACAACACGCTCTCCATTTGTTTACATATCTACGACGCATGGAAAAGTCCGAGAGACTCGAACGACAGTAAACCACGTTAACGAGACCTTGCGAGACTTGGTAAAACATTGTTAATAAACACTAATTTCGTTAAAAAGGAAATATCTAGAAAGTGTGTACATGTAAAGCGAATTCCTAAACTGTAATCTAAATTTAAAAGGGGGCATGTACAACGAAAAGATAATAAAATGAGGAGTCGCACCAAACCGGAAGTTACACTACACAGACGTAAATATACACAGACGCGACACACGTGTGTGAGTACAGTACACTGCCGAAGAACGAGTGTGGTGTGTAGCGAGACAGGTATTGCATGTAATATTGTATACATATTACAAATGATTCTTCCGCCTATAATTAATGAAATATTATCTTGATAATACATACATCTCAATATTTTGATCTTTTATAATATCAAAAATAAATTCTTTCTACCACATGTTGAAACGTTTTACGGTATTGTAATAAATGTGTCTAAATTTATTCGGTTATCAACATAACACACACACAATGTTTGTAATGATCAATCATCGGTGTGTACGTACCCCAAACATCATATCCCTGATGCTTTAATCAAGGAATTCTTAAATTGTTACGTGAAATTTCATTTTACAGTCACAAACTTTGCAATTCACAATGTATCAAAGATACAGACTACAGGAAAATATTATCTAATCGAATTTCATTCTTTTAGTTATTTACATTCGAGTCAAAGTCATTATACGATTAACTTCACTCAAAAATAATCATAAAAAACCGTTGATCGGCTTTTCCTGTGACCGTCGATGTAAGTGATAGCACATCAGTTATAGTACAGCTATAAGCCACGGACTATTATGACGTCACACGGTTTAGAGCTAGAAAATATGCATAATCGGGGGGTCAGAAAATTTGACCTCGATATCGGCGGCTTACAGGTTATTCCGATCGCGCGCGGCACGGAGAATAAAGCCATTTCCAGCATAAACTGAAATTATCATTTTTAACTGCACAGATCCTTTAAAAGTACTCGCAGGAGGCGTTTTTTTCCTATTTACTAAAATACATATTATGTTGTCTTGATAAATTGATATATTAATACTGTCAAGTGCAGAAGAGATGTGTGTGAGCAAAAGCTAACTTTTTAATATCTATGGCGCGAAAATGCAAATTCAACAAATTTCTTGAATGAATATGATATTGTTGTTTCAAAGGGAATGTCGCTCAACTGCAGAATCCTGTTGGTCAGCCATATACCTGTGATATGTTACCTGAACCCCAGTGTGAAGAAATAATTACCGGGTGGCAGCATGGAGTGGCTGGGTTTTGTCACCCTAATCATGTCGGCTTCAGTGTAGGAGCGACCAGCGCTAGATATCTGGCCTTACAGGTAGGTTGCAGTTTCATGTGTCATTTTCACGAGCAGGGCGACCCCTAGAACATTTATGAAAGTGGTTGGTTGGTTGGGCTTAACGTGCTATAAACAGCTGAGGTAATTTAAGCTTCCGCTGTATTGCGTGTGTGAATTTCTGTACATTTTGGGAGGCTGCGGTATGTATTTTTGTAATAGCGGCACTCTTGCTCCTTTTAGTGTAATTGTATTGAAGCATGCAGTTAAAGGTATTAAACAATACACCCCAACCGGTCACACCATACGGGCAAACCAATCACACCATACGGGCAAACCAATTCCCATACTCGTGACTTGTGACGTAAATGTGAGTGTTTTGAATACTAAGTACTGTGATGTTTTCTTATAAGAATGCTAACTACTAGCTTACGATATGCTTTATTTGATGTTAGTTCATGTCATGTTACATAATTCGGTTAAATTATCAATGGGTTGCTTGTTTTGAAACAAAAGCTGGTCTCTTAGAAAACATTGTTTTTACCTTCCGAGTTCTTTCTTTAATGTTTCGCCGTTGTGTAGTCATTTTTATACTTTTGTTATCATCTTTACACTTTATTTGCTATTTCATTTCTTATTTAGCAGTGTTTAGCATCGTCAGCATTGATATTCGGTGTTTGTGTGTGTAGCCTATTACACAATTGTAGATAATTCGATATATTTGTGTCTTTCCAGATTCACTGGGTCAATCCTAGCCGAAGATCAGGTTTGGTAGACACTTCCGGAATAGCTTTGTTCCTGACACCGAACCTACGGCAGTATAACCTATCTACTCTAAGGATAGGGGATGTCTCTTTCTCCATCCCACCAAAAGCGAACTCGTTTGCCGTACATGGAGAATGTGCGTCTGTGTGTACGGGACGACATCTTACCGGTCCTATTCATGTTTACCAAAGCTTCGACCATATGAACCAAGCAGGTAAATCATTTATTGCAGCATATATTTGCTCCGGTAGTTATATAGATAATACATGGTTAGTATCTTACAATACAAAGTTTATTTTGGTGCGAGACTTGGGAAAGCCGAGATGACGAGGCTTTGCCAAGTCATCTTGGCTCTCCGTGTCGAGCACCAAGATAAAACTTGTATTGTAAGAGATACTAACCGTGTAATCTGTTTACCCTGCAACCATTATGACATTCAAAACGAAAGCAAATTGACAGTTATTTACTTGGTTTCGCTCGAAGCGAGATGCTTCTCTGATGCGCGAGTAAAGATTCATTCTCTAAACCGAATAAAAATTACTACTTTTTACTGCCATGTGAAATAAATAAGCGTATTCACAAACAGCATCTGTAATTCCTTTCAGTGTGATATATCACTGAAACAAAATAAAATTCCTCAAAAAATAATAAATATCCATTAAAGGATTACTTTACAATACATACCTTTCCCATGAGCCAAGAAAAAGACGACACCGCGTTACGAGATTTTCGATATCGTAAAAATGATTTCAATTGAATGTGACGGGACCGAATGACATTTCATTCACCGAAAGGTTAAAGTTTTTTGTTAAGTTAGAAAAAGTTCCGTCAGATATGGATCAAATTCACGTGATCGTATTGACGGATAAAGCATTTCGCATTGAACAGGAACTTTAATAAGATCAAATGGAATTATCTCTTTAACATTAATGACTTGTTGTAGGAATTGTATTTCTCATTTCCAACATAAGCCCTTTGTGTAATTTTTTCTTATTTTTTTTAAACTTGTCAACAACCTGTTGATATTCCAGGTAGAGAGATCCAGGTAACACTTAAGAGACGTGGGTTGGACCCTGAAGTCACGTTATGGAACAATCGTTTTTTCTCTCCACAAAATCCTGTCTTTCATAAGTGAGTTGAAATAATTGCCATGTATATTGTTGAGTATATCTTGAATTTAGGTAAAAATTGGTGATAGTTTTCATTTTTACATCGAACGTATTTTTTCCTGGGTGTGAGGAACTAGTTCAATATATTGAACTAATAGTAATATTAAAATATTTTGAAGGAATCATGTGAAGGTGTGAAGGACATCCGTATCTTTTACAGATTCTAAATTAGTCTTTTAGATTCAAATAGACTGCATTTCGCACTCATTTCCTTATTTTAGTGTATAAATTGTCATATTAATTTTCCCTTCTTAATTATCTTTTTTTTTTATTTTTTCTTGCTTTGTTGTATACAATTGAACAATATTCCAACAGTACTTGAAAATGTTTCCTCTTGATTTAGATTTTCTAACCTGATGATACGACCGGGGGATTCGGTCCACACCTACTGTCTATATAACACGGAGTCCAGGAACAAGACGACAAACTTTGGTTATCGAGCCGGTGACGAGACGTGTTTCACTTTCCTACAATACTATCCCGCTGAGAACAGCATCACCAAGAGTTGTTCAAGCTCAGGAGGTATACCAACATGTCAGCTCTCAGATCCCAATGCTGTTATCGAAGGGTGCAGTGCTAGTTTCGCAACTAGTCAGGATATGGCCGTCATCAAACAATTTGTAAGCATATTTCCTCAGCCGTAGTTACGTATTCTAAGGACATATACATAAAATTTAGTATCGAAACTCTGATCCATCATTTCTCGAAGTCTCATAGTCTTATATTTAAAGCATTCTTTAACACAAAGGTGTTTGTAAGTAGGTTGTAAAGATACAATAAAGATGTATGATTTTCCTTGCAGTTGAGCGACAACTGCCACCCACTGCGGTGTCTCGTAGAGTGTGTGAATGTGGTAAAGGCGATCAGAAGACACGCCTGTTTCCAGAAGGAACATCTACGGAAACATGTCGAGGAAAGTCTCATCCAAATGAAAATGTTTGAGCTTCTGACTCAGTTACACTCGTGTGATGTAGAAATAGCCAAGGAGGAAGCCACGTGTCCCGGAATCCAAGCTAGCCCACAAATCAAATCGACACGGTGTCTCTGTAACAAACGACCCTTTCTCCGGTGGGTATAGGGTCCACCACCTGTGTCTGTAATATGTGTGATATTTAACAGGTGGTTGTAAGGACATATTATCTTCCATAACTAGACCAAGTGATGTATTCCGCGTGGTGTTACCTCGTAAGGGTTTGGAGTCAAAGATCCAAAATTACCAAAATAGTTGTATTTATTTCATCATAATTCAGTGGAGGTTTGTTTACACGATATGCCGTCTATTTTGATTAACATCAATCTGTTACAGTGATAATTTGAAATAGGCCTGCAATGTTTATGGAGACATAAACAAATTAAATTCGGAAAGTTGATTCCTCAAATACTTGGAAGTAACTTCACTCGATTTAACTCGTTGTCCGTTTTTCTTCCAAAAACCCAATTGTGCTACATGCAAAAAGGAAATGGATGAAACGAATGAGTACCATACATTTACTTTAGGCATTTTGATCAGATGTCATGAAATGATCGTGAACTTGTATTGCCTGATGTGGTTTATTAAATTATGATATCATTGTAAGTCATACGCCATACGTTAATTACATGAATCATCAGGGATTTCACGTGATATTATATAAATACTACCTGTATTAGAAGGTAACAGTGCCTAGTGTCACCCCGAGGATATCACTGTCACCCCAGGCGAAGCCGAGGGTGACAGTGATATACCGAGGGGTGACACTAGGCACTGTCACTCTCTAATGCAGGTAGTATTTATTTCATTATACCAAAAGTCTAGAAACTAGTTTTCAAGTATTTGCAATATATTGAAACACTTTAACTGATTTAAGCAAAACAGAACAGTCACCGTCGGCAGTAGAATATCATATCAGCTTCTATTCAGTAGCGCTAACTATCACTGCATTATAAAAAAGAATACTCACAATAAGCATTTAGTGAAAATTCTTGTTGTCTTGTCTCCTGCGTTTGTTTAAATCTTAACGTTTTTGTAAATCTCAATGAATTTCGGTTTCGTCCCGTCGTCTGTTTACAACATTAGCAACGTCACGAAGACGCTTGAAATCGCATGTCTT
Organism: Argopecten irradians; assembly: GCF_041381155.1. Taxonomy (NCBI): domain Eukaryota; kingdom Metazoa; phylum Mollusca; class Bivalvia; order Pectinida; family Pectinidae; genus Argopecten; species Argopecten irradians. Next base: position 4,465,892 of record NC_091143.1, on the reverse strand, counting down.
TCGTTCACCTAATCACCGACGGGTTCATAAAAACCAACATATAGCGCTTTGACGGTAAGCGAAAAGACGTGAACGGAAAGCTCCGTCCTTAATATGATTTTTTTTATTGATAAACAGAGTAATTTGGCAAAACTATTACTAAATAGCTCCAGATAAATTTTGAAGCGTCGCTTCAAAAAACAAAGATGGCGTCGAAAAAAGAAACGAGTGCGCATCTTTTTCGGGCGGTTAATATTTTGCACTGTCAAAAATACACTATCACCCGTTGCTAGGGAGTTGCTACGAATGTGTCTGTTGTTTCATATTGTTCTAATGTTACCTGCCGTGTGATAGTGTGAAATACCAAATATCTCCCGACCAATCAGAATGCAGGATTTCCACTTGAGGTATAAAAACAAATAATACTTGTGTAAAAAAATCAAACAAATTTGTCTCGTAGAATATCACTAATGTTAATCATACTGAAATAAAGCAACATGTTATGTAAGTATGTAGTTATATAATAGAGGAGTTGCAATGTTTTACCAGTCTCTAGAAAATAACTGATATTTTTGGCCAGTACGATACTTCTGAATAGGCAACTACATGACCCAACTATTCTTAAGACTGTTAATAAAGCATTCAGTATAAACTGTCGTCAACGTTTTTGTATTTATGATTCGTTCGCGAAACAAATCTTTTCGTTTAAAATATTTTTACAAACAATTAATACATGGTTCAATGTACAATATATTATTGTGGTGCACAGACTTAATTATACTCTATAGGGGTAGTATCGGCCAGCTGGTGTGACATAGGATCATACCAACATTGGCAAAAATCATTCATTAAAAACAATCGTCTCATTAGTACATAGTATAAAACTCATGATTGATTCATAACGATTTTGATTACATAACATTGTATCAATGGATGAATTTTGGTGAATAACTCAATATGTTATCATTAAGCATATAATGAAATCAAATATACCATGTTATGTATCTTTTGTACTAGTTGTTGCTTACGTAAATATAGTTTTAGTTTGGTGCCAGTAGGTATACATTGTAATATGACCAAATCATAACCAGATAAAATTTTCTAACGATAAGCATAATGTTTGTAAGCCTTACTTACATACTACAATACTCCAATTCTTTTAGTGTAAGTGATACATGTGTATTCTTAGGTCAGAATATATATATAAAAATGAGACATATTACAATACTCCAATTCTTTCTAGTGTAAGTGATACATGTGTATCCTTAGGTCAGAATATTTACCATACGGTCATTGTTGTTTAGCATAATACATGGTAATGACTGTTTGTGTGTCGTGGTTATTAAGTAGAATATTAACCTTAGGAGAAACATGAAAGGTCACTATACCACATTTATATACACCATTACGTACATGAATTATGTTTAGTATAAATGTTTTATTTTACAATGTGTATACAAGTGTATAAAGGAATCGACACTGAAAACGTTCTGGACGTTTCGATCCTTCTGAAAATACAGCTTGAAAACCACAAATACTTTTACTTATACGTCTACTTTTTCATGAGCCTTTTACGTCGCCTTTTACGGAGAAATAGACAAATTACTCCATCGGAATAATATGTTACAATCGTGTTATTTAGGTCACCCGAACTACTGATCTAGGTTAAGATGGAAATCGAGAATTGTAGCTAGAGTAACACAGTAGTAGGTCAAGCTGATATACGTATATATAAGTTCTCGGCGTCATATGAATCAAATGATAAAAAGTCTAGGAATCTCGTATAGGCATTTGATTAAAAAAGTATCATTTTTGTTATATAAACAAACTCCCTCCCTGAATGGTTGTCCAACGCAAACATATGTTTTTTTTTGTATTTTTCTTGTATGTGAAATGTTATGAGATTTTATATTATTTTATTATCAAAATTCAGTAGCCCAAAATTAAAAAAAGATAATAGATATTTCCAAAATTTTGCAAAAAATACTTTAAAAATATGCGGCTTCCCCTCTTTATCGGGGGTATGCAAAGACCTCAGGACCATCCTATTATGTAGTGTTTATTTCATGAACATTTGAGAAAACTAAACTCGAAGTAAGGAATAAGAAGCCTTGCTGGATTGAATATAGATCTGTAAATAGTGTAGTCTTTAGCAGGAGATAATTCAGAGTGGAGAGTGCCTTGTAAGTTGTACAAAAGCAATGTTGGTGAAAGTACGATTGTTAAAAGTACGACATCGAAACATAATATTGGTAAGTAAATCGCTTATTACTATACCAGTTGTAACACTGACGTTGTCATGGTAACTGTTATGTGATTCTTACTTTGTTTCTTTAATATATTATAATGTCGGTTTAAGTGATGAATACTACTAAATTATAATCATCGAAAATTTTGCACGAGAATTATTATCAAACTTATCTAAAAAATAAGCGGGAATCTATCTTTACATTATAAAAGCTCCAACATACAGTTATGATTGACGAATCGAATGAATTATTTAAAACGTAATTTTCAATTGTTGATCTAGATTTATAATTCGTACTTTACCATTTTAATATTAACGTTTCTACGAAAACTAATTACAATGGATTCTCATGAATATCATAACATAGCATGGGGCTAATTTGGCAGCTGCTCTCTATTGTAAATCGAAAGTAAAAAAAAACAAACAAAAACCCAGAATAAATACAACAAGTCCACTTGTCATTCATACCCACTTTATTTCAGCAGCATGTTATAATACAATATTTACAAGCATATCTCGCTTGACAACAATTGTCTTTCACATCACGCGTATTCAATCTGAAAACTTCTATAATTCAATTGTAATTGTGACGTGATTGTTACGCTCCATTATGAGTTTGAGTGGGTAGAATTCTGGTATCATAACATGCTCCTTTAGTAGAAGACACGATTGTAATACCACATACACGTGATATTCCATTATTTGTAGCCTAGATAATGCTACAACTTCTGGTAAGATTTATGCCTACCTCGCATCACTCTACAATTGTAACAGCTACTTTTCACAGAATACTAAATTCAAAATCTATTATGTGTCTACGTTATTCTTATAAACCGATGGTCAATACTGCTTCTGTAATTTTACATATAAACATTACTATATAAAACAAATTCTCGCATACCCGCCGGGAAACTGGGTACATTATGTATATCATTCCATAGCGTTATGTCTTTATGTCATATTTCAGACTCATCAATTTCATAACCTTTTCCTGTAGCTGTTCTTAAGTATAGTAATTCAATGACATGGTGTTTAGCATTTGTTTCTTGTAATATAACGAAGACAGGATTTAACGTAATTTCATCTCTCTTCAACAAAGGTTCTTGTTAACATGTGCTTTGGTAAACTCAAACTTACATTACGAAGAAAATACTTCAATGATGAATTCGCGCTCTCACAGTGAAGCATACCTACATGTATATAACCCAGATCACCTTTTAATATTTACGGTCACGGTAGATGTTTATGGTTGTTGTTCCTATTGAAATTCTATACCAAGTATAAGTAAAAAGGTTGAATAACGTCGTAAAACACCGTTCTTTGAACTCCAAATTGATTGAATTACTTTGTGATAGCATTATTGCAGTGAAAATGAACAACGTCAGTAGTTCTCAGAAATGAACGAAAACGAGAAAAGTAATTCAAGTGCACACATTTTGCTGCACATGTCTATAGTATCATCATTATAACATATCCTTTTACCAGTGGTAATATATAAGTATTCCGTTTCATCAAAAAAGATTTTATTGATGATAAGTCTCCGTGTAACAAAATACGTGGACAAAGGTCTACCTTGATATATGGCTCAATTAAACCATGGGACCTTGATCGCATTGGAATGAATAACTGTGAATTAAATCCAATTGAATAAAGGCTTAAAATAGTTATGATATTGGTTTTTAGAAGACAACCATAATTAATAGAACATGAAATGTGTTTCACTTTCCACATGAAATGTCATCTCTCTTTACTCAAACAATAAACGTAAACGATAAGTGATACATCTATTATAACGTATATTACTAATGATAATCATAGTTTGGTGCTGCATATGAAAACAAAAACATTGTTGCATTCACAACGATGCTAAGATTTTTCAGAAAGTGGATACGAAGATAGTACATTGAATAAACATTATAACATTAGCTATATCGGTTCCAAATTATATAAAATAAACCGTAGAAGTGTAATCAGAGTACAACGCTATTGGTTGACACAGGTATAAATCATGATTCTTTAAACAATATAAATAAAAAAAATCTCTGAGGACATCACTATATCACGTCGTATAAAAACAATATGCAGGTGAAATGTAAGATTCGCTTCTAGAACGTTTGTTACATGACCTGTCTTTTACAAGATCTAGTGTTCATGCATGTGTTCTGTGTCTTATAGTTTAAATTAACACTGATACTCCACTTATTTTCACACTGACATGTGGTCTAGAACACAGAAAACACTAATAGTGTAAGACAACTTATCTCCGCTGTCAGATGAAAACTGAGAAAATCACCACGAACTTGAAAGTATTTACAAACTATAAATTCCTAATAAGGCAGAGCTCGTTGAAAAACTGCCTTGAACTTTGGGTTCATATCAATATCAAACATAATTTACGAAATCAATTTGCAAAATAAGTTAGTTCAGAGTATTTAAACAAAATATTAAAATATAAACGAGGAACTAAAAGTATAACGCATTAATACATATTATTTATAATAAACATCAGATCGACGGTAGTTAAACATCTTATTCTCATACAGTTATACTAAATACTGCGTTTTAACAAACATTCTCGTGCTGACACAACCATCATTCATTCTAAATATCTCATAATCGTTTGCATAATAATCTCTCTTCTACATACTCTACACACACACTATAACATATATTGAGACGAAACTTTCATTCTAAATAATGATATTATGTACATCATATTGGTCAAATACACAGTATTATTGTAATTAAGTGTATCACAATCTAATCTGTTGATCGTGATGAAAGAAGATGAAATCTAAATCGTGTACAACGACAGCTTATGTAAGATGGAGCTAAGCAACAGGCAACGTGATCAGTTACACGATTAAAGGTTACGTTTATAAACACATTTCACAATGGAATATAAAATATTTGAAAGTCAATTCAACTTTCTAGTCACTATGACCGTTTTTAGAATTTACATTGACAACTGTATCCTTACAATTTTAATTGCAATGGTATTGCCTGACAAACATTGGTAATTTCAAATATTCTTTTTATAGTACGGGATCCTGAAAAAGAATTTTACAACCTTGAAGAAAGGAAGGCAGATATCAAAATATATTCTGAGCAATCACAGTTCCACACCGCGGTACACGTCTTGTTTTACAAGTGATAGTTGGCAACATGTACGAGGCATGCTTTTAAGATCATATAATTCCCCAACACAACTTGTGAAAAGGAAATATTGTGTATTGTCTTATGAATCACGAAAAATGTTATATCATACACAGATTTCACTTTGACGCGAACGATATGATAGTGAGAGCCTATTCTATGCACAAAAGGTTGATCGTTTTATGAAGAGTGAAGTCAAAGGGAGCCTACTCTAACATTTAGAAACAAAATTAAATATCATTGGTAGTATGACATTGTAAACAAATGCTCGCTTTGTAATATCGAAGTCAAACAAAAGAAATTGGTAACATATAAAATATCTGAAATTAAAAATGTTCCATGGCAAAAAAAGCTGAAAGTGAATCCCCGGGTGTTCATGAGGGATCGTCAAATGACAACAGGAATGTATGGAGAATGATAAAGAAACATTGATATTAAAATGAGTTGTAATGATATGTACAAATGTAAAAGAGATAATAACGGTCGTCACGAGCGTCACGAGCTGTGTTGTGTGGTCACGTGTTAGACACAATCGAAACAAGAGCCAATAGGGAGATCACTAGATGAGACACGTGCAAAACATTTCCGCCATTCTCTTGACCTGAACTTATACCTGAAACATTTAAACAAATAAATACATTATATTAACCGTTCAATTATAAATACGTCATATTATGTCTTTATGAAAGAGAAAAATACAGTCGTACCAATTGCTATGTTGGCAAGGTCTTCGTGGAAAGTATGTAAACATAAGTATATCAGTTACATATTCCAAATAAATTTTAAACTGACAAATTTTGTAGTGAAGGGATTATTACACCAAATGCTCTTACCCTGGTTGTGGTAGTCCGGCCGGGTATTAATCCTGTGTATAGAAATAGTGTCTACACCGCCGTTATTTGGCTGATTAGGGCTTTTCTGCCAAGGCTGTTGTTCAAATGCTACCTCTGTGGTAGTGGTGGGTGGGTCGGTCTTAGGCGGCAGATATTCTGTAGGATAGTTTATAAAACAATGAATAGATATTAAAATTGCTGATTGGCAACTGGCTAATTGATGCATGGAATCGCATACAACAAAAGTTTTCATATATATATATATATATATATATCATTATAATTTCCAAAAGCGAAAATTATATGCAATGAAATTAAAACATTCTTGACTTTCTGGTTCTTTTCATAGCGGTAATCCATGTAAGAATATACATCGTAGCGACCGCTTATAAGGGAATTGCAGCATAAAATGGACCACTAGTAATGGAAGTTATTGAAAGGTCTGTATTGTACTTTTAAAAGAGGGTGGATGGATATGACAAATGTTTATATAACATACAGGTTGATATACTTTTAAATTTTAAAATTATCGATATTTATAGGTATCATGATGGAGACTGCTTTGGCCATGACCGGATAGAATGTGCTTGTTATCATTTCTAACGGCTGCTCCAGTAAGATACCATTATAAAAAAGGTAAAATTCTCAGATTTGACATAGAATCACTGAACATGTTTCTTGTCACAGAACTTACCGTAAAGTATCATTTCCTCGACATCCGTTCCGAGACCATTGGAAGCCTTACAGGTATAGATTCCGTAGTCATCTTCGTCGATCTGTCGAATCCTTAGACTGATAGTGATGGTGTTCTTATCCTCATGGTACACCTCTACCCGGTATTTATAGTTATTAGTGATCTCCGCGTCATTCCTCATCCAGGCGCTGTACACCTGCGGGTTAGCCGTCACGCGACACTCTAGGATCGTCTCTTTACCTTGGTTTTGCCCCATGCGCTTTGTCGGCAAAAATATTTCTGGTGCAACTGAAATTAGAGTCAACAGCATTTCTTACAATGCCATTTGTATCAGAATGATCTTCCTTTATCTATATATAAAATGGTTCTGTTTGAAGAAGTGTCACAATTTCATACATTAAATTGTATCATACTATTTGATGTGTTAAAAGCTGGAAAACAGATAAAAACCCTTTGTAGTCATTGAAATACAAAAATATATCCCTGTAAAATATCTCAAAATTGAAAAGCATAGAACGATTTATTACAATATATCACTCCTTTGTCTATTGACTATTACAATATATCACTTCTCTGTCTATTGACTATTTTTTTTCCTGATGGAAAGATTGGACAACAAATGTTATATGATAAAGCCCAGGTAGTCAAAGACTCTGCTAATATTAAAGTACAAACGCTAGCTACAACATATCTGAACTGAGATTTCTCTACATGGTAAAACCGTTATTTACTAGACAACCGAAATCCCCTTAATACAACCAGGAGAACCACAGGGCTAACAGACTGCGGGGTCGGGGTCGATAGATTGTTACACGGGCTTCGTAAACGTGTTTCATAATAAACTAACAAACACCACGAAACACTACTTTAAAAGGAGCAGCCATACCAAACAAATTGCTTATACCCAAATTGATGTGAAGGTGTCTATACGATTGCTGTGGTATGATCAGTTTGGCATGTGGCCGTCTTTTATAAGCCTGATGAATTGAGATGCCGGTACTAGGAACATATACACAAAGCCGGATCTTTATTTCATCGATTTCTCATCTGTTTTATTTTGTTTGTAAGTGTTATATGCGGTTTTACAATGTAATCAGTTAGGGAGTCATCCAATGCATACCCAAGCTCAGACTCTCTGATATAATCCTGATTTATGGGCTAGGGCAAAAACTAGTCTCTCTTCTTCAATCCAAACCAGACAATAATACTATAATGATAGAGAGACCAAGCCCGTGGTATTGGTTGTGTGTCTATCGCTAAACGTTTCCGTAGTATACTTAATTGATGCCGCTGTTTGTCACTCTGATATTTATAGCTATATCCACAGTTTATGGTGACAATACATCATACCAAACGTTGTCGCTATGGGCTGTGTAGGAATCTTATATACAGAAATTAAGTGGTATAGGACTAAATCTATGTACTTGTTTAGATTTACATAGATGTTATTCTTTCTGTCATTTAATTTTAAATCAATGTTTGTGGCTGAAATTAAATACATGCGCTGAAATTAAATGGCAAGGGAATAAAAGCTATTACTTTTGTTGGAACTATACGCTCATCAAAATGGTACTTTAAAAGTGGCTTTAAATTGAGATACATACAACCTATAAACAGATTAGTGTGTTTTGTTTTCCGCCGGTAAATTCCTCACACGTTTTCTCTCAGTAATGAACATTAACGCTGCAGACTCGAAGAAAAAAACAAATAAAGCTAATTACGTTTTGTCCACAGTACAAATCTTATCGGTGGAGACTAATGTGTACCCAAACGAAATGGCTGTCTGTCCCAGCAGCTGTGGTCTAATTCTACTACCATCATAGAAACACGTGTGGCTATTGTCTCCGGTAATTTTAGTTAATGGAAACAGTAGAGAGGAAAAGACTTTATGACGGAAAGAAAGGATGAATGAAAAGGGAATGAAAGAAAAAAGAAGAAAGGGCAATAAAAGCAATAAATTGAAAACAGCGTAATAAACAAAAGGAGATAGAACCATGTGTTCCAAAAGTGAAACCCTCTTTTTCATTTAAGACAACATTTCGATCACAGGAAATATACAAAATGAGATACTTTTATGTGAGAGCTAGGATGGGAAAATAATCTTTGGGCAGAACGACCAATACTGAACATGAAAACCTTGGACTGAAAAAAAAATCCAAGTTTATCCACTTAAATTGCTCTGTAAATTGTGCTGGTACAGCATGTTTCACAATATGTTTTACACTTTCTTTGTAATTAACTGATATGCGGGAAAATGTGTAATGTTATCAACCTGTCAAGGAAAACAAGAGTGTTAATACAAAAAAATCTATCGTGGTGAGGGTAAACTCAATTTTACAGTTTTCGGAGTTCAGGGTCATGCCTAGGTAGGAACGTACGTACATTCTACCACCACACGGATCTCCCGGCTAGCAGCGGGCGAAATATCATTGAAGGCCACGCACTCGTATATATCGTCACAGTACCGGGATATGTTGTAGATCACCAGTACCTCACCGTTGAGTCCGACGACTGAAAATAAAAACAATGCTTTAGAGGTAATATACATTTGTATTCTTCAGTGTATTTCACGGAGCGTCAGAAATGCTTAACGATTCATCATCAGTGTTTTAGGCGTTCAAATTAATTTGTAGTCTCTAAACTTATTGTTTATAGAGCGCCGGAAACACAATCGATACTAGTTGTACAAGCTTTGGTCGTATTAGCATTTTATTTTAATAGATATTTGCATTTTCTTTCATTCTTACACACCGAGAGTATCATCGATAAGTCGGTTGTCTTAATCTCTGAAAACAATACACACTTTGTGAATTGTTTCATTTTTATGTGACGGTATCCGTCTACAAATTAATCTGAAATGACTTAAGATCTTAGAATATCAACAGAGTAGAAAAATAAAGACTGCTGTTTTGAATCGGTACTAAATTATTATTTTATTTAGTATGATAGCTACACGAGCAACAACTGAGCATATTTTAAACCGGAAGGAAGCAGAAATGTAAAAGCTCTGAAATTCCAAAATTTTCCAAGAATGTTAAAGATGAACGGATATTCCAAAATTCAATTACAAAGTCTACGTGCTTTCAAGTCAGCTGTTGTTTCCCCTGAACATGCCACTGACGTTACAGGAGAAATGCCTATCGTCTCTCTAACTACAGGATGACGATACATGTCAGCAGGAAACACCGACATTACCAGTTTATGACACCAAGACACGCCGACCGCCAGACGGCGCTCAGGGAACATGACAATTATATTATACATGACGATTTCCAGTCTTGACAAAGTGTTCTAATTTTTGTTTAAAATGTCACTTTGATGCGACGAAATATAATTACGAGTGTTGGGTAGATTGTTCTGCTATAATGACATGGTAGTTTTATTACATAATTCTGGCGGGAGGCGATAATAACTATCAACCCAAGGAACTAAGGCTCTGCCTGGAAGAGACATGTGTTGGGGATATCGCTATATATAATTCTAGTGGTGGTATAATTACTAGCAATCCAATGTTCTAGTGTACTGTTTGGAGTAGACAAATTAAGAACGTCATTTTTATATTACTCTGGGTGGACTGATAAAAAATCAAAGAAATGATTAAGCTACATGAGTTTCAATATGTATCTTATTGCAGGTAGTGTATACATATCGTTATTGAGGTCCAACATCACCGTCGCATCTTTCAAACGCTAAGATACGATTCATTGTCAAGGGGAATGCTTTATTATAGCGATAATCCGGAACATGCCTGTTATATTACCATTTGCTAATGCTTAAAACTTCCATTAATGACAACTGAAGTATAAAATACAATATAATCATGTCTTTAATTCGCACCAAAAATATTCTAGACTGACTGGTCATTTTTCCGATATGAAAACAATGTACTTAGTACAGGTTTCGCAACAACATACGTATATTCATTTGGTTCTTAGCAGCATAAAATCATTATACAAAATATGTCAAATATACAGAACAATGACATCTGTAAGGATTTATACAGCATGCCTATAAAGGCTAAAATCTTCTATTTCATGGCTTATGTTTAGAATACAAGAGCGATAACTGCAGTATACCTTCTTTAGCTGCTTCCTTTGTGCTGGATGGCCGTCGATACCACGTGACCGTGGGAGGCGGAATGCCAGTGGCATTACAAACTAACTGCACCGTGTCCCCCTCTCTAGCTGTGGTGTCGAAACTAGACAATTCGTCAATAATGGAGGCCGCCTCTACAAACACGAGAAACACATTACTTCAAAAACGCATTACAACGGGCACTTTCCTTTTGATCTCGCGATCTATTGTCTTTTATACGAGGAGCAGATTTTAATATTGTTTTAATGTTTAACGCTCAGTAACATGATGGCTGTTAGTAGAAAATGAAAACTGGGGACGTTATCTATTTTTAACACATTCACAGAAATTACGTGTTCAAATAAGCTGAGTTATATTATCAGTAAGCTATCCGTTCCTAGATCTATTGCTGTCCGCGTGGACATTTCCTTCTACAAAGAGATTTATATAAAGCTGGTGCTAGCTACTCAAAGCTATCAATCGACTATGTTTTCACACAAAAACACATCAAACGATCAAAAACTTGATATCTATATTTTGTGGAGAAAACGATCTCTGTTTGACTACTTTATATTCTACAATTAAATTATATTTATATTTTCATCTTTTACTTTTTTCAGTAATGAATGGTATTTGGGGAATAATTATATACGTATATAATTATCGTGTCTGAATAAGTAAAACTGCATCTTCATGATTTTGAAAAGCTTCATGTCACAGTAGTAAAGTGAGCTTTAGTAAATGAAATCATCTTTCCAAGTCTATATAATTTGTGAGCTTTATCTGTCTATAAATTATGAGTTCCAGACCAACTTAGGGCAATAGTTGCTGACCCGAACCATCCTCAAATGACCACATCTGTTAATATAACGCAATATAGATAAATAATACAATCATGAACATTACGCCTAAAACGAAAGGAATCAGACTTAACTGAATGGACTTGAGATTAATTCTGCATCATTTACCAAGCGGTTAAGATACCCAAAACGCCATGAAAATTAAAATGATTATAAGACTGCAGTATTGATGTTGAGTGAGATACGGTACGCATACCACGGCTCTAATGGTATTAGCGTTCGCGGTGTTGATTATTACGGGCGACACATAATGGTGCTGAACGATAAGAAACCTGTCAGAATAACAAACTCCCAACACCACAGAATCATGGTCTATATAATACTATTTCATTTTAGGTCGTAAATCACTGGAATCCGATTAAATCCCTAACGGCCTCTTTGGTGAATATCTCTTAGATAGACTGTCATCGTACCAACCAGGAGAGGCTCCTCTCACTAACAAACTACAAGTTTGCGTAATCTGTGTTAACGCTGACGTTATGTTTATTCAGAAGTATAGACTGAGAATTTATGGCTTCTTATCTTTTTCCAAATGTGTACAAATGAACAGTTTATCTTTTATTTTTGAGACTTTGCTGAATGCTTTCTACTTGAAGATAGCATTGTTGTCAATGATCTGCTAATAAATAATGATGTACTTAGAATGGCACGATTAGCAGCCGTACGCAGTCTTAGCATTCAAAATGTTTCCTTCTCTTAGTGTTCAATATATGAAATGAATGTTTAAGCAACTAGTTAACCAAGTTTACAACAAAAACAAAATAAGACAAGCATGGGAGAACAAACTATCATGTTAGTAATGCTTTCTAATTACTTACAAATCAGGTAATTTCATAAATTTGTGTTAATCTCAGACTTATTATATAGAAACTTAAAGAATGTATCACTTACATCATATTAAGCTCTGTCATAATGACTTATGATACGAATGTAGGAAACGAGATGAGATAATTGGTATATTAGGGAAACCATAGGCCTGCTTGATTAACACAGTGACTTTAATGATGAAAGAATAGTGACAGAATGAAAAGTGTGTGGAATGATGATTTTTATTTCGTGTTAGTGCTTTGTGTGACGATACCATGATATAAAATCAATAGAGATTTGATATTTAGAATGTCCATAGATCTTATCTTAACTTTCAGGTCTTAAAATGCATGAGACCTAGCGATAAATCAGGCGTGAGGAAAGCTTTATAAATGGTATACAATACCCATCGGACCGTATACCTGACATGCTTTATTTATATCTGGGACAGCAGGCAGAACGTACTAATGTACAGATATTTAGTGACAGTATGGAAAAGGTGTTATGTTCCGATTTACAGTAGAAATCATAATGTTATTAAAAAAACTGAACCTTTCTCTGACCATGTAAATGAATATGAAAAACCTGAGTATGTGACATGAATATTAAGTCTTAGTAAGAAACAAAAATAACATTAATAGCCTTTACCATTCCTTAATGACCGAGCAAATTTGATTGCTATACTTATTACTCTTATATAGGACTTATTATATCTACTAATAGGGAGTTTGTCCAAATTATAATGACAGATTGTACATTTCGATACTGTATCGATCTTTAATGATAACAACAGTAATGACAATTACATTAGACAATTTTTAAAATTTCTATCTATCATACCTACCTGTATTATATATTGCACTGATCCTAATTGTATGACCCTTGTGTGAAGTGACGTCATAATTAGTGTTTAGCATTTTTTTTGGTTATTTTTGTACTTGTAAATACATACTTAACACATCACCTTTATACATTTAAGCGGGTTGAAACGAAACGATCGTGGTTAACTTTATATACGTTTCATGACGGATACTCAAATCGAACACGCAGTTGTGGGTGTGTTTTTGTGCAAATTTGACATTTTTTGAAAAAAAAACCCAACTATGATTTACCGTATTGGACACAGAATTTGGACGACATTTGCGAAATCCACAATGTTTTCAGAGCAAGCCTCAGACTCAAAGGATTCAAAAGAGACGCGTTGGTGTCCAATGATGAAAACAACTTTTTAAATCAGTTACAGATCAGTAATAGATAACAAAGTCTTTCATCTTCATTTGATGCTACTAGATTGTTGTCATAACAACACTACGTTGCAAAACCGTTTTTTTTATTTAAATATAGAGTTATGTACTAGACAGTGATTTGAACTTTTACAAGTGCTTGGCATTCATGACAAAGTTACATAAAACTCTTGTGCGATTTCAGTTGCTATTATAACGTGTTAAACTGCAGGAAGCTTTTACGTACAACGGACACTTTGGCCGTTTGATCAATGAACACGGAGCTGCACTCTTTAACAATGATATGCTTCCATATCAGACAAAAAGGAGGTGAATTGGTTCTTTGATTCATGTTTATACCATAGTGTGATGGATAGCTTACAACATGAAGACAAAAGAACTACAAAATGGTTACATATAATAGCTCTTTCGTCATGTTTATCAAAGGCTGTCACTGGACCTATGAAATGATCACGTGACAATCACATGACACGGCAGTGACTTACCATGGACGTAAAGGACTATGTTTTTAATTTTGACTGGATTGGTGTTGATCTGACACATGTATTTGCCGCTGTCTGACGGTTTGACATCTCGGATAAACAGGTTCCAATCGTTAGTGTAGGGCCTTTCTAAACTGATCCTGTCATCCGAGATTACCCTTCGCTCTTCAAGAGTCAGAATCTTTTCACGAGGATCAAGCCAGGCAACCTGAAACACACAAATTTATGCAGGCGTAATTATAGAGGGGACAATTGTCGTAGAAATACAACGTGGCTGGCCAACGTATTCAAGCGTTTTACAAGACTGACAGATACATGATTACTACTAATCTGTGTCACAGGAACGCTTCAAGGTCGTAAGACCAATATCATGTTGTGTAGCAGAAATACCCTACACACACCAATCTCAGGGTGCAAGTATACAGATGGAAAATTCAATAGAAGTTTTAACTCAATTTCAAATATATCCTTACTTTAATGTTTTATTAAAAGAAGTTGAGGAGAAATAGAAATTACTCCATTTTGACGAAAAGTGAGAGCTGAAAACGTAACTGTTCAAAAGGCTTTTTTAACATTGAACGTTTTGATGTTGTTTTTTTGTAATTGGCAATAAATTGGTTAACAGAAGTCATAATAAGGATCCCATAACTTTGTAAGTCAGAAATAATCAAAAGTGTTTGATTGTTTTCGTTATTCGTATATCAAATATGACGGATTAAATTAATGTAAATTTATATTTTATATATCATGCAACACCGAACATATTTAAAACTCACTTATAGTAATTACTGTAGATCTCGAGAGATGTATTCAGTAAATAGCGAATGTGAAGTGCATGTACGTGCCAAAGTAGAAAGGAACGCACCGAATGACTATCGATAGGGGAGAAATTTCACTCTTTACTGCCAATTTAAGGTTCGGTGTTCAAATGCAATTCTAACTACGCTATACACTGATGTTTTGCACCAGAAAGTTGCATCGTGGAAAGAAAGAACATGCTTATAAAAAGAACATGGACGGAAATTAGAGCGGCTTTAGGTATTTTGGTAAGCTACTGAATGGCTAGAATATCCTAGAGCATGCCAGCAAACATTCAAATCATATGAAGACTGAATGGTTATGCTGTTGAACCTTGGTAGAAATGCACAAATAATTTTCATTATCTTTTGCACCATCAACTTCTCAAGAAAAATTCTGATTCTGTTACACTTTGTGTGCCCATTCTTATTATACATATAATTTATCTAAAAACATAAACTATTGATTTTTGTATCTAATTTGTCTCAAATTCTCAAGAAACTACAGTTAACCAACATTCTTTCGCTAGTATTCTTACAATAACGTTTGCAGTAACTCAGGCCCCATTTGAAGTATGGAAAAAAATATCAATCCGGAAACCATACACTGTAATCGTATTCTTCATTGTGTTAGGTAAATATATAAAAAACATTTGTTTCTTGTATAGAATATTATCACGTCTTTATACTATGATATACCGTAACATCGGGTGTAGTTGCCCTTGTAGTGCTTTAAGGTATGTATATAGAAATTGATGTCAGTATACCGAAGAAATCGCATTGTTGGTTGATTACATATGACTCCCCTTCTGACGAGGAAAGGACACCATTACTAGGCCCTATAGTCTACATTTACGTGTCGATATTGAGATTTTAGGACATAACGAATATTTCTTGAGACTTGAGAAATGCGTTTGTACAGAGTTGGTATGAGAATGACCAATTTCAGATCTCGTAATGACATCAGATCAAGTGAGTACTTTAAAATCACGTGGCACTGATTGGTTAGACATAATCAATTATCGCAGGGAAAGAATTTAGACGCTTACTTCCGCGAACTAAAGCAATATAGGGAAACATTTACAGGTTCAAAATATGCAATTAATTGAACTTGGATGATTTCGATCCTATACCAAGATGCGATGGTTATCCACGCGTACATAACGACGAAGCAAGAAAATGAATAATTCTGCCAATACTTTTATAACTTTCCAGAAAGACAGAACCTAACACTTGGGTAATTGGGAGAGCGAGCCAGGGGAGGGATAACGTAAAGAGTTATGGATAGTTATTATAAATTCCTCGTATTTATGACTCTAGAGAGAGCTATGAGTGGAGTGGAAAACGCAATAAAGAAAACCATATTCCTAGCACCTCCAAAGGATTCGACCTGTTTCCAAGACATATGGCGTTATATAAATTAATTCTCCACTACTATCAAACAAGTAATGAATAGTTCTTATTCATTTTAATGTGCAAATTGAAATTTCTATCCACTTTTTCAGACCACGGTGTTATTTAAAACTCTGCATTAGATTAATATCCCTCTTATAAAGCAGTGGAAGGAAATAAGTTTTGTTGTAACTCATCCTGATAGATTAAATATAGAAATGCATCTGACATAAACGGTTCTTAATGGAAAACCAATCATACATGTTAACAGAGAATATACATAAACTCTGAGTTATATAAAAGTTGAACTTCTAATTTTACATTGCATCACTTAAGCACTTAGGTGCATTAAAACATAAATCAAGGAAGGGTCGAGACAAAACGTCTGATTAACCTACACACAGATTTAAATAGAAAATGAGGCCATTGATAGTTATCTAAATTATATCTTTTGTTGTGTTCTTGAATGGTGATTTGGTAAAGTGAATTCTATAAGTTTCATGCCTGCATTTTATTACGGTGATTTTAAATATAAATCCCAGAGTTGCTAAAGGATATAACAGGTTCTAGAGTTATATCAAATAATAACTTGTGATCCTCCCCGAACACTACAAAATATGAATAGCAGTATTAGTGTTATAACAAACTACACTCACAACCATACAACTTGGGAGAAGCTAAACTGTTTTATTGTTGTATTTTTTAATTTATACCATTGTATATTTATCACATTATAAACCGTTTTTAAAGTACAGCGTGATTTTTATATAATTATTTATCTCTCTGTTTTATAACGCTGAATTCGAGGTTTAATCCTGCGGATATATGCCTTAAATCTCTCTTCCATCTCTTTGTTTCCTCATTAAGATTTACTTAACATAACTTCAGACCCCCAAAAGAGTTCAGGCAAAAAGAGATTATATTAATTATATCTAAACTACCTGAGGGACAATATCTTGGCTTTGTGTAAATTTCTTTTAGAGAGTAAAATGTTGACCATATTCCTTTTGGGGATGGAATTGCTCTGAGTATCCTATAACAAAATGACCAGTTTAAGGCCCAGACACTACAGATTACATAGATCCGTCTGTCTAATAACGAACGGGACTGTGCAATCGAGCTGCGTCAGGTAAAGAAAGACCATATTGTAATGATGTCTGGCTGAATATGGTAGATGGCATGACGGGTGATTTAGTCATATAGCGCATCGGTGTCTCCCAAAATGCCCATTGTGTGTTAAATTAAATCCAATCAACATAAATCTAATTAGCAGAGCCTACGTCGCAGATATGTTTTACATTACAAGGTGGGGACGGATTAGTCGTACCGACCGAGTGTTGTTGGAGTAGGGCCAGACGTTCAATGAGACAATGGCCCGTCGTTAAAGCCCCCATCAAATGCACTACCATGGACCAGGGACCAGACCACCGAGGTCATTCTTGCTAAATTGATATAGCCACGGCAGTCCCTGGGTACACGCTGGTCGCAGGCAATCTAGTGATGTCTCGGAGAAACCACTGCTAGGGGCGTGAAGAATCAAGACAACTTTCTCGCGACTTTAAGCTTTCTTTACCACTATCAAGTGTTTCAACATGGTAGTAATTTATAGTTTGTTTCTTCTGTCGCTATGTGGTGTATTTCGCATGTTCAGCCTTGACTCAAAGTCAACATACCAAAACAGTATATCATTGGGTCCTCATACTAGAAAGTCATTGTTTTTATTGTTTGTTTTCCTTACAACAATCGACAAAACTACCGTTCAAACTGAAAACAAAGAATTCATTCAGAACATGAACATAGCGTATGTTAATATGCTCACAGTATATTTTATGATTTTTGTGATATGAGCTATCAGTGCGTCTTCGCTAGCAAAGTGAGTACCACATTAGTTTAAACAGTATTTCATTCATATAATGATACATATTATACAGTAAATAAACACATTCGGGATCAGAATTGTATAGGAATAAACTGATGGTAACGATGGAGATATAATATATACGATAACATAAACACTTTAACCTAGTTTTATCTTCCCGAACAGATATTAAACGAACCAAAAATTTAGATAGCAAGAATGAATGTTTCATTTTGTTAATAGAAACAAATCTCTCATCACCCGCTTTGAATGGGATATATTTCTACAAAGTGTAAATAATGTTTCAATAAGGATGCGAAATGACTAAGGATTTAGTTTTTCTGAAATACACAAGTGAAATGTTCCATAATGACAGATGCCTTCCTGGTGTAACATCAGTTTAATAGTCCTAATGCATGACATGATCCCGGTTTTATGGCAATGCACGCTTGTTTATTACTTTAGCTTTTAGTCGACAACATAAATGACTTTCTCTTGAAAACATTTCACAATTCAAAGCATTTTAACGCAAAAAGGCAGAAATGTTCAGAGGATCGAAAATATGACAATAATCTCTTTAAAGGGACAATTCAGTCTAAGAGAACGTTAAAATTTGTACATGTATCGGAAAAAACCAGTTCTAATGGTAATTAGATCAGTCGGTTTTACTGTGATATGCCTGAAAAGCCCACGGTGGCGACTTGTGTTAATGTTAATTTCATCACCTTCTCAATGGTTATGTAGTTCATTTGTTTAACGGGCGTGACTTTGGCTCGGGTAAAGGTACAGCGTTCATATTGTACCTGCTTAATCGTATTGATCAACGATTTGATATTTCAACGATATAAATAAAAAATACTTAACAATGTCGAGGAATTTATAAATATTTTACGTTATATGTTTCATAAGAAATGTAGAACAATACATTTATGCTATATTTTGCTTCTTGGTTATGTAAAAGAATTAGCCTGAGTTATTAGCCTGAGTGAATTGTAATCTCTTTAGTGAATCGATTTAAAAATAATTCACCCCATAAAATTATATCTATTAGTTGTTCAAAAACAGTGCCATTTCCTTTTTTCATCTTCGCGTTTCATTTTTTGTAATTCCATTCCGTGAAATTCCAATTTTTTGATGGACTATTTTGAATGAAAAAATTGCTCCGTTGTTTCAGCCAATCGGGGACGGTGGTACAAACGACGATATTATTTGTGTATGATATTATAACATAAATTTATCAGCAAATCAATATGGTCGTTACAAGCATAATTGTATTTGATACATTTAGTTATCAGTTACCTACGAAAAGACTTTTACAACAATATCATCTTTTATTGATAACCAGTGAAGTCTCATTCTGGTGTACCAATATTTTTATTTCTGCTCTCAGTCAACATATATCCTGGCTGCAAGATGGGAATGAAGTTTAGATATGTGTTAATACTCACCCATTTCTCCCATTTTGTGACGTGTGATCGATCAAAATGTAAATATCAAAAATGTAAAAATAACTAAAATTTTTAATTATAACCAAATCGACATTCCTGTGAATCCCGTGAATACATTGTTATATTAAAGGCTATGAAATAAAGGTTGTGGACGTTGGATACCTAAATAACCTCCGATTCAAGTTATTTAATGTGTATAACAGTGGACATTGGTGATACATACAATGTAGGTTTTTCTTTCTTTTGAGGATGATCAAGTCGTTTGTTGTATCACACAGTTATAAAAAAGTGAGATGTCAATCAACAAAGAAGCGGACCCTTGCGTCTGTACTGCGACTTCTGCACTGATGGTAGTTTCTGAGATTTATCAAAAAAGCAATGTCTGTGTTTCCATGGATACGATTTGACCAGTGTTCTTTTAAAGATAACACTGTTTTAGTGTAGTGATCCTCGTGAATCGCATTGCATTTTATGAGCTTTTACAGGAATGTATTGTGGAGTAAGGCGGGTTATACAGCGGTTTATTGTTAAACTAACGTCGAGATGTCGTAACATCTACTGTGATAATTCAGCGAGGGTAGCTGACTGACGTTTATTGTGAAATAGAGGAGGGCATAGACTTTTGTGCTATATGCTATTATCTCTAAGGTTTTACAATAACGCTGTTAACCAACGACAGGCCTCTGTTCATGGGGTTTAACTGCAAGTCGGCCCGAAAAATATATGATGGATCACTTTCAATAAAAATATCCACAAAACCATAATAAAACGATTCTGCGTGCAGGGAAGACGGTATCTTCGTGACAATCTCGAGTGATCAGATCGCGTTTGTTTTCGATAAATCCCTATGACGGACAGTTTGAGCTAAAATCACTGGAAACAAGATTCGATTGTATTTCAACACATTTTTGAAGTCTAAGTTGATATCTAAACTTATTTACTGGAATTTAAATTAAATGATGTATAGATTCTTAACAATCGTTAAATGGTGACTTTATATATTCAGTTATATATAATATACATATAACTGTATCCAAACGAATTTTGATATGCCCCTTTCATATTATATATAATAAAGTTAAGTTTTGAGTTTTAGTTTCCTCTACTTCCATCTGTAATTACTAACCTTGATAGTAGCTGCATGAACACTAGTCAAATGCTAATCACGTCAGATTTTTTTATGTCATCTTACTGTAAAATACTTTTAACAATTAAGTTTATTATTATTATATGATTTTAACTATTTAGTGTAATAATTATGACATGATTTTAACTTTTTAGTGTAATAATTATGACATGATTTTAACTATTTAGTGTAATAATTATGACATGATTTTAACTTTTTAGTGTAATAATTATGACATGATTTTAACTATTTGGTTTCATAATTATGACATGATTTTAACTATTTAGTCTAATAATTATGCCATGATTTTAACTATTAAGTTTAATAGTTATGACATGATCTTAACTATATAGTGTTATAATTATGACATGATTACTACCTACCATTAAGACATTAAAACGAATTAATATGAGTGGTAAGGATGTCCCGACAAATTACAACAAACCCTCCACCTCTACACCGAACCCCATTATTATCGTTGAGCTCGAATCCCATTGGGGACGGTTTGACAGGTATTGACCTCTGTCGGTGTTTTTTCTCCGGGTACTCAGGTTTTCTCAACCATCAAACCTGGCACGCCATTAAATGACCCTCGCTGAACTAGGAAGGTTAAACTAAACAAACCAAACCAAATATCAAATTAATACGAGAAAATATGTTTTATTGAATATCTATTTTGATGAAACAATTTACCAATACTATACAATTGCGTATATCTGTTATGAAATACAACATTAAACGTGCGGCAATGTTATATTATTAATTGATATTAATATAATGAATAATAGACAATGAAATAGGTATGATAAATATAATAAAACAATCCGGTTCCTAATGTTTTTGTTACATTCATGGATTACATGTATAAGAACATAATTATTGTCTTCCTAGTGGTTGCCTTTCAAGGTAGGCCAAATTTTATCGGGAAGGTGTGCTCTTATCAAATTTCATGTTAGGCTGTACATTTCGGCACCTGAAGGCAGTTTGATTACTTTCCTGTTTAATTAGTCGCACCTAACAGATATTTCCAATAGATTCCACGACATTTTTTATTATTTCCAATTACCTTTCCTGAGTATTGATGGCAAAGTTTAGGGTTTTCGGGTCGTTATTTTCCAACACTGGCAGAACTTTCACGGAAGGAGGCGATAGGCCATGCAATTCATGATTAAAAGGTATAAAGCTTTCAGTTTTCTATTTTATGAACGTTTTAGGAAACAAAATTTACCATTCATTTTCGGAAACATGCAATTCTAATCTTCGTTTGAACAGGCCGATGTTATTTAAATGGCGACGGGGGTTTGGAAGTAATGGTTTCGCTGGCTGGATATATTCTTTGTGTGTAGATTTTAGTCATTCTGGTGTCTTCAGAAAACCCGGCTGTTTGTATGGACCTAAGTCTCTCCTTACCTCGTAATGATAATGATACTACTCTTTTATCGCTTACCACTGTAGAGAGACTAGACACCTACAAGGTACGGTCGCCTCGAAGTATTGTTGACCGTTTTTCAATCACCTACGTCTACAATAGGCAGCTATATTATAAGTAAAAACATTCGAAGTAGAAGCCTGGGAAAGGAGAGTCTAAATGTAGTTGATGCGCATGACTTGCGGCAGTTATTGATATAAATCAGATATATAAGGTCAGTCAGTCACAAGGGAACAAAATGATATGATGTCATCTTTTTACCTATTTAGCGTTACGGATTTGGGTATATTAACAGTATTTTAATGGAACAATTCAGTCTAAGAGTACATTAAAATTTGCACATTTATAAGAAAAAACCCAGTTGTAATGAACGCGAAGTTACCCAGTTTTACTGTGATATGCAAGTTAAGCCCACTGTGGTAAAATGTATATGAATCGTTCAATCTCACTTGCTGTCCGCCATTAGACATTTGGTCGGACGTCTTAGTAGAGTACCGCATTTTTTGTCAAGAACTACTTAAATCGCTACAGTAGTGTGTTTACCCCCCTGTCTAAAAAACGATTCCAACAACTCCTCGATGGTTAGGTATTTTGTTTGTTTAACTTACGTGTCATTGGCTCAGGTATGAATATAGCGTATATATTGTACCTGCTGAATGGCATTGCCAAACGATTTGGAATTTCAACGGTTTCAATTTAAATACTTACTTTAACAATGTCGTGGATTTTTTTCAATATTTTATGTTTATATGTCTTATAAGAAATATAGAGCAATACATCTATGCCATATTTTGCGTCGTGTTTATTAACCAAATTAAGGCTCACTTAATTGCTCCTTTAAGAGTACATACATTGTACCATGTTACTTGGTAACCACAATGGTGTCAACGTATCTAAAGATATATATAAGCAAAATACCTAACAAGCATTTGAGTAAATCGATTTTTATTTCTATATTTTGTAAAGTCTTATGTTTCTATAGTCTGATGTAGCTCTACTTAGCATGGGACAAATCATTATAAAGCTAAATCAACATCCATGCTTGTGTAATATTTGTAATACTCATGTCCGGAATTAACAGATGGTAGACAATACAGCTCAATTAGTTTATTTCCCAAGGTCTGAATAATGTATACATGTATTGGCTATGTCACAAATGTATTGTATTGAAAACATATTTCATCCATACATCCATTGGCATATCCGACATTTCGTGCATTGACATTCTAATTTTTACAACAGCTTTGTCGTTTCAATGGAATTTAAGGCCAAAACGCTTAATAAGGAAATGCGATAAATTAAAAACTCGAAATAAATAATGAAATTTTGGGCAAATACCCAACATAATTCAACAGTTTTAAAAATTGATAGGAAGTAAAATGTTTTATGTATTGTCCGATGTTCTTTTTCGAATGAAATACACGTATATTTTCTTTCACTCACCACAAGGTTTTATTTTAAAATGTTTTGAGAATATTATGGTATTAGTAGTATCGGTAGTAGACACCGAACAGGACATGTTGTCGGTCGTAGTAGGTGACCTGCATATATACTGTATACATATCCGGCTGACCTTTCCTCTTCACAGGATATGTAAAAATTTAACTGAAATCAATTGCTTATTTAGAACAGTTTGCAGTCTTTGCACTATTCACAGTTTCAAACACCAACGACTTCACGACACCTCGCCGGCTGTTACCTTGGACACGGAGAAACAACAAATTAAGATATATACTCAAATGTTTCGGCGAAGTCGGTTTGTCGTCTGGGCCAATAACTAGACAAAAGGAAGGTCGAGCGTGAAGACACTGGAAGCATGTTTAGTTACAAGTTTTTTTGTGTGTGACTGGTTTAGCAGTGTCTCGGGAATCAATTAGCCGATAGAAATAACAACCGGGAATTTGAGGGACGGTTTTACAGCACGTGGAATGATACTCAACACATATATAGCTTAATTGCTCGTCTGTCACCTGTACTTACGCTACAATCAGTCAATACCTATATACTTCGTCATCCACCGCCCCACCAGGTCAGAATATGACATTTATATAATAATATTTCGAGATACAAAAGGAAAATAGTTTGTACGTTCTATAGTATTATAGTTTATCTATGATCACACACGTTTATCATCTCGTTATTTAGAGAGCAGATGACGTAAATAGCCTATGAAATATTACAAATTATTATTCATAACTTAATTAGAAAATAATACACAACTATTTGTCACGAGGTTCTATCCATTAACATTAGTAAAGTAAATACGTAGCGAAAGAAGACAGAGGTATGTTTTAATGTAGATATGTAGGGAGACGACTACGCGGCGGTATCCCTCTTGTCAGGTTGTCATGACTGCTACACTATGTTATTAGTTCTTGACGAATTCTTGTGTTTTTTTGTTTTTGTTTTATTAAAGTTTAATAACAGCCAGTGTCATTTCAGGACGGCCTCCCATGTGTAATGTCCTATTAACAGTCAGGGTCATTTCAGGACGGCCTCCCACGTGTGCAATTTGTGTAGCGAAAGAAGACAATAAAAAAAGGACCAATATTCGTCAGGGTAATCAAATCCTCTCGGATTTCAAGGAAACAACAACAAATAAAATGTACCAATTATATCATCACAAATATCTAATATATTGTCTTACTTGTACAAGTTGTGAATCAATTCGTTATTTATCTATCGTGATACACTGATGGTAGAGTTTAAAACTTTCATTTAAAATGGACTTAAGAAAATACCTTCGTTTTGGGGCATATTGCTGTATCATTTTTGTAAAATTACTTATTATCACACATACTCCCTTTTAAGAAAGAAAAATCTTCCTTGACCAAATCTACTGTGACAGACGACAATCTTTATGAAATCGCGCCGACGACAACAGGTCCGTGACGAATTTAGGGCACCTGACCATACTATCGGCAACATGCTGTCAAAAACAGCGAACAAACACATCCGACACATTATACTGGCTTCCTTTATAAAATAAAACTACCACTATCATAGACTATAATCAGTGGTACGAAAATTGAAACTACCACTATTATAGACTATAATCAGTGGTACGTAAACACTTGAAACCATGATACACAAAGATGTGAAAAGAGCATTGGAATGTCGTAATCAAACACCATGACCATAGCAGCGGTTCGATTATGGCGTCACAACAAGCGTAAAATGTCGTTAAGCGCTTCTGAGGAAGAACAGAATCGAAACTATTGTGCTATTTTTTCGGGTGTAACTTGGGGCCTAGAATTGTTAAATAATACCTGTATGATGTGGTCATTCTTATTATGTAAACAATTAAATGAAACATGGTTTCCAAAATTATCGTATTTGTCTAATTGTTTTATGGTGTTTTTCTATGAAAATGTATACAATCTAACTGTTGACAGTTTTATCCGGAAGACATTTGTTAAACTTAGTAACATTTGAGTCTCTCGCCTTTCACTTGTTTCGATGTCATAGCTGTTTTCTGCCATTCTTTTGGTACATAATGATATTAAAGTGACTACTCACATAAATTCTGCTTACACATCTTTTGTATCATGCTTTCATATGTTTTTGTACCCATCTTTGGTATACGAAGATATGAAAAAAATTACCATGATAAAAAGCTTTAGTTTTATTCATATCACTTTGCCGGGCTCTAGTCGGCCTTCGTATGTTTTGGCCAAGAGACAGAACACAAACTGACTCTCACAGGGGTGAACGCTCAAGTGACATTCATACGTGAGGCGGTGTACAGAGAGGCGATAGGAAGAAGACGAAAAGATAAGATCCTAAATATAGTCGTCGACGATCATGCAACAGTTAAAATTTTAACGCTCTACATGTAGTTCCAAGATTGATGGACTAAGCCGAATTCATCAGAGGACGCGCCAAAGGCAAATGCTGTGCTACAGTCTAGCTGGTACCTAAAGACTGATGACTTAATGATTAAATGAAATCACTGGTTTGTTGGTGACCTTGACAAGTAGAGACCTCGTGCTGTACTGTTTGCAATGAATCTTAATTTGGTTCTGCCTATGTGTTGGTTATTCTGGAGTCATTTCACTACACACGGCGTATACTCTACCAGAATTGTTGTCCACTTATCTATGATAAACAAAACAAATCCTGCAGGTAGGGCGTTAGAATTGTACCTGCTGCCTCTATTGTATGATCGTAGAAGGCGACTACATTTTGGATATTATCTTTTCTCTCTTCTTAACGTCTCCCTTAACACTACATCACATTTGGCCTTTGGTTGAGCGCTCGTCACTGTGAAGACGGTTATGGGCTCTGTCCCCTGGCCGAGACACACCAAAGTCTACTAAAGTGGTTGTTTCTGCGCCTGGTTAGCGCTCAGCATTAAGCGAGTGGAACGCCCGTTGTCGGTATAATTTGACCGGATGGAGTGTGCTGCTTGGTGTCTTTGGTGGCATGCTTTAGTTGATATAGCACCATAAAAAGGGCAAGCAAGAGTCCACTATACAAGACTACACTGCACTCTCCCAAAACACACACCACGCACACGTTAATTAATCAATCATACAAAGAAACAGACCTCGAAAGTGATTGGTGTATGTAAATATGGTTTTCAGTTTATGCTATGCTAAATTACAAATGTCTTGATGGGTGTGCTTGCTTGCGTGAAAACTTTGATTGTAAGCATTTCCAGGAGATTCATTGCTGGAGTAGAGCTGAAAACCAGAAGTATGTAGCTTGATACAATTTTGACTGGACAAAATACGAAGGGAACATTGATCTCTGGGTAATGGCAAATGCTTTGTTTGCACATTGAAACAGGTCATGATATGAACAATTGTCGTAGCCTTGCTTTCCATCTTGAAGTATCGGCCTTGACCTCTGGAGCGAGTGGTCAGCCACACCACGCTGGTAGGTCGCTAGCGCAGATTTGTAACTGTGCCGCAGGGACAGACAGAGCACAAAGAGGACCTTATTTACCAATTATAGTATGTCTGTAGTGTAGACAACATCGACAACATACAAATATATATCTATCGATTAAAATATTCATTAAATTGGATTACGTCAAAGAATATAAATACAAGAATGATATTATAGATCTAAACATCCAAATAAAGTCATGAATATCAATCGCCAAAATGTATCAATATTGGTCTACGTCTGTGCATTAAGCACGGAACAGACTGCCTAAATACGCCACAAAATGCATAAGCTCATGTCATGACCTTTTTTCATAGTCCCAGAGATGAAATAATTCGGAAAAGATCCATCACAATATTAAAGAGTGTTATCTTTGAAGAGCGGGCGTCGTGCCTTTTAGATGAACAAGAGGGCTTCAGTGACGAGCCAGGGATGCTGATGCTATGTAGAGAGAAGGTACTGTGTTCCCGACCAGTGATGGAGATAGCTATGCCTCTACCGCGCGGAGACAGGTACTCCCCTGGTACCTCGGTAATATAAATAGCACCAGATAAGGCGGGTACCGACGCCAATGCCAATAAAAGCAGGGTCTCTCTATGTGTTGGCCTGGTAGGGCTGGATTCTGTCCTCGCTACAGACCGGGTATACTGAAAGGCACTCCTTTGTTCTGTCAGGGAACTACAGAACGGGTATATTGACGGGCACTCCTTAGTTCTCTTTAGTCAGGGAACTACAGACCTTGTGTACTGACGGAACCTCTTTAGTAGTGTTTAGTCAGTGAGCTTCAATCTGGGTATACTGACGGACACTCCTTGGTTTTGTCTAGTTAGGGAACTACAGACCTTGTATACTGACGGACACTCTTAGTTCTGTCTTGTCAGGGAACTACAGACCTTGTATACTGACGGGCACTCCTTAGTTCTGTCTAGTTAGGGAACTACAGACCTAGTATACTGACGGGCACTCCTTAGTTCTGTTTAGTCAGGGAACTACAGACCCTGCATACTGACGTGCACTCCTTAGTTCGGTCAGGGAACAACAGACCTTGTATACTGACGGGCACTCCTTAGTTCTGTCTAGTCAGGGAACTACAGACCTAGTATACTGACGGGCACTCCTTAGTTCTGTTTAGTCAGGGAACTACAGACCTAGTATACTGACGGGCACTCCTTAGTTCTGTTTAGTCAGGGAACTACAGACCTAGTATACTGACGGGCACTCCTTAGTTCTGTCTAGTCAGGGAACTACAGACCTAGTATACTGACGGGCACTCCTCCTTAGTTCTCTCAGCAAACTACAGTCTTGGTATACTGACGGGTACTCCTTAGTTCTGTCTAGTCAGGGAACTACAGACCTAGTATACTGACGGGCACTCCTCCTTAGTTCTCTCAGCAAACTACAGTCTTGGTATACTGACGGGTACTCCTTAGTTCTGTCTAGTCAGGGAACTACAGACCTAGTATACTGACGGGTAGTCCTTAGTTCCGTCTATTCAGGGAACTACAGACCTAGTATACTGACGGGCACTCCTTAGTTCTCTCAGCAAACTACAGTCTTGGTATACTGACGGGTACTCCTTAGTTCTGTCTAGTCAGGGAACTACAGACCTAGTATACTGACGGGTAGTCCTTAGTTCCGTCTATTCAGGGAACTACAGACCTAGTATACTGACGGGCACTCCTTAGTTCTCTCAGCAAACTACAGTCTTGGTATACTGACGGGTACTCCTTAGTTCTGTCTAGTCAGGGAACTACAGACCTAGTATACTGACGGGCACTCCTCCTTAGTTCTCTCAGCAAACTACAGTCTTGGTATACTGACGGGTACTCCTTAGTTCTGTCTAGTCAGGGAACTACAGACCTAGTATACTGACGGGCACTCCTTAGTTCTCTCAGCAAACTACAGTCTTGGTATACTGACGGGTACTCCTTAGTTCTGTCTAGTCAGGGAACTACAGACCTAGTATACTGACGGGCACTCCTTAGTTCTCTCAGCAAACTACAGTCTTGGTATACTGACGGGCACTCCTTAGTTCTGTCTAGTCAGGGAACTACAGACCTAGTATACTGACGGGCACTCCTTAGTTCTGTTTAGTCAGGAAGCTAAAGACCTTTTATACTGACGGGCACTCTTTAGTTCTGCCAGGGAACTACAGACCGTGCATACTGGCGGACACTCCTTAGTTCTGTCTAATCAGGGAACTACAGACAGGATATACTGACGGGCACTCCTCCTTAGTTATGTCTAGTCAGGGAGCTACAGACCTTGTATACCGAAGGTACTTCCTTAGTAGCGTTTAGTCAAGGAACTACTGACCTTGTATACTGACGGGACCTCCTTAGTTCTGTCTAGTCAGGGAACTACAGACCTTGTATACTGACGGGCACTCTTAGTTCTGTCTAGTCATGGAACTACAGACCTTGCATACTGACGGGCACTCCTTAGTTCGGTCAGGGAACTACAGACCTTGTATACTGACGGGCACTCCTTAGTTCTGTCTAGTCAGGGAATTACAGACCTTATATACTGACGGGCACTCCTTAGTTCTTCAGGGAATTACAGACCTTGTATACTGACGGGCACTCCTTAGTTCTGTCAGGGAACTACAGACCTTGTATACTGACGGGCACTCTTAGTTCTGTCTAGTCAGGGAACTACAGACCTTATATACTGACGGGCACTCCTTAGTTCTGTCAGGGAACTAGAGACCTTGTATACTGACGGGCACTCTTAGTTCTGTCAGGGAACTACAGACCTTGTATACTGACGGGCACTCTTAGTTCTGTCTAGTCATGGAACTACAGACCTTATATACTGACGGGCACTCCTTAGTTCTGTCAGGGAACTACAGACCTTATATACTGATGGGCACTCCTTAGTTCTGTCAGGGAACTACAGACCTTGTATACTGACGGACACTTCTTAGTTCTGTCAGGGAACTACAGACCTTGTATACTGACGGGCACTCTTAGTTCTGTCTAGGCAGGGAACTACAGACCTCATATACTGACGGGCACTCCTTAGTTCTGCCAGGGAACTACAGACCTAGTATACTGACGGGCGCTTCTCCTTAGTGCTGTCTAATCAGGGAACTACAGACTTTGTATACTGACGGGCGCTCCTCCATAGTTCCGTCAGGGAACTACAGACCTTGTTTACTGACGGGCACTCCTCCTTAGTTAATTCTAATTAAGGAACTACCGCCCTTGTATACTGACGGGATCTCTTTTGTTCCGCGGTCTATAGATTGGGTATACTGACGGGCACTCCTTAGTTCTGTCTAGTCAGGGAGCTACAGACTTTGCATACTGACGGGATCTCCTTTGTTCCGTGGTCTATAGATTGTGTATTCTGACGGTTACTCCTTAGTTATGTTTAGTCCGCGGACTACAGAATTGGTGTATTGACGGGCATTCCTTAGTTCTGCTTAGTCTGGGGACTACAGACTGGTATACTGCTTAGTTCTGTTCTATTAGGATTCAGTCTAAAATGAGTATTTTTAATATTCTAAAAATCGAATTAAAAAATCCGATTTCTAAGGGTCCGTGAAAGCGTGGTATTGAGAGGTGTTGTTGAGAAATATTTACGACAGCTAGACAGCACAGTTACTAAGGTAGCATTTACCATGAAAAGGCAAACACAGGCTCAGTCGAATGTTTTTAAAAGACAGGAATGTTTCTTAACAAACATAAGCCACGATCTGCTGACTAAAAAATACAGAATAAATTGTAATGTTTTATTTCAATCTTCCTCAAGCTATTAAAACCTTCATTAAATTTATTTTTATATTTGTTTTTTACCGATAATATTACTATAGATATATTACTATTTTTCTAAAAAAACCAAGTCTCCGAGGTATTTAGAAACTCACAAATTGTTCCTGCAGACTGAACGAGTTGATGGCATCAGTCATGAAGTCTGTATTTAATTTTGTCCAACACTGATTAAGTATCTATTATAACATTTTATGATATACTTTATCAAATATTATAATAGATCTATTCCTAATTGTATCGACCATATGTTTACACAGGGCACGATTTTCTTGGAATTCCTTGGACTTGTTAAACGTAAATGCAGTTTCCACGTATAATACGAAGCTTTAACTATATAATTGCTTCTTATTAATCTTATTGAATCGTATGAAACCTAAAAGAAACGATATTTATCAAATAAAATATTTTTACACTCGGCATCAGCCTAATTCATCTCATTGTCTTTGACTATCAGGACGCTATAGCCTACACAGACCTATTAGTTCAACTGGACGGACCAATACGAGTGTTAATTGCACGCCCGCATTTAATTTGGCTTTTCCATCATAACCATTGGCTATAAGCGGATCAAAGATCAATGGAAGACATGGTGGGCCACGCGTGCCTACCATTAGTACAACGAACCATTTCATGAGAGATCTAACTTGGGACATAACATTTAATGTCCGTTTTCAAATACAACTGAAGTGTTATGATTAATAATTTCAGTGTATTTTAAAATTAAAAAAAAAAAGAAAACGTTTTGAGAATGATCAATGTTTTATTTTGGACTATGATGGTTCGTTTTAGTCAGTTTGACCGACGCGTCCATTTAAAGAATTAAGTGTGTTTGGTCTCAATGGATTAACACGCTAGACCATCAGCTCTCCAAAGCGGAAACCCCATAGATGTATGCTATTCGAAGCTTGTGAATTGTATCACTTTATATATCATCTGTATCAATATATAAAGATAAACCTGTCAATCACATAACTGAGGCTTCATTCGGAGCGGTGTAAAAAGGAAGCCATGCAAAGTTTGTCCGTCAAACTTCAATATTTATGTCTACTTTCAGTCAATAAAATCGTAAACTTAATAATTATTCTAATACCGCTGACTATTGGCTTAAAAACGGCTATCTTTCCTCTCCGGTCCCATCCAGGCGCAGTTCGTACCCACTGTCGGCTGGTGGAGTATATATCGGCTGCAGCACGCGCGCGTTTGATGGACGTTAGGGTGTGATTATAGATTTAACCCTAATCACAGGCCGTCACGAGCTCACGTGCACAATAACGGTCGATGCGACTTGAAATTCTTCGAAAAAAGAACAGTAAGGAAATAAAGACAAAACGTTGTTTGTCAAACAAAAAAGTTGATTTTACATCGCAAAATAGGCAATAATGGATTAAACCTACAAGATACAAAAATCTTAAATGGATGGGAATACTTTATAACAAAAAATCGAAACTTTCAGGTGCATAACATCGGTAGGACTTGTGTAAGAAAGGAATCATTTAAAGGATATTAGGTTTTTGTAAATGATAGAATGTACTTTGGAGTAAGCTATAGGCAGCATAGCAACTATCTGTTGCTAGACTAACGAAAGAGTTTTGGAACTTTTGATGAAATAGTTTACACGCAGTCGTCTTGGAGTGCGACTTAATGAAACAGGGGAGACGGGTGGTGTGTATTGGAGACCGTAGAATGAGTTATAGCTAAATCTAAACTTTTAATTTTATTGTTCCCATTGGTTTTACAAGTCAAATGTACATATGTACCACACGACATGGGAGTCCGTATGCTAATTGTGATTGGGGAAGAAAATTAATGTTTATGTGTGTGTACTTTGAGAGCCGAACAAATTGAAACTGTGGACTGCTGTCTACATTTTCCCCAAAAAGTGCACACGGACTTCTAACATCAATCGTTTTTCCCTGGCATACATAAAATTGTATTTTAGTATAAAACTGTGAAATGGAATCCCTTTTCTTTTTCCTACTGGTATGATGTGTTCTACCGAAATAAAAACTTGCCATGATATTGGATATTCTGTCATAATCCCAACCCAATACATTGTTTAAAAAATCACTTACGTTTTCAAATTCCTAGTTTTTATAAGTAGAGAGACATTTGCTGGTTTTCCTACAGCATTAGATGGAAGTCAACTGCTCTTATCGGAAATCTACCGCCTTAAGCTTTAAACTAAACAGGTTCATGGTTCGACCCGGAGTCAAAATCTAGTTCTGACGAATTTAATATGAAATCATCTATTGCAAGCATTTTCCTCCAAAACTATATAATTCGGACTGCCACTAAGTTGTTTTCGAGTTTATATTTAAGATCTGTAGTATTATCGCTTCTCAAGCCGCGTCATGACCTTTCATATAAGCCATGTTTATTGTGGTCTGTTCCCGGTCTTTATGCCATTTGTGCATGCTAATGGGTCAGGCAATTACATGTTGACTTCTACTTTCTCAAAGTTAGTCTCGTGCAAACCTGTGGTCAGACGCACGCTTGATCTGGGTTACGATTGCGTTTGCTGTCAAATATGTCTGCCCGGACATTTTTGATATTTCATTCGTTGATTGATATAAATATCTATAATTCTGCCGTCCTGTTGGTTCTATTGATAAAACCATTTTTACGTCAGAATCAAATTCACCATCTTAAGTATTAGATATACCACGAGGATAACACATCAGACAGGACCCTTCAAATATTTCTACCACAAGACCAGAAATCGTCGTGGACCAGGGAACGCCACATTTCTCCCATCACATACTGTGTTCGCGGCGACGTCACGTTTTCAAACAGAGACGTTTTTCACGACAATTTAACTTCGCGGTTATTTTCTTATTGCCCACGAAAATAGATTGTTGTACAGTAAAAGCCATTAGAACTCATTACTAGGCTGTCATATATTCAACTCGATCCGTCTAATGACGTTTTGTGTGACCTCTAAGTCATCGTTGATATTGATAGTAGAAACAACATGGCGGACACCAAACTGACGACATTACTAAGTCAGATTACTTGGTTTTGGTTCTATATCCTGTTTTGGTTTAAATGCGCTGACATCTTGAAATAATCTTGAAGTTTTAAAACACTCCCCATTAGTCAATTTATGACCTGTAGTTCCATGACCTAAATCTTGGCGATACTCTCTTCCCTTCGTAATAAAAGGTTATACTTCATAAGCAGCCAGTGATATGATTTGTGGTTCCATCGTCGCCAGTAGATTTTCGTTAGAGACTGTGCCATGACAGCCTGGCCTTGATTTTGAACGGCAGATTTTGTGGTTGCATTGGAATAGACAACGCCTTCCTCCCAAAGTATTTTTTTGTTATTTCACCACTATATTTCACCACTATTCAGTAATTTTCTTTAATAGCTTCATTTACTATTTCTTGCTTGTTACCCTCTGGTCCTTTGACTGTCCATTTCCTTACTTTAGAATAACAATAACCAAATCATCAAAATGAATTGTTTATAAATCTGTGTGTCTGTTTAACCGGTCAAGCAAATAAACATTCTATCACACCCACAGTCTAATCAACACGTTTCTTCTCATTCTTGTCGCTTACTAAATGGCATACATTCTGTATTTCAGTTTGGGTTTTCAGCCAGAGATATTAAGTCATAATCACATGTCTAAATCATATTTTAGAGAGTACGAATAGGTATTAAATACTGTAGCTACCCGTCAGACCATTAGGGTATGTCATTTTAAGTGTAAATTAGGGATACTTCCTCCGAGCCGTTAATGGCCATACCAGTGAGATCTATAACGGTATACCTAGTCCATGTACCACTCAGTGTTCAATAATTCAGAATTATTAACGCAGTTTATGACTTAAAACAACATTAAATTCTGATAAGCCTTCTAAAAGCGTCTATTGGATCCGCGCGACCTAAAACTCGGTTACATAACACGAGGAAATATTTTTCATTGTGAGAAAGACACACCAATAAAAATGGATTATTAGTTTATCAATCCACGGGAGACCGGCTTTGACCCAAGTTAATGCTTTAATGCTGCTGCTTCAACCCTTAATCAAGTCATTTTTTTCAAATTTGACAGAGGTACCGTTCCCTGAAGGTTTGTGGAGGACATTTTCTGTAAAGGGATGTAAGGACCGGAGGGCCACTTTGTATGACCACTCACACGTACCACGGATGACTCAGAAAATGGATAGCAGCCATTGACTGTAAGTTGTCCTGGTGTTTGGTATTAGTAGATTCTTACAGAAGTATTTTCGCTCAATTTTCACTTTCCAGTAACATTTCTTTTTTAATATTTACCCCGATTATTTAGTTTATGAATCTACTCACAATTATTTCAAATCCATAATAAATAAATAAAAAAAAATCTGAAGAAAGATCCCGTTGTGAACTATTCAGACATAAGACTAAATAGAAGTCAAATGCAGGATAAGTGGCTCCCACTTTTAAACGAACCGAAGTTAGCCGAGAATGTAACGTCGTTGCCGAGAACTCCACGTGACTGCCGTGAACTTTCCGATTTCTGTTCGGCAACAATCGTAACTTTTATGGCGACCAGTTTCAAAAGAAGGAATGTGTACAAATATTAAGTGTTAACAACTGCTTTACTAAAGTTAATTAAATTTATTATCAATAATCTTAATATAATTCAACTATAACTACATCTACAAATGGTAACGATATTTTTTGCAATAAATACTTTACGTATCATTTAATGCATGCAATGTGATGGGTATTCGTGTTTTGCACCCTTGCAGTACTGGAACTCTTGCTCTTTTCATAGTTATATCTCACTGAAGCTTGCCGCTAAGGACACCACCACGTCACACTACACATTCAACGGGCAAACCAGTCTAGCCGATCGGTAAACAGAAGAAGAAATTGCAGTTTCCATAGACTATAAT
Source organism: Argopecten irradians (assembly GCF_041381155.1). Classification (NCBI taxonomy): domain Eukaryota; kingdom Metazoa; phylum Mollusca; class Bivalvia; order Pectinida; family Pectinidae; genus Argopecten; species Argopecten irradians. Next base: position 4,429,910 of record NC_091143.1, on the reverse strand, counting down.
GTATCTCTGCTAAGTCTTTCTTACAGAAGTGAATGATCAAACATTGAAGCTGTGTCAAGGAGACTAAGGAAGAATTACAGTCAAGTACAAAGAATAGGAAAGAAAATATCCAAAATTTAGTCGCCTTTTATTATAACGATCAACCTGTAAGGTGTTTTATAAGTTAACCAAGTCTTATTTGAGCATGAAGTTTGTTGTAGAACGATAATGAGTACGATTGAAATAAAAGCATATTTTAATCAAAACATTTTGATACAAAAATATGGCGCTGTTTTTTTTAAACCAAAAGTTCAATACCAAAATGTTTGGTTGATATAAGTGATATACGATATACGTTTCAGACGATTCCATAACGTTATCTGATAAATAATAATCATGGAAACAAGATTCAAACAAAGACGCATGCTGATCAATTGGATTTCGAGTTTGAATGATTTGATTGTCTTGCATGTAAATTTTATTAGAATCCTTGATCTGAATATGCATTCCTCATTAATCTTCAATTTCATCAATTTTTACAAAACCAACAGGCAGTGCCTATAACGGTTCTCTCCAGGTAAGAAAGAGTATATACCTACAATTTGACAAAATACTGGTGTAACAGATATTTATAAAAGCTCTAAGAAAGATAAACATGTATCATTTTATAATTATCGATTGGTTTTTATATTAATACTTTTTGTATCCCGTGGCCAAAAGAAATATATCGATGTATACAGAACCATAATAAATAAATATCACAAGCAGTAGCTACAACTCTGCAGGTATTAAAACACCCGAAATAATGTTATACCCAACGAGTTAATGAAAGCTGTTTTGATAACTAAATCTATAAATCATAGTTAATAACTATTAACCATATAAAACCATCAATGTTTCATCCACTGTTACGTGATTAAATGACATGTTATGATATACTTCATGTTACACAACAGGAGTTAAATTCAGTAAATGATACCTTAAGTCCTGTAAATAATGAAAGTTAATGATGAAATACTAGTAGCATGGGCGCTATCTCAAGATATTCCACGCCAACACAATTTGATGTATATGTTTTTACTCCTACACCCTGTCGAAACAGGAGGCTAATGTTTGGTTCGCCTGAAAGGCAGGCAAACTGGTATGGTATTAAAACCGACTTAATCTGTAATCAGTTTTTGCACCTGGTTTGGTTGATGTAATTTAAGGACATGTCAGGTTTAGGCTATGGAAACTGAAGTACCCGGGAAAAATCACAACCCAACGGTCAGTACCTGGCGACTACCTCAGATGGTATTCGAACTCTAATCCCCATCTTTGCTATACACTGACTACGATCCGATTACTCCTCTTCACCTATGAAGCGGAGTAGGCAGATTGTACCCCTTTGTCTAGCGACGATGTTGAAAGCCAGTGGTTGAAGGTCTTGTGACAATATGTCGGGTCATTTGAATCATTTGGTCACAACAGCCGCCGGTAGGATTATAAAATTGAGGAGGCAGATGATTTAATATCACATGATACACCATAGTCATCCAAACAACACACCGCACACAGGGGAAACTGTCCTTGTTAGGTGTTCTTAGATATAAAAAAGAAGTAAAGCAGAATTTTCTAAAAGCGTGTCATAACAAACTCCTACGTCCTGATTTGAAAGTCGACAGTTCTCAGAGAGTAAGAGGTTTACATATTATCAGTGTTTAAGTGATTAATGCGTCCCGTATTTAGATATAGGGGGAACACATTAGTGTTTAATTAAAATCTTTACAAATAACCTTGGGGTGTGTTAAATGCATACACTTAGTCATTGTTGTTGTGCTTTTAAGGGTAAAATAAATACAATTTTGCTACATTACTTACGTATGCATTTCTGTGTAGTTTGATGTTAATACCGTCAGTGTGTAGTTATGCCGTTTTTTACGGCATTATAGAACGAAATGATACTGTTTATGACAGGCACCGTGTTTTAACTTTTTATCTAGGATTCATATCCATCTTTCGTTCGAACTTACAAAATACCTTTGCTTTGGAAATCAATTTCACATTTTTACAGTGAATATTTTGTTTCTACTTAAATGGCAAATTTCTAAGATTTTAACGATTTTTAATTATGATTACTGATGAAATGGCTACTTCACTGGAGTACAATGAAGTTTCACATTAATGGTTATTTTACAAGTGATTCATGAGCAAACATGTACTACACAACAGCACAAACCAGGCTGCAGAACTCTAAGTCCCAGTTTCAATTGAGACCTTGTATTCGTCACAGAGAAATTCAAATTTCATTACCAGGAGCTTTGCCAGCGCTTTTTACGCAAAAAAGTCTTCTGAATGCGAGGGTAAGATTCAGCAGTGAAGCGAAAAACACTGATTCCGAAATTACCCTTCTAAACCTTATAGGTCGCAGAATAAACGAATGTTGCATAATATAATTCGTCGCTTTGGGGGCAAATTTGTTAAATCTTTAACGAAACGGTGTTTGCAAATAGTGCCATATATCAAAAGCAATTTATTCTAATAGGGCCCCGATCTGCTAACGTGATATAGCTACCAGAAGCTCTTGACAGCGTAACATGTCGCGGTATTACCGACAACCCATTCCTGACGAGGAACAGGGTCTAAGCTCGAGCAAAATCAGCCAATAATTTGTTTTCTATATTTGTAGCTTCTTTTGTCAATTATCCCTTCCAAAAACTGGCCTGCAATATTGTAATTAGATAAAGAGACATGGGCTGATTTATTGGTGTAATATCATCGCTGACTTCAAATGTAACATTAGCGACGTAATTGAATGATTTTTGTCAAATTGAGAATAATGTTGCAAGATTTACGCATCATTAGATTTTGCGTTGCGATAAGTTTGTATTTTATATGCCAGAACCCTAACCACGATCGGAGGGTTTCTACTGCATTTACATAGAAAAGAGTTAGGTGAGCTTCTATTTACAACATGTTGAATTTCCATAGCAGCTTAAACACGTCTGTTATCATACCTCGTTATAGCCAAGGTCTAATTGTTAATTGATAGGCCTGCTGGTTATTGGCGAATCCGGGCAATAAAAAACAGCTTTAGAACGGTATTCAAACCATTAATGTATATTGTATGACAAAACGTATTTAAATTCATGGCACATTGCACGAATGTTCACATTGTCATATGATCATATTAACTATTGTCACTGCGTATGGATTTACTGGATGAAATAGCTAAATGGCCCGTTCAATAGAGACTGAGAGTTAGGGATTTGATTAAAGATACTTTCACACCTTACAAATGTATTGCCATGCAGTACTGATTTCAAATAATAACTGGACCCAGATCTGTCAATAAATTTGTTTGTTTGATTAATTAACGTCCTATTAACGGCTATGGTCATGTAAGGACGGCCTCCCATGTATGTGGTGTGTTGCGTGTATGTTGTGCGAGGTGCATATTTTGGGAGACTGCGGGATATTCATGTTGTGTCTTCTTGTATAGTGGAACTGTTGCCCTTTTTATAGTGCTATATCACTAAAGTATGCCGCCAAAGACACCAAGCAACACACCCCACCCGGTCACATTATACTGACAACGGGCGAACCAGTCGTCCCACTCTGTATGCTGAGCGCTAAGCAGGAGCAGAAACTACCACTTTTATAGACTTTGGTGTGTCTCGGACAGAGGACAGAACCCAGAGCCTTCCTCACAGGGGCGAACGCTCAACTCAAGGCCAAAAGTGAGGCGGTGCCAAGAGAGGCATTAGGGAAGATAAAGTCAGTTAGGAAGAAGAGAAAAGATAAGGTCCTAAATTTAGTCGCCTTTTACGATCATGCAATAGGGGCAGCAGGTACAATTCTAACGCCCTACATGCAGGGCTACTGTCAATAAAAAAGACGCGAACGATTCAGAAACATTGGGATTATTCTTATGCTTTTCAAAAATCATTTTGCCCTTGTATATTACGTTGTCCTTGCTGTGATTTAGAGTCTGGATTACTTTTTTGTTTTATTATGTCGAGATGAACTTAAGTTGAATGCCAATCTGTAAAGAATGTGTTTGTTCTATCCTCGTTTTATGTATCTACAATAATACTCAGGCTGACAATAGTGTGACTGTAGGAAGCTCATGTCATTAAGTCATAATGTCGTAATTCAACAAATATACATTTTATATTTCAATACAAAATAGTGAAAACAGGTTTTTAAAACCGCAACACTACTCCTTTAAAAATAAAACTGTAACATTAATAGTTTTTAGTATTTTATTCATTTTCACTGTGTCTTGTTTTGTTTCATTTTAAGAAATAATGTTGACAGGTTATCTCTTTAAGCATACGCTTTGGTAATCCGCGATTTCCTCGTATGAGTATTGATCCACGAGATCATTGCCAGCAGCCCTCCCCATATTCACTACTACCATACATTTCCATATATACTTCCCTGTATCCTAATGAGGAGAAATACCATCCTCGTTAAAACATAATTGGATCCTGTGTCGTTTACACAGGAAATCTATCAATTAATTAACTGAATCAATGATCTTACGTTAAATATACACAACAACAAGCTATTATAAGGCATCTCTGTTCGAAGCAAGCAATTTGTTCTCGAGAGGAATTTTCTTTTTTTCCCTCTTCTTTTCTTCTCTTTCTACATTCGTGAAATCCCAGAATAATCAGGTCAATATTTTTAAAGGAATGGATTGTTACAGGTGAATATTAATCTTCATCAAGAATCAAATCGATAACGGCTCAAAGTAAAAGGAGTAAATAGCGATATAGTGCAATTGCATTGTATGATTTTTTTTAACACTGTGTGACTGTAGCATGGCATGGTCAGGATATGGCCAGTGTGTGACCGCGGTGCTGGTGACTGGTGACCCTTGATAAAACACAGTTTACTTACCTTATGGAAGCCAAGCGACTGGACAGAACAAGGCAAAATGGCAGTCTTTCCAGCTATCGCCGTCACATTCACAACCGGGACGTCAAAGTTGGGCTCTAGGGTCTGGGCTTTAACGAAAAAAAAAATAATACAAAATAAATGTTCAATCTCCTAATTATCTTGTTAACGCGGGAAGTTTCTCTATGGTTATAATATGATACTGGTTTTTAAAAGTACAATTAGCTGTATAATGTGACCGGGTGGAGTGTCTTGGGTATTAATGACAGTATGTTTCATCGAGATAGTACTATAAAAATGACAAAAGTTTCACTATTACAACACAATATAACGCACCCTCCCTAAACAAGGTTATTCACACACACAACAAATTGCATACAGAGAAGGTCTTCCTTAAACTAACATTTCTGCTATGGATTCAATAAAGATGATATGATATTCGGAATAACATTGTGTTATACATGTGTAGCATTGGTCTATTGTATACAACCCGTGATTCAACAATATGATGCATAAATAAAAGTACGTGTTCGTGGTTACTGTAGAACATCGTCTAAATATTATACAGTGGTACATATGGAGATGGAATATTTTGAGAGAATATGTATGCCAGTTAGTCCAGTAAAGGAAATGGCATTAATATTTACTGAAAAAAATACGCGTTTCAAGCTTAAATGTATTGTAAATCAACTTACTTTCACGGTAACTTAATGTCGCGTTTTCATGTCAAAACGATGTTTTTAAGGCAATATAATATTGCGTTTTCATGTCTAACGATGTTTTCATGGCAATCTTATGTCGCGTTTTAATGTCTAACGATATCTTCACGGCAATCTTGTGTCGCATTTTCATGTCTAACGGTGTTTTCATGGCAATCTAATGTCGCGTTTTCATGTCTAACGATGTTTTCACGGCAATCTAATGTCGCGTTTTCATGCCCATCGAATTTTAATGGTGATTTCGTGATTAAAAATAATATGGTTCTATTTTAGATATAGTATATTTCCGCAGCAATTAATTTCCGCGATTCTTATCGCTTGTGAATTAAGCGAAATCAAATCGCACGCGAACAGAAGTTGACTTACAGTAATACATGTACGTTTATTTTGCAAAAGGTCTTATTACATGTAATTGTCTTTAATGGATAGTGTGAGAGGATAGCCTTTCATTGTAGGTTTGCAAACGAAAGAGTACACGGTTTCCCACAATTTTCGAGTTCCATACCTTTTATACATGCTTTAAGCTTTTTGCTTTCCTTATGGTATTGTAAAGGTGTCTATTCGCCAAGAAATGACATTAGGCTTTTAACAGGTCCTTTATGTTGTGTAAACCGTTAAATCTAGACCAAACTTCCGTTCTCTAATCTAACCACATTTCGTCACGTGTTCTTCACCTCCCTGTTATTCTATCTTCATTAAAACTAATTAATACATTAAAGCAATGAGTTTGCACCTAAATAGGTTCTCACCATCGGTAAAATGGGATCTGCATTCTTAGTTAATTGTGAATGATATCCCTTCGATTCAAGCACCAGAAAAAATGAATATTACAATGTCGTGTCGCACGCCTGGAACTAGCAATATCTTTTCAATTTCTTTTTTATTTGACGTGTTATATGTTGCTATGCGGCTATGTCGACAGAAGAAGTAGAACTCCCCAATCATCAAACCTAATGGAATTAATGTAATACACGTGTCTCTTCAACTTCAGAACATGTTCCAGGAATTTCTATAGAGAATGATAAAGGTTAGAGGGAGGTCAAACATTTTAGTATAGAGGTGCGCCAGAACAAGGACGAAGGCGAAACTTGAGTCTTTGGATAAATGTATGACAGGCAGCGTTTGAATTACAATACAAGATGTTTTTTTGTGAGAACACTAGAACGCGACTGAACCCGGAACGCCGAAACGTGTCTGTATAGAAGTATATCGGTACGAGGTCGGAGTGTTTTGCTACAAGGAGTGCATCACAATGGCTGACCATGATTCCTGTTCAAGTAATGCATTCGATGCTTAAAATCCATTAGTAAGAATGGCAATAGTCGGCGATGTATCATCGGAACCATCCGCAAGTCGTACGTCAGGGTTTTTAATGTTCTGGCGACAGACCATTTAGTCCCTGATGATGGATATAGATATATTACTATACGAATCCCCGCTGCTTAACTGTGACATATGACCTCGACATGCAATTAGGAACTCTCCAAACAAAGAAGGAAAGAAAGCATCGATTTCGTAGTAAAATGGATGGTATGATAGACGAGGGGCGCTGTCGAAAGTTATATTTCATTATAGCCGTATAGGAAGGGACCTGCGCATGGAAGAATGTTGAAATGTTCACTTTTTGCGCCAGAAAACTAATTATGGGAAAGCAATACGCTAAGCTGGTTATCGCATTCTCACTGGGCTTGTTTGTGAATGTGTATGATGAACAACCCGCCTATCAATGTTTGACACGTTTAATGAAATAAACGGAATACTACGAGGAAGTCCCCGCCATGTTACATACCTAATACAGAGACATTCGATTATCACTGCCAAGAAAACTGAAAGATGGAGACCAATATTTGCTCAGCGTTTTTCTACCATTCATGATTAATTGATTGCAGCAAATGTTGATTAGGTAATCGTTGAATGGAATACATTCTCACGTTCGATTTTGAGTGTGGTAATTTGTAGTCCATATCACAGTCATCATAGTTTAATTTCACGGTGTTTTGTATGTATGGTCAGTGCGTGCAGCATATCTTGTATTCACATTCATATATCACACCTAAACCGTTAAGTGTGTGTTAAGGATAATCCCTATTTCACTTGACTTTGATTTGATGTGGACTCGATCGTCAATAAGCATTACCCAATACATGTTTGCTTTGTGTAGTAAAGCCAGCGTGCGTGAAGCACATCTATATCATCTTAGTATACCATTCGTTAGTTTAACTTAGGGATAGTAGCGTGTAATAGTTGTTATATGTACGAGAGTTTGGTAACTTACATTGTGTTGTTGTTGTTGATTGACAATAGGGATATTATGAATGTGACATGTTTTTGATGAAAGAATGAGATAAACCCCCAAATCCATAGACCTGATTACAGATATGTGTCTCAAACCGAAATTAATCTTTCATTTATAACTGAATATGTATGCATCCGGACACCCAGACCACTAGACTGTTAGGTCGAATATATAATATCCAGCTTAACTATCGATACTCAAAAGAATACATATTCAAACAATGAATAATCAATTCAGAATCAATATAAAATCAAGGTGTGTGAAAGTTTGAAAATAATTTCAAATAACTTTTTAAAAATACTATTGACATTGTGTTTTTGAGTGATATTTTTCCAGACATGTGATAGTTTGAAATCAAACCCTATTATTCAGTATGAGCGTGTCACCATCACGACTGTGGCATAACCGGACCAAGTATACTGGATGTCTGGAAGATGTCAGATCCGAACACGCCCTCTTGGGATAAAATAGGAGCCATTACACCGACCCACAGAGATTCTTTAAAGGTTAGCACCATTACTTAGCCAAACGTAACATCAGCTGGAGGAACCGAAACAAAACCAGTTATTTTAAGGGCACTATAAAAACAACAAACAGCCCATAGCCCAATTTTCTTGAAACTTTGCATATTGAAAGTACTACTACTTGTCCCTTTAAAATGACAATTCTTTTTCCTTTTGTAATTTTAAAAAGGCCGAAAGGGCCGGAATTCTTTGTAGTCATTTTCATAAAAACTACCTGCAAAAACATGCCAAAAAAGGTTAGCCTTTGTTAAATATTCTACATTTTTTATTCATATATTTAACTCATTTCTTTTAGATTTTTAACGGAAAATTTTGTTTGAACAAATATTTTTCACGAAAAAGTAACACTTTTTGGAAAAAATTAAAACGAAACATTGCTTTTTGTCATCTCATTTCACCCTGTTACTGGTTTTGTCCACAATTTTACCCCCATTTAAAAATACTCCCATGACATTTTCTGTCTATGTGTAAATTAGGTTCAAAATTAAAATCCGGGAAAACTGTTTTTGAGTGATTTCAAAGTAGAGAGTGCACGTAGCAACAGACCACTTCTTTGTTAGTATACCTAGTTATACATTTCCAGTTTATGATTCCAGAGTCCGATATTAGTGAAAATCAGTGTACAGTAATATTTTTCATGCTAAATATCATGGTGACACATTTTGAAATATTGGTTGCCATGGTAACAAAACGGAGGCCTCTGATTGGCTGAAATTTAAATGATGTCAGAATTCAGTGAAAATTGGTATATAAGGTTACGAGGTATGCTGAATAACATGGTAACACTTTCAAAAAGATTAGTTGACATGGAAACAAAATGGAGGCATCTGATTGGTTGAAGTTTAGATATTGTCAGATTTAAGTGAAAATTGGTATATATGGGTTATAAAATATGCTGAATAACATGGAATCCTTTTTTTAAAAGATTGGTTGTCATGGAAACAAAATGAAGGTCTGTGATTGGTTGTAATTTAGATATTATTAGATATAAGTGGAAATTGGTACATATGGGTTATGAGGTATGCCGAATGAGATAGGAACAGTTTTAAATACATTGTTGCCATTGTTTCATAATAAAAGCCGACTGATTGCTCAAAATTAAGTTTGTAGCCTTTGTGGTGGTGGTATACATACTTCATTTGAAAATCAAAAGTAACTCTGTTTCCCTATTTAATCATTTTTTCGTTAATTTAAAATAGTTTCTATCTACATAAAAGAGATGGATAATCTTAATTTGTATCTTTTCAGTTTAAGCTGCGGACGAAAATATACTTCTTTCCAATAATTATTTGATTTCTGATAAGAAAAGAGAAACTATTTGTTTCACCCAAGAGCATATCTAGTTGTTAGGCTTTTTTGTACTGTTAGGGAAGATGCATGGATAGAAATGCTATAAATTTAGAGTACATAGTATATATGTTAGTTAACAAATAATTCTATCACTAACTGTTGTTTTATTATGGTGTCTATGATCAATTTTAAATTTATGGTCAACTAGGGCAAATATTGTTTTTTTTTTAAATTCCCCTCACTACATTACAGCCAATGAAATGCTATTTTCCCGGATTTCATTTTTTGAAAAAGTATTTGTTAAAAGAATATACCTATAGCATGTTTTTAAAATGGTTTAAAAGTGTGGACAAAATCGATAACATGCCAAATATTTCGAGCAAACCCAATATCCTCAATTTTTAACCTGAAAAAAATTTGATTTGTTTTTGCTTCAAAAACAATTTGTCGTAAAAATAATTCGTAAACATCATTATATCATTATAAATGGATATGAAATAAAGAATGAAGTATCTTTTATCAACAAAAATAATTAAAAAAAAATAAAAATTATGTTCAAAAGATGGACACAAGGGGTCTCCTTGCCACATACCCAAAGAAATTTTAGAAAACATCATTTCAGGCCCTTTATGCCTTTTTAAAACATACAAAATAAATAAATAGCACATCAAAAGTAGTTATGTACCTAGACCTTTAACACTGCAAAATTTGAAAAAAATCGGCACGTGGGCGGATTTTGCAACCCCACCTTTGAATATGGGACTTAGAGAGATTTCACATAGTCACTTGTTGCACTACACTTAAAACATATAGAAAACCCCTAACATGATCTCATTATGGTCAATACCCTTTCCAACCCACGTCCTCTAATGCTTGTTCATGTTATGAATCTACATCCAGGTGTCGCTGTAAATAATATTACCATATTTAGACAGTCTAGCATGTTATACTATAAATACAGATTTTGTCCTATAACTTTAGCCTTTGTATGGAACCTACAATATTACAGCTATGAGACAGGAATCGAAAACCAATGATCACATTAAGGAAAGATCGTCACCAATTCCAAGGCCAGGCTGGTGCTAGTTATGGTCGTAACATTTCACAGAAACAGGGTTAACACTTTCTACAGTGTACCTCGGAAGCAATTCAAAAACGTGATGGAAGGTTTTCTTAAAACTTAATATGTTATAATGATGTCTATCAGACGACAAACACACAGCTTTCAAGGTAAATGCATGTAATGAAAAAGGATTCGTTTCCGTTGAAACACAGTTAAATGGGTCGTTGATTAAGAAATAGTCCCACACTTGACAGCTTATGATTATCGTTGTGTGTCATTGTGTCATTACTTATGTATTCACATCATATTCTATTGAATAACCTCATTCATGATTGAATAGTAACAAGCAGTTCTATTACTAGTAGATTTATCTTAATAATACAAACTACACCTTATTTATTTTTGTAAATCAAATTGTTTGTCTGTAGACTATTATCTTTGTTGTTGTTACTTTTTATGACTTATAGCAAGATAAAGTTTGTATTATATCACCTGGTTTTGCATATGTCACTAGTATAATATAACCTGGAGCGCTTTTTATTGGCTTTGCCGAACAGGAAATTCACTGTGATGTCACGACAGCAACAATAACGTGACATTAGGATTGGATAACAAAATGACTGCATTCGCTGGATTTGTAACACAATGTGACATTAAACATTTTCGAAATGTAGATGGTTGTAGTATTGTGATAAGAAGTATCTTAAATTTGTGGTCATTCACATAAGATTTTATGAAACTAGTCTCGAAGTTTTAAGTTTTGTTCGTCAATACTCGCCAAAACACCCACTTTTTAGATTAACTTCATCAAATCTCATATGACACGAACTCTCAATTAGATCGGATATATACATATTTCTGTCATACCTTCGAGTAAAGTACTAGTTTATATCATTGAATACAATCATGTCGCCTGAGGATGGGTTACGTTGCCTCCCATGCTATACAGCCTGGTGAAGTCACTGCGTCAACAACATTACTGTTTTGTCGGTAAGAGTTGAGCTTCATTTCTACAAATCAGCAGCATTTTCATTTTTCTTTTTCGTTTGTATAATTGACTAACCGCCAGTAATTGTGTATCCGGATATAAAACCCGGTTCCGGATCCTATGTTATGTTATTATAGTGCGACCTCGTTTTCCTGTTGTTCATCTGAAGAAACACAGTAAAGTTTATTGCTGCCTAAATCGAAGTGTGTTTGCGGTATTTGTCACTCACTGGCGTGGTGGCAGCGTCCTACGAACTCAGAAACATTTAATTATCATCACAACAAAACAGGTGACAGTATAACCGCACCGCAGTGTAATTGCTGCTGTGTTTACATGCTCGATTTGAACGATGGCGCAAAGGGCTCCGAAACAATGGTGTCTTACAAAAACAGAAACTGTCAATTCTTTTGAGAACTGGAAACAAAACCTTATTTATACACTCTCCCTTGACCCAAACTTTGCCCCGTTCCTCGTTGACGTGTTCATTGGCTAAAAAAATCAAGAAACACACCACACAGGGGCTTCGTGAATGACGGCGAGGATTTACCAAGGGCGGTAAGGAAAACTCGTGAGCAAAAAGTGACTTCTTTAGAGTTAATGTTAGGCCAAATTGCCAACTATGCCCCGATCATTGCCAGAAACACCATTGTTAAGAATTCAACATCAATTTCTTTCATTTGGCAACAAATCCGCCTCCATTTCGGTTTCCAATCAACAGGAGGGCACCTCATTGACTTTTGTGCCATTAAATTAGAACCAACCGAAAGGCCAGAGGACTTGTACCAAAGATTGATGGCATTCGCGGAAGACAATTTATTACGACGCGACTCTGGTATCGCCCATCACGGCGAGGAGATTGATGAAGATGAGGAAATGTCCCCGTCCCTTGAAAATTTTGTTGTCCTGACATGGCTGAGACTCATCCATACCGACCTTCCAAAACTAGTAAAACAGAGGTATGGCACAGAACTTCGGTCTCGAACTCTGGCGTCAATAAAGCCTGAAATTTCTCAAGCCCTGGAATCCCTCCGTGAAGAACTTCAGACCAATGAGGATGCTAGAGCTATGCGAACAGCGGTCTCCTACCATCGTCCTAAACAGTTCACGCCTCCTCAAAAGGCGCTACCTATGAAAAAACCATTTAAACTTTGCCCTCTTTGTAAGGCTGAAGGAAGAGTCAGTAATCACTTCCTCAGTAAGTGTAGCTTCCTCCCAACACAGGACAAAAATTTTTTTGCTCGAGCCAGACAAATTATCAGCATTGAAGATGACATTCCCGAGTCATATGACGAGATTGATGAAACACAACCTCAGCCCTCTATCGTTGGAAGGGTTCTGGTCCAACAATCACCTTACATGGACGTCTTCCATTCTCATGATGTGGTACGCCTTACGATTGACAGTGGGGCAACTGCAAATATGATGCGTGCATCCTGTGCAGCTGGATTGGGTTTGCAGGTTACAAAAACTTCTCAGACCGCAAACCAAGCCGACGGTTATTCGCCGCTGAAGGTCCTTGGTGAAACACGAGCTTCATTCTGTCGCGACGGAACTGAATTGTATTTCGAAGGTCTTGTTGTCGAAAATCTAGATTCGGACGTTCTCGCAGGAATTCCTTTCATGGAAGCAAACGATGTAATCGTCCGCCCTGCAAAACGCCAAATTATGATAGGAGACAAGTCGTCTTACCCCTATCGGTCGCCTCCATCGCCAACAGACAAACACACCATTCGGCGAATAATACGCGCCACATCTCATTCCACCGTCTGGCCAGGCGATTACTTGGAAATTGATCTTCCTGAGGAGTTCCGTGATCAAGAAGTCGCCGTGGAGCCCCACAAGATAATCAGTGATAGCCACACAGCCTGGCCGCAACCTTCAATTGTGATAGCCATAGCGGGAAAAATCAGAATCCCAAACTTATCGGACAATCCTAAACATGTGAAAAAGAACGATCATGTCTGTGTTGTTAGGAACACAACGTCACCAGATCTCTCGACATCATCCGAAGTCACCCCGTCTTACCATATCAGCACTGCGCCTAACTTAACATCTACTACTTCAGCACGTCACTCTGATCGTATCAAACTAGACCCCGATAACATTTTGCCACGAAACGTCAAAGCAGAGTTTGAGAAAATACAGCTAGAGTTTGATGACGTTTTCAATCCAACATTTCAAGGCTACAATGGTGCTGTCGGACCATTCCAAGCACATGTTAATATGGGTCCCGTCCAGCCTCCACAGCGCAAAGGCAGGGTCCCACAATATTCACGAAACCAACTCGTAGAACTGCAAGAGAAATTTGATGAACTTGAGAATATGGGTGTTTTTAAGCGTCCTGAGGACATCAATATCGCTGTGGAATATGTTAATCCATCTTTTCTGGTAAAGAAACCACAAGGGGGTCACCGATTGGTCACTGCTTTCGCTGACGTTGGTCGATATGCCAAACCACAGCCAGCCCTCATGCCCGATGTGGATTCTACTTTACGTCAGATCGCGCAGTGGAAGTACATCATCACTACAGACCTCACAAAGGCGTTTTACCAAATCCCTTTGTCTCGCGAATCAATGAAATACTGTGGTGTAGTAACCCCATTCAAGGGTGTCCGTGTGTACGCAAGGTGTGCTATGGGCATGCCTGGGTCAGAAACAGCCCTAGAGGAACTTACTTGTCGTGTTCTAGGAGATCTCGTCGAAAAGGGATGTATAGCCAAAGTCGCCGACGATCTTTACTGTGGTGGAAACACATTAGAAGATCTGTTGCGAAATTGGACTGATGTTCTCCAGGCACTCCGTCACAGTAGGTTGAACCTGTCCGCACCCAAAACAGTTATCGCGCCCAAACAAACCTCGATCTTGGGATGGACCTGGTGCCTCGGAACAATCCGTGCAAGTCCGCATCGTATCTCCGCTCTCTCCACATGTTCCGCACCCCACAACGTATGTGGACTCCGATCTTTCATCGGAGCTTACAAAGTTATGGCAAGGGTACTCAAGGACTGTTCGAAACTCATGTCTCCCCTGGATGACGCAGTAGCAGGACGTGAATCAAAAGACAAAATTTTGTGGTCAGATGAACTGAGAGACGCGTTCAGAACGGCACAGCAGGCTTTACTCTCCAACCGCACCATCACCTTACCACGATCGGATGACCAACTCTGGATTGTAACAGATGGAGCAGTCAGAAATCCCGGCTTAGGCGCCACACTTTACATCACGCGCGACGGAAAAACCCAACTTAGTGGTTTCTTTAGCGCAAAGCTCCGGAAAAACCAGGCCAAGTGGCTCCCATGTGAAATAGAAGCATTGTCCATTGCTGCTGCTATCAAACACTTTTCACCATATATCATCCAGTCATCCGTCAATACTTGTGTCCTCACAGACAGCAAACCATGTGTACAAGCCTTCGAAAAGCTCTGTCGTGGCGAGTTTTCTGCTAGCCCTCGTGTGACGACATTCCTGTCAACTGCCAGTCGGTTCCAGGTTTCTATTCGACATGTAGCAGGCACTGCCAATCTGCCTGCTGATTTCTCGAGTCGCAACGCACCGCCTTGTGAAGAACCCATATGTCAGATCTGCACTTTTGTCCACATGTCATCAGAATCGGTCGTGCGTAGTGTCTCGTCAAGTGAAATTGTCAATGGATCTGTAGCTATGCCATTCATAAGTCGGTCAGCATGGCTAGCCATTCAATCAGACTGTAGCGATTTGCGTCGTACATGTGCACATCTCAAACAAGGCACACGCCCATCAAAAAAGTTAACCAACGTACGTGACGTCAAACGCTACTTAAATGTAGCTTCACTTTCCAGAGATGGACTGCTGGTTGTTAAACGAAATACTCCTTTTGTGAAATCAACCAACAGCATTATCGTCCCACGACAGGTTCTCGACGGATTACTCACAGCTCTCCATATCAGATTAGGACATCCTTCACAACATCAACTCAAAACAGTTGTGCATAGATACTTTTACGCTCTAGATATGGATACTGCTATCCACCGCGTTTCTGAGGGTTGTCATCAATGTGCCTCACTAAAGACAGCACCGACATTCGTGGTCACTCAAACGTCCTCCGATCCTCCCGCGGCAGTCGGCAGTCAGTTCGCAGCCGATGTTATCAAGCGGGAACGACAACTCATTCTGCTCGTTCGTGAGTGTGTAACTTCATACACCTCAACAATGCTCATTGAAGACGAACGTCGAGACACTCTCCGAGATGGAATTTTGCAGTTGTGCATTCCTATCTGTCCGCTAGATGGTCCCTTTGCAGTTATAAGAACTGATGCTGCTCCAGGACTCAAATCTTTGGTGGGCGATGAGCTTCTAGCAAAGTACCGCATGACGATCGAAGTCGGTAACGCGAAAAACACCAACAAGAACCCGGTAGCTGAAAGAGCTATTCAGGAGCTCGAGGACGAAATTCTTCGTGAGGATCCATTGTGCCGAATGGTGACACCCTTACAACTATCACTCGCTACTGCTCGAGTCAACACACGCATTCGTAGCCGTGGTCTATCATCAAGAGAAATGTTGTCTCAACGCGACCAATTCCTCAACCAACAAGTTCCCTTGGATGATGAAATTCTCGCATTGCAGCAGAAACAAGCCAGAGAAACAAACCACTCGTACAGTGAAAAATGTAAGGCCCCGTCTGGCTTACAACCACCTCGTCAAATTATCCGCGTTGGTGACCTAGTCTACCTACATCATGACAAGAACAAAAACAAAGCACGGGATAGATATCTTGTTGTCAAAGTGGAGGGAGAGTGGTGCAATATCCGCAAATTTGTAGGTAACCAAATCCGATCTTCCTCTTACCGTGTGAAACTTGTGGACTGTTATAAGGTAACCACCACCTACGCGACAAGCACTCCGAACGCTTTCCCGATCATCGATGCGTCGACCGACGAAGAATTTGTATTGACAACACCTATGGAAGCACTCGAACCACGGCCGCCCGGCGTCCCAGATATTCCAAGTGCGATATCCCAGCCACCGGACAATATTCCTCAACCTGATTATGCAGTTGAAATAGTTGACCCTCAAGGCGATACATGTCTTCATACTGACGTAGACCCATTGGGCCCTCTTAATGCAACAGACTTGCCCGTTACTCAGCCTCCAATGAACTCTCGACCAACACGTGAGCATAAACTCCCAAAACACTTTGATGACTTTGTCATATACACATGAACATTTTTGGGAGTGGAACTTTTCCTTTCGTGTATTTTTATTTTTTATGGTCAAGAAACCGTTATGTAGTTGTGTGAATTTTGTAGTCGCATACAATTTCATTTTTGCATTACTAATTGACTGAGTTTATAAGTTTGATATTGATCATCTTAAATATCAAGTTCACCTCTGTATTCACTTCATTAAGTGACTTAATTTCATTCATAGACTTCTTAAAAAAAAAGAAAAAAAAGAAAAAGTGGTTACGCCAGTAATTGTGTATCCGGATATAAAACCCGGTTCCGGATCCTATGTTATGTTATTATAGTGCGACCTCGTTTTCCTGTTGTTCATCTGAAGAAACACAGTAAAGTTTATTGCTGCCTAAATCGAAGTGTGTTTGCGGTATTTGTCACTCACTGGCGAACAAAATAGAAGAATGTTTTAATTTTGAAATTGTAATAAAAACGTTATCGTATGAGAGATAAATACCCTTTTATATGTGGTTAGGAAGGATAGGGATATCCTATCCTCGGGATCATAAACTATTGTAAAACTCTCGGCAAGCCTAGTTTTATATCTTGGGTCCCTCGGCCAGCGTATTCCTATCCTCAATAACACATATTAACAAGTCTTATAATATGTATGTGTAAGTGTGTGTTGATTCTTACGTGTACAGGTGAAGTACCGAAAATTTTTCTACGTTTTGAGGTCGGGAGAAAACCGTACTTTAGACACCAGGGACGTTGCTAGTTCGATAAGAATAGCTTACATGAGTCAGAAGGGAGTTATGATTCCATCATATGTCATCTCATACCAATTAGTAATCCGACGATGACAGGATGGCACATGTTGATTGGGAAACGTAAATAATTGCTCTAGGAATGGTTGTTAAATATGGTTTTGAGGGGAAATAAATTGTCAATTAAAAGTTACGTGAAATGAGGAGGAAAAAATCGTCTATCAACAGTGAAACTAGCAGGTGCTGAACAAATACAGACACCAAACAAATGAAATATGCGATGATAAATTCGGGAAATAATACCAAATAGGGAATGTCTAGGACACTGAATTGAATCTAATACAAATTAAGGGTAAATATGAATATTTGATCATTATTAATACAAAAACAAACTTTCTGCTATGTTACAATTTCCAAAGCGACTCTTATCTAGAAGAAAGTACTCCCTGCATGTTGCATTCCTAAGTAAAGCCGTTTACATGAAGAACATGGACAATGGGACATACCCCCTTTCCTAATGCAATTACAGTGCCACTATCACTATATTTAACACCAGCCTTATGATTACACACGACAGTGAATTCCGACATAGATAAACAAGTCAAGTACTCAAAAAATACTAATGAAAAAAATGACTATTTATGATATTGTGGAATGTGGTTCGAAGGTGCATCAATCGATAAGACCACGTACATATAACATTTAAACTGTTATAATATTGAAAAAAGTGGTTACTATGGAGGAAAATGTATATTTAAGCTAAAGTATCAATTGATTTCGTTCAGGCTGAAATCTGCGTCTTTATATAAAACTCGATTTCTCGTTCCTAAACGATAAACCAATCGTGAATAATCATGCATGTCGCTTTCTAAAGACCAAAAACAAATATTGATAGTTGTTGAGTGTCTAATTAGAAATCGTAAGATGCAGTGGGCTAGATCCCTAGTCAGCCAACAATTACATTACAACATTTTATACGACCTTAAGGACCAATAAATTGCATCGTTCGGAACACACCAAAGAAAAAATCTATCTCCAAACTTAATTATAAATTTATCGTTTTTAACCAAGAATATAAAACGATATTGAACTTTGACCTCTTGAATTTAACTTTGTATAAATACTCGTGAGATTTGACATAGCGTTCTTTGATGTACAGTTATCATGATGTTGGGACAGGAGCCATCTGAACTGTAAGCTCAGCATACCGAGCAACCATTCTTTTACGTGGTGTAACTGTTGTAAAGGAATTTATTGAATATAGGCGTTATGGAAATATCATCGGTATCAAGTCGGTAACAACCAAACTGATTAGGGAGGCTGTGGAATGTGTGCGAGATTAACGCCCTATTAACAGCCAGGGTACTTTAAGGACGGACTCCCATATGTGAATTGATTAGGGAGGCTGTGGAATGTGTGTTAGATTAACGCCCTATTAACAGCCAGGGTACTTTAAGGACGGCCTCCCGTATGTGAATTGATTAGGGAGGCTGTGGGATGTGTGTGAGATTAACACCCTATTAACAGCCAGAGTACTTTAAGGACAGCCTCCAATATGTGAACTGATTAGGGAGGCTGTGGAATGTGTGTTAGATTAACGCCCTATTAACAGCCAGAGTACTTTAAGGACGGCCTCCCATATGTGAACTGATTAGGGAGGCTGTGGAATGTGTGTTAGATTAACGCCCTATTAACAGCCAGGGTACTTTAAGGACGGCCTCCCATATGTGAATTGATTAGGGAGGCTGTGGAATGTGTGTTAGATTAACGCCCTATTAACAGCCAGGGTACTTTAAGGACGGCCTCCAATATGTGAACTGATTAGGGAGGCTGTGGAATGTGTGTTAGATTAACGCCCTATTAACAGCCAGAGTACTTTAAGGACGGCCTACCGTATGTGAATTGATTAGGGAGGCTGTGGAATGTGTGTTAGATTAACGCCCTATTAACAGCCAGAGTACTTTAAGGACGGCCTCCCATATGTGAATTGATTAGGGAGGCTGTGGAATGTGTGTTAGATTAACGCCCTATTAACAGCCAGAGTACTTTAAGGACGGCCTACCGTATGTGAATTGATTAGGGAGGCTGTGGAATGTGTGTTAGATTAACGCCCTATTAACAGCCAGAGTACTTTAAGGACGGCCTACCGTATGTGAATTGATTAGGGAGGCTGTGGAATGTGTGTTAGATTAACGCCCTATTAACAGCCAGAGTACTTTAAGGACGGCCTACCGTATGTGAATTGATTAGGGAGGCTGTGGGATGTGTGTTAGATTAACGCCCTATTAACAGCCAGGGTACTTTAAGGACGGCCTCCCATATGTGAATTGATTAGGGAGGCTGTGGAATGTGTGTTAGATTAACGCCCTATTAACAGCCAGAGTACTTTAAGGACGGCCTACCGTATGTGAATTGATTAGGGAGGCTGTGGAATGTGTGTTAGATTAACGCCCTATTAACAGCCAGTGTACTTTAAGGACGGCCTCCCATATTAAACTGATTAGGGAGGCTGTGGGATGTTAGTGCTGTACCTTGTTGTAGAAGAAAACTTTTGTCCTTTTTACAGTGCTATTTCACTTAAACATACTCCACCAAATACACCACACCCACATATACAGACAAGCGGCAAACCAGTCGTCCCACTATCTTTATGCTGGGAGCAAATCAGACACAGGCTGTTAATGACACGTTTATTAATCAAACAAAGAAACCAAGGGACAGAACCGTGAGCCTACCTCACAGGGGCAGCAAGTAAAAGTCGAAATGAAAAGGACGCACGAATGAAATGGCATCAGAAAATGTATGTTCAGTTGGAACCAGTGATAAACCGATAAAAGATATATTATAATAAATAGTTTTTATTATTATTCTATTATATGTAATGTAAGTATTTTATAAATCATTCACATGATGTTATAGTGTGTAATTGTATTAAACCCCTACTATCATGTTCAAGTATCAAGACATGTGACTCAGATTTCATTGCTGAACTCGTCTATCTTAGATACACGGGCATCAGGTTTCCTGCCGCTCGCTCTATTCCTATGTATTATCGTGTTGTATCATTATAGTGTGTTGGGTATCACACAGATTAAAGACCCACACAGGACATGCAGCACGCGAACACGTGCTGAAACGCCTTATATGGTTTGTCTCTATACAAAATGTGCAGGACAAACCGAGCCAACTGGAACACGGAGATTAATCGCGGGCCTTTAAAAGGAATAGATTAACACTTTTAATCATTTAATCCCATTAAATAAAAGTACAACGCGCCAGGATAGATAAGTGTATGTATAGTTGTCTACGAACATTAAGAGTGACACGAATGTATCCGACAGTAAACCATGCGTCTCTAATAGGTGCAATCGTATAATTCCGATAAGGACACCAACTGCTGAAGTATATCAACAAGGTTATAAAAGCGCAATATTGAAAATGTAAATACAAATGTCATTACACGTTTCTTTTTTTATTTCTGGTAGTCTCGTAGCTGTACATCAGTCTTAACGTATCTAGCATTATATTATACTAGAACCGATTACAAATGGTCATGCTCACAACTTTTTCTGTGTAAACAGGAAATGCCCTCGGTAAAATGTAAATGAGATATCATTTTGACACACAACAACCCAAAAATAGAGAGAAATAATTAACGTTAGACATGTAACCCAACTTCTAACTTTGATTTGCGTAACTGATGAGTGTTTTATAGGATTTCCTTGGTTTACTTAAAGAATGTGTTTGTGGAAAAGCCTTTACCAAATTCAAATTTTAGTAATTTTAAAGGAGAATTGTTAGTCAGAAAAAAATACCTTTCAACATTCAATACCAGAATTTTGGCGAATAAGCATTCTGGTACACTAGTGGGAATATAAACAAAACCAAAACAATGATGCATTACCAGACGAATAGAACCATGTGGTTCCCAAGAGTAAGTGTTCCATTCATTATGTACGGTGGTCATAAGACGTACTCTTTATATTCAAATTAAAATGATACACACATTGACCTTTCTTTTTTGATTGCACACAACTTATCATCACATCACACCATATTTCTATATATTATGAAAATTAAAAAAGTTTCGTGGGATATGACAAAAACAAAAAACAAAACACGTATATATTGTGAACTACTTAAGCTTATCTCTTGTTTCTACGTCTTTCTTCAAACATGAAAGTTTTTTCGTTAATCCCAGTTTTTGATGTAAAGTTGTTTTCAATTCAGGATCACCAGACTTCATTTTACTATCTTCTTTCTCGAATACAAGTGAGTTTTTCCTGAGGGCTAAATATAACAATACACGTTAACAAAATGTTTACATCGATATAGCCTTAAAGGTATCTCTTATACACACATAATAGGGTATCTTTCAAATGATATGCCTTTGCCATTTATTGGCCTGTAGGCAGATTTTATTCATAAGAGATACAAATTGCTATAAATGTGTTAAAATGAGTTTGAATCCCATAAAAGCAAAGCAACCAGTCAGCATAAAGTTATCCTTAAGTAAAATGCCTACTAGGGATTGACGTTGGTATCAGATAGATACTACACGGGATGGTGATGAAACCAATTATAGCCGACAAACGACTGTACGGACCGATCAAATACAAAATACGTAACTACGGCTGCTAAGGGGATAACCATGGCGAGGTCGAATTTAACGTAATAATACGGCGACTGTCACAACGTAGTCAACTACGCGGAGACTGATGTCATACACGTGATAAGTGGATTTATTACTGATGTAGTTATAGACACAACATTCATTGTCTGCAACCTTTCCCAGTATAGCACCTTACACTACTGTAACTGGCATTAATAGATCCGGTTTAGTTTAGCTTATTTCCGGTTAAGACGTATGTCTCAGTAGGTTTGTCCTCAGTCACGTGACGTGTATCTAAATATATATGATACATGACAATATCAATATAAATTATTTACGTCTGAAACTGTATTTTTTTCTTCCAGTGCAGTATACCATAACTCATCGATACGAGCGTACGATGTATACAATTTCGTATCCTACTTCAGTATTTACAACCGCCGTTTCTCAACGTAGATGGATTTTCGCAGGTATCTATTTCTAAGGGAAATGGTTTAGTTGTGATTAATGTTCGGTTCGATACATATTAGGCTCGGGTTCCTCCCTACAGCTGCATAACAGCGACAAACAAGCGGTGGGTTTTCATATTTTGCAGAGAGGAAGTGGTCATAAATTGAGATAGATTGCTTCCGTTTGTAAGCGTCTGAGAAACTTAGACTTGAGTGCGCCGTCAGGGACACTGAAATAGACAACGTGTTATTGTTAAAGTAAGATTATAGAAAACAAACGTTTTGATCACCACTCGTCTGTCACGGGTATCAATCCTAGCGTGACTCCAACACACTTCATATGTTTTGGAAGGAACGTTCGTCCAAAAGTACCTACCTAAATGCTGATAAATGTCTAATATCCATGTTACACTCTAGAGAGCTTGTCATTAAAAGAAATAAAGACAATGGATGCCTAGACAATTGACCTACATTTATATATAAAACTAGAGAATGTACACAGACAGGTGTTTTTATATAACTTTTTAAATTTTATATGAATAGTGATCAACTCCTAAAAACCTATTATGTCGGATGTTGATAAGATGAATATGGTCTGCGTACCTCCCTAATGTTGTCCAGTATAGAAACCAAGGACATTTCACACAGTCGATCTCATTCCTTAAGGTTAGGGCCTAGGTGTCTGGATAAAAAAACGTGACGCCCAATGTGTTCATCACACGCGCTTGCATCTGCCCAGTCTGTCTGGTCCGAGGTAATACCAATAACCATCTGTAAGGACACACGGCCATAACGGGCACCTGCTCAACATGCTGATAATTCCATTGAGTGAACACTATGACGTTTTTCACAGCTACAGGCAGACACATTCTTACAGAGCCGTTACCGGTGTTCTTATACGACGGGAAACTGGTAGATTTTTATTGCATTACGAATATTGCCTGGTATGTAGGAACAAATTACATCTTAGAGTATACAAATGTACCTGGTTCGCCGGTTATCAGTATAATGTCATTGGGTAGAGTGTTTTGCTTGGTGTCTTCGGCGGCATGCTTTAGTGATATAGAACTGCACAAATGGCAAGAGTTCCACTTTAAAAGAAGACACTACACGAATATACCGCAGCTCCAAAAACACGCACCTCGCATGGAAGGCCGTCCTTACATGACCCTGGCTGTTATTGGGACGTAAATTTAATCAATCAAACAAAATATTTAGTTGAACGTATTGCATAATAAACTCTGGACACCACCTCACATTTGGCTCGAGTCAACCGTTCGTCCATATGAAGAAGGTTGTAGGTTCCGTCCCCTGGCCAATACACACCCTAACCTACACAAGTGGTTGTGTCTGCTTAGCGTTCAGCATTAGGAATACTTCAGAGAGATAGTATAATAGAAAGTCCCACTATCACAAGGGGAGAAAACACGAATATATCACAGCCTCCCAAAACATTGGCAAAGTCCCTATAGGGGTTGTAAATGTTACCTACGTATATTCTGATAATCCTTGTCTCTAAACAAAAAAGAAAAAAGAAATATTATTTTGATTCACCTGCTTTTTTTAATATTTGTCTTCATGTCTCCGCTTATAATGTTTTGCCATCTTAATTATGTCCCGGTAATAGGCCTAGCGACCATGTTTGCCCTGTTCTTCCGAACAAAATGTGGGACTAATAAGTTTCACTCTGTTTCTACATAATATGTTCCACATTGCATTGGACCTAATAGAAATTAGCACAAATATTCATCGTATTCAGTGTGCACACGACTACTACTATTTTTCCGGATCGCCATGTCTGACTGGTCAAAATTGAGTTGTCTTAGTTGTTTTAGTGAATTTTAAGTTTTGCGTTTAATTCGTTTTTTTTTCGGAAAATAATCAGATTTGGCTGGGGACAGATGAAAATTGGGAAAATTAAAGTGTCGGATGATGTAAATGATGAACACCATTTCGGGGATATATTTTTAATGGTTTCCATTACAATACATACTTTTCAAACCCTTTCCATTTATTACATGTTGATATGTAAAATATCGGTAAATGTTCGTACCTTGCTATTGAGAACATACAATAATGATGTAATAAAATGTTTTCTTATAACAAATAATAAAGATGTTACAGCATAGTTGACAAATACTGATGACGTTAGACAGAGTGAAAGGCGGGAAAATGATAATGTAAATAATACCGCGTGTGTCAAGGCTTTAGTGGTATTTGTCATAATCTATGGAGTTCCTGCTTTAACACCTCCGAGTAGTGCTGACGGGACGGGTTCAAAGAGCATATTACTTAGAGTATTCCTTATCGATACTCCGACTAATTTCGTCTGAAGTATTTGAGACCAGCCATATTTCCTACAGTCAAAGAGAGGCGTGAAGCACTATATCCCGGAGCGGAACCTGATTAGCCGCACGACGGTTGGTTGATGTCTATCGACCAGCGGTACAATACAGGTTAAGGAGGTCATTTTCTCTCTTGAAGACACGCTCTTGACGTGAATTAGCTCGGTACATGTTTTTCACACATCGGATCATGTCTTTGTAGGTCTTGTTCGCAAATATTGACATAAAATTAATATGAAGGAACAGCTGCACAGGCAGTTGGGGGAATCTTTGAACCACACTGTAACATTCCGGGCTAGTCTTTATTTGAACATATCATTTCGATTGCTATCCCTTATTCTTCAATAGACTAATATCCTTCACTTTGCTTTTGTAGAAGCCACAAAGTAAAGTTTTCAATGTATCTATGCCACCCGTGGATTCACATTACCAAATTTATGTTTCGATCCCGTCATGAATTTGTTTGTTTGATTTATTAACGTCATATTAACAGGCAGGGTCATGTAAGGACGGCCTCCTGTGTATGCGGTATGTAGTGTGTCTGAATTGCGTGGTGGGTGTTTTGAGAGACTGCTGTATTTTTGTGTCTTCTTGTATAGTGAAACTGTTGCCCAGTTTTATAGTGCTATATAATGAAGCATGCCGCCGAAGACACCAAGCAACACACCCCACCCGGTCACGTTATACTGACAATTTTGAACCCATATAAAGATAAAATAGCGATAGTGTCATGTTTACTTTTAAATTAAGTAGTTATTCTAATCGATTTCATTTTTTTCCTCTAGCTTAGTTCTAATGAAAGCTCCTTCGCCTTGGTTATTTTTCGTAATATCCGTTCAGGATATCCGTAAACTTTAAAACACGCAGAAATAAGTTAAATATATAATTAAATTGAAATGTTCCGCTTAAAAAAGTCTGTAATTGGAAAAAAAACCATATTTAAATAAGTATGTTTATGCAACATTTCTTAATCAGTGTAGTTCGACCTTTTAACTTCTTTTACAAAGGTGTAGGGCACTAGTGTTAAAGGTAACCTTAAGACCACAAAACAACACAGTCTAAATCAAGTTAGATATATAACAAAATAGGTTGAGAATAAAATGGCTCTGGAGAGATATACACCTATGTGTAACTGACTCTAAAATTTAACTTGGAGAGTTTCAAAGGGTTAGTTACCAATATTGACGTGATGTAATTGATGCACTGTTACAGTGACACCTACGTGACGAATATTTTCAATTTAGACTGCTTTACAAATATTCACGCTCATGTGAAATGTGCTCTCCTGTGCACCCCAAAATATTGCATGTTAGAAACGTTACAGAAAATTACTTCCTTGTCAAACCACAGTATGTGGTAACATTTTAATTCCTGGAAATTTTACTGCCAACCAAGAACACTTTTCATAAACACGTAGAATGCTTCCCTAGCGACATGGTTTGGTGAAAAGCTGATAAAATTAGCATACCCCATTAACAATGTTAGTTGTAGTATTGTAAATGCTGGTTTAGTGTGCCTTCTCTCTTATGCGTAGACAAGCCTTAACTAGTGGCACTGCAGGGGCCAACGAAATGACGAAACCTGTCATTATCTCAGCTGGATCGTTTCCTCTCGTTTCCAAGGAAACTCAATTCATTTCACCAGAAATTCCATCAAAACTGTTTATGATTCTGAATTTTCCCTGTAAATAACAAACAGTCCGTAAGCGAATCTTACATTGACGACACTACTCTTGGTGTCACAAAACCACTTTCGCTTTTATATATTTTACACATTTAGCCCATTTCCTATAATGTATACATTGTTCATCGTGTAAGCAAACCGTTGTTTGTAGAAAATATCTTTTTAGTTTCTTTTGAAGGGTAATAAGTAATAAACAGTGTCAAAATATAGTTTGGAAATGCTTCTTGTGTATCTATATAATAACGATTATGATTGTCCCTCTACTATTCTAACATCTGCTGTTAAATATATTAGCAAAATAAAAAGACAATTTGCGTCTTAAAACATTCAAGAATACAGATAAGACACGAAACTTTATCTAAAGACCCAAATTCAACATCCATACACGTGATCAGAAATAAGGAAAGGTGGCATTCATTTTCCAGATGCTACGTAAAAAAAAACTAAGAAAAAGGACCCAGTGATACTGGAGAGTAACCGCGATAGTAGTCTGTGACCTAATAGGCAACAATTATTTAGGTCAAATCATATTAACAAACATAATTTATACGTAGAAGCCATCCGCATTTACATCTATTGCTTCATATGGTATGTATAGTAGTGTTTCAAATACGCATATCAACTAGTTTCAGAGCGATTACAGATTTATGCTTTAAGCGTAAACTATCATAAAAATGTAATTAATTCATCTTAAAAACAAAATAATAAACAAGAAATAAATACACTTTATATCAGATAAGATGACAAAAATTTATGGTATAGTTTTCTGAACTATACCTGTAAGCTTCAGATTTCTGCGTCACATGTCTTATGCGCTACATGCCAACTTTGTAATCCCCGGGAGCTGATGAGGACAAAACACCTGTACGTAATGGGGTTCCGAGACCCACTCTTATCTCAGGAGCTCGTTAATTAACGATCAATCAATTATAATTACCTGTAATCCGAGCATATTAATCAAGTTTACCTGCAGAACTGTCAGATATTCCAACTCAACTTAACAGATGACCTAGAGAGAGGAGAATGACGTATATAGTACTAAGAGAGTCTGTTGGGATTAACGATTTAACAAGTGTCCGAACCGTTTATCTTCTACACGTCACACAGACACTTTATAATCCGGTATACCACAACTCATAGAAAACGATTAAAGTCAGCTAACCATTATGAGCAATCATTGATTTAATTAGACTCATCATAACAGATTCGACTATATTTATTCACTTATTTGTAATTTTAGCGTATAAGGGTGTGTACATGAAAAGTATTTTCATTTTTGCAAGTTTTGCAATGTAATGTTATATAAATGTTACAAAAAAAACCCCAACTTTTGCATATAATGCGAAGCGCATTGAAAATGTTTTGCTAATTTAACAAATACAGTATATGAAAATAAATTTATTATTCTTGAACATGCACCACGTATTTTTGTTTTACGAAAGTATGTTTTACGCATGTTCAAGTCTGGTTCCATGTAAGTCTTTTAACCATTTTCCCTTTCAACTTTTCATTTTTTTAAAAAGGAAATTGAGTTGAAATTAGGTTTCGTTTACATTATAACATAAGTGTTATTGACGGACATTTGTAAAATAGGCTTTATCACACGAGTTTTTAAAACAGTTGAGTTGTCATTCTAGGCGTCTAAAATCTGACATTTCTTATAAGTCACCTTATTCAAACCTCACATACCAACACAATTTTCATATTTGCATTTAATGACGAAAAATGAAGAAGCTGTGTATTTGACCCATGGCTTTTCTGTGATTTCAATTGTCAATAACTGGACGACGCAGGACTTTTAATGATTTAGAGAAGGCTATGGAACTTCTAATTTCCCCGAGCAGTCGTTTTAAAATTCCTATGTATGAAAACTCCTTATACGTGATCAGATGCCAAACACACAAATGTTTGATTATACAAACAAAATGTATTTGAACCTGGAAGTAATTACAAGTTTGTCGTAGGTAGCAAACATTCTTTGAACACATATTTCCACCTTATATCTACTTAAGTACATTAGAGTTGTATTTCCCATCAGTTATGTTAACAACAAAATCAATTTAAGAATCTTGCGACAAATTGAAACGCGCATTATCAGAAACGTTTCATCGATATTCCTATATACTTATAGTCTATAGACGTTGCTAATGAGCAGGTATGTGGCCAGTCATTATGTGTTTTATTTCAGAAACGTTTACAACCTGCCTCAACCCAACAATTACCGTCACGGATAACTCCAAAAGGAAATACTCCGGACCGACGAGGAAAAAACAGATAATAGCAGCCTAGTCATCAGCAAAATTTACATTTTATGTCTACGTTCGATTCGGCATGTCAAATTGTCACATCGCGCCACCAGCCCCTACTTTACAGAGGATGTGTGACGGGTGTATTAATTAACACTACAGATCGGTATGGGATATCAATAACGAGAGAAAGGACCAAACAACCCTCTATAGAGACAGAATAAAACACCCACTTCTCTATCCATGGAGATCTAAATTCAATATTTCAGTATTGTTTGAGGAAATCTAATATTAATCCATTTAATGTGTGTGGAATTTAGACTATACATCAATGGCGTGACAATTTAACACCGTTTAAACCATGAAAGTAAGAGACGAAGGGGCGAATCGTGGTAATTTAACAAGAAGCCATTTGTTTAAGTCATGTAGATAAAGTTTATAGCATAGATCGTTTTGTCTATTTCAGAGTAAATTGTTACGTGAAATCTTACCAGCGCACTTTAGATATAAATAATGACTAAACGATATATTATTACTCACTGAGCTAGTTCTGAAGCCATTAATCACTATTTTTGAGACGGTGTAGCATTAATCAACTGTAAAGTTTTTGTCCCCATCTGCAAATTTTGCAGCATGTTGTATTTTAGGAGAAGAAAAAAAATAAACTTGAATTTCCTCATAGCTTGCGTAAGCATTTCACACGATCTTCGACCAAGTCGGTTTCGATAAAAAGCGTTTAAATTGGAAACACATTTTCAAATGATTTTTATCTGAGTAGACATGCGGCTTTACCGATTTGTTCTTGATTTAACCTGGATTTGTTAGGGAACACAAACATTAGATAGCTAAATAAACACGTGCGTTGTGCGTTCGTCGTCCGTTCGTCCTGTACTGTTTTGATTACTGTAAACACACTGCCTGTTGTTGGAGAAGATAGCAAACAGTTATTCTTTTCGGTAAGAAAAGTAAATATTGGGTCAGGAACAAATTTCCGATCCGACAACAAACATGAGCAGTCGGTTGCGGAAACAGGTTCATTCTATGGACTATTGGAGGGATTCATTTGATCATGGGTTCCTAACATGTTTACTCTAAGATTACATTGAACTGTATAACGACAACAAGAGGGTGGAGGCATCTTCTCCATTATGTAAATAACTTCATTCTATGCATTATAAAAAATTCAAATATTTTAAATTAATATCACTCTTTTACCTAAAGCCCCTAATAATATTGCTGCAAACTGTAGATGTTTGATTAATTGAATTATGTCAGAAAAAAACCCTTACATTTTTGAGTCGAAATAAATTGAGAACATGTCATTTAATCGTGCATTTTTATTATTGGTTCGAGAAAATGTCGTCCGGACAGAAACTGTTGCCGTTTAAAAATGATAATAAATAACAAACTTATACAATCGTCAGTTTTCTTCAAGACCTGTTAAATAGAAATTAGCTATTTTTTTTTACATTTAGAGGGTGGATGCGTTTCAATCGATTTCAACTCTGAATTTCGGCGTTTTATGTAATTTTATAATCAAAATATTAAAAGGTTTTTAATCATTAATCAAATCGCCAATCATAAGCATCAAATAAATACTTAAATCGTTATATATATGTATCACATTAATATATAATTTGAGGTGACATTATAATGACTTTATTTGACTTTTTGTGACTTGCGATACTGTTATCGCCGTGAAGGATCTTTGACGCCATATTTAGTAGCCTGTTGTGATGGAGCACTGGGTTTATTAAAGGCAACAGGAGGATGGATATCTAAGATGGGATGTATCGCATGTCCCTTGTGACTCACAGCTGTAAATGAAGACGTCAGTTTTGTCAAAGAAAGGAGAGAAAATTGAATTAAAACCAGTAATTCATCTATAACCTCAGTGATCTTTTCTCGAATAAAATTAATTGACTCCCTGTTGCAGTTTGATTTATTGATATGGGAACTCGATATTGATATCGGTGTTTTCCATTTTGGAGATTGTAAAGAACGAAATAGATGGACGGAGACGGATGTAAACAAATCCGGCTATGGATCCTCATGTTCATGGAAATTCGATTCCCTTGATTATTAAATTAGAAATATATTGGATTCTCACTTTCATTACGTTACGTTAAAGAGATATATCGTTTCAAATCTGAGATGACACTTTGAATTACTGATTATATACGATATGATATTATAATGATGAATATGCGCATATAATAGCAAACTATATAACCGTTATACATCTTGGTGAAGAGGGTAAGATTCAGCTAAGTAAAACTGTTCCGATCTTTTGCCGTTTTGCCAACAGGGTCACAATTGCATGTATAATATCTACATACAATCGTAACAAATTAACAAATACATTAATTGAAATACATGTCGATCTATGGTGCAATATTTCAATAACTTTTTGAAGCATGTATTTTTTTCCTTAGTGGCTGCGAATGAAAACGTATTTTTTCCAGTAGATATGATTAAAATGTACATGTACGTCGGGATTAGTGGCTGTAAGTTACGATTTATATGATGATCAGCTATAGAACTTTTAATGTATCATGAGATAGTAAAATGTATGTACAATAAACATATATTAATATAAAACGATTTTCAAACTTCTTCCGGACTGCAGTTTTATGTTTTCTTCTTCTGGTACAAAAACATTTTACCTCATCAAACATGTCTGTTTTGTTGAGAAATACAATGATGAAAAAAATCAAATGATTGCATTACTCGGTATTTTCTCATTGTTTTACCAGAAATAAACGCATCACACATACCTGTGACCATTAACATTAATAGGTCATTCGATATAGGAAATGCATTAAAAAGCTTCAAAGTCATTTCTATACTGAGATCATTTGTTTCTCTGTATTGTATAGTGAGAAGACATTTAACAGGTAACTTTGAACATAAGTGATTACCCGTGTTAATGACTGGTATCTCCTAAAATATTTACATGACAAAGCAAAGCGATATTAACAATAGAAAGATTGAAGAAAACAGTTACAGTACGGGTCTGTAGGTTGCATTGATCTTCAAGACATAAAGGGGTCCGGTCACAATACGGCGCCGTAAACTTAAGGTAAACACGCTACATTGTTGTTGATTTAATTACATGGATTTTGCCTCACTTTAGCACTTTAACAAAAAGGAATTTTCAACATGAAATAAAGCAGATATTAACGACCGTATTTAAATGCCTACACAAATAACCACTTCTTTAAATTCATTCCTTTGATCAGAGGTTTTTCTAAGACGGCCAAGAGTTTGAGACGACGGTCCTCGATGTGGGTGCCGTTAAATGTTCCGGTAAAACAAATATGTCATCGATCACAGAAACACCCATATATACACATACCGGCATCAACACACTCAGCACAGATCCAAATCTATAGAACGCTGTGAGAACACAGAGGCGTGTTTGCTAAACATTGATTGAGAAAATAAAACCTTGTTTCGAAATAATATTTGGCTTTATAAGGGAATTTCATAATAATCAACAAATCTGTGAGTGTTTCACCATCTGGAAGGACTCGTATCATCGATCTATTTCCGGACCAGGATTAAACCCTCATGTCACAGCTATCTAATGCAGGAAAGTGCTACATGTATAGAGAAAGTAAGGATCCCTACAATATCATCAAGGTTCTTAATGAGACATGATAAGGTTTCTAACAGAAACACGTCGGAATGCGTTATCTTGCACACATTAGAATAATAACAATCGAATTAAACAACAATTAAAACGTAAAACGAAAAGCTATGAATTAGCTAGTGTTAATGAATAGTGTCCTCAAAATTCAGAAAAAATGTCAGCATGCATATCTAAAATGTTTACTAGTGTCGACAAATGCATTAATATCTATAGAATACCACTTTTCAAATTAGTTTACCTAATCAAAGGCCAACGTGCGGTTAAACATAATAATTATTTTCTAATGATATAAAATGTAGACACTATCCAGAACTCACTTGCGTTCGGCAAACATTACTCAGGATTGGATATATGACTATTCAAGGTTAAAACGAGATTATGCATTGACCCCATAATAAATGAATTTTGGCTTATATCACTTTAAGAAACTTTAAGGAGCAACGCTTTCTCAAAATCATTAGAAAAAGTCTACTTTTTTCATGTGTTGTTTGCATGATTCAAATATCAAATTATTCCCGGTATATCGCTTTATTTAATAATTCTATGAAAACATGCTTTAGACTTATAATAAAAATGCATGATTTTAACAGTTAGACGTGCCTCTTAGAATATGTTGCTTTCACTCGCATCGGGTTGTCACGTCTTTCCTTTGAGCGTATAAAAAAGGGACAATGCAGTTTTAAGTAATTCTTTCACACCATTCTTAGTATCAAATGACAAAGAGAAATGTTAACAGTTTCAAAATGGAACAAAATGCAGGGAACATACTACGTGAAGTCGTCAAATGTGGAGATTTTAACATAGCTGACGAAGGACCTTCACAATATGGAGAGGAGGTATGAGTGGTGATTTACTGTAGGTATAGCTACATCACTAGTCCGGGATTAGAGATAAATAAAAAATAAAACGATAATTGTTTCTGGGATGTCGATAAACGCTTAACGCGTCGTATAATAGAGGCACATATACCCTTCTCTGTATAATACAAAAGAAAGTGTCGTGTATAGATCGGTAAAACGATAGATGACGAACGGACAGAAAGGGTGTGGTGGCCGAGTGGTTAAGATGGCTAGCATTCTACCATTAACCCTACACCAGTATCGTCACCGCCAGAAAACTCCACTTAATGAGGAAATATGAAGGCCATTGGATGGTGATCCTGCATCCACCCCAGAGAAAAGATCATCTTAAAATGATCAAACATAACCTTGATAATAAAACGTAATACACTTAAACCCAAACTGTAATAAATGATAAAATCTTTATCAGGTGCAACCGACAGAAAGAATACGAAAGAAATATTGAAACTTTAAACGATATATTTGTTGTTTTTGACGTAACACAACAAAACACCTGTGTAGGAAGAAGCTTGTTATTAACACTTTGTGACGTCATTTCTTTATGACGTCAAGCTACTCACAAAGACACCGCCCTCACAGTAGTTTCCCCCGCGATAAGTCGCACCTGACAACACCGTCCATTAACAGTCTATACTAACGAAATTTGTGGCAGGCCCGCTGTATCTACTCCCGGCAGATCCACATAACAGATGTACCTTAAGTCGGCCGGGAACAATAATTTGATAAAAGAGTTCTTTGAATTAAATCAAAGTGAATCGCTGTTGAGGTGTTGGATCAATTTATCAGTTGATTTTTATCAGATTCTCCTCTCATTGATCTTGGTGTACCACGCGAGGAGAGTAAGCGGAGGCCTAAACGTTTCCCAGATTCTACTGGCACTGTCCTCACTTGCTATCGTTCGATACTGTTTAGCGGGTTACTATTCCAAGAAATCTCTGATTTCTGTGTAAAACCTTTGCATTAGAACCAATTACCAGAAGGCCGCCCCTGATTAACGAGGATAACACGAGCAAACTATGATAAATAGCACCAGCAATAAAGCCATGGCTCCAGCCCCACAGTCCTCCACAAGTCGCCATCAAAGCTGTTCAAATTCAGTCTAGGTATGCTATAGTCAACACGCTGAATTTAACCGTGAACATTTCACCATATAAATTGCCATACATTCACCATGAGTATTGTTCAATGAGTTTTGTTCAAAGCAATCCTTTTTTTTATACATGAATGCTTTTTATCAAACGGGAATTTAATTCATTATTTGTTCCGGTTTTATCTAGATTCTAGATTTCCTTTTAAGAAATGTTTTGCTCTTGTCTTGGCCCATGATTAACACTAAGCTACCAATTGGGGAACCATTTGCTGCTCTATAGAATAGGCGATAGAACTGGGACAACTATTCAGATATCAACCGAGTTTCTATTTAATGGATTTTAAGTTAAAGAATCAATGGTTCAAATAAAGTAGAATTCTAGAGCATCACAATATAAGGATCACCATAAACAATCCGTAGCATTTCTTTATGGTCCCTTCCATTTGTTTCATTAACTTCAAATCTGTCAAACATGAATTACATGGGAACATTCAGAAAAAAATGCTCGTGCTAGTTGATTTGTTCTTCAATAATACAAGTGTCAGCATTGGCGCGACAAAGTGTTTATTTCATCTTAAATGCATGCTTGTAGCACCTCCTTCTCATCCACAACCCTGTCAAAGGCAGCGACTAGCATGCTATTTCCCGGAGTCTCTTCATCAATTCACCATTCCCCGGGCCCCAAATGTCGGACCCAAATGGGTTTTTTCATGGGTCGAGTCCTCGCCTATGTGTGAACACTGATGTTACTGGGATGAATAAGTGCTCTTATGGTTAGGTGAGGTGTGAGCAAACTTTATAATATGTTTAGAATTAGTATCATCTTTCAGCATCGTATTCCTCAACATGAGTGCCGGACGGCGGTAATAACTAATATCACTAATTCTCAAGTGAACTATCTCCATATAACTTTCTGTAGGATATTCATTAATTCAAGAGCTGGCTTATTATTGACAAACATCAAATACACATAATACGACACACAATTTGCGTAGCACGCAACAGGTCTCCAGCGTGCTGATAGGCTGGGGCTGTAATCTCGTTCCTATTTCGTCAAAGCGCGCGAGATCCTGGTATTTACTGACAAATGGCCGTCATGGTTCAGAAAAAAGGGTTGGACAGACACACTGACGTCAAAGTCCTGTCTCATCATCGTGACAACGTCACAAGGACGAATGTGAGACTAATGTTTCGTTGAAAGATGGTGCCACATTGCTCACATTTGGGAGTGGCCAGATGCCGACACAAGGCCTTCATGAATATTCACAAGGCAGGAACAACGACCCCAACGTATCAATCATGTTTGAACGAACATTAATATTCAGCAAAACAAATTCAATTAAGAAATGCTTGATCTGTTCAAAAAATATAATTGATATTAAATAAATTGATTGAAATCCATAGATGAAATGAATCGACTAAAAATATACGCGTTTGCTACAAATGAAAAGAGTAATTTCTTGAGAATTATCACTTTGAACGCAATACTTCGGTTCAGAAGTGGTGATAATGATATTTAATAGCAAACAGCGGCGGTTCATCATTGGTTTGTGATTTATCTTACATAACCAAGTTTGTGGCTTTGTTACATCGTCCAGGCTACTATCCCTGCATTGATCCCTACAAGCGCCTGCTCTCTCGCATCACTCTCTACGCTACCTACCTCTATATGCCGCCAAACCGATTAACCAAGTCAAATGAACAGTTTGGTTGCTTGGAGTATTATAAAATGGCGTGACATTTACTTGGCATTTGTCGGTATATCAACTTCTTACCAAATATTGTTTGCATATGTTAGCCATACACCAGGAATATTCCCTAGGCCACTACTACGGCAATCGGAGAACTTAAATGCTGATTTTCTATGTCTCATTTGAATTTAGCGTATATACCAGGTTTTACATTATATTTTCAAAAACAAATATTAAAGGAAATGGCATGCTCAAGATATCTATCGAGATTTCAGAACATTTTAAAGCGATGCAGTCATTGACCACTGTCATGAGAATGCATTATTTCTTTGGATGGAACTTCCAAATAACAATTTGCAGAGAAATGAAACTCCAATATCGTTAGGCACGGGACAAGGCTCGTTGAGGTCTCGTTAAGGCCGAACGAAGTGTACGTGAACTGTATCGGTACATGCGCATTAATTGTTGACAAATGGTTAGTCGGATATATTGACAAGTATATATGTGTAATGGTTTGCCTTTCATTAGTTCCCTAGACATAGGTTCTACACTCCAACATATACCATTGTTCGCATTTAGACAATATTGCACGTGGAAATAGTATTAGTAAAAGCATTGTGAAAAATGAAACAAACTTTTAAAAACATTTAAACAAGCCTCTTTTATAACCATCACAATAACATCTTAATTTCATGACTTAATTATTTCCGAAACATAAAAAAATAAATTAAGAAATATATTTGTTATAAACTTCGAGATGAAAAGTTTATTTTCGTTATATACAATTTGATAAACGGTTTCTACGTCATTTTAAAGGCCTGTCCACTGGGAATAGTTTATCACCCAGCCCATCAATACATGCACAAATAGATAGTTATGGCGCCTACGTCTAGGGTAAGTTAAAACACAACGACTTTCTAGCGATTAATCATAATTTACCGAGAAAGCTCAAACTTCAATAAACGTGGAAATCGTAATATACGAACATTTTATGCCAACCTTGATCACTATGTATATCAAATAACATTCAATTGATGTTTAAATTTCCCTTCTAACGTAGGTGTCGAAATCATAAAACTGAAATTAAGTTTTATAGTTATCACGAAACTTATATACGACGACTCATAACATTGATGTTATTATGTTATCAGTTACATATCTTCATCCACGAAAAAAGATGATATGATAACTAGGCAAGGAAATAAGACTGACTGGGATGTTATTCAATTATATAGTGTTCCTTTGCTTCATTAAACTGTAAAATAAGTCAATCTTGATAATGGCTCATGGTGGCAAAGGTGGAAAGGTAAACGTATATCATGTATACCATAGTTGGATATATTACACACATCATTGCTTCACAGTTATCCCGGCAGGTTTCCATTCTCTATATATCAGAACATTGAATTATGCATATATTATCAAAATAACTGTTAAACGTAGTCGGTATAGTTGCAATTGGAAATATTTTATATTAGTTCTCAAAACTGTTTGGGAAGACTGGTTCGCCCGTTGGCAGTATACATGTAATGTGACCGGGTGGGGTGTGTTACTTTGTGTCTTCGGCGGCATGCTTCAGTGATATAGCACTATAAAAAGGGCAACATGACCTTGGCTGTTAATAGGACTTTAATTAATCAAAGAAACAAACAAACATGTTTAGGAAGAAATAATACTATTTTTTTAGTTTCCTTTGGCCACTGTTACTTTAACCAGTGATATGCACACACCTTCATGTGTTTAATTACACCTAAGATTAGAAATATTGATATGTAATCATCTCAAGTTTGATTAGTCTGAATAGAAGATACAGATTCACCTCAAAACTATCACCATTGTTATACTGTAAAGCAGAATAATAACCTTTCTTTGAATCTACGTTTTGAATAGCGAACATATTAAAAAATAAAATGAGATATATAAAGAATTCCAATTCCGATGCACAGCGCAACCATCATGACCTTGTGAACAGTTTGAAAGTTAACAAAAAAAAAAAAAAAAGAATCTCCATGTGAAAATATCGCCGTCTATAGTAGAGTATGTCCTGGTTTATTGTTCTTGAATAACGTAAAAGATTTATTAAACTAAACAGAACCTGTTAATTGATGTAAGAATTACTCCGGATCATTCTATCATTATAGTTCCGTTTACACTAAATAACCCCAGAAAACCAAGAAGGTCCACGGGAAATGTAATATGCTGTTGTAAATGCAATGCATTGTATATTATGATAAATGAGGCTATTAATATGCAGGTCAAGGCTAGCAATCCGTAGAACATAGGTCAAAATCATTATCCAGCATAACTGACAGGTAACCTGGTAATGGAATGGAATGAACCCGACCTAGTGCGCTCATTGAAAGCTTATTGAAGATGTTTTTCCGACATAGTAACACAAAAGAACACTAAAATTCCAAAAGCCTTCTAAGAATAATTCCTAGCTAAATCCCGTGCAGTTATGTCAGAGTATCATAAAAATAACAACAGCCGTTTTTTAACATTCCATTTTAGTTATTATTTATTCTACAAATTTATTATATTGGTGAAATTAAGATTGATGATATTTTTCAAAACCATTTGCTTAAAAAGGTAAAACCACTTCTGTATTTGGGGTGTTATGTATATGTACGGGGGGTGTTATGTATATGTACGGGGCAGGTTCTATCCCTTGGCACCTTCTACCAGCATAGCACGCCATACACCAAATATCCCTTCCCGTGAAAATCGAAGTCAAAGATCAATCATTAGGTACATAGTACGGTAAAATTAGAATGTATCTATGTTCACCGAAAAAAACTATGACCAAGCCGTTTGTTTCTTAGACAGTGGCTAGATGGTGTGCCATTGGCACAGATGGTAGTCAAACAGGAGCTACGGAACCTTCCAATATACTTCAGAACTTCAACACCAACAATCGCGAATTAAGAAAAGGGAAATAAGGAATGCTTAGGAAGTCAATGATGTTGGTAAGGCTTATTTGAATGGAACAAAAATCTAAAAGTACCGGTAATGGCCAAAAATGAGTTCCTTTTTAATACTTGATCCATAGATATGTGTATATCTAAATATGTTATTTTGAATAAATTATAAAATCACAAAAATATAAATGAAATCTAAGAACAGAAAAACAAATGCTTGCCTTAAACTTCTTTTTAACCATATCGTATGTCGACACGTTCAAGTTATTTAAAAAGTATAAGAGTGAACGTAATTCTAATCAATGTTGAAATACATATTCAAGAAGAGTTCAAATAGAATTTCTGCTATGAAATTAATCTTAAGATGAGAAAATGTACATAGTGTTTCCCACAGGAAAAAAAGGGCATGGTGCTGGGTTATGAAAAGGGCACCTTGACCGCGATAAATAACCATCAGAGGGGCACAAAGGTTATATCGACAACTTCCAATACAAGGGGAAATCTTTAAAACTGTCTTGTTGTTTATTTAATTCTGGTTCAACTTAATATCATTTAAATGCTTTAAACTCTCTGAGTTGCTTAGTAATATCAGGACATCTATTTAATTATTCTGAGTGAAAAAAATCATTTTGAAAATTGAATCTGCAGATCATATGATCATGACTATAATTGATTCACAATAAAGATCTAAATTTCATTTATATTAATTAAAAGAATGGGAAAATTCAAAATGTTTTCCTTTATTTCAATCCAATTACCTTTATTTTAATATATATCTTTTTTAAATATTAAAAATACTGTATTGATTTGAATAAGATAACATGTTTCATAAAAATGGACAATTAATTAAAATAATGTTCTAAATTTACAAGCACTAAATTAAGAAAATACAGATAAGTGTTAGAGTAGTATGCAAAATATTTCAATTTAATTTGATAGAGAAAAAAGTTGATTTCTTTTTAATTTGATTTATTTTAATAACTTTGCTATTAATAATTTTATTATTATTAAGATATCTTTTCTAAAAATAAATTCACACCGAAATTCTAAAAAAAAAATAATACCGTTTTCATTTTTAAAAACGTGAATATTAGTAAAATCCTGAAATTCAATACCTCCGGATCTACTATTACAATAAACCCAAAATGGCGGCCATTACGATTGCAAATCTTTTGACATCCATCCGATATAGATAGGCCTATTAAACATTAAAAACGTGAGTAAATCATTTACAGTTGTCAGCAGTATTTGTTTTTGAAGTAATGCTCACTAGCTGTAGTCATAAAACTTATTGAAAGGCCAGCTGATTGTTTTCTAGGCTGCCGATCGGCTGCTTGACTTCAGCTTACGTAATACACAGACCTGAAAGTGACACCACAAGCCAAGGTGGAAATAGCCCAAGGCTGCTAATTATGGCCACTGGGGTGTTGGTCAGGGGGTAAGGGAGTGGTCACACTTCTATTGTTTACTTAATTATCAAGCCACTACCTGGTATTTTGGTAGTTTAGTAGAAGTGTACTGGGGACAAACAGGGCACGGCGTTAGGTCATAGGGGCATGGCGTCAGGTAAAAAGGGCACGGCGCGGCGCCATGCTAATCGGGGCTGTGGGAAACACTAGTACAAATAAAGCATACTGTATTAACCATTTCAGAACTCACATGAAATGAACGGAAATATTTTTATTACATAACTGGCCCCTTCCAACCACGTCATAAATATCGTAAGACACATGTGCAATAACACTATTGCCACAGTTAGTTTTGACGTCATAATCTATATATGACGTCGCATAATTGTCTCAGTAGACGGAAAAGTCACATCCGAGCAGATTTTCTTCTGTAACAGTTTTATATAGAGACAAAATTTTAGATTGTCACTTATATTTCTATTGATAAAATTTGTGTAATAAATATAATCTTACAATCGTGACTATGTTATATAAACTTTATCAAACTCGTTAAATAATTTGATATGCCACTCAAAAGGCTCGTGCCATATCAAATTGTTGAACCCGTTTGATATATTTCATATTACATAGCCACTCATGTAAGATCTTCTATGACTTCCGAATGGGCTAACAAAACAGTCGTTCCATAGATGTTTCACATTTCATTCATAAGAGTATTTATTAATTGAGGAGCAGTAGAAATGATCAAATAGCAAAATGATATTGGCGAAAAACCGGAAATGAAAACATTAAAAAGTATACAAGTGCGTTTTTATATCAGATAATTTCATTGCAATTCTTTAT
This sequence comes from Argopecten irradians, assembly GCF_041381155.1. Lineage (NCBI taxonomy): Eukaryota > Metazoa > Mollusca > Bivalvia > Pectinida > Pectinidae > Argopecten > Argopecten irradians. Next base: position 4,388,443 of record NC_091143.1, on the reverse strand, counting down.
AATTGGAAACCTTTCTTGTGAAATGTTGACTTATTTTAACTAAAATAATGACTATTGTACAGAACTCTCCAAAGGATAATTAGGAAATTTACAAAGAAGAATGATAAAAAGAAAATTTCAAATATCTTTATATATCATATTTTTACTTTGATGGAATTACACAGCAGTTGTAGGGGGCAATGGTCAGCAAGAGGTTGCGAATACTATCTTTATGTTATTCGGCTATTCTATCAACCATACGAGTAGGGCATGCTTATACCACATATTTCACCTTTAACCATATATATCCTGACGTATGTTCTTGAGTAACATAAAACCTTTACTGAAATAAACTAGTCTCATTGCGCTGAACAATTACGGCTAACTACCTTTAAGCTGCTCGACCGCCGATCATCCTTGTTTATAATTCAACACTTAACAATTCCTACCGGCGATACCAAAGCTGTCATTGGAGGAGGGTTTCGGTAATACAATCAATGGCACTACTAGATATCTATCAGGCGAGCTTTAAACCCATGTTCGGTAATTAATAACCGCTGCTCTCAGACAAACTTGATTTGTGTCATGTTTATTTAATGCCTCTAGATAAATGCAAGTGGTAAATTGTTTACATTAGGGAAATCAAACACTTGTTAGGTTACCGGGTCTGATTGTTTTATTGCATACAATACGGTAAATGTAATCTGTAACTACGGTTGGATTCCGTTACATCAAGAATGACGGTTGGCGAACGGGCGACGAGTGTTATGAATAATATAGATGTGGTTACTGGGTAGCGCGTGAGCACGGATAGCTTACGTCATTCACGTGCATACAGGTATGCGTCAAATCAAGGTATATTTATGCCAAAGGCAAAGTAATATTGAGATCAAAACACATGTCATTATAATGCTAGCGTAATTTATATAATACTTCCCAGGTATGATATAAATTAAAGGCTGTAGTTAGGTCGTTCTACAACATTGAGAATTGTGATAGTTTGGTGCTTCATTAGACTCCAATCCCCATACACATAAGACTCTCATCACCACTGTCAGGTGAAAGGGCGATTTCTCATTTTAATGTTTTATTCAGATTTGAGTGTCTTCAGTCATGTGCGCCTGATTTTACTTTTGCGATCATCTTCTTTAATAAAACAATTTTCCTCAAATCGATCACAGTTGCAACCATTACGCAACACTGATAATATGTTCATATGTTGTTGTGATCAGTTGCATAGTAGTTTAAGGCATTCCTATAACATAAAAATACACATTGCGAAATTATCTCAGACTAAAACATTATCTCAAAAATAGTGTGTAATGCAAACTTTCGCTTTAGTAACGAAACACAGAAATACTAAAATAAAATTTTGTAGAAATAAATATTGCAAGGATAGGCACATTGGATTTGATGCCATATACATTTTGTAAACACTGTTTATGTTTAGCTATGGTCGTATACACATATTATCATAGCACGTTTTACCAAATAATATGAAATGTCGCTCCGAATTATCCAAATGTCATACAACGGCAACACATGCTACCGTTCTGCACGTAAATCTCGTGTGCATCACGTGGTAATGAAAACATTGTTGTATATACCCTTAGTTATAACATATATCTTCATACATACACACCTCGTGCGACCGACTGACTCCGTATCTCAGAACGACATAAAAACTCTTTTATAGTACAGAAATATCACTCATTTGCCGACAATCCCTTGAACTGATCAGTGAGGTGATAAGATTCCATATTTTCTGTATAACGCCCGTCGACAGAGACGAGAATTACATCACTTCACAATCAAACGTACATCATATAATCAAACTATCACATTAAAAATTGAACAGGCCCGTGTTTAGTGACGAGTAATGATAGAAGAGGCTGATGAAAATCCTGTCAGACCGGGCTCCGAGAGCGTGGCACCTCGACCGTGTTCCAGTTTGCATGTCTCAGTGGCACTAGACATGATATACTGTTGTTTCTACATAAAGCTCTAACAGTCCTTAATCATCAACTCAGACCCGGTAATAGATTTAGCCGACTTGAACAGAGATCAGTATAAATATCATGATGAACAATTGACTGTTTATATTTTCAGTTTAATTTGTTTGGTTAAAATAGTTTGACCAATAACAAAACATTACACTTACACTATGCAGAACTAATTAAGTATAGGTGATTATCATTTATCGTTGGAGTCTTTCGTCAAAAAACTAGAGTAAAAATAAGAGTATGATACTAAACTAAAATGGTTATTGTTCTTAAGACGATCAAGTTATAATTAACCACCGTTCATATTTAACCTTTAAACAACCCATGTTTATACTCTAGTCTTGATTTTTAGATATTGGAACACTTTGGCCATGAGTTTAACATAGTTAATATACAGTGTATGGTATATCTTTTATAAATTGTATATTCTATACTACATAATACATATAACACTGAACGTGAACTTTCGTTTAACAGCAATTTTCCCCTATTCTGATTTAATCAATAACGAAGAGAGATAGAAAGGGAGAGGGGGATGCTATTGTATTGCTTTCTTCAATTCAACATTCACTATAAAATCATCATTATGTCCAAAAAGAAATAATCATCGATGAAAACGACAAAAAATACACTACACTTCCATAAGCTTGCAACAATTGTGATGTTTAATACATCATGAAGAATTATAAAGCAATATGGTAATAAAAAAACTATTACAAAAGATTAAGCCCATAAACAAACAAAAATATACTGTACTGTAGTACAAAAAATGTAAATTAATTACACATAACAATCAGGGATATGAGTTTTATAGACACTACCTTATCCATGTCAGTTTAATGTCGATAAATTTCAAATTAGGAAAAAATTACTTACAATAAATGACATCGATTCATTGTTGTTAATTGATAACAATCTATCCGGGAACGCTTTCAATATTGTTACTGATTTATTTACGGTACGGTCTTTTGTGGGTAAGAGTTGATAAACCATCCATTATCAGATAAAAGTTGGACGTGAACACATTGTGAATTTTAAATAAGTTTCATGGCCCAGTTTCATCAACTTTCTTTATTTCCTTTAAGTTAAGGAACTTAGATAAACTTGGTCCTGGTGTAAGCAATGTCGACTGATAGAGCTGTAAAAATAAATATTAGGATAGCGATGGCGGAACACGTAAAAACAAATCGTGAATGTCAAAATTACAGAAATAAACATCAAGTGATCAGTGCTGGATCTGAAAACACAAATATTTATACTATTTATTTGACGTGTTATATACTTAGAAATATGATGTATAAAATAATAAACAAAAGGAACACCTGAGAGTCAAGCACCCCGCATCGTTCATTGAACTTTTCACGCAAAAACTAAAGAAAAAGTTTCACTATTTGAAAGTTTTTTTTTTCTCTTCTTTTTTTTAACAGATTTTTATTGAGATCTCAATGCATGTATGCCTTTTGTAAAGTTATGTGATTTTGAACTTGTATGACTCCAATTTCACTGTGACAGCTACAATGTATATTTGCAAACACCATCTTCTCACGGGACGTGGACGTTTGAGCTGTAGGCACTTAGTCATTTAACTGCAGTAGCCTACCATCACTTAACACGCTATACGTAACATGTAAGCATTCTTTAATGCAAAAATAAAGAAAGAAAAAGACTATCATAAAGTGAAACATTACGACATGTTGAGTCCGTAAAAACGGTAATATTAAGACGTTCATAAAATATTCAGCAGTTTAAACAAAAATGTTACTGTCTTTCCACAGACGTTTTAGGAAATTTTAATGCAAAATTTGTTTTATTTCTTTGTACTTGAATAAAAGACGATATTACTGGCGATTTTTTTTACTTTCTCCGTTTACTGCTGATGTTTCAAGTGTTATGGCCATATAAGTGGGCCTATTTACGCCTAGGTTACTTTCCTTCTATATAAGACTGATGTGTTTTCCTGTGTGAAAATTCTACTTCGTTGACAGTTTAGGTATTCAAATAGTAACAGCCATTTTAGGTTATACGACTTCAAACACGTCGATCTCTGTTGAGAAAAAACAATCTTTAAGATAGCAGCCGATAGCTGATTCCAACGTAAGATCATTACCAATTCTCAGGTAAGATGTATTGTTATTTGACTGCTAGCTACAGACTTTATTCTCGCCGCTATATATCAAACAAAACAACAATATAAACGATCACTCGATGTATGGCTATGGGAGACGCTATTCATTTGTGAAAGTGCAAATCAATTACAGCGGAAAGATGTTGAGAGAAGGATCACAAGAGTAGTCGTCTGCCACCTCATCTAATGCTTACAGCTCTCTGTAATACGTCAGGCAAGGCACAGAAAGTGGCGGACATGTCATTTCACTGGTAACGAAGCTAATCAAGGGACAGGGCCTCTAAGTAACGGCATTATACACCCAGGGATTTTTATCATTTGAGTCAGGGTTAGGACAAATCTTAAAACATGACTGTAGTCCTTGGCTGTCCTATTACTATTTCTATTTCCATATTAGACAGGGTCTGGTATCTTACCAGTGTATAACAAGTTCAGTCCCAAGTATTGGGACAACCGTCGGAATTTTATCACCGAGTTGGGTGTTCTGCTGCTGTTTTGGAATGTTTGTTTATAAACGTCCTATTAACAGCCAGGGTCATGACTTAATGGAGGGCTTCCTTACCAACACAAACACAATGCGTCCTCAAAATAAGGTGTTTCTGGTTCTAAGTTATGCCTTAGATATGAATCATGTCTCGAAAGTCCAATACTGTTATATTACTAGCATGTGTTTGTATCCCATAGGTCGGATTTACTCATATATTGTTATTGCCCTAAATTGCGTAAATTGCACCCGCGAGTGACACTTATACGGACTGAAAATTACATCAGCGGACAATAAACACCCTGTATTATACACAATACATAATTTACCTGTATCTACCTGAACATACCTTTGACTATATTAATAAAATATATCATCTTCCTTAATATGTTACTAACAACATGCCGCTTGCTTGTCGTACTCTTAGACAAGATTTTTACTCACACTGTACCTTAATCTTTACCTGTAAAGCATTCACACCTTGATATACAGGTAAGATGTTCTATACAAGGGTATCGCTGTTTAAAACAAACAAACTTCACAACACTGAATCCGATTGACGTGTTTATATTGTTGCCAAATAATGACAGCTACACGCGCGCGCGTGTGGTTTGAATGACACCAGAGGGCGCTCGCTTACGCCGACCACCGTGGAGGAATGCAGTTTGGCTAAGCTGATTTGTGACATGGACAACGCTAAATGTCCAAGATCAATAGGCATTTATATTAGTATGGAGTAGTGATGTGTGTCTTTTTTCCGGTCTAATCAATTTGAGGATGAAGTACGAGCGTTTTGTAGCTGTTTTACGGCCGGCCATCGTGTCGTGTTAGTACGTGTGCCTTCCTGATCGGTCCGACTACCTAGGGGACAGAGGCATGGCCGAGCAGCCGCCATACAGACAATTAGATAAACTTTGTATAATAATTGGTCATATTACGATAGAATAGGAGTGTTAGGTTTGTAACGAACGTCTGTCAATTTGAGTGGTCCGGTGGTACTGCGCACACATGTATATTATAATTTAGTTCTGTCGCATGACAGTGAACTAAAAAAGTTGTATACGAACGTCTGTCAGAGATTACGAATAATATTTTTTTATATATGTATTTATATAGTATACCAGGGATTTGTATCATATTAAATTATTGCAACGGAAGGCATATTAACCATATTTAATACCAGATGCGCACATCTGCCTAGTAGGCAGACAATTCTATGATCATGTTAGGCGACTAAACTTGCCACCTTATGTTTAATTTCCATGTTCCTAATAACCCCCCTTTTTATGCTTCAATATTTTAATTAATAATTAATAACTATTATATACCTTATGAATGACAATACTTGCTCAAAAATTTAATAAAACATATGCAAAAGAACGTTGGGTAAATCTTGGAATATTGTAACATATAGAATATATTATATTAATAAATGTTCAATTGTATATGTGTTCACTTAGTATAGGGGGATATCAAATCTTATTAAGGTCAGCCATACTTTTGAATTACTGGCTGAGCTACAGGACTATTGTTCTGGGGTTTGCCTCCATTGTTACTAACATGTTTGTACTTTACCTGTTTGTATTATATCTACATCAACAACAGAGCCCGGTGCCATTCCTAAATAGCCAAGTGATTGATCGGACAAAATCGGTGTTTGGCTATCACAATGTAACATTGATCAATCTGACGAGAAGGTATACATATAGAATGTCAGGCAATCCTTGAATGTGTCTTCTGACCGCGGAGATCAGCCTCCATTGGAGTAGAGCTTTCAGTCTGGTAGATCTATCCATATTGATATACAACACATTAGTTATCCTGACATTGGCCTCCATGGTATTTTTATATATCATAAAACGAAAGTAATAAGAGTCAATATAAGGAAAACCCATGGATAACCAACACAAACATCTGTTCTTTTAATTCATTTTCAAGGTAAAAGGTCCAAAAGAAATTTTGTTTGTGTAATTCAGAAAATTGCCGGTGTTTTGTGTAGTCGTCGATTTATCACTTATTTTTCTTGTGAATCTTTTCCATGAGTAGAATAGAAAAAACAGAACTGAAACTTCAGTGGTAATATTGTTTTAAAAGCACGGATTGTCTACAAGAAATGAAGCAAGAAAACTTTGTTTGTTGTGTATTTGTTTGATTAATTAACGTCATATTAACCAAGAAAAACCATCAGATTTGTTGATCAGAAATATTTATACCGAACACCCTTCATTTTCAAATGGTGACCATTCCGATTAAAAGGTTAAACGTTTTTTCCATACCGCTTTGACCTTTATATGAATTAATTCATAATCTTAAACCTAAACTGGTATTTTGTACAGTTCAAACATATTTTCCATGATTCATCTAAAAGATAGCATTGTTATCTCTATTTTTTCAGTCTGGTTCCTAATCCTCGAAAGTAGTCTTACTATTCTTTGGACACCCTCTATTCGTACAATTATTTTTGAAGAATTATAAAGCTATTAACTTAATAATCTACATATACACAGGAAACTGAAATACTTTATTCCCATCAATTGAAGTGTTTTCCAATAGAAGTGCGTCATCACTATGCCACATTATTCCAATAACGGACAAATTAGTTCCACGAAGATTCCTTAAATTTATGAAGTCCCTTTACTTAAAATTATCCATGGCACTACGAATTTTAAGGAAGACTCCTTATATTAAGATTTTCCCCATAACTTCTGCGATGCTTTTCTATGGAGAATTTTAAGTTAAGGAAACCCCTAAAGATAACGAATGTTGATGAAACTGGGCCCTGTTCTTGTAAAGCTGATCACTACAGGAATAAAGCAACTATCATGGCAAGTCTCGGCCAGGGGACAGAACAATGAACTTCCTTACAGAGATGAATTACCAGTTCAGACGTGGGACAGTACCAATGACGACTTCAGCTGTAGTTTATTGTTATCAAGTCATTATAAAATAGGAAAAAAAAGATATTGAATCTAGTCGCCTTTATTATCAGTATTGGGGAAATTGCACATACTATTCTGACGGTTTACCTACAGACCTGAAACAGCATAATATGGCAGTTTCTGGTCCGCCTGTTTACCGCCACACTTTACGTTGGGACATGATTCTACATGAGAAGACACAGGTAATCATCATTTGCGTGTCTATAACACTTTATCTGAATGTTATACCCAGTTATAGGTGTACTCTTACCTGGGTAAAAGTATAGTGTACTTCATAAATATAATTCATGACGACAGTCATACAATCAGCTCAACAGATATGTAAGATGACGGTAAGAAATAGCAGTAAACAGTTCAGCAATGCAAACAAATCTATAAGATGACAACAAAAAGTTATATGGTCGGGTTCAATGTTAAAGATAAAACATTCTCTTATCCCAGACGAGGATATCTTCAGTTTTACCGGTGGGAAATTTTTCTATCTCCGCCTAGGGTAAAGACAAGCTACACGAGATATTTGCACGTGCTCAATAATTGTGTGACGTCACGACAACATTATCATGACCTCGCCGTAATAGTATTATAACGTCACGACAACAATGAAATGACGTCATAAAGACGACGAAGACGGCGACTCATTTAGGTCGCGTCATCCTCGCTTGCCTAAGTGACATGTTTATTAGACACAAAATGGTGCACGGAGTAAGAGAAAAAGAGTAATTTACTCTCTTTAGGTCGAGAAAGGAGATCTCAACCCTCGGGATAAGATTCTTAATCTGTCTCAAACACTCGGCAAAGCCTCGTGTTTGACAACTTAAGAATCTTACCCCTCGGGTTGAGATTGTCCTGTCTCACCCAAAAGGGGGTGAAAGATTCTATCAGTCCAGTATCAGTAAGAAAACCAGATATCAAACTGTTTACAGTTGGTCCGTTAGCGTTCAATAAATCATGTAATGGTCATAATAGATGTTGTTTCAAATTTCCGAGATGACACATACAGATGAACTTTGATTTATATTAAATGTTGTTATTGATGTCGGCTTTTGTTTTGTATATTCTGATATTCCAATAGGGATCTTGCCGAAATGCACCCATTTCTACGGAAAACAAGGCGGGATCTTTATATACACGCATTCATTTGCAATTTTCCCGGTGCGTTGTCAATTTTTTATCATAGAATAAAGTTTAGTAGTAATGTTGGTACTGTTATTTGATACTGTAATATCTTATTTCATTTTTACAACATACACTAGATGTATATGATGGGTATTGCTAATTGGTTCTGCTTTTGTATATTTTATCATACATATATGTATTCTGTATTTGCATATTATAGAGTTATCTAACCTTTCGGGTAGGTATTGATTGTGATATTATGTGCTTGCGAGCGTAACGTCATAATTTTCGGAGAAAACTACGTAAATTTCGCTCACAAAATAATGAGCAAGGGAGCTAATTCTGCAATTCAGTATTATCTTTGTTGAACGATTTTTTATTTTGTTGATAATTGGCTTACAAGTGATAGCTATAATAGTAACATTCAAATTGAACTTAAGTGAACTTTAGCGGAAGTACACCCGAACAAATACGAAACCATTTTCCTTTCCTGGTAAATCGAGTTAATCTTTTCTAAACAAAGCAACAACAAATACTATAACGCCCCGAACATCGAACTGCCACTTGTCCTTGCGTTTTCAAAGTAATATTTACATAGCACAGAATATTCTGGTCCATTTTGATATCCTTTTTATGGAAAGTCGATTGTTGAAACGCATAAATACCTCAAACATACGTTTTCTCTTTTCTGATGTGTCCGCGATTGTATCAACCGAGGTCTACGCTGACATGCACTGCGAGACGTTCGGTATAAAATCGTAAATGAGGAATATAATAAAATCTTAAAAAGAGACACACTTAGGACAGTTTATTGTCTGAAACTCCTTTAGAACGTTTTGTGTTTGAACAACAATCATGTCGGTGCGTAGCATATGTCTTTTATCATCATGGTTTTATGCTTTTTACAGCTATTTAAGCATGCATGTAAAGCACACTAAAAACAACTTCGACAGCATTTTTTTTATATCAAAGTAAGTTTATGATATTCACAAAATTTCATATATATTTTGAGACTTGTGCATCAACCTTTCCGGTGACAATACCACTTGTTTGTTAATACTTCCGATGATCTCTATGACCACACATCTTTCGCGTGATTGCTTCTAGTGACAATAAATTTTGCGCGTGAGCACGCCCGTTCCGACGTTAGGAGTAAATACGTGCATGTTTCGTCTTCGTAAATAAAATGAAAACGAGGCATGGATCAGACTGCTAAATATTTCACAATTTGACCTGAAAATGTCCGTATGGCGCTGTAGCGTGCTAACACTGAGCTAGGACACGCGTTTAGTTACTTGGAGGCACAAAATCATCAGCCGTAGTCCACGAAAGCTAGAATTTATTTCACAGAAAAAACTCGACATTGGCATCTCTGAGTGACAAGTATATATATGATTGTGTATATAGTATTAGGTTGGTACGCGGACTGGCGGAGGATCCGAGCCGGTGGCGTGTCTGTTTTAAGTTAGCATGGCCGAACAAACTCTAACGGATTACAAACTTAAACAAGCCACGCAGTATCATCACACGGCCGACTACTATAAACTACTAGATCTGGCGGGGGACATTGGGTCTGTTAAATAAAGACAAAACCAAGATAGTTAATATCACTCATTCTTGGCTTATTCTGAAATAAATTGTTTCATCATCCGAGTTTTCGGTATGGTACATTTAAATGTACTTTTTTTTTCGAAAAAATAAACCCAAAATTCATTAACGATTTCTATATTATATAGAGAGAGATATCTGTACACCAACGCAGTGACAACAGATAACAGTCACCTCTTCATACACGTAAAATATTGATGACCTCAATACGAGAGCATCATTCACAGAAGGGGTTTAGTGAAGAATGAAACTAAAAAAAACATTTAGAAGATGAATGCACCACCGAGCATTTGGGAGAGTATATCCGTAAATGACCTTAGCTGTTTGTAGGACGTTCAGGCCGATTAACCAAACCAACACCCTGCCCTGCAGGTAAATCATTGGAATCGTACCTGCTGCCCCTATTGCATGACATAAAATGCGATTAAATTTCGCATCTTATCTTAATAAACCTTTCGATCTCTTTAACTATTTGCAATGTGATACCGAACATAAGCAAAGAAGCAATTGTGTTTCTGATGAAATACGGCATCATACATCATACCAGGTGGCAGACTGCAGACCCCACGACGGGAGCCTCGGTTTGATGGACGAGGACTGGGCAGGCGCGGACTAGTTGACAGTGCTGCGCCGATCACAAAACGAGATCTCAGCGAGAGGTTGGTCTGGCGACGAGAATGTGTCATACGGTAATGGCGAAAAGACTGACGATTTAGTGTATCCGTATATGGGAGCAGTACCAGTGTCGTCGAAATGAACTTACTATTGATACTTGTAAATCAATGTTCAACACTGGGAACACTTGTACTACGGTCCAGACATATAAACCCTATCTAACACGGAGAGGAGTATGGTTATACCATTCTATTCACAAAGCACATATACGTAAAAAAAGAATATTTCTCAACTCCTCTTCTCGTAATGCCTGTAATGATCTATTACTGGGTGTTTTTTTTCAGTGACAGTCTACTATTTAAAACAGCGACCCGTATTCGTTTTATATGATATGACGGATTTGTGATCCATGGAAACTATTTGAAAGGACAATAAAAGGTTTACTTGCAGTCGCTTCGTATTATGAAAAAGTTTATACGACTAAAGGCTATTGCTAGCTACGATCGATTTCAGAGTTAAAGCTGTAAGTAGTTTTACATTTCAGGTAAAATTTAAATCAAACATTGTACCTTTATTTCTACGATAGGGATATCTAGTGCTGTCTTAAGTCCAGTTACCTAAGATTATATCAGATCAGTGTTATATTTAATTGTGAAATTGCCTCGGCCGATACTGTTAAGGTATTATTTTTGCATTATTTGACTAAAGATATGAAACTCGGCTGTAATTTAAAACAATCCCCCGCATCAGGTTACACACAAAATAATTAGCCGATAGAGATACTACTAACTACGTTGACTGAAAGGGCATTTTTCTATTCTACAAATTTAAATCGACTACAGAAAAGCTAGTGACGATCAATTACCTATAATTAACCTTTTGTACAGAATCTAGTGTCAAGTCCTTCCAAACTGGGTTGGAAGTCGACCTCGAACTCTATTGTATTAGTTAGGATTTTAAGAATTTCTGTGTAAATGAATAGTAACCGCATACTAATTTTTATTTTGTATTGTGGAGTGAAAAATCACATTTCATTAATTATTTTTAATTTTAAGGATTACAATCCAATGATGAAATATTTGCCTTGTCGCACATTTGGTTTAGCAAATTATAAGCAGCTTGTCTGATAAAGATGTCATTTTCGAAATCATGGCTATATTGAAATTGGATATTTTTTAGATTGTTGTAATATTCTGAATAGTTATTTTCTTGTTTGTATTATTTTGGTTACAAAAACAAAGCAAACCTAAGAAAGACTGCTTTGACTGCCGTTTGGCCTAATCGCCTCTCTAACAACACATCACTTAGGTTAATCGTATCCGGAACACATCTCTCGCCTCGTGTTACTAATTATAATGTCCGTCTTTCTGTTGAAGTCTATTTTTCCGGAAATTAACGTCCTTGTCGATTTTTATTTTACTTGTGCTGCTTCAACTGAGAATGATGTATTCATAGCCAGTCCCACCTCCAACCATGCCAACAATCGAAAGTTGCCATTTCTCTTCGATCTGGACGTGTTTAATCGGTCAAAAGGTCGGTATTTGTCATTAACATCTAAACAAGGAAACAAACCATAATGTCTTTTCCATAAGACGTCTAAATACAGATGGCCCTGAAATGAATTTTCGTCACCCAGTTCCATGCTATCTTTCAAAACCTGACACTAGAAAATTAAATTTAAGGTTAATAAAGGAATTGGAAGTCAGTTTTGTAATTTGTTTTTACCCAAAGCTAAAGCATTGGCTCAGCGGAAGAACGATAATACCGATCCTGCGTGTGTACCGTACTAACGCCTTTCTAGTATATTTGAGACAATTTATTTTAGGTTGATATAGTAAAACAATAAACCTGTCTAACACACGGTCAATATCATGCTCAACTTAATGTAAGTCTATTCGAAGTTTAGTGTGTATTTGAAGTATTTTACTGTTTCTTAATGAACAATAAATTGTCTAAATAACTATACATTCTTTGAATACAATTCTGGAAAAAAGCGGGAAATGTCATTTAAAATAATTATTTTTTTCCATCAATTTCACAAGGCTTTCAAAACAAAACACACTACAAGATATCAAAATAACACATCCTTTTATGGAAAGTTGAATTGTTCGTTAGACAAATGCCCCTTGCTTGGTCAGCAATACTCTTTATTTTGGTTGTACTTTGATTCTAACAACTAAAATTATGAAAAAGCAAGAGGCTAAAATCCTAACTCGAAGTTGACAAAAAATATATCGCTTTCTAGATGCCGAAACGGCGTGGTTAAAGTACCATCGATTAGTCATTTCGGTAACTGTGACGTCACATTGGTAGTACGTTTCACATTCCGTATCTTTGAGACCCCCTTTCCGCCACATATCTGAACTGGTAGTTCATTGTGTAAGTAAATCACTAAGCTTTAATTAGGCTTTTTGAACTTTTATTTATTTCAACTATAACATTTACCATATACTGACAACGTTAATGTCCCCGGCAGCCCCCGCAGACTGTTCAGCATATCTTCCTACGTTATAAAACCAGTGTAAAGCAGTACTCAGTATGTAACATTTTAACGTCGCATATACAACGGAGAAGTACATTGTGTTGAAGAAATTAATACAAATATGGCCAATTGGTGAGGAATCAGTATGATAAATTCACAATGTAATTCCTTGCGACATTTTGACTAAATATAGTATCACTGCAACATAACAGAACGCTAACGGATGATCTCCGCGATGATAATGACGAAGAACACACGCCTTTTATTTTAAATAGGCAGATCATCTTTCCGATGATTTATCGACATTTAAATATCATTACCGAAGACCTGTCATAACAGAAAGATTCAGCGCCCAGGGCCTGAAGTATGGACCCACAGATCAGTATAAAGTAGCTATCCTAGTTTGATAATAAGCATGCATGTCTTTTTTACCTGATTAGACAGAGTATAATTCCGTTTTATTTCAGTTTCATTGCGAATTCCCATGAACACATTTTCTACGGAGGAAACGATAGATAGCAGATGGAGAAAATCAGAGACCGTCCACATATCATGCCGATTAATCAACTTTAAAATATTCTGCAGAACAAAGTGTCGAAATACAATCGATTACTGCCTTAATTAATGTTGTGATTACTGCCAAAGCCAGCCCACAACTTGTCACACATGTTTCTAGTGTTTAAATACACTGTCATAGCTACAGCCGCCAATAAAATGGCAATCGTAAGACAAGCACTTTACGCTATTTGCGACTAAAGTCCACATTTTGAACACTTTTAAAGTCAATCTGTCCCCTCGCCGTTACAACTCACGCACGCACTTTATGGTAGAAAATGGTCTACATTTTAATTGCTTTTAATTTCAACTCTCTAACAAGGCCATAAACTAAAACAGCAACCGTTAATAGAGTAAATGGGTGATTACTTATTGCGCATGGGTCTCTAATTGACGTCGAAGTAATTTGGATTCGTTACAAGGTGGCATTGCTGCTTCTAGTACATTTTATACTCACTTAGAAATTTTGTTTGTTGAAAGTTTTATTTTTATGGAATTGTCCTATTCTTATAATATTGTTTCTACTGCGTTTTTCACCCCACGTATATTCTGACATCGGAAATTACATATATATATATATATATTGATTTTAATGATTTAGCAACAACAATTAGGTCATCTGATACGAACTATGTAATCACCGTGTTTCGTTCGCCATTTGTTAACTTTTCATTAGACCATGGTACTATGTACAGATGATCAGGTGCCTGGAAGCCCTGTAGCCTCTTGTGGGTATTAAAGTTTCGTTGGTTGATAAGTTTTGTTTAATGTTTCTACAGCTAAAATAATGTAAAAATGGCCTGCCTGGGGAAGCTGCGGTCTTCCTCGTAAAATAGAAACTCAATGTCTATTTCAAATGGCTATCGCACTGAGACTTTTTGTCAGAGACTCTGATCAGTCCCTAGTCAACTTGAAAGTTATGCAATAGCAGAAACTACTTGTTTCAAAGACATATGTGTCTCGGCCAGGGGATAACACCCAGTCTTCTTGACTAGGGCGAATGTTCTGTTAGAAACGTTAGAACAAATTCAATAAGGAACTAAAGCTTTCACAAAATTAGTCGCCTTTCATGTTAAGAGACGGCAGGTAAAAATTTAAAGCCTTATCTTCAGAGCATCTTGTATATTTTGTAAGTCGCACTAGTAAAATACGCAATAATAAATTGTAATATGTTGTTAAAAGGTGTTGTGTTTTACACAATTTCAATACGCATTCCGGTGTAAACACCATGTTACAAACACTGATGTAATCAGCAGGTAAGATATCATGTCAATTATTGTCATCGCATTACATTGTTTGTTAACAGAAAGGTAAGAACTGCTTCTCATATGCATGTATGCTGTGTATAACATGCACTTTATAAAGTGCGTGTTTCGGGGGACTGTGGTATGTTCGTGTTGTGTATTTAGGGTCTTATCTTTTTCTTCTTCCTAACTATCTTTCTTCATCCTTACGGCTCCCACGGCACCGCCTCACTTTTGGTCTTGAGTTGAGCGTTTGCTCCTGTGAGGAAGGCTCTGGGTTGTCACATGCTCGAGACACACCAAAGTCTTTAAAAGTGATAGTTTCTGCTCCTATTTAACGCTGAGCAGACAAGGAGTAGGACGACTGGTTCGTCCGTTGTCAGTATAATGTGACCGGATGGTATGTGCTGCTTGGTGTCTTAGGCGGCATGCTTCAGTGATATAGCACTATAAAATGGCAACAGTTCGACTATACAAGAAGCCGCATCACTTATCACGTTGAACAATTATAAAGATTTCTTCTTCATATTCCTGTCAAGATATTGCACAATGTGTAAACAGAGACCTAGAATCTTTGAACGTTTGGCTAGAACTTTTAATAAAGACAAAAATGAAATTGTTTTTATTCTTAATTCGGAAGAAATTGACGATGCCCTTGATATTATATTTTATGGTAGATT
The DNA here is from genome assembly GCF_041381155.1 of Argopecten irradians. NCBI lineage: Eukaryota > Metazoa > Mollusca > Bivalvia > Pectinida > Pectinidae > Argopecten > Argopecten irradians. Next base: position 4,372,613 of record NC_091143.1, on the reverse strand, counting down.
CGTAAACTTTGCAGACAAACATAGACACCTTGGTGTAATAATTAGTTCAGATGCTAAATGGGGGATCACATGAACTCTGTATATCATTCTCTTATTGACAAAAATAACATGAAATAACATGAAATTAAAGTTCATTTTAAAAAGAGAGGCTCTACTCTTCAAATCTTCTTCAATTTCACCCGTTTTAGAAAAGCATGTGAGCTTTCGATTGGGTGTTTGGTATGAGATTCTAATAGGTTCTATAAAATTAGAAATATCTCAAAATGAAGCTGCAAGAATAATTACTGGTTTAACCATCATATGTAACTTTGAGTTTTATATTCGGGAATGGGCCTTGAGAGAGATGCGACTAAATTGAAGGGAACTTTGTTTATTCTACAAAATCGGAAATAATTTAGCACCAAATTTTCTCCATTCACTTCTTCTTCCAAAAGTCAGCGATACTAATAACTATGAAACTTTAACTAACAGCAAGTATAGACTTTCTTAAACTAAATATATTATACCTTCTTCTCTCCATATGTGGAATGACTTGGAGCGACAAAATCCTCACATTCAAAAGCAACTTAAAAAAAGTTATATCCCGTAATTCTGATGACAAAATATCCAACCTATTAATTTTTTTTTGTGACAGAAATGCAAATATTGCATACACAAAGTTAAGACATCGATGTAGATAACTTGAGAAACTTGAATGTTGATGTAAATGTGATGCAAGTTTTACTATTTGGCAGCGAGTTATATGCTGATCATATAAGCCAAAGTATTTTCTGACATTAATTATAACGTCAAGCAAAAGATTTTGATTTCATAAAAATGTAAATTTTGTATTTAATGCTATTAATATTGTCTATTTGACAATTAAATATGTTTAAACTAATATGATTAGAAATGTCTTGCTCAATAACTGGTACCCTTTAAGTAGTTTTTAGATGAAAGCATTCACAAAAACAAATTAAGTAATAATGGTGTATTACATGAACATGATGTAAACATGTTACGATTTTAAATTATATATTGGATAAAAATGTTCACATATTAAAAATGAACAATCAACTGACACAATGTAGGCATTGTGTTAAAGTGTCTAGATGGTATTTAACATGGCTTTCAGAAGGTCCATCGACACACTCCGTTATCTCTGTGGCCGTACTTTCCAGGTGATGTACGGAACACATTCAATTCTCTGTTGGTCAACACTAATATAGTTCAAATTCTTTTAGACTGGTTTCCCTTTTGTCATGACACTAGACTTCAACTCCTTGACATATGTACGGAGATAAAAACATCAGAGTGCTTTGCTGGTTTAAACTGAAGGTTGACTGTTATTTTACAGATATAGGATATTAGAAGTCTTAAAATGTTTTATATTTGCAAGCCTTGGCGAGAAATTAAAACTTCAAGACGAATTACATAAAATTTCATATGAAATGAACAAAATGTAAGATGGTATTTATCACATATATTTTAAAGAATCTCGAAATCCTGACGTCACGTCAATTTTCCTGATGTCATTTTATTGTTTCTGTCATTACTTCACAATGAGTTTCCGTCCAATAAAAATTGCTCCGGGGTATATTGCACTAGTGACATGACTTATTACACGGGAGAAATTACTGGATATCAGGCGGATTATGTGATAAGAAAAAATATCAGATGCACATTGTATGTGTTCCATATATTAACAGATACCGGAATATTAACAGATACCGGAATAAAGCTGACCTGGATTGGCTGTACTAGGCGAGATAACGCTGACCTTGATTGTCTTGTATCTGCGAAAGGATAAGTAAATTAAATCCTTACTAGGTTGGCTCTGGGTTCTGTCCCCTGGCCGAGACACACCAAAGTCTATAAAAGTGGTAGTTTCTATTCCTGCGTTCGCTCGGCATGAAGGGAATGGGACGACTAGTTCGCCTGTTGTCAGTATAATGTGACCGGGTGGGTTGTGCTGTTTGATGTCTTTGATACGTTATTAATATAGCACTATAAAAAGGGCAAGAGTTCCACTATGCAAGAAAACACAACAAGAATATACCACAGTCTCCCAAACCACAAACTCACACTTCATACGCGCAACAAATCGCATAAATGGATGACGGTACTTACATGACCCTAGCTGTTAATATGACGTAAGTGATATAGCACTAAAAAAATGGCAGGAGTTCAACTATCTGAAGCAGACACGAATATTTCCAATACGAATGGACCACAATCAATTACTTATTATGTACATGTAACGCATTGAATACAGTGGAGTCCACCCCTTATATGAAACTAGTTGTTAACATCACAATTGGGCATGTGAGCAAATCAATTCTAATCTAAATGGGCAGCATAATGTGACAGACAGACACAACACGAACATACCACAGCCTCCCAAAATTCACAAACATGCATTGCAAGAAACCAACCAACTCATCTAATTACATCTACCTAGAGAAAAATATACGAATATGTATCAAAGTCAATGTGTAACAAATCTTTTACACAAGACTTTAATGTGTCACTAACATGACGTCACAACTAAAACATCACGTTATTCACTACAAACGATTACAGTGGTCAGAGTCTGGCAACATTTGAAAGATAAGATACCCAGACTGTAGACGGAGACCTGAGTTAACACCACCGTTACAATGGCATGTATCTGTAGACAGAAAAGGATTCAATACCTTATCTATAATTAAAATACACATTAACAATAACTGGCAATAAATCACATCGTCTCATTTAATTTCAATCTTGATCAAACGAAACGTATCGATTCCCTTCTCCATTCTTTAAGATACAAAAGCGGACAAAAATAAAGAAAAATATATTGCGACACCGTTTTTTCGCCAAAGTTTTTTTCTTTAACAATGACTCAGAGCGTGCCCACGACCTTTCATGTTTGTACGTCTTTAATGTCATGAACGTGAGAGAAGCAGCTTAACCAGGACTCTAGTTCATTGGAAATGATCGTGATCTGTGTAGATTTATGAAGCAAACCTTTGCAAGATTCCCCAGTTAAACACACGGATTTATCTGGCCATTATACAGAGACGTGTTAATCAGGAAGCCGCGACACCGTCACCTGACAAAACTTATTAATGATCTGGTTCAAAGGCTAAAAACACAAGCTCTGGTGAAAAAGACATACTTTTCTTACAACATTTTGTACTTTGGAGATCCTCGCAGTAGAGTGTTTATAGTACGACTATTATGTTAAGCAGTTGACATTTTGCGTCCGTATTAACTACAAGTACATTCTCGGATTCCAAAATGAATAGTGACATGAACCGTCATGCTGTATGAATACCATAGTTTAAAAGATGTTTAGATGGAGGAAATATCAAATGTCCACCCATTTCATACATGTATTTTGATATATGAAATATGGGTGTAAATTTTAGAAAATGAACCAGTTTGGTTATGAAACTATAAAAAAATCTTTTAAATGTCTGGATAATTCAAAGAAAACTTAAAAGCTATTGAAAAACATTCATTTTTGGAATTTTGTTGTCTTTTCAATGATTTAAAGGAACTATTTTTATCACATTGACCTTGTCTGTTGAGGTAAAATGGCTGACGCGAGAAATTCAAATGTTCATCCGCATCCTAATTATGTTTTTCTTTGAACAAAAAAGTAAAATGTAAATATAACAATAAAAGGATTGTTAGATTGCATTTATTTGAGATATAAATGCGATCTTGGTGGTAGATATAATTTATTTTTCCAAGAAATGCAATCTAATAATTCTTTAATTGTTAAATATACTAATTTATAAGAAAAGTTGTGAAATTCAAATACCTCAGCCCTAAAGATTTATAATCAAGAGTTAATAATATTTTACAGTTGTCCTTAGTAGAAAAACCAAAACAATTTTATCAAAGTGACAAGCTATTCAAGTTGTAGAGAGAATATTCTTGTTTTTGAAATACAGTTTAAACGGTTGATTTGATTATAAATAGACATGTGTAAATCCTCCTTCCTATCCGGACTACTACTTTAACCCACTTACAGTATTGTGTTAGTGAGCTAAGTACAGCAGTCTTATTTTGTAACCTTGTTGTCAAATAATTGTCTCAAGACTGTCGTAACGTTCAAACTATGATCTGTAAATGTTAACGGTAATTACGTTAGATTCAGTCGAGCACAATCTCATAAAATTTATTGACCTACTTGCCCATGATTAAACTACAATTAAACCCAGATGGAACAAGGTTGTTTGTGTAGAAAATATTAAATTCTATTCCCTGTATAAATAATTCCGACTTCCTCTTGTTTTGTCAGTTGGCAGAGCGATTACATATTGGTGTTCACCATGAAAATAAATCAATAGAATTGAAAGGATACGAACCAAAACACCACCTTTGAAAAAGGTCTGTACAAATGAGCAACGTATACCATGGTCGTAGGTCAAGGTCGCTTATCTTATTTGAGGTTTGAACGACACATCGTCTTACTTAAAAAGAAAAATGACGGTTTAAGAAAAACTAAAACATTGGCTTGAAAATGTATGTTATCAATTCACAATGAATATATGACGTCATCAATTTTTACATCATGTCTAATTGACTGATAACGATTTCAAGGGATCAAAATGATTGTAAGAATTTTCTTTAATTAATAATTTATGTAAAGAATCTATAACGGAATCTATTTTCGTGTGTTTCAAAGTTGAATAGTATTTGATTAGGAACAAATGTGGTGTTGTCTCGTCTATCCTAATCGAAATTAAACAACTTACAAAATGACACTACCTTATTATTATAATTTCTTCATTGCAGCAGAAAAAAGCGTTCGTTAAACAAAAAAAAATGCAAATCTTGCATGTAAATATGAGATAAATCACTGAAGTACATCCCATTGTACACCTGTGTAACCGACAGGTAAAGTGATCCCGAGCTGTACAATCTTTATGTCCACCAGACACGAAGATACATGGTGGTATATATGTACAGGGAAAGGTACATGATAATGAATATTAAAAGTAAGTAACAATCATCGGTTAACGGTAACTATTTATAGATAACACTAAACAAGCCTAAATATAAAGTAGCGCTGGTTGTTATTGTTTTCAATTCCTATAATAGCTGAACTGGAGTACACGTGTGGTTGTTACGATCATATACTTTTTTGTGAGTTTTGACGTAATATAGCTCAACAGAAAATAAAATTGTTGTGCACGTAAATTTTAGCATAACAACATCTAAATGTACCGTATTATTTTTTGAAGCACAATTGTTATTTTGATATGCTATAATACGATAACAAGTGACTGCGGATGCGATACGAACATAAGCTAATTGTCAGGTAACTTAACTAACCGTGCGCGGCAACAGTCGCCAAGAAAACTATCGATATGTTTATAAATTTCTTTTATGTGTTTAATTTTGATACATCTTGCTCTTGTTGATTGCATGTGTCACAGACAATATTTAAAGAAATAATTAAAAATATAAAAAAAGAGAATGATTTAATATCTGTTTATATATCATATTACACTAACAAACCACCTAACCTGATCCATTTAAATCCGCAATGAAATTGATAGCTATACATCGGCATCAGTTTGTTTCGTTGTCTATAATATACGTGTATATATCACGGAATTCGAATACAGACTATCTTATGTTCGTAAATAAAAAAAAGATAATTACGTTTCCTCATAAAAACATCCTAACGTGACATGATAAATGGTTGTATCTGTGATAAATATCCAGAACTTGTGTGTGATCCGTCTAAATTTTCTGATGACGTTGTTATTACGGCGCTATGAGGACATCTAGTGTTATCTGATCATCTCGTAAAGCGGACCACATTTATTTTGTTTTTAACATTTTTATTATATTCAATATTCCACAGCATATTGCATACACGTATCAATATGTTTTTGTTGATTTTTTTACACTAATTAAAAGAAAAAGGCAGAATTTTGTTTTAATTGTACAAGTTAAGGACTATTTGACACAGGTATTATTCCCGAGTGTACAATATCTAAACATCCCAATTTTCTGAGATTCGTCTTTGCATCAGGTTTTAGTTATTCAGGTAAAAAGTTTCCAGTGTTTTGAATAACTAGTGCTAACTTTTGATTAATCAAATTATGGCTTATTCTATGCTTTTGATACAATGGAATCGGTCACCTGTGGTTACCTGTATACTAATTTGAAGCGAGCTATAGTCTCAGCATTGTTATATATAACACCCCTTAGTCTACTTGTATAATAAATTGTGTTTAATTCTCAACATTGAGTACATAATGTTTATAATTCAATATTTAAAACTCGGTTGGTTTTATATTTCATCAATATATTTAGTCAATATTTTCACGTTTCTTCTTTAACAAGTGAAACGAAAGGCTACAAACGAGCCATTCAATTGCTTATCAATATTTGATGTCCGTTATTGAAAACTAGCCCCGTTCACTCTTACAATAAGTAGAACAGGTCACTTGGTCTAGTGAAGAAAGGGTACTGCATTGGGTACATGTTATACTAAGTACTTAAGTACACTAAACAAACAATTACTGCATTATTACCCACACTCAAGATGTGTAATATTAAAAATAGGATGGTACAAAACCAGAGTGGATTAAGGTTACACAATGTAAATAGCAAAAGATACATGGTTACACTAGAGAGAACTATCGCCATAGTTACACTTAGTTCCATAGTTACAGTATATAGGACAAAATGGCTCCTCGACAATACGACATAGGGTAGTAATTCTATGATAAGAAGCATGCGCATTAGCGGCATCGTTTATCAATAGAATGGACAATAGATGCAGTTACAATACATGTGAAGCACAAGGTACATAGAAAAAATAAACCAGACAAAGACAATACGAAAGTAAAAATGTACGAAACAGCGTATAAAATCTACCGATTACGTTGTGCTAACCGAAATATTACACTGATGAGCACATGCAGACACAATGGTTGCACCAGAAGTCACATACTCGCCAATTGAGCTGATTGAGTTTACAATACTATAAATATAACTACTAGTAGCATTGCTCCATTGGGAAGTTCTAGTTTTATGGTTCACTGAGTGAATATTGTCACCAATTTAATTTATGCCACACCAGATTCTAATTAGGGAATATAGTGGTCATAATACCACTGAAGGGTGTATTTGTTTCCTGGTATTACTCGAAATTTTACTTGTTAATGAATGAACTGAAGACAACTAGCACCATGCTAACACCTGATAGTATATCGCCATGTTTAAGCAGAAGCTAGTTCCATGGTTACATTAGAAAGATAACTAGCTATATAGTTATACTGGAGAGATCTCATCATTATTAAACTGGACAGTGTACTAGCGCCTTGGAAACACTGGTGAGGGCAGTTGTCATGATTACACTTAAGTGTACACGTACACTAAAATGCATATTTACCACGGTTTTACTGAATGGTGCACTTGCTCCATAATATATATGGGGCCCACTGTCATATCACTGAAAAGTGTACTAGCTCTAAAGTTAAAAATGGATGTTTACACTCGAAGTGTACTAGTCCCAAAATCATTTTGGAGATATCGTGTTTTCCATGACAACATTTTAGAAACCCCTATATCCATGGTAACACTTGACAAGGAAGTAGAATGATTGTATACCTAATATGGAGGGCATGATCCATAATTACCTCAAGCCACGTCAAGGTTTCATTGATAGCTAAAACATGATACAGAAGTTGTCTGGATAAATATCAATCATAATATTAGTTTGATTTGCTCGCTTGTAACATATATAAATTTCTATCGACTTATATAGTTATATAGTACCTCTATAGCATATCAAGCATATGGAGACCGAAGGTAACGACTTTACGACGTAGTCCAATGATGTTTATAGAGTTAAAGAAAACTCTATCATCATGACTGGAATTGACAAGTATGAGAGTTAGCGACGTATGAAAACTTGAACACGCTAAATAAAACACCGACTGTCGTGACTGGTGGCTTTTATTTGTATTCAGTGCTAGGATTTGAAGACAAATTGGCGATAAAAGATCATTTTCCTTCTAAGAATGACAAGATTGTCTTGTTCTTAAGATTTAAACGAGCTAAGGCTAAGAGCTTCAACTTCAAGTTAATCTCTTTAAATCCTGATTTACGTACGTGCTGCCCTGAACAGTTTTGATTTTTTGTTTTTAGTATCATCTGGTCCGGAAGAGAGTTTTTTTTGAAAATATATATGGAATGCTATATTATTTAGTGTTGTTTACTTTAAGAATGAAATCTGAAATTCGGCATTTAATTTTACGATGTAAATTGTATATATTTGTATTTGTTTATTTACGTTATTTAGAAAATATAAATATAACGTATGTAGCAGGCTGTTTGGATGGTGATGCGGACATGTTTTCACCAAACAGGAATATATCAGAAAAGTAAACAAATTTTGGACGCTACTGTAAACCATCCATACCCATCGATCGAGTCCTCATCATTCGGCTATTTTCAGTTTTACCAATTTTAGTCACAACTGTCGTTAAGTGTCCGCATTATCATGTAGGCTTATTGAATTAGTAAGACGGCTGTAATAAGGTTTAGTAACTGTTCCGGTGCGTAGCATTACTTGAGTACTCAAGACATTATACCCTGCTCTCTGTAATAAAACCATACAGGCCGAGTCATTAAAGAAAAAAATACAAAAGAAATTAAAACAAAAACAAAAAAGACACCTACCTTTGACCCCAAAAAGCCTCAGTAAAAGACATAGAGATATAAACAGTAATTCCATGATGTAATAACAGATGTGTTCACACTACACATATAAACTATTCCTTTTAAACACATGCGTTTTACGTATCAAACATAAACATCGTTGATGGTAGTACTCCCACGAAGCCCTGTCCTCACGTGGTCGCGCGGCCCGCTCTGTCACCACTCAGACGGTACAGCAACTGATGCTGTTGTTCTAATGAGAGCCTATCGAACGCCAATCACCGTACATATGTAATGATACGATACACCTGTTAGAGGTTTCTACTTCTATTGTGTGTGAAAACAAGCTATTTCCTCTCATCTAACACTTCGTATAGGTCTTTAAGGTGAATGGGCATTGACGTTAGCCTTACAATCTTAGCCAATCGTAGGGCACGTAACAAAGGGCATCATCGATTGATCGACTGTAGCTCCCAAACAGCTGCTGGGACGATAAAGGATGTGAGAGAGGCGAAGAGACACCCAGTGTCTGTGAGTGATCTAACACCAAATCAAACTGTAACATAGGTACAAATGATTCCTACACTTTCACTTAAGCTAGCGAGGAGAAGAGAAACGCTAACGACAGATATCCATCAAATTATCAGATTTCCTAGGACGGTTTTGATTTCACGAAGGCATTGGTGCGGACCCAGTAGGTGTGTGGATTTAGTTAGCGAACCACGCGAACAGGTTGATATATCGTAATCACCTCGGTTTAGTTAGGTAATTAAATGTCATGAATCTTTAAATGTGTTAATGCATTAATTCCAAGATAAACATTGATTTCTCCTTCTATACAGTAACAAAGCCAGCGACAGACAACGATAATAGGCCAGGAGCCTTATATTTTAGGTAGCAACAAAAGGAATTTATTGTCTAGTATTACATCCAGTAGATATTGTGTTGGCGTTTTAGGATCGTTAAACAAGAACACTGTTATGTGCAGTATAACACTTCCAGCTCAGAACCTCTACTAGTTTATGGACATACAACGTCCTTGTACCTTACAGTATATTATAATCACAAAAATAATTCAGACTCAAAATAAAAGAAGAGAAAATGTATAATTGATTCGATGTTTGTACACGAACATTAGAGCCTTGCATTAGACTTGTACATTGACGATAAATTTATCGTATTGTCGTTAGATAATACAAAGTGGTCTCTGGTTTTAGGAACACTGGAAACGTCTTGTTTCATTTCATAACCGAATATTAAGGCATGTATCACTGCGATGCTGCTGGTCGGTTGGCTTCTTTTTCTCTCCGACCTTCCTCCATCAACAAACCTTGCACGTCCTTTCACGACCCTTGCTTTTAATAGGACGTTAAACTAATAAAACCCCTAATCCCAGATTAAGCGTAAGTTTTGTGCAGTTTTGACCTCTCCACAAAAAAGTCAAAAAAAAAATTTGCCAACAGCAGGAAGGATCGATCTGATCAGGCATTTTTCGAATCTAAATTGAAAAAAAAAAAAAAAAAAAAAAAAACCTTAAGAATTACCCGCGGGCATATCCTACCTAAAAGTACCAATATTGCGTTTGATTGGGAGGAATGTTGATCGGATCTTGAGATCAAATAGGCGATATCATTGAATCTATATTTATTTAAAACCCATCACTGCTAATTGTTATATAGTTAATTTTTAACACCTGTCTGATTCCGGTAATGGCTAACCTTCCTAAGTGGATAACCTTACTTACAGTAATCCTGATAATATCCCGCGTTTTGCTGCTTGGTTTGGGTATTAGGTTAAACGTCACATACATATCCAGGGTTATTTAAGGACGGCCTCCCGTGAATAACGTCCTATTAACAGTCAGGGTCATTTAAGGACGGCCTCTCGTGAATAACGTCCTATTAACAGTCAGGGTCATTTAAGGACGGCCTCCCGTGAATAACGTCCTATTAACAGTCAGGGTCATTTAAGGACGGCCTCCCGTGAATAACGTCCTATTAACAGTCAGGGTCATTTAAGGACGGCCTCCCGTGAATAACGTCCTATTAACAGTCAGGGTCATTTAAGGACGGCCTCCCGTGAATAACGTCCTATTAACAGTCAGGGTCATTTAAGGACGGCCTCCCGTGAATAACGTCCTATTAACAGTCAGGGTCATTTAAGGACGGCCTCCCGTGAATAACGTCCTATTAACAGTCAGGGTCATTTAAGGACGGCCTCCCGTGAATAACGTCCTATTAACAGTCAGGGTCATTTAAGGACGGCCTCCCGTGAATAACGTCCTATTAACAGTCAGGGTCATTTAAGGACGGCCTCCCGTGAATAACGTCCTATTAACAGTCAGGGTCATTTAAGGACGGCCTCCCGTGAATAACGTCCTATTAACAGTCAGGGTCATTTAAGGACGGCCTCCCGTGAATAACGTCCTATTAACAGTCAGGGTCATTTAAGGACGGCCTCCCGTGAATAACGTCCTATTAACAGTCAGGGTCATTTAAGGACGGCCTCCCGTGAATAACGTCCTATTAACAGTCAGGGTCATTTAAGGACGGCCTCCCGTGAATAACGTCCTATTAACAGCCAGGATCATTTAAGGACGTCCTCCCATGTGTGCGATGTGTTGCGTGTATGGTGTGTGAATGTCTATGTAAAATGGGGGGGGGGGGCAATGAAGAGGGTGATTCGTAACTCATTCATCAGTTTGCTCTGCAATATTTCAGAATTGCTGGAACATATAAAACAATTGGCTTGGTCATATTTGTGTGAAATATAATAATTCAAAACATAACATTGGTATTTGTTGAAAATACAAATAACATTAGATTACAACACCTTCTACCGAAAATGACTCATCTAAAAATTATTTACACAAATCATCTAATTACTACCTATGTTTGCCAACCTTATTTAGGGTTTGAGTTTTAAAAATCAAAAAGAGGAGAAACATATCTTAATCCTGGTCATCTGCCCAAGTATTGGGAGGAAATGATACGTCAGGGATATGCCTAGAAATACGAGAACATGTTTATGTTGCAATGATGATATCAAGAATTAATTTCATTTTATTACTAAATGTAAATCTACGAAGATATTTTTAAAAGAACGAAATTGATAAAACCGTTATTTTTCCTAAATTCTGGCATGTTTGGGTAAATTCCAAAAAAAATCAATCTAAATAAAACAAGCGCAAACGCTTTTAGTTTCCAAAATGTCTAATAAAACAAAAACTAAATAATAAAAACCAACGATGCTATTTTTCTTGGCGTTAACATAGTTCTTCACTTGTAACTGCTGCCCTATTGCATGATCGTAAAAGGCGACTAAATTAAGTATATTCCTTTCTCTTCTTCCTAACTAATTTTGTTCCCTTGACACCGCTCACTTTTGGTTTGGCCATCTGTTGAGCGCTCGTTCTTCTGAGGTAGGCTCTGGGTTCTATCACCCAGTCCAGACACACCAAAGGGGACGTTGGGAATAAGAAAACAAAACACGATTATACCACAGTTTCCCAATTTAAGGTACTTAATACACGCTGCATACCGCATGTATTGGAGGCTGTCCTTACATGACCCTGGCTGTTAATAGGACGTTAATGAATCAAACAAACACAATTTGTTAGTTTTAAGAGAGATGCACCTTAACAAAAATAAAAAGACTGTAGATCATGCAAGTGCTTTGTATGTTTATCTCTTTAAGCTTTACCTGCGTGGACCTGCAGGTAGGGCGTTAGAATTATACCTGCTGTCGTTAGAGACACACCAAAGTCTATAAAAGTGGTAGTTTCTGCTCCTGCTTGGCGCTCAGCATACAGGGAGTGGGACGACTGGTTCGCCTGTTGTCAGTATTATGTGACCGGACGGGGTGTGTTCAATGTTGCTTGGTGTCTTCGCTGGCATGCTTCAGTGATATAGCACTATAAAAAGGGCAGCAGTTCCACTATACCAGAAGACACAATACGAATATACCGCAGCCTCCCACAACACGCACCTCGTACTTAAAACCTGCTACACAATGCATACATGGGAGGCCGTCCTTACATGACCCTGGCTGTTAATAGGACGTTTAAATAATCAAACAAACAAATAAGCAAACTATTGCACGATATCGTAAAAGGCGACTATATTTTGAAGGTTATCATTTCTTTTCTTCCTAAATGACTTTCTTCTCCGGCTCTGGTATCTATCCTTTGGCCAAAACACACCATAGTGGTATTTTTTGCTTCTGCTTAGTTCTCCACAAAACTGAATTGGGACGACTGTTTGGCAGTGTAATGTGACCTGGTTAGTGGTAGGGTGTGCCTTACTGAGATAACATTATGAAATGGACAAGAGCTCCGTTATTACACGCAGACAAAAATAAGAATGTACCGAACCACGAACGAAATATCGCATTCAAAGGTGACACTGCATGTTAATAGGACTAATAAATCTAAACCAAAACAACCCAAATGTCTTTAAGTGTTGAGAAAGAAGCCCCATTACAAAGGTGAACAAGCAAATTCGTGGAATTTCCATCCCTCGCTTTCAGGACATATTGTAGGTAAACTTTATTGAAGTTAGGTTTAACATTGGTTGAAACATGAAAAAATAAACCGAAGTCTTATTCGGAAGTTAGACATTTAACTTTGTTACCAAGTTTGAAGACAATCGGTTAATATTTATTAGTTATATTGTACAGAAGTGGCAGAAAATGACACTTTTTATCAAATCAAAGGGCCATAACTCTGCTTATTAAGATCTGCCAAAAGTGGCGATCGATCTTGGCTAAGCCCTGAAGGCATTTAACTTTGTTACCAAGTTTTAACAATATTAGTTTTAACATTTGTTAGTTATTACACAGAAACGGCAGCAAAACGACATTTGTAGTAAATTAAAGGGCCATAACTCTGATAAATAATATTCGCTGGAAAAGTTGATCGAACCTGGCCAGGCATTTAAAGCATTCGACCTTGTTACCAAGTTTTAGGAAAATCGGTTAATATTTATTACAGTTATTGTACGGAAGTGGTAAAAACTGACTTTTTTAAATTTAAGCAAAGGTCCATAACTCTGCTAAATAAGGTCCGCTGAAAGTGGCAATCGACCTTTAAGGCATTTAACCTTGTCATCAATTTTGAAGAAATTCGGTTAACATTTGTTACAGTTCTTGCACGAAAATGGCAGAAAATGACGCTTTTAGTAATTCAAAGGGCCATAACTCCGCTAAATAAGGTCCATCGACAGTCGCGATCGAACTTGGCCGAACCATTAAGACATTTAACCTTGTCACTAAGTTTGAAAGAAATCAGTTTATATTTGTTACAGTTATTGCACGGAAACGAAGTGTTACAGACATACGGACAAACCCAAATTAATATCCCCCGTTTCGGAGAAAGCGAGGATAAAGCGGGGATAAAAAGGAAGGTTTCAGGATAGAAATACTATGTATATCATAACTGGATAGGATGCTTAAGCTTAACCTATGCTTAAAGAAGGTTTGGTACATCCAGTGATGTACCATTGTATCAAAGTTTAACGACATTATACGGAAATGAAACCTGGCAACATAGTTATTTATAAAACTTTGGTGAACACTTGTATGTCCCTGCAGGTAGGGCGTTAGAATTTTACCTGCTGCCCCTATTGCATGATCGTAAAAGGCGACTAAATTTAGGATCATTTCTTTTCTTTTTTCCTAACTGACTTTATCTTTCCTAATGCCTCCCTTGGCACCGCCTCACTTCTGGCCTTGAGTTGCGCGTTCGCCCCTGTGAGGAAGGCTCTGGGTTCTGTCCCCTGGCCGAGACACACCAAAGTCTATAAAAGTGGTAGTTTCTGCTCCTGCTTAGCGCTCAACATACAGCGAGTAGGACGACTGGTTCGCCCGTTGTCAGTTCAATGTGACCGGATGGGGCGTGTTCCTTGGTATCGCACTATAAAAAGGGCAACAGTTCCACTATACAAGAAGATGCAACATGAATATACCGCAGTCTCCAAAACACGCACCTCTCACAACATACACACAACACGCCGCATACATGGGAGGCCATCCTTACTTGACCATAGCTGTTAATAGGACGTTAAACTAATCAAACAAACAAACAAACAAAAATGAACACTTGTAGGTCTTCTACTACAAGAAAAAATACTTTCAAAATGGAATCGTGATTTATAAAGAACACAAAATATAATGTTATGGCTGCAGTTCAACATTCTACTAAATACATTGCTAACTACAATATATATTTTTAAGTTTCTAAATTTTCGATGGCACATTACTACTTTCTGTAGGGATTTGTTTGTTTGTTTGATTACTCAACGTCCAATTAAAAGCTATTGTCATGTAAGGATGGCCTCCCATGTATGCGGGGTGTTGCATGTATGTTGTGCGAGGTGCGCCTTTTACGATTATGCAGTAGGGGCAGCAGGTATAATATAACGTCTACCTGCAGGGCCATTCTGTAGGGAACAATACATGACTGCAAACTTCCGTCTTAAGTCAGAATCTTGCTATGATATCATCATAAATTTACTTACATTGACCGACAGTTTATCCTTGTCCTAGTGTGAAATAAAATGTTTTCTGTTGTCCTTTAAACAGCCAGGATCATGTAAGGACGGCCTCCCATTTATGTGGTGTGTAGTGTGTATGAAGTATGGGGTCTGTGTTTTGGGAGACTGCGGTATATTTGTGTTGTGTCCTCATGTATAGTGGAACTTTTATCTATTTTATAGTACTAAATATGCTTTACTAATGAATACCAAACCGGAATTTCGAACGTACCAAAGACGTATACTATAGTCATAACATGCTCAGTAACATCATCGATTATGGTACAAAGGACGAACAGTATTTACGATAGTTGAAGTGGTTTTTATTCTATCCTGTTTTTTCAACAACTTACCGTATTGAAATGCACTCGATGTCCTGAGATATTTTCATGCATTTTTCTCAGTTTTGTAGAAAAAAAACCGATCAAAGTTATAGGTTTGAATGCAAAAAGGAGACATTAACGTTAATTAATCAAACAAACAAGCACATACAATTGTTGAACATATCAAAATATTGAGCTTTCACTGTTCTAATTTTTGTTAGGTTTCGATGATCTAATGAAACAAAATCGAGTTTCTAAGCGATTTAGCACGTATCCCCGGAGCTCTGACCCCCGGGGACAGGAGGGGCGGGGCCCAATAGGGGAAATAGGGAAAATCCTTTAAATCGCTACTAGTCATAGAGGTCTGCATGGAATGTTACCAAATTTGGCCAGAAATATCCATAAATTGCTAATATATAGGACTTCATAAAAGTTATGTATGCTTTAGATTGTAACCAAATTTGGCCAGAAATATCCTCTGTGGAAGAATAATAGAATTTGTATAAATTTTGGCTCTGACCCCCTGGAGTAGAAATTCGAAACTGGAAATTAGAGGTAAATATTTATATTTCTTTAAAAAAGAAACAATGATCCTCTGGCCCTCTGGACCTCTTGTTTTGAGTATGATTTTTTTCTGGATGTAGATACCAAACAACCAGGTCCGGATCCCGTTTCCATACAGTGATTATATTGACATCGGACCAATAAGTCTATATACTCTATATATATTCTCTAACTTAAAAATACTCGCGTGGTCGCCGGTGATCAAACCATTCTAGTATTATTTGCCATTATACAAACAAATTTGGTCCGGTGTCATGTCGACATTCTTTTATTATCAGACAAATCGGAATACTATGATGATATAGTTGCCAAGTCCACTATGACGTCATACACAGATCTTTGTTCAGTCCTCGTCGGAATATCGGCCTTAATGGACATTGCCATTTCAGCATCCCATCACAGCGAGATGTGGCATTTAGACATCTTGTGGGACCTCCCGACCATTATAAGTGATTTTGAATAGTTCTGATAACTTCTGAAAATTCGTTTTAAGACTTCATTGTATTATTGATTAAGTTGTACTCTTTGAGTCAGTTTGTATGAATGTCGACAATATGCCCGGGTTTTATGGGGGTAGCAGTTACCCACTTGGGGTTTGTAGGTCGTTCAAGTCTGTCCTATCCTACATCATAAGTCGATCTTGCAGTTTCTACCAAAAATCTTAACAGCTGCGGGTCAATCACTCGGACACAGAAAGAATGTCCCGCATCAAAGCCACAAAGGGTAAATAAACATCATCTAAACTTTAAAAATGCACTGGCAACATGCTCTACACACATGCAATTACAAAAAATAAGAGATGTAGGGGCCTTAAAGGTCACCTGAGTTCTGATATAAAATGGCTAAAACATGTGTTTACAATTTGACCACCTTGTACCACCAACCAGACTCACAAAGTCAGTCAGAACTAATATGAGCATACAGAGTATTAAAATATTTCCAAAGTAACATTTTGGAAAAATTATAATCCAACCTTTACATAGAGATGGCAATCTTATCGGTTTAAACTTCTAAACGATTCAGTTCACTGTCACACGTTTTGCAAATAGCCCTTTTCTCATCATTTTTGGCGAATCCAAAGTACTTCCATACCTTCCGGCGGATTTTTATATCGCTCGATCATCGTAGCAGACGACTGGATACTAGGACAAGTCTAGCAGACTTTGATTGCACACGCGTTCACATCTGCAGTACTAAGTTGCCTAATATAATATATTCATATTTTTACATATATCCGACACGTAATGAACACGAAATCGATAATAATCTTTTACATCTCTAGATTTCAATAATGATTTTTTATCATTATTATTTTATGAAGAATTCACAACATTGTATCGAAGCGTAGATACGAAAATAACATGTTGCTAGCTTTACTTCACGCACTTGTGTACTTCCGGTCTACTTCAAAATGAAAACAACGATGATATTCAGACTTCAGTGTACATTCCTTCACATTTTTGAGCTATGCCAGCATTAAAGAAGGCATTATTTTTTGCTTTTGAAAGATCGCGCTCCACAAATATCAGGAGTAACGAATAATTGTATCCTATCTTTCTCAATAATTCGTGAATACTCCAGTACTCGGATACTCGTTACAGCCCTAACAATAAAAGCAGAATTTAGAATTTTTAAATTTGAGTGTTTTTGGACAATAGACGACAGACAATGGCGATTACAATATACTATTTGAGACTTGGGTGACCTACGAAGAGATGATCATAATTTAATGATGGCATTAAGCTACTGTCATGTGGTTCTGACTGCTAATAAGACGTAAAACAACAAGTAGTCGTAATATTTCTTTCCGATGTAGCAATACTTTCTTACGCCTAGATTAGATAGTTTCAAATGCCTTGTGACAAACACCCATTACATTTTAAACAGCACTTAGAGCTACTTAGTGAAGCACCATTTGAGAAACCCAAAAGAAACACGTTTCAAAATTAAATGGAATCAGTAAGAGATCATTTATAGAAATAACGCTGAAGGTAGGGCGTTAGAATTGTACCTACTGCCCCCATGCATGATCGTAAAGGGCGATTAAATTTAGAACCTTATCTCTTCTCTTCTTTCTTACTGACTTTATGTTTCCTAATGCCTCCCTTGGCACCGCCTCACTTTTAGCCTTGAGTTGGGCTTTAGCCCCTGTTAGGAAAGCTCTGGGTTCTGTCCCCTGGCTGAGACACACCAAAGTCTATAAAAGTGGTAGTTCTGCTCCTTCTTAGCGCTCAGCAAACAGGGAGTGGGACGACTGATTGACCGTTGTCAGTATAATGTGACCGGGTGGAATGTGTTATAGCACTATAAAAAGGGCAATAGTTCCACTATACAAGAAGACACAACACAAACATACCGCAGTCTCCCAAAAACATACGAACAAACAAACAAACATTTACATAAATATCACAACAGATAGTTTATATAAGACGTAGCAATGTACATTAAAGTTTGTGTATTTTCCATCTCATCCCAAAAAGCAATCGTGGAAATATCAGAATATTGGTACCCTAGCCAGCATTTCAATATTTAGTTATCCTCGTTTTGGATCGTCAATTTGGCCTTTGAATTACGACAATCTTAGTCCCTAGAGAGAAGAAGAAAGACCATTGTATAATGCACTATTCTATTCATAACAAGGCATTTATAGTAATGCTAATACTAAATTGATGTTGATGGCCATTATTGAATTTTCATTTTTATTCAATCCACGCTGAACATAGGTTTAAATGGCCATAGAACGAGCCCTATTTTAACGTAATTTTATGCTGCATCTTAAAGTAGCTATTGGTACACGGAGCACGAAGAAGTCGCTGTCTTAAATGTAAAGCTTTGAGAAATGATCACTTCAAGTTGACGTTTTCTACTTCGAGACATGTGGACAGTTCAACAGAAACATGTTTTTGAAGAAGCCGGAATATTAAAAAGACAAAATGGTAGGAAATTTAGTAAGCTTTCTGAATAATGTATGATGGATGGAAAAGGACATTGAAAAAAAAAAATAAAAAATCATGGAATCCATTACACTATTGACATAAAAAGATTCTTTCCAAAATAATTCTGTTCCTTAACAGTAATAGATATCCAACACCGGATCTGTCAGGCTTCACGTCCCATTACCAGTTTGAGGTATAAACATACTGCAGTCTCCCAAAAAGTACACGCAACTCATGCAGGGGAGGCCTAATCTGATTAAAATACTAATCCTTATACCCACTCCGTTAGGTAATGTGGTGATAGATCTGTATTTAAATCATATGGAGGGGAGGTCATCCGAAAATTACCATAGTAGTTGATAGCACGTTAAGCCTAATCACCTAACCATCTAAGGAGGGTCTTCCCTGTGTATTAATATATTCCTAAAGTGATTGTCTCATGTCTCGGGTGGGATTTGAAACCAATTTAAGCGTGTTAAACCCCAGTTGGTGTTTGGTTTGATTTTTTGATACACATATATCGTTCACTGTTTTAACCCTACCTATATCATCAGAATGTCAATGTCACATATTATTGTATTATATTATTTGTTTGATTCGCGTTCCCTGTTCTTTCAGGATCAAGTAGGTTTTGTTTTAATCCAGTTACTTTTGTATTCAAAATTTGTTTTATTATTACTGTTCACGTTTGTTATATCATTTTTCTGTGTTGCTCCTGAATTATTATTTCTAACTTGTTATGACATACGTATTTGTTAAGGTCGAGGTGTTTTGTTTTGACAGTTTTAAATGTCATTAACATATTAACACGGATAATGTTTACGTGGATACCGGAAGTAACGGATAATGTTTACGTGGATACCGGAAGTAACAGATCAACAGTCTAATGTCAACAAACAAGTGCATAACACTTATACCGTATGTATATGACATCACTATTTATTCCTTTTGTAATGTAGGCATGTAGCTGACAGCAAGACACGATAATCAACGAAGCACACCGTCTCGTCCTCGTTTGTTTGTTAAATGTGCGTAATGTCATATTGACTGCCAAGATAATGTAAAGACAGCCCCACAGGTATACAATGTGTTGCATATTTATGTTTTGGTAGGCTGCAATATGTCGGGCAACGCAGTCGTCCCATTTCCTTTATATCCTTGTACAGGCCTTGTTTCATTTTGTTCATCTTCGATTCACCATTTAAACGTTAA
The DNA here is from genome assembly GCF_041381155.1 of Argopecten irradians. Taxonomy (NCBI): domain Eukaryota; kingdom Metazoa; phylum Mollusca; class Bivalvia; order Pectinida; family Pectinidae; genus Argopecten; species Argopecten irradians. Next base: position 4,352,387 of record NC_091143.1, on the reverse strand, counting down.
TAAGTTAAAAACTGACTCGTTTCTCTAACCACTTACAGTTTCAACTAAAACAAAGACCTTCATCAAATTGTATATCATGTGGTTCTTTGATACGGTTTTTTGGTTAAATTCACTTAGGCTAGCATAATTTTGATAAAAAAATTTTCTAACTTGTGGGGATTTATAGTTTGCATTGATAATCGTTTTAATCCACATGGGGATCATTAACAATAAATTTAAATACCACCCTTTTGGGGGTGGCCATTCCAATTTCATTTAGTTGAGTTGTTCTTGATATATGTGGAGGGGCATAAAACAAAATTTAACCTGTTTCTGCTATTTCCTTGTTCAGATTTTTCTATTCATTTTGCATCTGTTGCTGGTTTTAATGATTTCGCTGCCCTTTTAGATTTTGTTCTGTTGTAATAGCATCTGTTGCTCAGTCTTGCTTGTTCACATATATCCCATCCTTGATTACACCGGCAAATTACTCCTCGGAAACAGCGTAGCAACGCAATATAGCCTAACTCTAAAGTATTAAATGTGCTGTTAGTATTCGCAAAGGATAAATATAAAAAAATTACATTTCATTGGTACCAAACTATAAAAGTCAGTTTCTAACGACAAGAAATATAAAGTCTAGGCTAAAGCAACCTTCGTCCAGCCTTGGCGAATCAAAATACCGGTACACTTGTACTAAAGACGGAAATGTGATATTTATCCTTCTACTAGTTAAGGACTTACATTATCGATGCATTCTTAAATTTTCATGGATCAGTAAGGTATTAAAAGTATTTTATCTCAAATCGTGCTTAGATTAAATACACAACGCAGAATATTATATTTCTTATATATATATAAAAACATAATGATTATTACTTAAATAGCGACAAATTGCAGCAAAAATCTAATAGAAAAAAAAACAACCTTTAAACGATAATAAAAAAATTTGTTTATCTTAAATTATGTTATTGAGGCCCCGACGTATGGCAGAACAGAACATGGGTGATCGGGTGATGTAATGGTTAAGCCACTCGCCTTTCACCTAGCCGGCCGGGGGTCGATCCCCGGCACGGAACTGAAAAGGTTAGGGGTAACCTGCCCGATCACGTGGGTTTTCTCTGGGCACTCCGGTTTCCTCCCAAACTAGGATCCCTCGTGCGCTTACATCCGGGCCATCGAGAGTGATTTACATACGTTGTATAACTTGTTTCGTAATCGATGAAAAATAAATAAAGTTTATATTTTTTAACAGAATGTCTAGTCATAATATATGGTTCCGTCATTGTAGCACTATGTGTAAGACTAAATTTAGGATCTTATCTTTTTACATGGAGGCTGGCCCTGCAGGTAGGGCGTTAGAATTGTACCTGCTGCCCCTATTGCATGATCGTAAAAGGCGACTAAATTTAGGATCTTATCTTTTCTCTTCTTCCTAACTGACTTTATCCTTCCTAATGCCTCCCTTGGCACCGCCTCACTTTTGGCCTTGAGTTGAGCGTTCGCCCCTGTGAGGAAGGCTTCGGGTTCTGTCCCCTGGCCGAGACACACCAAAGTCTATAAAAGTGGTAGTTTCTGCTCCTGTTTAGCGCTCAACGTACAGGGAGTGGGACGACTGGTTCGCCCGTTGTCAGTATAATGTGACCGGGTGGGGTGTGTTGCTTGGTGTCTTCGGCGGCATGCTTCAGTGATATAGCACTATCAAAAGGGCAACAGTTCCACTATACAAGAAGACAAAACATGAATATACCGCAGTCTCCCGAAACACGCACCTCGCACAACATACACGCAACGCACCTCATACATGGGAGGCCGTCCTTACATGACCATAGCTGTTAATAGGACGTTAATTAAACAAACAAACAAACAAACAAATTATACATAGAGAACAGGGATATTTCCTGGGTCCTGCAGGTAGGGCGTTAAGAATTGTACCTGCTGCCCCTATTGCATGATCGTAACAAGCGACGACTAAATTTAGGATATTATCTTTTCTCTTATTCCTAACTGACTTGATGTTTCCTGGTGCCTCATTTTATTCCCCGCTTTTTCCGAAACGAGGGATATTAATTTGGGTTTGTCCGTCTGTCTGTAATACTTCGTTTCCGTGCAATAATTGTTATAAATGTAAACCGATTTTCTTCAAACTTGGTGACAAGTTTAAATGCTTTAAGAGCTTGGCCAAGTTCGCTCGCGACTGTCGATGGACCTTATTTAGCGAAGTTATGACCCTTTGAATTACTGAAAACGTCATATTCTGCCATTTCCGTTCAATAAGTGTAACAAATGTAAAACGATTTTCTTCAAACTTAATAACAAGATTAAATGCCATAAGTGCCAGGCCAGATTCGATCAGGTTATGGCCCTTTAATTTACTACAAATACCATTTACCTGCAGTTTCTGTGTAATAACTAACAAATGTTAAAACTCGTATTGTTAAAACTTGGTAACAAAGTTAAATGCCTTAAGGGCTTAGCCAAGTTCGATCTCTACTTTTGGCAGGTCTTAATTAGCAGAGTTATGGCCTTTTGATTTAATAAAAATGTCATTTTCTGCCACTTTCGTACAATAACTGTAATGAATATTAACCAATTTTCTTCAAACTTGGTAACAAAGTTAAATGTCGTAAGGGCTCGGCCAAATTTTATCGTCACTTGTGACGGACCTTATTTAGCAGAGTGATGGCCCTTTAATTTAATAAAAAAAAAATCATTTCTGTTATTTCCCTGCAATAACTCAAATAAATATTAACCGATTTTCTTCAAACTTGGTTACAAAGTCAATGCCTTAAGGGCTTGGCCAAGTTCGATTGCCACGGCATGTTTCAACCAAGGTTAACCCTAACCTCAATAATGTTTACGGAAAATGAGGAATTGAAATAAAAACGTCAAAATGATCCGCTATGTCAAATTTGTTTTACAAATAATCATATTATCAATATTATGCTGCAGCCGATGATTTTTTTCCTTTATATATAAACATTCTTTGTAACCAAGTCCGTTATACTCGAGTTTTGCTATAATCCTGTAGGTATTGTTTGCTCTCAATTCTGTTTCCGCAATGGAGTATCCAGCCCTCCCGTTTTAAGTCACGACCTGTCTAGAGCAAGGTTAGGTGTATAAATCAGCATTTCCTGGACACTGATGCCATGTCCCCATTGTCTGTGCTTAGGATGAGGTCTCGAAACCCAAGCCGTTTTGTCTATCTAAGTAAGAGGCTTTAGAGTTAATCTCTAACCCCGAAGCGGCCAGGAGCAGCTAGTATTTCACCAAGTTACTGCTTGTTTAATTTGGGCATATCACTCATGAATAATGATGCTATTTGCTTGTATATCTTAGAAAACATTTACCTTAATCATATATCAATCTTCCTGACCTTGACTTTGGGTCCTACAGGGCTACACCGGTAGTGTTGGTCACATCCGGGAACTCAGAGTGACTATAACAGAACCATAACCTGGTAATAAATGGGGTTTTTCCTGTATGCATGGAAGGTAGAATTATGTATTATTCTTTGACATAGAAATAAAGGGTGTTAAACATTTCCTGAATTCCTAAATATGTACTTGTACATCTCGAGGAAGAGTTAAATAGCAGAATTTATCTATTTTCCCAAATATTGTTCAAACAATAATTAGAATGCACCATACAACGTATATGTTTTTATTTTGTATCATCGGTGATGTCAATGGTAAAAAGAATTAGCAAAATGATCATAACAAAACGAGAAACTCTCAAAGATAACTAATGAAGAATTCCATTATACAGGAAAGAACAGAACAAACTGCAGTCTCCCAAAGCACACACCTCATACTTCACACACGCAAGACACCACATTCACGGGAGGTCGTCCTTTCATGACCGTGGCTATTAATATCACGTTAATATAACGTTGACATGTCTCCCCTATTAAATAATGTAATTGAGTTATTGTGGTACTGTCACCGAATAGCATTCATATCCACACACACCTGTCTCTGGTGGCGTGCTTCGGTGAGATAACACTTTAAAAGGGCGCTATTACAACACTTAATTGTTTGTTTGTTTGTTTGATTAATTAACGTCCAATTAACAGCTATGGTCATGTAAGGACGGCCTCCCATGTATGCGGTGTGTTGCGTGTATGTTGTGCGAGGTGCGTGTTTTGGGAGACTGCGGTGTATTCATGTTGTGTCTTCTTGAATAGTGGAACTGTTGCCCTTTTTATAGTGCTATATCACTGAAGCATGCCGCCGAAGACACCAAACAACACACCCCACCCGGTCACATTATACTGACAACGGGCGAACCAGTCGTCCCACTCCCTGTATGCTTAGCGTTAAGCAGGAGCAGAAACTACCACTTATAGACTTTGGTGTGTCTCGGCCAGGGAACAGAACCCAAAGCCTTCTTCACAGGGGCGAACGCTCAACTCAAGGCCAAAAGTGAGGCGGTGCCAAGGGGGGCATTAGAAAAGATTAAAGTCAGTTAGAAAGAAGAGAAAAGATAAGATCCTAAATTTAGTCGCATTTTACGATCATGCAATAGGGGCAGCAGGTACAATTCTAACACCCTACCTGCAGGGACGAACATGCTGTAGACTTCCAAAACTTGAATGACAATATCTGCTTATATGCCTTCAATTTGATCAATCAACCAATGCCGGTATGCAGAGAGGTTTAGTATGACTTAAGCGCACGTAATTCCTGTGGTTTTGTCTAATTTTCATATACATATCAAAACATTGTATATTCATATAGCGTAATACGAAGAAATAGATTGAGCTAAAATGATGTGTTCAGATTTGCGTTGTTTGACAGCCATTAAAGTTATACGTGTCACAGCCGGGTGAAAAAAATGACATGTTGTTCTTTCTTCAGTAGTCTATTGAAAACCTAACTTTTGATGAAATAGGCTGTGAAAATCATTCAAATGCACAAACAAATACATGTATGTTTACTACTTTATAATCATTAAAAACACCACGTATCATGGCTTCTTTCTGAAGTACTCCCTAAATTAATTTTTAAATATTGTAGTTCTCAAAATGTTGATTACTTGTGGTAATAAGTAATTATTAAAAGCTTCCTAGATTCATGAGTATGCAAATTACTGTACATCTAAATTTACAGATACAACATTAAGGGGTGTTGCTGGTGATTTGTCTAATTAGAATTAACGTCCTATTAACAGCCAGGGTCATTTAAGGACGGCCTCCCCTGTATGTGGTGTGTTGTGTGTGTAACGTCCTATTAACAGTCAGGGCCATTTAAGGACGGCCTCCCCTGTATGTTGTGTGTTGTGTGTGTAACGTCCTATTAACAGTCAGGGCCATTTAAGGACGGCCTCCTTCCCTGTATGTGGTGTGTTGTGTGTGTAACGTCCAATTGACAGTCAGGGCCATTTAAGGACGGCCTCCTTCCCTGTATGTGGTGTGTTGTGTGTGTAACGTCCAATTGACAGTCAGAATAATTTAAGGAAGGCCTCCCCCTGTATGTGGTGTGTTGTGTGTGTAACGTCCAATTGACAGTCAGAATAATTTAAGGAAGGCCTCCCCTGTATGTGGTGTGTTTTGTGGGTAACGTCCAATTGACAGTCAGAATAATTTAAGGAAGGCCTCCCCTGTATGTGGTGTGTTGTGTGTGTAACGTCCTATTAACAGTCAGAATAATTTAAATAAGGCCTCCCCTGTATGTGGTGTGTTATGTGTGTAACGTCCAATTAACAGTCAGAATAATTTAAGGAAGGCCTCCCCTGTATGTGGTGTGTTGTGTGTGTAACGTCCAATAAACAGTCAGAATCATTTAAATAAGGCCTCCCATGTATGTGGTGTGTTGTGTGGGTAACATCCAATTAACAGTCAGAATAATTTAAATAAGGCCTCCCCTGTATGTTGTGTGTTGTGTGTTGTGTGTAACGTCCAATTAACAGTCAGAATAATTTAAATAAGGCCTCCCCTGTATGTGGTGTGTTGTGTGTGTAACGTCCAATTAACAGTCAGAATAATTTAAATAAGGCCTCCCCTGTATGTGGTGTGTTGTGTGTGTAACGTCCAATTAACAGTCAGAATAATTTAAGGAAGGCATCCCCTGTATGTGGTGTGTTGTGTGTGTAACGTCCAATTAACAGCCAGGGTCATTTAAGGACGGCCTCCCCTGTATGTGGTGTGTTGTGTGTGTAACGTCCTATTAACAGTCAGGGTCATTTAAGGACAGCCTCCCCTGTATGTTGTGTGTGTATTGTCCTATTAACAGTCAGAATCATTTAAGGACGGCCTCCCGTGTATATGGTGTGTTGTGTGTCTAACGTCCTATTAACAGCTTGGGTCATTTAAGGACGGCGTCCCGTGTATGTGATGTGTTGTGTGTGTGTTTGACTGAGTTTAGAGACTGTAGTGTATCCATATTGTGTCTCCTTGTCATAGTAGGACTCTATCTAATGAAGCATGCGACCAAAGACATCAAACAATAAACTCTACCGGCTCTAATTATATTAGTCTCACAAAGAGCAAAACACTTCTCCATTTTCTTTTATGAATATTATTTGGGATTTCATAAACATTCATACGAAAAATATATTAATTGATATTTTATCGAAAATAGATTATGCATGTACTTTCCATATATAGTAATATAGCAATTAACATTTTAATTGAAACGCAATTGCTGAAAGTACAAACCTTCTAACACAAAGTCATGAAATCACCTGCGGCTTATGAACATTAATAAAGTTATTAGGGACTCAAATAAATCATTATCAAATGACCGCCAGGCGACAGAGATGATGTTGGCCATAATCAAATCGCGGCGAATACATAGGACTTGTGTAGGCGAAGTCAGTTACGACCGGCATATCTTTTAGCTATCAAAGAGTTAAAAAACAGTGTTGACCAAATCAAAAGGAGTGTTGTATTCCGATTTTCCTTTTGTAATAACATTTGATTCGATCATATCTCATGACCTATAGGTACACAATTTACAAATATCTTCATATTCCATTCCATTTACAGGTATATGCCTTCTTTTTGAAAGATCAAATATTTTTTTATGAAATACATCAAAAGGACGGTGCTACTGAAATATGTAAAGATACGATTTCATCATTTGTCATTCGAGTTGTTCACAGACTCGGTAATACGAATTATGGATAGTTTAAGGTCAGGCAAAATAGAAAGTAACCAATGAGCAATCGTATATATAATTGCTTATTTTGACTTATTGGCCATTGTTCGAATCGTTAGAATTTTAGTAAGTGACACAGGCACAATTTTAGTAACACCGGCACAATTTTAGTAACACCGGCACAATTTAAGTAATACCGTCACAATTTTAGTAATAATTTCAGTACCGTCACAATTTCAGTAATACCGACTTCAGTAATACCGTCTCAATTTTAGTAATACCGTCACAATTTCAGTACCGTCACAATTTCGGTAATACCGTCACAATTTCGGTAATACCGTCACAATTTTAGTAATACCGTCACAATTTTAGTAACACCGTCACAATTTCAGTAAAACCGTCAAAATTTTAGTAATACCGTCACAATGTCAGTAATACCGTCACAATTTTAGTAATACCGTCACAATGTCAGTAATACCGTCACAATTTTTAGTAATACCGTCACAATTTTAGTAATACCGTCACAATTTTAGTAATACCGTCACAATTTCCACCATCGACAACTCCAAAGGTCATAATCAACTATTAAAACGTGTTATTTTTCAAACTGAAATGTGCTACATTAACGTTATTTTGTAGAATGTAATTCTTGGAATACTTTCTGCGGCAAACATGCTTTAGGATACATCAAAATGGGTTTTAAAAAGCCAGCTTTACTAATTACCAGAAACATATATCAGAGCGCTTGGTAATTTTGCCATAGTAACGATCGTCGGTTGTACCTGGTTGTGCCTAGGGGTTTTAGGTGTACTCCTAAATAGTTAAAAGTGAATAGTCGGGCAAAGAAATTCAGTCTAAATGCGTTCATTGGCCTTCCAAAAGTTCTCACATATTAAAACGACGGTCAAGTTCTGCTTACGTTTCCCAGTTCTGACCATTGAAATAAAGAAAAGTTGAAAGCATTGAAAGCGAGGCTGCGTGGAAATGTAACCACGGACATAGTCAGCCGGGAGGACGTTTTAGGATTCCTGTACTTTAAATTAATTTCTTCGTACGCAGACAGATTTTGACGAGATATTTTATTTTTCTATTTCATAAGAAATTCTACTGGATACACTCACATCATTTTTACAGACTTTAGCCATCCTTGCCCGACTGTTCACTTTAAATACAACAGAATAATTTTGATTTGTTACAAAAGTTCAGTAATTTTCAGATAGTTTGGTTTTAAATGTCTGATTTTCCAAGAAAAGTCCATGAAAAATTGCTCATCTTCATGCCTTCATATCATATTAAAATATAATGATTTGAAACATCAATCATGTATTAAACCATGTTATAATATTAAAACTATATATTGATGCAAAAATATCACACGTAAAGGTAATTAACCAAGGGGAACGCCTATAACACTACGGAGATCCGTCTTCTGTCAGCTAAGATAATGAAAGTGTTTCCAATCTCTATGTATACAATAAATGAGAGGCACAGTCAATCAAACGCATATATGAAATTCATTGTCTAAGAAAGCAAGTAATGGTATGACGGTGTGTGTTACCACAGATAAAAAAACTTCATGTTGTTACAATTTAAACTCTATAAGTCTCTTGCTAAAGTTATTAATATTTCTTTCATGTTACTTGATAGTAGGTGTTTTTGTAATGAAGATGATATCCGCATCAACATACATGTATATCAGAGCTATACGTGTAAAGAAATCCGTAGTTTGTGTAAAAGATAAATACGATCAGCAATGAATATGAATAGCATATGACTAAATTACAATTTCAATTTGTTTCCATTATTTAAATATGTGGTTTTATATTTGTGTCGAATTCATAAAATTTTTTAAAGCAATAATTCAAATGTTCCAAACAATCAGTAGGGAATGTCACATTGGACGTTGGCGTTTTTGTATTGTTTTCCCTTGAATTCTGATAATTCATTCCTTAAAAATATGTGCCGTATTTGCCAAACTCAGAAGAGCCTTTAATATGTTTTTCAACACCAAAGGTTGCCAACTTTTTGAGAATTACAATATTTACAAAGCAGAGGTTTTAATTTTATGAGTGAAAATAAGGGTTCAAAATAAATTTTGGCAGTACAGCCATAAGTCATGATACAATATAAAATATAAAGGCTACCCACGGACAAACCCAAATACCAATTTACAGTGTACAATTTCTTTTAATATTTTGCAGTGATATTAGTAATCAGAGTACATAAAGCATTAAATAAGAACTATTACACTGCTTAAAATGTTGATAACGCATCATACAGTCATGTATGTCCATTCCTTTGAATAAGTTTAAAGCTAAATCCAACCAAATTTATGTTTTTCAATAGATATCCGAAAACAAAATTTGCCCAGTTACGTCACGGGCCAACTGAAAATAATGACGGAAACATTAAAATCTCACTGTATACATTTGTTTAAAAACTAACCCTTTATTATATATTACCTCTGAATGTAGCATAAAGTACATGAGCACTAATGGGGTAATTTGTTAACTGCTAGAATCCAGTATGAAAAAATGCACTTCAATAATAGGAAAGCTGTACTAAAAGTTAGAGAATCATCAAACTACGGAACGTAATACTCCAGTTTGATGCTTAAACCGTTTCCCTGCCATCACTGTCAATTACGGCTACGGTATACAGACATGTTTACAGTTCAACAAATAGGAAGTGACATATGACGTCATCATACACTTTGTTGTACTATAAACTTTTATAGGAATAGGGGGGGGGGTGATCTACAAGGTGTTCTGATTTAAAAGATATTTACGCCATATGTATCGCCTTTGGATAATGCAATGAAATCACCAAACCGCACCCATGGTAGCCGAGTGGTTAATATGTCGCAACATATTAACCAGTCCTCCTCTGGATCGCGTATTCGAAACCCTTATGGGGTAATAAAGGGTGTTTTTTCCGGGTACATCGGCAAACCAAATCAGCTCCTTTCAATTAACTCGTGTAAATATAAACCATTAGTAAAAAAATATGGTCCAAAGTATAACAGTATAACTTGTCTGAATAGGATGTTAACGAGACCAGTCTATTTGTTCCATTTACAAAAGTGTCTGGTTTATAGAGGGTAGAACCTTAGGGTTTGCTACGGTAGCTCTAAACTACGGACGGCAGGTGTCGGAGCTACGACTCGGTACCATTAACAGTACGCGTAGTGTTACAAAACGTCAGGCGGGCAAAAAATGATTTGCATTTTTTGCAGTATTTCTAACATATCCTTTTTACCCACCTTCATGTCTAAATTATGTTTGTAAGCACATTTCAATGGCTCATATCTCCGATACGGTCCACTTGGCCGTCATAGTACTTCTCGTTAGAAAGTTTTGCGCTCCAAATATGCCAAGTTTACCATATAAGAGATGACCTATAAAATTTAACAACGACATAAATATAATGACACAGATTTTTAATCCTGCCGGGAACGGAATTGAGGCAGGGTATTATTATTCGTTCTACGTGAAAAGTATTCACAAATACATTTACAAGTGAAAAAGTGTCACTATCTTGGCAAACCATCAGTATAGGTAAATCTCCATGACGGTAGCGAAGGAAGTAAATGAATAGTTAAATTTGCAAAGAAATGTATAAATATAGTAAGATTACCAAGATACTCCGGTTTTCAGAATAGACAGGTTCCAGATTATACAGGTTTTAGGTACTATAATTAAATGATTTATTAAGAAAGGTGCCAGGACCACACAATTTAATCGGTTTGGACAAGTTTCTGGTTTGACGCATTCTAATGTGATACAATATATGTTAAGGTTATACAACATGTTTGTCTCTTTAAGAAGTGATACCTGTCTCTCTCATAGGTGTTACTTGCCTCTCTCCGAAGTTAGTTATGTCATACATGTATATACGTTCCCTTATCCCCAAAAGTTTGAAGATGAAAATACCTCGTATTTACAATTTTGACAGATCCAACGCTTCACAGAAAACGTTCTGATTTTGCAGTTAAAAGGGGAAAATCTAAAGAGATTGCTGTTTCTAAAACCAGCGCTTAAAATAATGAGTCAGTGTGCTTGAATTTTGTCCCAATGTCAACATTTCTTGCTAAAAATTCTAATTACTTTAACTCCAAAAAAATGAATAAGGACAGTACTGGTGAACCTTGAAAAGAAAAAAATGAATAAGGACAGTACTGGTGAACCTTGAAAAGATTTACAGTAAAAATGAATTTGTTCATAGCTAAAACTGTCGTCACAAAAACTCTGATTAATATGGATGCGAGACCACCCATACGAGAGTAGATTCTTAAACAATATCTCTAACGTTATATGAATAGCTAAGGTCATGTTAGAAAGATTTCCACTGTATGCGACGTGTTGTCAATGATATTCTCAAACCATAGTTAATGTTTCGTCTCGGTTTCAGATCTATAATGTTTCATTTAAATGACAAAATATAAAGAAGAAAAAGTGATATGAGTGTGTGTGGTAATAATGGGCGATCATTATGATGATGATGAATAAATGAATTGGCAAAGAACAAGTGTTTGGAAGTTTTAATTGCTAAGACAACCCATAACACGAGGAAAATTGAAAACAGGATAACCGCATGTGACGTTATAAACTGTCCGCGGTACAGTACCATATGGTGGTGAGATGCTGCATTTGAATTCGTCATTTCATTATATTATGAAACTTAACGATATATCACAAATCTTATTAACATATTAGTATGTAACATAGTATTTGCAAGGACGAATATCTTTGTAGTTAAAGTATATGGGTCGTGCCTGACGAACCCAGAAGATCTTTCCATACGTGATTTACCACTAAAAGCCGACAACACTTCGAGTTAATGATTTTTTTCGTTAAAATGCTTATTTTGCCATTATCAGACTAGATGATCTGTATCGGTGAACGAGGTGTTGGTTTATACAAGGCAAAGAAAACACAATAAAATTAAATGAAGGAAATCTAAACTGAATCGAAATTAATTTCTGTTAGGTGCTACTAAGCGCAATTATCTATAGAATACAACACTTTCGTCTCTAGCGCGTGCTGGCCAAGGACAACACATATCGCAATCCGATCATTTATCATTGAACAGGAACGACTATACCGGCCTTTGTGACGTTAAGCATGAAATGAAGGCAATGAGAGTGTTCAGTCGGCCATATTGGATACAAAAAGTTACACCAGGAGGAACATATAGTTCTAGCTAGGATTCTTAAGATTGTAATTCCTCCTTAAGTAGCCATAGCAGCTGTAGATATGGGGTCTAAAATGAATTCATCAAATACAGGATTGTTGTACATGTTGTATGAAGTTTTATAGTTCTGAATCATGGTGGCATATTTTTCTGCCGTCGTGTAATTTGATGCCGAGTTATGTGAATGTTATTTTGCCGATATATTTATATCGTCAAGTCGAGTAATAACATGACTTTTTGAGAATTTATGTCGGTAAGTCGACATATGTCTTGTAAAATCGACTTACCTTATTGCGACGAGATCCATGATAGTCAGTCGCGTAAGTGTAAGTCGACTTTCCCATATGAATATATCGATAAGTCGATTTGAAACCAGTCTTATGATTTTACATATTAAATATAACTTGTAACGTTACAACCAATTATATAAAAGGCAAATTATTCTACAATTATTCCCAAAAAACTGTCTGGGAAGAATAAATACCTGTGATTGTGGTTTCTGTATTAATGGGGCAGTAAATGTGTGCTATGCGGCTCTTTGACACCTGATTGTTACCTTTCACTTGCGAGTCCCTCCAATTTACGTAGTTTACCAACCAGGTCATCAAAGCCGAATCATACGGAAATGAGTATGAAAGTAATACTTAATTTATATGAAAAGCGATCTATCCTATTTCAACTCGTAAAACGTACTTCAATATATCATAAATATAATAGTTACACAACATGGTGAAAACACGAAGAAACAACAATGTAAATAATGTAAGTAAAATAAATGGCTTATGTAAAACATCATTGTCAAGGTGTTAGCATGCAAACAAAGACCTAAAACTAGTCGTTTCAGAGTTGTTTTAACCGAGAAACAGCTGAAGTTCTTGGAGGAACCGATCCCAAAGCTGCGGAGAACGTGTCTAGAACACATCGGAGATTTTACTGATTTTTTATGTTCCCTTTTAGTTCGCGCCGTAAATTAACATCAAACGCCGTCGCTGCTTTATTCCAGTGCACATTTAGCGTTTCAATTCCCATAGTCCCGCTTTGCTATTTGTCAAAGACACACATTTTAAATGAATTTTTTTTTGCATTCGCTCGAGTTTTCTAAGATTTACAATTAAAGATTTTGTATTTTTAAAATCAAAACAAATTAGAACATTCGCCGAGATAATGTCTCTCCATCATTTTACGACTTTAATCCAAGAAGAACTGCAACAAACATCACAGGGTTCACACCTGAGTCGCTTTGAGAACGAGGGAAAGGGCTGCGTGCGGGTTACTGTAGCAACCGATTGGGAAGGTGTAAAACACGTGGCATGGAAGCAATATGACTCATTCTACGGGAAGCATGTCTATCAACATCACATTGACATAAGGCACAATACAAAATGTAATAGATTTATATTTATGTTATTGCGTTTACGTGGAATATAAAGATAGTGTACATGGAACTAATCAATGACCTCGTATGCTCTTACAATATTGGTATAAGGGAAGATGGTGTGATGGTATTTTCATTATATATACATTATATATACGTTTTTTTGACATTCAGAACGTTTAAAACACTCATCAATTCGATATTAGAAAAAAAAAAAACATTTCTTACAGATCTATTAAGAAACAAACCCATTTATGCAGAAAGAAACATTTTGCTCTGGTTGTATCTTGCCAACGATAACCTAATGCACATTTGAAATTCAAATTTCAGATTACAAGACTTCAGTTTCGGGAAGAATCACTGATTTCCTCATTACTGCAAGGATCCATCACCAAAGAGCCTACATGTACAGTGAAAGGTTAGAGATGCAAAGACGATTTCCTGTCACACTTGGAATACTAACTTTGAAACAATTGATGATAAAACAATGTAAAAGATCCTAACATTTGCGGGGAAAATATGAAAAATAATCTAATACATTTTATATGTGATTTGTTGCTCTGCAACAAGCTTATGACAGCTTACGTCAATTATACGGGTTGTTTTCTTTTCAAACATTTTTCTATTACGACCTTCAAAACACCCAATAGTTTGTGAGGGCTGTACTGTCAGTTTTATTCCAAGAGCATTACACTACACACCGTACATAAACGCTTTAGTAAAACTTTCGTATCTACCTTGCACATGCTATTGTCTGCAATTAAAAAGAAGTTACGATTGATGGAATATTCACGGTGGTCACTCAAATGTCGACTAGAAATTTTCTCTTAAACGTCTTTTTACATCTCTCCTTAACTTCTCTCTCCCATGTCGTCGCTTTACTTTTGGCTTTGATGTGAGCAACTGATACTGTGAGGAATGCTTTGGGTACTACTCCTTTTGAAACAGACGCTATAAATCTATAAAGAGTCAATTTATGTTTCTGTTTACTTCAAAATTTAAATAGGGTGGGCGTTGGTATAGTATATTGGATAACACTGAAGTAGACTGGAGCTTCTGTTCTCCCAATAGGACGACACGATTCCCTATGATACGCAAGAACGCCGTTTACGGGAGACCGTTTTCAATCTGCTTGGTTTGGTTTACTATATAATTTAAAGGCGGTCTCCCGTGTATTAAGTGTCTTGTGTGCGAAGTGCGTGTTTTGTGAGACTTGTGTTAAGTCTTCTACTATAGTGGAACTCTTGCCCCTTTTTATAGTAGTGCTTTCTTAATCATTGAAGCACGGCACTGAGTACACCAAGCAACATGCTCTACCCGGTCACATTATACCGAAACCGGGGGAATAGGTTGATTTGTTGCTTTTTTCACATTATTACCTAACCAGTACTAACAAGCACTTTCACTGGGCAAAGGTCATCTGAGGAAGAATCTTGCTCATGGGATTTTTCAGTCACCTGCCGGTGAAACCGGAGGGGACTCAAACTTCACACAATGTTAGCATATGGGAAAAAACAACTTTGGATTAAATGGGGGGGAGGTCAAAAGGTCAACTACAAAGGTCACTGTTACTAAAAATAGATTTTTTCACATAATATTAGTTTCCAGAGAATAACTTGAGAAAACATCAACGTATTTTGATCAAACTTCACACAATGGTAGCATATGAGAAAATACAGCTTGAGATTGAATTTGGAGTCAAAAGGTCAACTTCAAAGGTCACTGTTACTAAAATTTGATTGTTTCACAAAATCTTATTTCAAGACAATAACTTGAGTAAATAGTAACAATTTTTTATCAAATTTCACACAAAGGTAGTATATAAGATGAACACAGCTTGGGATTGAATTTGGGGTCAAAAGGTCAATTACAAAGGTCACTGTTACCAGAAATAGATTTTTTACAAAATAATAGTTTCTAGACGATAACTTGGGTAAACATTAACAGATTTTGATCAAACTTCACACAATGGTGGCATGTGAGAAAATCCAGTTTGGAATTAAATTTGGGATCAAAAGGTCAACTACAAAGGTTATTGTTGCTAAAATAGATAGTTCCACAAATTTTAGTTTCTGAATGATAACTTGAGAACACGTCAACGGAATTTGTTCCAACTTCATACTATGATAACACAGGAACAACATAGCTTGGGATTGAATTTGGGATCAAAAGGTCATCTACAAAAGTAAATTTTACTAAAAATAGTTTGTTTCACAAATTTTCGTTTCTGGACGATAACTTGAGAACACATAAACATAATGTGTTCAAATTTCATACAATGATAGCAAAATTAAGCAATAATAACTCAATAATTAGAAAATGTAGTTGACGACAAGGGATGTGTGTGTCTTGTTTCACTTACTGTAAGCTTGTTTCTGTATGCAAATATGTAGCCGCTTGAGATAAAAATACTATACTCGATACTTACAGATTTGTTTTCATTTTGTGATGTATATCTTATTACAATGTCCTTCTTTGATAAACTATCATCTTATTTAATCTTTTTTATTGTTTTAATGACATTCCTTGGAATAAAAGGTCATATATATGTTCTTGTATTACGATGATGTTTAGTTTCATACAACTACATTACTTCTCAAGTTCTATAAACCAAGCATGATAGAGACTAATGCCGACAAGGTAACGCGTGTATCACATTTTGACATCACTTACCCCTATCATTAGACTGTTCCGAGTATGCGCATTCAACGTGAACCAAATATGGTTATGTCAATTTCAACACAAAATCCTGTTGTCAGGTTATTGAGCGGCGGCCCTGTAAATGTCATTTGTTTTTCACCTTCTATAGGTACGGGTCTGACCTTCATTTTAAACATAACATTTCGATAACAAACTCTCATTCGATAAGCATCCAGCTATAGAAGGAAGAAGAAGAATGAAGCACCGTTAACTACGTTGCAGAATTTAATATCTGAGGACGAAATGAGACAATAGCATATTCCCGACGATAGCATCTACTACTATTATGGTATTTATGGCATAATATTGGTCACCGTCACCCTAAAGTTGTCCTGGTCATCGAATGATATTGAGTGTAGTTTGGTTTAACATCGTTTTAACAGCTAAATTAATATGAGGAATTGTTTAACCTGAATTGTTAACCAAGCGATATCAGTTGACTGTAGTATCTGTGATCGAAATATAGTGTAGAGTAGCAATATGAGATATAACATGGTACAACCTTTGCCATTCCAGAAGCCAATGCCATCACCTGCACGTCTGTTATATTCAATAGATACTTAATTTTATTTCTAGGAATCAACAATATATTAACACACGGGTTCATGTGTGGACGGCAACCCATATATGTAGCGTGTGTGTTGCGTGTATGAAGTGCATGGTGTGTGTTTTGGGAGATTGTGCTATATTTGTCTTGAATGGATGAATGAAAATCTTTGTTTCCTTCAATATGTGAAGATTGATAATCTATACAACTTAAAAATATATTACATATACAGTGAGTTAGGAATTGCAATTATAAACTTTCAATAATTTTGGTTGAAGAATTGTTAATATTGTTGCATCAAAATTTACAACCGGTGTAACCAATACACTAGTGCCGGCTTCATTTTATACATTGTCTATGCTAATTCAACTGCCCCTATTGCATGATCGTAAAAGGCGACTAAATTTAGGATCTTATCTTTTCTCTTCTTCCTAACTGACTTTATCTTTCCTAATGCCTCCCTTGGCACCGCCTCACTTTTGGCCTTGAGTTGAGCGTTCGCCCCTGTGAGGAAGGCTGGGTTCTGTCCCCTGGCCGAGACACACCAAAGTCTATAAAGTGGTAGTTTCTGCTCCTGCTTAGCGCTCAGCATACAGGGAGTGGGACGACTGGTTCGCCCGTTGTCAGTATAATGTGACCGGGTGGGGTGTGTTGCTTGGTGTCTTCGGCGGCATGCTTCAGTGATATAGCACTAATTTTATACATTGTCTATGCTAATTCAACTACAATGTATTTCCAATGGTCAAGACTTATTTCTTGAATTACTGTCTCCTCCAAGTAGAGAGTTAACTAGATAATCATTGTCATTAAGAATTCTAACACTTTCTATGACCGGAAGTAGATTTACTATGGTTGTTTGTAATTGATCTCTTTTGTTGACATAGATGCGTCAATATATTTATAGATGTTTCGCCATGACATCCACGTTTCTTTTACAAGAGTCACATATTCAACTGGTAATAGGAAGGTTCCTAGCTTTACCAGAAATCCTAATTTTCTACACATAGCTTGTGTTTCTTGGCAAAACAACCATGCTTTATATTGAGTTATAAATTGACTGAAGATCCTGAAACTGTAATAGATCTATCACTCTAGAAACCAGTTCACTGCATTTGATTTCTGAAGTTTCACATTTAGTTTTTTTTTCACTAAATATTTCCAGGACGATTAAGTGAGGAAATGTTCAAATTTTATAAAACTGTTGAGCAATCCTTTAAGGCCGTATTTTCTATATTTTTGGTATATTCGTGTTGTGTCTTTCAGGTATATGGAACTCTTGTCCCTTTTTATAGTGCTATATCATTGAAGCTTGTCGTTGAAGACACAAAGCAACATACCTGGTCAGATTATAAAGACAACTGGTGAACCAGTCGTCCTATTCTCTTAGTGCTGAGCGCTAAGCAAGAACAGAAGCTACCACTTTTACGATGGTATGTCTCGGCCAGGGGCCAGACAATTCCTCACGGGAGCGAACACTAGACCAAAGACCAAAAGTTAGGTGGTGTCAAGGAAGCCGTTAAGAGGACGAACTTTAGTTAGAAAGAAGAGAAAGTATAAGTCACAATTTACGATCTTACACTCTTCCTGCAGGGCTCACTTAGCACGACAATACTGTACAAACGATAGCAGTGAATCTCATCATTATCACTGTTGATAATAGAATGTAAATAAGTCTGTAATAACAACAAAATAATGTTATTTATTTGAATATGTTGTGAGTTATAATGTTTTGCAGACTTCCGCTCTATTTCTTATTTTGTTGGCAGTACAATACGATTTGTAAACACAGAGTATCATTTAGAAAGCCTACCGATTTCTAATAATGATCTCAGTAAAACAAGATTTGTAAACACAGAGTATCATTAAGAGAAACATATATATAAAAAAAGGATGGTTAAATAGACTGACGCTAAACCATTGTCTCACAGTTTGACTTTTGAATTATTTAGTAGAACTATAGGAAGTCGTGTATGTAGCTAAATATTACTATGCGGTATATAAGGCAGCACTCGGGTCGTAAGTCTCACATCATTCCATATGCTCGACTGTATAATTTATTGGTACTTTAGGCACATAGTGAGCATTATTTCCAAGGACAACAACTGTATATGTCCCAGACAACTCTTATCCTATCGCACTGTGGGGAAATCTCAGGCAGGTTGTTATAGCAAGACATTCCAGCATTTCTAATGATAATTGATCTTTTTGTAGTCTCAGCTATGTATATTGTGAGTTGAGAAAATGTAAAATAATTCCATCGACCTTGTCCTTAATACAATACCCAATCACAGACTCTTACATCTGGGTTTAAATTAAAACTGATGAATGTATCGGCAAGCCTTGTACCGAATAATCATTGTTCACGAACATTATGTGTACGACGATCAGAGAAGGTCGACACAGATCTAAAATACCGTAACAGGTATTGGTTCATGAGATCCAACTTGTCAAAGCACACAATAATGGCACTGGTATCCTGTTTTGATGATTGTAATATGACATTTATTTATTGGTACTCAACTGAACTCCAAACTTTAGAAGGTAAACATACCAATTTATCAGGAATAATGAACATTTTACAAAGAGATCAATTTCTTTATTCATATACAAATGTACAACGCATACAGTTCATAGCAACATGAACATAAATCATGTATTTTGAGAATTTTCTAAAACAAAGGAAACACGAATTAAATAACATGCAAGAAAAATTGTTGATGACAAATGGGAAGACTATTAAATGATCGATTTTAAAAATATTCAACGAGAAAGCAGAGGCCAAACTATGTTGATATCACTACTTTGATAGATACCAAGCTTTATTGCCGTATTAACATGATAAAACATACGTTCCTAACAAAGAGGATCTCCCTTGATGTTGGTCCTAATAGCCATTATAATGATAGTAGATGTGATAGAAACGGATGCTATGAATAATTTTAAACAACTGATTTATTTATAATACAGGAGAAAAATAATCAAACATAGGTCTGTCAAGTGGACAGTGATATCTCAACCTGGAAAGATTTTGGCCGTCATCCCTCGACAAGCCTCGGGTTGACCAGCCAAAATCTTTCACTCGGGTTGAGATATCCCTGTCCACTTGACAGACCTATGTAAGTTTCTATCAGTTACATTATGACATGGTAAAAAAAGATAGTTAGTCATTTTGAGTAAATCATCTTTTCATTTTTCCGTTCTATATGATTTTTTAGCTAGAATTCTAAACTAAAATTACATTGGTTAAAGATGTTCCAGTGCCGACAGCATCAATAACATTTATCATTTGGACAATTAGTAATGTTTAATCGTGTATATATGAATGTCTTATTACCTCAAAATTGCATATGAAATAATCTGTTTTAATTTTGTTGACTGCGCAATCAATAACTTATTCCATATAAGTCGTAGCGTCATGGAGTTTTTTGGGATACGATTAATTATTTTAAACACTTTTATATTGAAGTAAAATAAGACGCTAAAAATGTTCAAGGGAAAGGTGTAAAGTAATTAACTTTTATTACCGAAGAAAAATACTTATGCATCTGCTTCTGTTTTTAATAGCTATTTAAGATAAAAAAAACATTTGTCGGTGATATAGCATCTTTAACTATGTTTTGTAAAATTATGTTTTTTACATTAAATTTAAGATTATGAAGTTTTGTCTTGTTAGCCGGGAGTGAGAGGATTTTTCCATTGATAATGGAAAAAAGAGTACCCGTGGGAAAACATTCACTGTAAATACATGTTTGGTACACCGCCCAGCGTTATTTTCTGCCTTGTTACAAAGATTTGGAAGGACAATTGTTAAATAACATTCAAACAAGTCTTTAATTCAGCTTCTTGTAACTAAGCGGTAATACTAACTCAATGATTCAATGTTATGTATTCGTCTGATTGTTCAAGAGCGCCATATTTGACCTTTCTGAAAGAGCCCTATTGTCCTAGCGGGGGTGGATGGTAAAGTATTGATATCTTAAATAGTGTATAAAATAAATGTCGTATTGTCAATAACACTTTAGGGTACTCTGTATGTCATAGCAAATGTCAGGGGTCTAGACCAAACATAATGTGGGATACAAAGGCATAAACAAAATATCTTTATTTGATTTGTTGGTACTTTTTATCCAAAGATGTCGTAGAATAGTAATACGTCGCGAGACAAAATGATTTTCTTAAGGTATTTTTGGCTAGGAGAGAAGTCATTTCAAGTCAAAATAGTATCATCAATTATTATCTATTGAAGTGGTGCGTCATCAAATATCTGGCATTATTTGAATCAGTAATTTCTGGCACTACTGAATCTAGTAATATCTATCCCTATTAAATGTAGTAATATCTGGCCCTATCGGATATAGTAATATGTGGGCCTAATGAATGTAGTAATATGTGGGCCTAATGAATGTAGTAATATCTGGCACTATTGAATCTAGTAATATCTGGCCCTATTGAATGTGGTAATATCTGGACCCATCGGATATAGTAATATGTGTGCCTATTGAATCTAGTAATATCTGGCCCTATTGAATGTATTAATATCTGGCCCTATCGGATAAAGTAATATGTGGGCCTATTGAATCCAGTAATATCTGGCCCTATTGAATGTAGTAATATCTGGCACTATTGAATCTAGTAATATCTGGCACTATTGAATCTAGTAATATCTGGCCTTATTGAATCTAGTAATATCTGGCCCTATTGAATGTAGTAATATCTGGCCCTATTGGATATAGTAATATGTGGCCCTGTTGAATCTAGTAATATCTGGCCCTATTGAATCTAGTAATATCTGAGATTTAAGAGAAAATAAAAATCAATAGTCATGAACCAATATAGTGACGAAATTGAGAAGTTTTTTTTCTTAAACTTTTCGGTATTGGTGGCACCCCTGTTTACAAGCCACTTTGAAAAATTAACGCATTTTGAATAATTATTTCAACGTGCTTTAAATGTGGTGCAAGTCAACGCAGCTTGTGTTTTTTTTTCAAAGTTCGTTAAACCTGCACCATATTTAACGCACTTTGAAATATTTTTTTTCAAAGTGGGTTGTTTCACACCACAGCTTTTCTCATATTTACAGACAGTAGGTAAATTAGTCGCCTTACTTCCTTTATGCTAATCAAAAACAAGAGAACAACACTACTACTAGATAGTTTGCGGTATGTTTCGAGCAGGGGACATGACCTAGAACCTTTTTCACAAAGGCTAACGCTCAACTCATTTCAAATAGTCAGACGGTGTTAAGAGAGACAATAAGGAATATAATAGAAATACTGTAAACGTTTAAATCCAAATGATCGCCTTATATGTCATTTAATGGGGACAACAGGAAAAATTCATTTTATTGTCTAATGGTAACCTTTGCTGGGTGAAAAAAAAACATAAAAAAATCAAAGCCCCTTTTAAGTGCAACAAAGTTTTGTTTAGGTAAAAAAACAAAATGTTTCTGCTTTAAAGACGCATACCTTACCTAAAATTGCATATAATTAAACTTCTCTATTTTGTCTAGGGTGCTTTGAGGACTGCATCAAGGACTTTTTGATCAAATAATTTATGCACCCAAGTTTTAATGTTTGTACCAAAACCCGACTGGAAGGGAAGTACTTTAGGGAGGGGACCATCTGTTGTGGGCCCCCAATGTACTCTCTCCTAGTTTACAAATATGCATTAATTATCACCTGTGGGGTACTAAACGCAGTGAGGACTGAGTTGTACCGACAGAAACAGGCCGGCACGCTTCCAGCCATTACAAATGGTTAGGGAATATAAACTGCCAGCTATACTACTTGGATCAAACATGGTGGCACAAAAAGCCATTTATTGGAACTCTCGAGTGCAACATAATCTTACACTGCTTGAATAAGTGGTATTGATGTATATATCCCTCAGAAATGTGAAGTAGAAATTTTTTTAGTATATAAGTGACTTACAGTACAGAATTACATCACAGTAAAAGGTCAGTGATCAGTCCCCCTCAAGTATCCTGTACAATTATCGGGACTGGTCCAGTAACGTTACCTTTACGGCAGTAATTAAATTCACCGGTAATCATCTTTGATTTGCTCGTTATTCAGCTTTCTCAGTATACTCTTTCTCTCACACGACAAAGATATTTATAAAGAAAAATGCTCAGCGTCTATGATAAAACTCAAAAGTAAGATGGTCAGTTATAAAAAGTGCACCCTCCTATAGTACTACAATCTCAATCTCGATCTTCAGAAGAGAGCGTATGTGACTGTAACCCCTGGAGATCGGGGATGATACATTTGCAAAAGTATACAAGTACACCATTGTTATACTAAAATTACTTTATAACTTTTCTCTCCCTGCTATTCAATTAACAATTAAATTGATCATTTTGGTAGTTATATTTTCTTGACCTTTGTTACAGCAAACCTTATCCCTATATGCTCATTTTATGGAGGTCCATATTGATCAAACCTTTGGTGCTCAAAGGTTGGGTTGTATATAAGGTATTGACGATGTCTAAAGAGTAGCTCAGGTTACGGAGGATATATAGTTTGATGTTTTAAAATATGAGTTGTCATTTCACTGTTCATGAATTAAGTATAATTCAGTGTATTATAAATATTTATAAAATATTTAAAAATAAAATAAATATAATTGTTTTTTAATAAATCTAAAAAAATCATTTCAGCAATTTATTCATATGATAATGTGGTTCTCAGTGAGTTTAATAGCAAAAAATATATTTTGTGTGGTAATAAGGTCATAGGTATAACATTATTTGATTTATTGTTAATATTTATTTTCTATTTGTTTTAATTATTGTTTATTATTTTTGTTTATCTTATCTAATTATTCCTGGTATTTAAAAAAAATCATATCATACTACACAATAAATGGGAATTTTGTACTGTATGATTCTTAGAGAGATGGTCATTTAATAGAGTTAAAATATATATTGAAAACGCTTGGGAGGAACTGAAGTGGTCGTTTAGAGCAGAGGGTCGCTTAATACAGATGGTCGTTAGTACAAATTTGACTGTACATTAGTTTTGCGTTTTTAATGATCTGATGGAAAGGCCTTTACTAAATCAACCATCAAGGGGTGGTCTATGATAAGATATATCATTCAGCTGTTTTGTTCCTCGGACTTGTCCCACATGTAGAGACACCACATATTATTGTTTCTTTCTTTCATAGCCTGTCAATTTATGTCAGGGAAACCACACATTACCAAGTTGTCATTTCTGGGCTCGTCAGTGAACCGAGAGGAGAACAGTATTAATATATATATGTAGACGGCATTTGTCATTCAGGGAAAAGGGATCGTTTATGGAGAGCATTTATAAGCTTCATGAAAATTTGAAAATTATTGCATTTGATACAACAAACTTAATAGCCCACAAAACGAAATAATTGACAATTGATACATTGAACATGTCATAAGGAAAATAATTTGCAGTGTGCAGTTTTGTTGTCCAATTCTGACACTAATGGGGCAAACATATACATCTATTTCTTCACAAAACTGGAAGACTTCTTTTCTTTCCAGATACAATTCTCTATCAATTGTAAAATGTTTGGTTGCAATAAAAACGAAATAAGCGATACCAAACTACACTGTCATACCATATCCTTGGGGTTATATATTTATTTTCGTTCTATAATTGAGGAAAATAATAGAAAAGGCGAAAGTAATTGACCATTTCAGTCCGAGTCTGTTATCTGTAATCGCTGGAGACGAGAGGTCCGATCAGGCTCCATTCAGGGCATTCCCAAAGCAGGCCTGGTGTCGATTTCAGGGTCTGCGTAAGATCGACTCTTTAACCAGTTGATTGACACTCTGCTGCTATCTAACATTCCTCCAATGTCTAAATTATTCACGTGTCTATCAACCGTCAGTGTGCGACCATTTTGTTCTATCCCGTAGCTTATCTTATTGTAACACTACCACGTTATTTCAGAGAGTGACAAACAGAATGGTTGACTTTAGAGTGACAAAAAGAATGGTTGAGAGAGTGACAAACAGAATGGTTGAGAGAGTGACAAACAGAATGGTTGACTTTAAAGGTGACATACAGGATGGTTGATTCCAAAGAGTGACGAAGAGCACGATGGTTTTCATTGAGTGACAAACAGAATGGTTGATTTTAGAGAGTGACAAATAGAATGGTTGTTTTCAGAGGTGACCAACAGAATGGTTGATTTCGGGGAGTGACAAACATGACCGTTGATTTTAAAGAGTGACAAACAGGACGATTGATTTCAAACAGTGATATAGAGGACGGTTGATTTCAGAGAGTGACAATAATGATAGTTTATTACAGAGAGTGAAAACACAATGGTTAATTTCAGAGAATGACAGAGTGGCTGATTTCAGTGAGTGACTAACAGAATGGTTGATTGCACAGAGTGACTAACAGAATGGTTGATCTCAACATGACAAACGTGATGATATCTGAATAGAGGTCTCTTAAAAATGTATGCACAATGGAGCTGTTATAGAAACATAGTACTTTGTAAAAACTAGCATTCGTAATTAGCTGTTTTAATTAATTGACACGTGTGTAATTTCACGTGCAATTAGCTAACCGACATAACATGGCAATGAAAATCTCTTAAACAGCATATGACTTAATTATGTTTGTTGCCTTGGAATGAGCCAAGCGGGACCAATCAGAGAATTGAACCTTTGTGTATAGACATATGGGAAAGGTGGCGTAATCAGTCGGTCTTATATATGATTGTGGGTCGTTTAATTAAAGAAATAACACCACTTTTAATTAAAATAGTAGATACAATATCTTAATGTATACCACGTGAATGTAAAAGTTAAAACATCGCCATGGCAACAAGATTACAAGATGAAGTTGTAGTTAAAAGGGATCATTACGTTTTCATAAACAGGAACAAATTAACTTTCTTAGACAAAAATAATTTGTTGCCTTTCATATTCGCAATAATACAGGGTTTCGTTTTCGTTTTTTCACATATAGATAAAGCCATCCTCGATACTGCAGGGGTTCCGATCACTTACGATATCTACACCACTGGACTATCTCGTAGTAAAACTGGAGGCAAAATAACAGACAGTCAATTTCGTCCTTTGATGCACATCAAAAGAGCGGCACAACGGTACAATGTGGTTGACTCAGTGGCTTTGAAATTAGGCGTCGCTCTTAGTGTAGTCTTCAAAGAAAAAAGTTGCTGACCGGTGATTGGTTCAGTTTTTTTTTCTCTGAGCTGCCTTCAGTTTTACTATGCGATAGTCTAGAGGTGTAGAGCTCTAAGTGATCGGAACCCCTGGAGTATCGAGGATGAGAAAAGGTGTGCCGTAATGTTGGCATGTTATTTTTCTTCGGTAATCCATTATACACCATAAGGTTTGACAAATTTTGCTGTGGAAATCATCCAAGGCAAGACCAGAATGTTTGATGCTTTATAAGTATTTGTAATGATACAGAAACTATGCATTGGAATATATCCTGTTTTTATGCTTATATATGTTTAAATGAAATAATTTCTGAAGAAGTCACTTTATAATTTCTGATAATGTTGTAAAATGAAATGGAAGGCCGCAACTTGGCTTCTTTCTTTGACCGTGTGTACTTTTTTACTTCTCTGTCTTGACGTAAATATCATATTTTTTGCAGTACTGAACAAATACATTTAAAATTCTTATTTAACCTTTGTATATTAATTTTAAGTTGGTAAAGTTTGACGGTTAATAACACGTTAAAAGCTATTCTTGATTCGCGAGTATAAGAATGCTGTCAGATAAATTTAACATATATCGAAAAGGAAGATTGTACCACTATCTCTTATCTGTTCGTCTTTAAGAAAAGAATTATGATATAATTTTAACAATATAAAGCCATTTTCTGATGTATATATTATATGTGATGTAAATTGTAATGGAGAGGGTGTTTGTAAGTTAGAATTAACTTGTGCCCGATCCTGTTGCTAATATGGCAATAAATATGACAAACTTAACTCTGAAGTAAAGGAAATAAGTCATAGTAGGGGAATTGATAGTGGTAATAAAAACGGTGATAACACATCAAATAATAATATGTGATAACACCCCAGTTTATTTTACAATTTTATAACTAACTTTTAATGTATTTCTTGCGTGCATGATTATATTCTGAAGCGTTAAACATTGACAGAAAAGTTTTGGTCTTTTTTATCTTTTATTATTATTTTTTGGAGGGGGGGTGTCACTTAACCGACATCCTGTATTCTGCAATCGGATATTAAGTAAAGGTAAGAAAGAATTTGATCAAGAATTCAATAGTTTGAATATTCTGCTTAATTAGATAACAAAAGTGATTTCCTTTGGAACTTTAAAAGTGCTCCCTTTGGAGACGATTTGACATGTAGTAAGTTTGGTAAGAAAGCAAAAACAGCAACCGTTTAGTGAAAAGTACGATAGAAACACACGTATCTAATAAGACATCAAAGACCGTGATATGCAATGGGTTTTTAAGGCTTCAGAATTGAGATACCGGAAGACAACTGGTGGCTTCTGATAAATAGTTATGCAAATCGGGACTATCATTCCGATCAGACTTCTGGCAAGGGTAAGAATTAAACAGCGTTTCTTTTTGAGGTAATTTCCTCTTTAATCCCTAACTTAGAATAGTATGGTTGTGTTCTCATTAAAAACGTGTCGGTGGCGTCAGTTTCTCCAGAAAACGTCTCGATCGATATTACCCTTAACAATCCCCAAACTCCAAGTCGTGTTTCCCTCTCATCCTTCAAACTTGTTTTTTTTCTTCTTAAATCACCTCTTTCCACAATGCAAAATGTTAATTTAAATGAGAAAAGAACATGTTTTCTTATTTGTAATAAATGTTGTTATTTGACCTTTTAATTTATTTCAATGGGAACTAACAATAGTGAGTTGTTTGGCTGTCGTATGCGCTGCGAATTATAACTAGTCCTCAACTATCCTCAAATCATCAAAGGATAGTCAAGGGATCGATGTCATTTCATTTTATTAGTTTTATGGCATTACATTGAAAGCGACCTCACCGAATTCGAAAAAGCAATTTCACTATCTGCTCAGAAGTACAGTTGATAAGAAAAACATATTTATTCTATGAAAACAACAGCAACAATACAGCAGAATTTTCTTTCGTGGACAACGACATGGTATGACGAGTATGGTATAGCAAGACAGGAACTTTATTTATGGGACAGTAACAACTTTGAATGGCGCGCAGATGTAATTCAATATAAAGCATTTGGTCTGTGAAATTGGGGTTTTCTGAACCATACACAAGATATTGTCTACGATCAAATCAACAGGGGGATTGTAATTCAATTGCTTCTGTTGAGACAAAACCAAAAAGTGTGTTTTAAATTTTCCTCTCAAAAATGGTAAAGGCAAAACAAATGAATAATCAATCAACCATTTTTACCATTTTTCTATCATGTGTTTTACATTACACGTGCAAATGTCTTTTCATTCGTTTGTGTGCAATGCACCAAAATATTTTGGTACGAGTCCAATTCCACAAATCCACCAATGCAAGCCATGGATACCTCGGTATATAGTGTAAAGGCAAGCAGTTTCACAGATCTTTATTTTTACTAGTTTATACGATTACGTATATTTCGAACGTTCGACACTTTGACCTAACTCAGCAGCATTAATGGTTAAAAGAAAGGTTAAGATATTTTTCTATTTATATCTTCTTTATGTTTTTCAGTCATTTCTATTTAGCGTTCGTGTTCAGAGCGACTCCTTTATCGCTCTGCGTGCTTAACGAGCCATTAGAGACAATCCTCAGCTAATTGCTGGTGATGACGCCGATTTTGTCTCTTTTTCTAACTTTTCTGGCCTTGATTAGGATGAGATCACAAACCTGCTGGGTCGGTGTGAGTTTATTTCACGTTAAAGTGTCATTTAGAGCATGTAATTCGCGTGCATACTACAAGTCAGGTGCTTGGAGTGAAAATGAACAGGTTTTAAATAACACTTGTGGATAATTATCCGTATTTCTCGTAATTAAGACTCGTTAAACTTAAAAAATAAAGCAAGCCATAAAGTGTTTTCCTCTCATAGGTCTGCCTTTGTCACCTAGATTCTACTGAGGATGTTCTGTAACTTTATTTTGGTAATCATGTCCTTGAGTTCTAAGTCATAAAAACATTGTAACAAAAATATACTCTCTGTCTTACTGATCAGAAATCATTATTTTAGTATTATCATAAATATGAAGCTGTTAATACCGCACGATACTATGTCAGCGATCTGTGAACAACTACTTTGACGTAATCAAGTAAACACGTATTCAGCATTGCATCAATCTACTTTACTTTCATAAACATTTGTTTTTAAACATTGCTGAAACTATTAGTTTTATACGAACACATTTGTAATACCTTCGAATTTTTTTTAAATTCAGTAGTGTTAAAAGATAATGCTTCAAAGAATGGTTAAAGATAATGCACTAGGGCAAGACAAAGTCATATTGTTCTTTTTAGTGCATTTAACCATTGATAATTTTCTTTCAAACAATTAAGATAGGATTAACTCTGGTTTTGGACTATCTAAAGTCCTCTATACCAGACTCGTATAGATATACAAGAAAAACTACATGCAAAAACCATTATATAAATTATACAAAATAGGGTCTACTATGGTATTAATTTATAATTGAAAAAAGTGACTTTTTGAATTACAATCCAACTTATCTTTAAAAGATTTAAATTAATTGCCAATACCAACAAGTTCGTTTCAGAAGGCATTGAGAAATTATAACTAGACTAACACTTATAGTCACCCAAATATCTTGACACAGATTATATTAAATTTCTTTTTTAATTAAAAAAAAGTCTCATTATTCAAGCTGTAGTATCCCAGTGGACATCGTTATCCATTACCTAGATCAACATTAGTCTGTGTAATATTATGTTCCTTAGGGTTACTTTGATGACTCCTTATTAGTCACTTTAATCCTTTGTTTGGTTTCCTATTTGACCACTACAATAGATCCTTACTTAAAACTACTAACAAAGGTCACTCACCAACCTTCCACTAACCCTAAAATGTTAAACCGTAATTTCGGATACCTATAAAACCGGAATTATTTATAGATTATGTTTACATTTACGAACATAGCCTATTTAATTATAGCGTCATTATAGAACAAAAGATTACTGATTAGTTCGGTCTTCGTTTTATGTATCTATAAACTTACCTCCATCCCATAATACTCTAACTGACCACCGGTCTGTTTAATTACCGGAGCCGCCTCGGTGGCCAGTCCCGTCTATCAATCACAGTTCGCTGTATTCCCTATCGTGAATTAATATGAGATCGGCTTTGTGCTAAATAGGCGTCCGAGTCTGAGGACGGGACCCACATAAAAAGGATATATATTACATATATTATCTACCTCTCCCCGGATACCACCCTGATACTGTGGTTTACGTCCCCTGTAATATTTCATTTTCTGAAGCTTTCGACCTTAAGATCTCTGCAAGTTTTATCATACTGGTATTTCATGTGGCATTTAACTAGTTTCGCAACGCTACAATCAGTTAAGATATAACAATATGGCGGTCAATTCAAACAATACTTTAGCTTAGAATTATGATATTGATGTATTACAACTGTGAATATTAAACAGACTGTAAGTCTCTTTCAAAAGTGGGTATGAAGGATAAGGATATTCTACCAAGAGTCACAAAATTTTGTACTACCCGAGACTCACATTTGTTTTTCTTCTAATACCGCAAATCCATTTTGAAGTAAGTTTAAAAAAACCTGTCAAAAAAATTCTCCGTGCGTAAAAATAATAGTGATATATCCCGTTGTTTGCAACCGTTATAATAAATCCAGCCTAGTGTCTGAATTTAACGTTAAACTTGAAACCGAAAAATAGTAATGTATTTGATACAGTGACGTCATGAGGCTGTATAGCATGGGGTAAACCAGTATTACACCCGTATGCATCAGAGATGAACCAGTATTATACCCGTAGGTATAAGAGATAAACCAGTATTACACCCGTAGGTATGAAAAAATAAACCAGTATTACACCCGTAGGTATGAAAAAATTAACCATACATACGTAAAGGGAAACTTTATTACATGGAGTTTTATATTTGATAGTGCAATGTGTTATTGTGAAACAAAAACGTATGTACTTTACAGCAAAATACGCACTAATGGTACTGAAACGTGTGTTTACGGGGAGGGCACCAAATTCTGTTTATCAGAGATGAACCAGTATTACACCCATCCCGTAGGTATAAGAGATGAACCAGAATAACACCCGTCCCGTAGGTATAAGAGATGAACCAGTATTACACCCGTCCCGTAGGTATAAGAGATGAACCAGTATTACACCCGTCCCGTAGGTATAAGAGATTAACCAGTATTACACCCGTCCCTTAGGTATCAGAGATGAACCAGTATTACACCCGTCCCCTAAGTATCAGATGAACCAGTATTACACCCGTCCCGTAGGTATATAATAAAATGGTTTTTAAATCTTGTTTTGTAAAGTTGTATTATTTAGCTGTTGTATAGGTGGTCATCAGGTATATGTAGTCTTCGTTTGTTGGGTCCGTATAACTTCTTGTGCGTTGAGAATTGTCGTTGAAATGATGATTGACTCTGATGTTTTTGTCGACATTTTATTCTTTAGTACTTCATACGTTACATAGAGTCATTGTTGATATATGTGGCCCAAAATGGGCCACACACAAGGTGTGTGTTCCTCTATGTTTCTCCCTCTCTCTTCTACAATAAGTGGTCAGCTCTATTTATACATAACAACGAGAGCATGGGGATCAGTATTTGGCCATGATATCTAACACCTGAAACATCTGATACATGGATAGCTACTGCATAACATAAGTAACACGCTGAACCAATTAATACTGACCAGTTTCAGAATTAGCATTACATATAAGATGTTCAGACACCACATACCATTACACAACAACGAGAAACCTATACCTATAACCCAGACTATTATGTACAGACCTGGCCAGCTATCGCATGGCACTGATAACTGATAGTATATATACGTTTAGACCTGGGACACACACGAATAGCTGTATGTCTATATCAGTATCTTATGAAATAAAACTTATTATATTATAGGTATAAGAGATTAACCAGTATTACACCCGTCCCCTAAGTATCAGAGATGAACCAGTATTACACCCGTCCCCTAAGTATCAGATGAACCAGTATTACACCCGTCCCGTAGGTATCAGAGATAAACCAGTATTACACCCGTCGGGTAGGTATAAGAGATTAACCAGTATTACACCCGTCCCTTAGGTATCAGAGATGAACCAGTATTACACCCGTCCCCTAAGTATCAGATGAACCAGTATTACACCCGTCCCGTAGGTATCAGAGATTTACTAGTATTACACCCGTCCCTTAGGTATCAGAGACGAACCAGTATTACACCCGTCCCTTAGGTATCAGATGAACCAGTATTACACCCGTCCCGTAGGTATCAGAGATTAACCAGTATTACACCCGTCCCTTAGGTATCAGAGATGAACCAGTATTACACCCGTCCCCTAAGTATCAGAGATGAACCAGTATTACACCCGTCCCTTAGGTATCAAAGATGAACCAGTATTATACCCGTCCCGTAGGTATCAGAGATGAACCAGTATTACACCCGTCCCTTAGGTATCAAAGATGAACCAGTATTATACCCGTCCCGTAGGTATCAGAGATGAACCAGTATTACACCCGTCCCTTAGGTATCAGAGATGTACCAGTATTACATCCGTCCTGTAGATATAAGAGATAAACCTGTATTACACCCGTCCCGTAGGAATCAGAGATGAACCAGTATTACACCCGTCCCTTAGGTATCAGAGATGTACCAGTATTACACCCGTCCTGTAGATATAAGAGTTAAACCTGTATTACACCCATCCCGTAGGTATCAGAGATGAACCAGTATTATACCCGTCCCTTAGATATCAGAGATGAACCAGTATTACACCCGTCCCTTAGGTATCAAAGATGAACCAGTATTACACCCGTCCCCTAAGTATCAGAGATGAACCAGTATTACACCCGTCCCCTAAGTATCAGAGATGAACCAGTATTACACCCGTCCCCTAAGTATCAGATGAACCAGTATTACACCCGTCCCTTAGGTATCAAAGATGAACCAGTATTATACCCGTCCCGTAGGTATCAGAGATGAACCAGTATTACACCCGTCCCTTAGGTATAAAGGATAAACCAGTATTACACCGTCCCGTAGGTATTAGAGATGAACCAGTATTACACCCGTCCCATAGGTATCAGAGATGAACCAATATTACATCCGTCCCTTAGGTATCGAAGATGAACCAGTATTATACCCGTCCCGTAGGTATCAGAGATGAACCAGTATTACACCCGTCCCTTAGGTATCAGAGATGAACCAGTATTACACCCGTCCCTTAGGTATCAAAGATGAACCAGTATTATACCCGTCCCGTAGGTATCAGAGATGAACCAGTATTACACCCGTCCCTTAGGTATAAGGGATAAACCAGTATTACACCCGTCCCGTAGGTATTAGAGATAAACCAGTATTACACCCGTCCCTTAGGTATCAGAGATGAACCAGTAGTACACCCGTCCTTTAGGTATCAGAGATGAACCAGTAGTACACCCGTAGGTATAGGAGATAAACAAGTATTACACCCGTCCCTCAGGTATCAGAGATGAACCAGTATTACACCCGTCCCTCAGGTATCAGAGATGTACCAGTATTACACCCGTCCTGTAGATATAAGAGATAAACCTGTATTACACCCGTCCCGTAGGAATCAGAGATGAACCAGTATTACACCCGTCCCTTAGGTATCAGAGATGTACCAGTATTACACCCGTCCTGTAGATATAAGAGATAAACCTGTATTACACCCATCCCGTAGGTATCAGAGATGAACCAGTATTACACCCGTCCCTTAGGTATCAGAGATGAACCAGTATTACACCCGTCCCCTAGGTATCAGAGATGAACCAGTATTACACCCGTCCCCTAAGTATCAGAGATGAACCAGTATTACACCCGTCCCGTAGGTATCAGAGATTTACCCGTCCCCTAAGTATCAGATGAACCAGTATTACACCCGTCCCTTAGGTATCAAAGATGAACCAGTATTATACCCGTCCCGTAGGTATCAGAGATGAACCAGTATTACACCCGTCCCTTAGGTATAAGAGATAAACCAGTATTACACCGTCCCGTAGGTATTAGAGATGAACCAGTATTACACCCGTCCCATAGGTATCAGAGATGAACCAATATTACATCCGTCCCTTAGGTATCGAAGATGAACCAGTATTATACCCGTCCCGTAGGTATCAGAGATGAACCAGTATTACACCCGTCCCTTAGGTATCAGAGATGAACCAGTATTACACCCGTCACTTAGGTATCAAAGATGAACCAGTATTATACCCGTCCCGTAGGTATCAGAGATGAACCAGTATTACACCCGTCCCTTAGGTATAAGGGATAAACCAGTATTACACCCGTCCCGTAGGTATTAGAGATAAACCAGTATTACACCCGTCCCTTAGGTATCAGAGATGAACCAGTATTACACCCGTCCCTTAGGTATCAGAGATGAACCAGTAGTACACCCGTAGGTATAGGAGATAAACAAGTATTACACCCGTCCCTCAGGTATCAGAGATGAACCAGTATTACACCCGTCCCTCAGGTATCAGAGATGAACCAGTAGTACACCCGTCCTGTAGATATAAGAGATAAACCTGTATTACACCCATCCCGTAGGTATCAGAGATGAACCAGTATTAACCCGTCCCTTAGGTATCAGAGATGAACCAGTATTACACCCGTCCCTCAGGTATCAGAGATGAACCAGTATTACACCCGTCCCTTAGGTATCAGAGATAAACCAGTATTACACCCGTCCCTTAGGTATCAGAGATGAACCAGTAGTACACCCGTAGGTATAGGAGATAAACAAGTATTACACCCGTCCCTCAGGTATCAGAGATGAACCAGTATTACACCCGTCCCTCAGGTATCAGAGATGAACCAGTAGTACACCCGTCCTTTAGGTATCAGAGATGAACCAGTAGTACACCCGTAGGTATAGGAGATAAACCAGTATTACACCCGTAGTTATGAGAGAAAATAACCGTACACAGGTAAAATGAAACGTTTTTACAAGAAGTTTTATATTTGATACTGCACTGTGTTATTGTAAAACAAAAAAGTATGTGTGTGTCCGGGGAAGGCACCTAATTCTGTTTGCCGAAAACTGTGTTTTTAATCTATTTCTTAGCATGCCAAATACATATATCATCCAATGATGTATTAGATATTAACATACAGTTATGAATTTTAGATTATTTTAGAACATCACAAATGTCCAAAGAGCAATGGAGCGTTATAGAACTAGGTGTGTTCTACTATTGTCATAAGTTTATTATTATTTTTTTCAATCTGTAATGGTTTCACATCCACATGAAAAACGAGTATAAAATATACGAGTCATTAAGATTTATAAAAATACGACAAAATCGACCTTTGACCCTCCATTTCTCCTCACAACTAGGAATGAGCTTACCATACCTTAAGTTCATGTCATTCTATGACCAACTAACATCAAGGTACATGTATCTGTATGCAAAACATGAAACTTATTCGTGTTCCATAAAACCATGATGAACAATCCCTCAAAGCGAAAGCTCCACGATTTCTAAGTTGATAGGGTGTTATTTTATCTTCATCATAAATAATTTTACATCATCATTTGGAGTTCTTCTTTCCACCTATATTTATTTAACCATCGGCTATGTACTGGGCGATTTGGTGAATTACTAAATTTGTTTTTAAAATATATGTTATTTATAACAAATGTTGTACTTGTTATGTATGAGCTATACATTATTTAACTTCATCACATCATTTATAAAACTAATATGTTCTTTGTATTTTACTTACATGTCACACATCCCCGGGGTGATGGCGCTAACTGACCTGTCAGTAATATACACTACAGAAATAGTATTGATTCCGTTTCAATCCAGCCAGAAAAAATATATTAAATATTAATGAATAATTACAAGATATTTTTTTCTAAAGTTACTACTATGCTCAGTTTTGATAGAAACAGGGTGTGAAAAGAAATTAAAACAAATCGAACTAGGAACAAAACGTGTAAAAATCGATTTGAAAACCAATGTTAGTTTGATAAAAAAATAGTTTTCCTGGAAAGGATTATTTAAATTCCAAATTTATTGGATCAATCGTGAGCATGGCATGTGGAAAAACCGTCATGTAATGCATAATTAGGTTTGGGATGTGTTTATGAGGGCTACGTAATACAATTCCCTCGGTATCACTATCAAATAAATAAAATAAATTCAAATAATGTTCTAAACACGCCCGACGATATCGGATCAGCCATGACAGAGTTATTGTGATTTAGGGCGGCGTTTAAACAGTGTTTAGTTAGGCTATCAATAAATAGTTAATTTGGAAACACGATATTTACCGGCAGAAATTAATTCGACAAAAATACGGATACGATAATTGGATGAAGATGTTTAGGAGGAAAACTGTTACTTTTGAATCTATGAGTGAGAAGGTGTTTGGTGACAAATGTTTCTGAATAATTATCCTGGAAACTCATAACCAACGTGTAGCACACAGTGCTCTGTAGATTCAGACGGATCCAGATAACATGTCAGGGTTAATTACGGTATAAAGGAAAATATTTACGGATTTCTACAACATGATATCCTAATTAAATATCAATGGAAACTATATACAAACTATAGATTAATGCAGCAATTAAGTAAAAAGAATACGAGAGCATTAGGGCCATGTTCTCCTAAAGAGATCTCGCTTCATTGACGACATTCAAATCTAGGTTAATACATAAAACTTGCTACATAATGCTATGAGTTTTCTTTTATAAATCTATATATTTCTGGTTTGGGATTAATTCACTTGAGCCAAAGATAATTTAATGTCGTGAAACTGAAAATATCTGAGGTTATTTTTTAAACAAATAAAGAGAGAAACATCAGTTGTAAACAAATAAATAAAAAGTAAAATTGGAATGAATTCGACAATCTCACTCTTATTCAAACACTAAAATTGTGCCCTGTAAAAGACATCCCATAGCATTCAGGGTTATTATGATACTTCATATAATCAATAGTGGAAGTGTTCTGAGGCTAGCCAATTTTCATTTAGCATGAAAGTACTGAAATATTTCCTTTATCATAGAACAAACTATGATCAGGAGGAAAAATGAAAGAATGACCTATACCACAGTATTGATAGAAGCTTTAGGATAGGTTTTTGATACTGACTTAGTCTACTGCTGTTTCTAGGGTACAGAAACCTTATACATAAAGCCTGTCCAAAAACAGAGCTTCGACCAAACACACAATTATACATTTAAATGGATTCAGCTGCGAGATCGAAAGGTTCAAAAGAACAAAAAATGCTTATAAATACGTCCTCATGGGAGGAAAGATAAGAAAAAGATTAGTTCGTAATTATTTCTATGCAGATAAAGGGTACACGTGTCCCCATAGAGTCACAAATAAAGCCGCCATTTTTACATGTGTGTCCGTTCAGAGAGAGTTTCTCCACAACAGAACAGCTCTAGTAAGGTCACAGGGGTATACTGGGTAGTGTTACAAATACACGGGCACTGCTCTTTTGTAGAACTGTATCAGAGATAGGATCATGAAATAAACATACGCCTTACGCCCTTTGATGTCATGACCAGATATATTATGAGCATTGATCCCACTAAGTTCGCCCATACATGTACTACTGTTTTTAATAACCATATGCATAGTTATACTAGTGAAAGTCCGATACTTGGCCGAAACTTATTATGTTATTTCGATAGGGTTCTGGATATCAGACCGCTGGCCATCTGTGATCACTCAATGTCTTATACTGCATCATATATAAAACACATTTTTGCATATATCATTACTATATAAAAAAAACTGCCACATATTTTTTCTGGCTGTACTGCATTTCCATATGCATTTTCTATCATCATTTTCTGTCATGTGGCAGTCAATTAATAAACCGAGGATATATAAGATATATCATTAAAGAATGACCGGTTATTGGTGAAAACTGAGAAATAATAATCGAGTCAAACGAGTCATTCAAAATTCGATCGAGCAAAATGAATGTGACATTGCTACAGAAATACAATGCGTGTTAACGGAAGTTGATCTGCTAGATCAGAGCCACGACTTCCGGTATAATAAGCTGAAGTGTCTCCCTATATCTAATTGATCTTTCGTCGTTGTCTGTTCCCGGGGATGAACGTGTATCACCCTTGGCTGACACTTAAAAGCACCTTAACATTTTCTATTTGATCAATAGAGTTGCATATCTCGTGAAAGTCTAATACCACGGGCTGAGTGTATGGAAATTATCTGGAATTTCCGCTCGCAAAGTAAATCTTGAATTTCAGGAAACAGACAATGACGATTGAAAACTATGAATATATATGGGTAAATTTCAATGCAAATCCATTTCAAATTTGTTTTAAAAAATCATTAACATTAGCAAGGAATGAAAATGAAAATATTGATCAACAAATAAAATGGATTTATATTTGGATTTAGATACATATTTAGTAGATTTGATTAAACCAAAGGTACCAATTGTCCAATGGAATCATAAGGTGACAATTTTTATTTGTAACAGTGTATAAATGATTATTTGTCAAACGT
Organism: Argopecten irradians; assembly: GCF_041381155.1. Taxonomy (NCBI): domain Eukaryota; kingdom Metazoa; phylum Mollusca; class Bivalvia; order Pectinida; family Pectinidae; genus Argopecten; species Argopecten irradians. Next base: position 4,313,775 of record NC_091143.1, on the reverse strand, counting down.
TACTAATAACTTCATAACAATAGAAATTAAATTATAAACATATTTGAATGGCAGCATATCCTCAAATATCATCAATCCTACATTGTGGGGTGGGATTTTGATGTCTTCGGTGGCGCGCTTCAGCGGGATAACACTATACAAAGAGCTAAAGTTCTTCTATTGCAATAAGACACCACAACATACCACAGTCTCACTCATCTTCACACACGCAATACATCGCATGCATTGGCGCCGTCCTTAAATGACCTCGACTGTTAATATAAGGTTAATTTAATCAAATAAATTAGGAGAGCACTTTCATTAAAGTAAAGACGATGTTGGTGTATTACAATATAGTGCCTCCTTCCTTGACAACCACCTACTTAATAATCCCAGGGTTCCAAATGGTCAATTGTATGACATGTTATGGCTATACAGACTAGTTTTTATTGATGCATTGGATGGTCTTTATAGACAGATTTAACTGTAAGAGGTAGCAATGACTAATGTATTTTAGGTTTACCTAAATCTTACCTTATTACCATTGTACATATGTGTCAGTAACTTTCCTAGGGCTCACAGAGGAAAAAAGGTGGCATTTTATTGGGCATTATTGAAGTCACACAGGATACAGTTTCCCGTAGGAATATATATCGGAGCTGTAACGTAATGTCTAAGTGAACACACGTAAGCATACCTACGTGTCAAATTAGTTGTCATAACCTTTGGTTATTGGATTTATTAATGTCTCAAAAAATACGTTCTCAGATTAACCGTATTTAAAGGTACCTTTCATTTGTATGTTTTTCATGCCACAGGTGGACACGGATAAAACAATTTTATCCATAAATACCTGAAGTATTGTACTTTATGTTCTCGTATGACGTCAGTCTATGCCTTCCCTACTGCTATGCTCACGATATTCTTTTGCTAAGTAATCCCTACTTGGAATGATGTGCCTAACAAAATCAATTGCATGTTTCCAAGTGTGACTAAACATTTAAAACGGATATGTTTTCTGTACCAGTAAATTCCTCTGGGTATTTACGTAGTTTTTTAGGTCGGTTGTTTGCCACATTTAAAGAACATGTTTTAGTCTTAAACCAAATCTATAACTCATTAGTAAGTGAACAGCAGGAAGCACAATGTCTGGGCCACCATAACCTCCCCCTCCTCCTCCTTAAATATTGTTTCATAAACACCTTTCCATCAGTATTGGTTGTTTTACTCGTTCAACGATACGTACAGAGACGTGAGTATAAATGTCGCGCGGGAGCGCGAGCGCACGTTTAACTCCCATCAAGCTAATAGTTCGCTAAAAGGAAGTCACCGCCATGGGAAAACGAGGGATCATAGAGCCCCGGTTAATGTAATAAATGGCGTAAAGAATGATTAATAAAGGCCAGAATTTTCCTTTAACGTATAATTTAAAGCGTAAATCTGGCATAGTTTTCCTTCTGCTCTTAATGACGCAAATATAGCGTCCACACATTACTGTAGATTTCAGCACGTTTCTGTGGAGTCGCAGTCATAAGTCGACTCCAGATAAGCGGCTAATGAGGATAGTGTAGGCTGCTGATTGAGGCGTATCACAGGTGAGACTGTATACTAACAGCTCAGATATACACTACATAAACATGTTAGGGATACTGGGTCCCTAAGGACCGAGAAACTTTACGATAACGAAGAGCTTTCAAACGCTTTCGCCTGTGTTTTATAATGTTATTTAAAATATCGGTTATTGTTCGTCAATACTGTAAGCTCTAGAAAATGCATTGCCTCCAAATGGCCTCTTCGCCTTCTACTAAATAATGGCGTTATCACATTACATCCTGGTCTAATCCCGATAGTGATAAATAGTAGTTTCCTATTAATGAGACAAAGCTTTCATGTTTGAGGTTTCTTTGTGACTTTATTTGACCCAGATTTTTTTAGTTGTAAGGAGACGCATCCAGACACCGTCCTAAATTTTCTATTGTTTCGAATCTGTTTTCATTTGGTTTCACATCAGGTTGCTTCTGGGTTTTTCTGGGTTGTCCTAGCGGCAATCTCAGACAATGCTTTTTACCATAAAAGACTCAACAAATTAATTATGTGAAGACCGCTTCACTATATATACGATTTTTCACAATAATCTTGATACATAGGCTGAACTTTACCTTTATTTTGTTGGTTTAAGATGAAGCCTTTTATTATTACTATTTGTTAATCACGGTGCTGGAAGGTCTCCGAGTAAGACCACACAGAACGTAGATAGATATTATTGACATCGCGTATTACTTGTGGTAATTCTGTAATTCACGGCAAAACGGTAACGATCCGTAACGAGCGGTGATTTAGTCACAGGTGATTTGGACAGGTAGGTAATTCCATGAGAAGTCTGAATTAGTGTTCAGTGTGTTTGTGTCTGTAGAAAGATATTACAGATATAGCCACTCTAAGCAAGACGGGCGTTATCAACGCGATATGTTTTCGATTCCTTTGTATTGCGTCTCAACGATTAAAGTTGCTGGTGTGTCTCCATTAGATATATAATCAACTATCATTGTTTTAACGGAGCAATTGTTTAGCTCAGCTGTTATTAAGTCTTATTCTTTGTCTGTGTTGTTACATTGCACATAACTTATAAGTTTCAGATTCTGTTAAAGATGCTCCACCGCTGACAAATGGTATTTTTTCACTATCAAAAACAGGAGCAGACGATTTAGTATTTTTATTCAGTTTCAAAAGTTACTTACTTTACACAATTACCACAATTGAAAAGTTTGAGCTTCTTATTTTACTTCATGTTAAAATATGATAAATTATTAATTGCATCCCGAAAAAATTCCGTAGCACTATATCTTATACGGAATGAAGTAGTGATTGCGCATGCACCAAAGGCTAAATACATTATTTTATGTTATTTTTTGTGTTAATTAGGCATATATATACACGATTAAACACCAATTATTGTTCAAATGATGAATATTATTTATGCTCTGTCGGCGATGGAGCATCTGTAACAACTTTCTGAAGTGAATATCAAAATCAAATTCTCTTTTGGAATTGTTCACAAAAAATATCTTACCTTATTTTGCAAGACAACGTAACCAAAAGCTAAATGACGAGAATAACAACATGTAGTGGATGAAGTAATTTATTTAGAAACCCTTGCCCAACTATCCTATAAAGGTTTTTTTTAATTCTTTTTTATTGTATATTTGTATGTATCACTTTCTTATCTTGTGGTTATGTATTATCGGTTCCAATTCTAGTTCTTTTAATACAAGAGTCATTGTGCTGATGTTTGTATCATTAACGGTATCTGTAGCTTTTCTGTGATGGCTAAGGTGTCATGACGTCTCCAATGCCTTAGAGATATATGAATTAATCTTCCCAACCTGTCCTTGCTGTTCTAAGCAGCCAACATCCGACTAATTGAATTGATTGCCAATGGTTCCTTATGTCCATTCATTTCATGACGTGAAGGTACATTTCACTATAGTAAGGCGAATCCTGAATTTAGTCCTAACTCAGCTTATACTTCTGATCACGTCACTAAGCTCTCAGAAAAGTCATAATCTTATGGTACATTTAGAAGTTTACATTAAATAATGCAATTTATCTCAGTCTTTTTACTCCTTTATTGTGTTTTGAGCTTTAAGTTGCAATAGAGAAATTATAAAAAAAAAACCCATAAGGATATTACGTTTATATAAAAATGAAGTTTTTTGGGTAATTACGCGGTGTCAACAAGGTATCATGAGGCGATTCCTAATTCCCGTCTGGATTTATAAAGTCTTAGTGCTGATATTGCTTTACCGACGATTCCTCAATGAGGTAGGATACTCGTCATAATATCCGAGTCATTTGATTCACAATACTACCCGATAACTTACATACAGAACACGATAACGGGTACAGGCAACATTAAAATCCGGCTTTGTTGTCGGCACCGCGCGCCGATTTTGTCTTGTTTTGTCAATCCCATTTCCTGTGTACACCTCGGAATGGTCGATGCCAAGGAAACAACAATCATTGTTCCATTTTTAAAGTGCAAATGAGATTTAATCTTGACGACATCTGAAAAAAGTCTTCATCAGTAACTAAAGTGGTCTCCATTAAATTTTATTTAAGATTAAACAGTATTAATTTTATGACGTGTTTTTTTATTTCTTTTGTAGAAGCTTGCGTAATGGAATTGTCGAGAAAAAAACTGACACAAGAAAATCCTCTTATAACATTAATGGGTTATGTGAGTGCAAAAGTAAGATAAATAGAAAAATAGGTACGCCATGTTACTAAAGACAAAATGCTATTCTTAGCCTTTTTCAACAAATTCAAACGAATGTTATCATAATATGAGATAATAAGGGAGACATCTTCCCAAAATGTTCACAAGTATCCTGCTACTCATTTGTAAGGATTGTAGGAAGTGCTAATACGTCAGTCGTTAATTTTGAATGTAAAAGTTTGCACACACATAACATATATGTAAAACGATGTACGAATTTCGATCACATTTGTTACTTTATTATATCCTTTTTTGTATTTTGTAATGCTAAAGTTCATTATAAGACATTTAAGGAATGTATTAAGATGTTGAATATCCAGTGTCAAGTTCACTGAAAAGTAAATATTTGCTAATCTTGAAATAATACTTTCGCACTCATCGTGTGTATTTGTGTATAGCGTTGGTCTCAATTGCGTCTGTCGCTTTCTCCTCTTATAAAGGGAATGTCCTAATACAGCCAGACCGTCAATACTGCATCATAGGTATCGCCCGCTAACAGACAGTAATATAGAACCACCCAGACGGAGACTGATGACTAAGATTATCATCCAAATTGGAATATTTTCGTCCGTTGTATATCATGAAGTACCTAGGTTCTATTATAGACTAATGATAACGGTCGAGTAATAATAAATTACACCAACAATATGTTTTAACTCTGCTTATACTTCGTAGTTTCTGTTACATTCTTTCACCAGAATCATTTGAGAATCACTAGTTCAAGAACGTTCTGTCAATTGTCGAGAATATTTAATGTGTGATATGTATTTAATTACTGTATAGTAATAAAGATACCAATGAAAACACATATTATGAATATTTCGTTATTTGTTGCAATTTAGTAATGATTACATATAAATCCAGAGACATATATTATTTTTTTTAAATGTCCTGCTTAATCTTATGTTGATACTCTTTATAATGTCGAAAACATGATTTATGGAAAATGTTGTTTTTAGTGTTGATATTCTGATAAACTCTTATATCTAATAAACACATTTAAAAAAAATAATGATAATAATAATGAAATGAAGTAATCATTTCTTTGTGGGGATGGGAATGGTGTCTAAATATACCGAAAAGCCGATTATTGCAGAGAGTCCGTTATATAGTGACTGATACTAGTATAAAATGTTGTGTTTAATATTAAAAAGAAGCCGATTTACATGTGGGTCGATGACTGTCGGTTCCCCTAATATTTTCTATTAATTTTAATGTTTGGATATTGCAAACGTATACTGAACCGTAAAGAATGACACAATGATCGATGATTCTTTGAGCCACAATGTCAGTACTGGGTCAAAGGACGCCTTTTCATTCATTTACATAGAAATATTACCGATTTGATTATTTGGTATCATACGAATGCATTATAAGCCCATCTGTCGTCAGATATCCATGGCTGAATGCCCTTTATATATCCATCAAATTAGTAACGATGGTAACAAAGGGAGAGTGTTTATCTCCTGGTTATGGTACAGCGACAGAGCGCCCCAAGAACCCCCTATGTTGTGAGTCGTACTGTCGTTTATATCTGTACGCAGTGCATTTACTGCAGTTAGAATGTGACAACTCTCTCGTTAATGTAACGAATACTACAAACATTTCAAAAGTAAAGTCCCAATTAACTTAGTCAACATTTAACAACTGAGTTGATATTATTACCATAACGCAGAAAGATATTATCAGAAAACTTGAACATCTGCATTAACATGCTCTTGTTGATAATAAGCACAATGATTATCTCGTTTCGTTAATTGCAAATACCAGAATGTTTATAGTCAGTTTACTGGAAAGAGTGTTATAACGAAACACCATTAGAGAGACGAATATATCGTCATACCTAAATACATGTTCAAACCACTCATAGAAATTATCACCTAGTGAAATATATTGTTGTATAACAAAACGCTTACATCATCTCCTAAACACTCTTCCCAAGAGAGTTAACACCCTCTCCCTTCCCCCATATACCCAGTTCATGCTACCCTCTGGCCCCATACCGGGTTCAGTGGGATCCGTAACATCAGCCCTCTCATTCATAAGGAACTGGGATAGTATGAAAGGACCAGGATCAAGCCTCTGACCCCAAGATCAATGGAGGAAGAATTCCGAGCTCCACGTAGAAGTCCCCGGGGCCCCCGATATATCAAAATGATTTCAAACTGGCCTTAGTAATACACACCAGTTAGCTAAATTAGGCGTCGCTGATCAATCTAGCAGGCCGTTAGTTGACAGTTGTTGAGTATTTGCCAACATGAGTAATTTCTCGACGTTGGCTGTATCCGATGTGTCTATGACTAACTGACATCTATCACTTTAGAAAACCACAGCTTTTTATGTCTTCGGGAAAACAGAGTGGCGCTCTGAGAATTTGCGATAAGACCTGATATTCATTATCTCTTCAACTGCGGTGCTCTTCCAATTCCCTCCCTTGTCAGTGGATGGAATAGGAATCAAAAATGTATTGGTAAAAGGAGACCGACGTTTGTTTTAGATGTAACTTAGAATAGACAACAAAGGCAAACGTTAGACAATTTATACCAATTAAGGTTAGACTAAATAAAATGTAATGAAAAAATGGTTTCCAACAAGTGTCAAGTTGTTCTTCAGAAAATTTTGACGGTTTTGAGGAACCATATTAGTCCAATTGTATACATATCAAATCATGAAGTAGAACAATAAATTAAATTTAACTTCAGATTCAGACATTCAGACTTGCAATTAAAAAGCATTATTTTAAAACGATAGTTAGAGAAGTATCGTTTTAAAATAATGCTTTTTAAAATGTTCTCTATTACAGCTCTTTTTATAATTACAGATTTGAAGTGGATTAAGTTATTTAGATATAGTATATATATGTTTTTCTCTAAATTATATAATGATAATATGATGGAATTGCAAACATTATAATGATTTCTAACATCACAAATATCACTATATATATCATATAAATGTTTATAAAATATTCTAATATACGTACATATTAAAAAGCTAAATATATTTATGTATATGTTCATAAATGCCCAAAGACAAATCTCAAAACATAGAAAATCATAGAATTGTATGTCAAAATATGGACCAATATCACGTGCATGATTTATATTGACTAGATATCAGAGAGTAGATTGTGAGTCCAAAATCTATTCGAATATCGATTACTAGAAGATGTGGCATGGCTTTATGTTTGTATTTGCATTGAAAATTTACTTTTATTTTTTGTAGCTACGTAATGTATCACGAAGTAAAATGTAAAACAAACTAGGAAAAAGGAACTCTAACAATGTCCAGTAGAACGAAAATTGATATCCTCTTTCAGGTGTGAGTTCTATCTTCATAGTTATATTTATTGAAGAGAAATAAAAGTACGTGTAACCCATGCCTTAAGAACAATTAAACAAATCTTAGAGAAATAATGTTACTAACTAAAACATCATTGGTAGACAATGTTAGTTTATTTGTCACCAATTATGTATATTTTGTGTATGAAAATCGAATTAAATGTAATAAGATTATAATATAAGGAAATAAATAAGATATGATAAAAAGATGTATATTCCTCAAGTAAACTATTATAGCTATACAGTTTGGTTTGGTTTATTTCAATTACGTCTGATTAACATCCAGGGTCATATAAAGACGACCTCCCTCTTACAAAGTTTTTACAATACTTTACATTATTACGACCATTGAAAAGTTTGAACTTCTTATTTTACTTCAAGATAAAAAAAAAAAATTGGACTGAAGTACTGATTGTGCATGCATCAAAAACAAAATAAATTCTTTTACATGTATTTTTGTGTTTATTCGACACATATATACAAGATTTAACATCACTTGTTTAAATAACGAGTATCGTTTATGCTCTGCCGGCGGGTGAACATCTTTAATAATCGAAACTTTATAATTTAGTATTGATTAACTTCATATCTTGTTCATTGAATATACATTAATAAGTTAATGTGTCATGTTGTGATCTAATTGTCCAAAAAGAAGTCAATCATCTATCAGTCATATTTTATAATTTCTCTTTTTTCACCTTTTCATGTATTAAGTTTCCCGGATAACGTAGATCAATGTAGTTATCCCTCAGTTATCTCAAATAATAAAGAAAATTAATGAATATCACTCGAATGCTACCCTATTTAACATTAACCCAGAAGGCAAAGAAATCTTGACCTTACATTACGCAAAATATAATTTATTTCTTAATTGTTTAAATGGAAGTAGTCACAATTGAAATTGAGTAAACCACATACAACGTATAAAGGGAGGTTACTCCATGAAGAAAATTGATCGCCAGCCTCATTATTCTCTTGCAAATAGTACATATTTCTCAATAAGTTTGATTGGTTGATTTTAACGTCATTATTATCAAAGGTCAATAACGTTTATAATTTCATTTCATTAAGTAATTGGGGAATTTAAATTATATAAAAATTAACTGTAGGTTTATTTATCATCATACTGTTTCTACAGATTATATAGTATGAGATGTTTACTTAAAAATAGGATTTTTGCTGTATCCAAATCCATTTTTACTGGTCCAACCAGACTCAATTATTGATTATTTTTAGGTGCATTTTACTGCGAGACTAACATTTACAAAAGGCCACAGGTCATTCGACGTGTTGGATAGTTAAATAGATAAATAACATAATAATTAATTTTACTTTTTGTCTAATAACCTTTAACACTAATTTGTGAATAAGACAATAATTATGTTGATTCATAATTGAAAACTGAGTGAATACTGAAAATTGTCATTTTCTTCTATCCTGTAAGTAATGAATATTGCTGAAAGTAATATGTTCTAATATTTTCGGCAGATGTCAATTTCAAAATCACTATTTTATAGTTTGTTTGCACTTGAATAAAAGAATAGAATGACATGAAGTTTAAGTTATATATGTTAGTTTTGTAGTGTATAAAAATGTAGGCAGGTGGTACCTATCCCATCGGGATTGCTTATATAACATAAACATTGATACACATTTAACAGATTTATGTATTCTTTTATAAAGACAAACGCACAATTTAATTGAAAGTTATAGAATATTCTCCTACAGAGTATGACGAAAGAAAAGAGAAAATCTGTAATCTCTGTTAACACAAAAGAAAAAAATCATATCTTTTGTTTCGATAACAAAAATACTAAATAAATACTTAAAATACCAAATATTCAACATTTTCCGTTTAATCATGTATCAAACACGAAAAGGTTTCGTTAACTTTGCAAAAGAGTTCATGAAAAAGAAATGATGTCTTTAGAACAATATGTATGTACGAGGGGGATACATATAAAAAGGCATACAACAAAATATAAGGTGTTTTCAGGAGAGATGATAGACTTACAGCCTAGATCATATTATGAAAGCTGTTAATTGTTTTCATTGTTAATATAGAAATAGGGAAAAAGTGTGTTTTTCATATGACATATTGTAGTCGTATAAATAATATTAAATGAACGATTTGTGTATCAAATATAATAAAAAAAAACAGTACAAAAATATTCTTAATTGTAAAGGAATCCATGTTGAACTACTAACATGCACAAACGCAACTATCGTGTTTAAAATCATCAACATTTTCACTGTTCTTAGTTATTGTTTGGTATCATGTGATTGAGTTATATGGGATATACTCCGAATAAACCAAAGTTCCCCATGACACAAAACACGCTTATAATACTTACTACACATAACAATAAAAAAAAACTGAAATTTATATCATCACAATATACATATGCAGCGGAAAGGGGCGATCATCTTATTTTTTAAACCATTATATCAGTTAGAGGAAAATATAAGCAAAAGTAATTTGTTTCCTTTACTCTACATAAATATGGTTTTATTTCTATATAATCTTACAAGAGTGCCACTGGCTTTGCATTCTTGGTGAATGTTAGTATAAAGAATTGGTTCCTTTTGCTATTCTGACATAGGTTGTTTTTATTGTATAAACTAACACTTTTGACATTTGATATTGCTTTTCCTTTTATCGAAACTCTGTGTTTATCATTGGTATGCTTCACTGTTCTGTTTGTGGAGGATTTGATCGAATGACCCCTGCCCCCAATTAAATGATATTCCCGACAATATCCCTGTAAATGTCAGCACCTTTATGGACATCAAGGGTCAGTTTATATTTATAATGGTAGAAAACTCCATCCTGTTAACAACTCCAAGGACTCCTATTTAACGTGGAAGTCGAATGCATACTACGTTTTCCTTCAAACTTATCAGCAAAGAGATACAACACAAACATACCACAGCCTTTAATAATTTATACAGGAAATCCTGCCCTTAATAATTACCAAATAAATGAAACACCAAAGTATACGTTGATGATGTATTATATCTTCTTAACATAAACATATATGTTTACCCCTGTTATTTAATCTAATCCAAAGTAAGTCCTTTTTGGAAGCTGAGAGCTACGCCGTTGTGAGCTTGTGAGATTCGGCGTTGCAAAATTAATATATTTTAAATATAGTTTGATGTTATAAACATGATTGTGTCTCAGATTCCGTTATTAACGAAAAGTCAAAATGCGTTATATATTTAACTAAGATATTTATAAGAAATAAGGAAAAATCAATGGCGTTCAGGTTGAGTTAAATTGTAAGGAAGTGTAACAACATCATTGATACATCTATGATAGAAGGAAGTAGCGACTTCAGATTTAAAATTCTAATATCATCATGACTGTCAGTCTAAGACACTTTATCATAATATAGGGAAATCTCTCAAAACATATGTAGTAGATGTAATATCTATGTATCCTCGTCTGCTACGGCATGCTGTCAAAGGAATAGAGACGTCATATCGTTACCATGGATACCAGTCGTGAATGCATAATCTAAAAGTTGAGTTGGTTATTGGAAACTAATTACTTTTCCTGGAAGACGTAAGCAACGTCAAATAAACATGTTCCGCTTTTGACCAATATCAGAAAATAAATAATATATCTGGAGCCAATTTTGTGACTCACTAGGGCAAAGAAGCAATAAATTTTACTTTTTTATTCAAACTTTCTCTTCAACACTATCTAAAAACAGAATATTGTTTAAGCTTTAAAATTAAATGATTTGCCATGTGGATGTTTGCACGTAATATAATATAGAATGTTCGGGCCTAACTATCCGATATCTTGACTGTGTATCTGCGGTTTGTCGTGAAGATGACAGTTTTCGTTATAATTAAAACATGATTTGGTCGACTGATGTTTGCCAGATTGGAAATCGGGGTTTACGATTTCTCTTCACGGATCCCTATCACGGCACCATATAGTTACGGTATTCGATCCTCCAGTCTGCTCATTACATTCCACATATGGATGTTGCCTGGATTGTTTTTGTATATGTTGTTTATCCTAGCAATTATTACGTTTTATTTTTGTGAGCATAATTTCATATTTCTTCACAAAATATGACGTCTTTTCGCACACACTCTAATGACGTATCAATCAAAATGATATTTCCACTGTGAATGCTGCATTCCGATTGGTCAAAAACAAGTGCAAATGTCAAAATTAATTTTTCACTGGAGTGAAGTACATGTATATCGCTTTTTATGTTCACCTGAAAATCTGATATTTCACTGTATATCACCCGTGTAGGTTTGGTCTGATTTTGTTCTGTATCCTAACAGCAATAAAGACAATACAGACGGCTTCCTCCTCTGAACGCCTGCCTTGCAGGTAGGGCGTTAGAATTGTACCTGCTGCCCCTATTGCATGATCGTAAAAGGCGACTTAATTTAGGATCTTATCTTTTCTCTTCTTCCTACTTGACTTTATGTTTCCTAATGCCTCCCTTGGCACCGCCTCACTTTTGGCCTTGAGGTAAGCGTTCGCCCTTATGAGGAAGGCTCTGGGTTCTGCCCCCTGGCCGAGACACACCAAAGTTTATAAAAGTGGTAGTTTTCTGCTCCTGCTTAGCGCTTAGCAAACAGGGTTAGTGGGACGACTGGTTCGCCCGTTGTCAGTATAATGTGACCGGGTGGGGTGTGTTGCTTGGTGTCTTCGGCGGCATGCTTCAGTGATATAGCACTATAAAAAGGACAATAGTTCCACTATACAAGAAGACACAACATAGATATACCGCAGTCTCCCGAAACACGCACCTCGCACTTCATACACGCAACACACCGCATACATGGGAGACCGTCCTTACATGACCATAGCTGTTAATAGGATGTTAATTAATCAAACAACCAACTAAACAATTATTCTAGATTCTCCCCTGACGCCACCTTACTTTTGGCCTTCAGTTGAACACTCGCTCGCCCCTGTGAGGAAGGCTTTGGGATATATCTCCTGGCCGAGACACATCATAGTCGTAGTTTTTGCTCCTTCATAGCGTTCAGCATAAAATGAATGGGACGACTGGTTTGCCCGTTGTCAGTATAATGTGACCGGGCGGAGTGGTGTGCTTGTTCAATGTCTCTTGTTCAAGTGCGATAGAACTATAAAAACACCAAATTTCAAAATTATAAAGCGTCACATCACAAACATACTGTAATCTTCCCAAATACGCGCGCAATTCATACACTGCATAAACTAGAGCATTATTATATGGCACTGACTGTTTATAGACTTTACTGTATAATCAACCATCCAACACTTAGGTATGTCTTCATATAGGGAGACGATTGGGAAAACAAATATACCAAATAACGTTGTTTTTTTTTAAATTATGGCGACAGACAAAATTATATTGTCTTAACTGCAGATCTCGTACATACATCTCGCGTTCAGAGGATTTGTGCGGTAAAGTCAGGAAGGAAGAAGAGAAAGAATATTATCCTAAATTTAGTCGCCTTCAACGACCATACTGTAAAGCCCTACCTGCAGGGACGCAAAAAACAACTTTTCTGAGTGATTATCACTTATTTTATCTATATATAACCATATTGTAGAAAAGAAAAGAGTTTGTATTTTTTAAATGTTAATGTGATGGATGTTATTGATAATGATCAGTCAATATTGAACACGTATTTTGTAATACCCTTCGGAGGCCTCAATATTCAAGCCATCAATCATTCGTATAAATTTAATTGAAATAAACATAATTAACTTTCATCATTGTTCTACACGTATGTGCACACGCGCAAACTAAACATTATTCTTATCCGGAAATGATAAGCTGATTGAATTATGGGGTAAATTTGAAATACTAGCTATATCTGACATGATATTATCCATTATTTCAACATTTGAACATTTTATCAATACCCTTCAGAGCTATGAATACTTAGACAAAGAACAAATTTCTCGGTTAAACTGAATCAGCCAAGCATTACCTCTACAAGCGTACAAGCCAGTCGATGTGGTTGCCGCTGAGGGAACCTCACAAAAGCCTTATCTTTAAACAATATATTAATTGATTAGCCATTGAAATGTTAGAAATTAGTTTAAACAATTTTTTCATTTTACAAAAAGGGCATTTAATTCAAATATTTGCATGATGAATAATACACTTTAACGTTATTCTTTAAAGGCAATTGCGTGCGTTGATTTGTTGACATTTTTATTCATTGTTTCATTTGCTTTGTATACGGTTTGTTGATATGGATCGAAGTCTCGTTAGTTGTCAGTACAACAGGTTAATAAAGTTTTGTGTGTAGCAATAGCATCACAAATGTTTTTTTTCTTCAAAATATATATGCAAATCAAACATAAACAATACCGGTAGATAGTTTACTAATCTCTAAAACCTAAATTAAGAAGAGAAAATATTGCGTCCTGTCATAGTTTTTTCCTTACATTTTTTCTTGAATAAAAAATTTATTTTGTTTTCAAATATACTACATTTTACTAATAACGAAAGATTGACAAGCTATTGTAGATATAATGCATTATCATACATTAGTGGTTTCTTTTTGATGACATAGATATGAATACACTTTTGAATACAAGTCAGTGGAACACAGATCCTATTCAATGCCTTGTATGTACTGTTTTAGTATAGCTAAAATACTTTTTTTTAAGTTTAAAGAAATTTCATTTTATGCCGCATATCAGAACAAAAAACAACATAAGCACTGTAGTGCTATTTTTGCGACAAAAAACATGTTTTAGCATGAGCAGATTTACCTTTAACATATATTTATGATCAAAATACACGAGTACAATATACCAGTTTTTGCTAGACTATCCTTGTTTGTTTGTTTGATTAATTAACGTCCTATTAACAGCTATGGTCATGTAAGGACGGCCTCCCGTGTATGTGGTGTGTTGCGTGTATTATGTGCAATGTGCGTGTTTTGCGAGACTGCGGTATATTCATGTTGTGTCTTCTTGTATAGTGGAACTGTTGCCCTTTTTATAGTGCTATATCACTGAAGAAATCCGCCGAAGACACCAAGCACCACACCCCACCCGGTCACATTATACTGACAACGGGCGAACCAGTCGTCCCACTAACCCTGTTTGCTAAGCGCTAAGTAGGAGCAGAAACTATTTTTATAGACTTTGGCCAGGGGACAGAACCCAGAGCCTTCCTCACAGGGGCGAACGCTCAACTCAAGGTCAGAAGTGAGGTGGTGCCAAGGGAAGCATTAGGAAAGACAGAGTCGGTTAGGAAGAAGAGAAAAGACAAGATCCTAAATTTAGTCGCCTCTAACGACCATGCAATAGGTGCAGCAGGTACAATTCTTACGCCTTACCTGCAGGGCCAACTAGACTATCCTGTTACCAGCAAACGTCTATATTTAGTAATATCGATGTATGATTTAAAAAGGAAACATGTCCATGACCGAATGCACTAAGGTCTTAAAAGATACATAACCAAGTACGGTATACAGCAAACCATGCTTTACCATGCGTTTTTATATGAACTACACCTGTGGGGTTGATTTTTTGACGAAATATTTCTCGTTGTACAGTCGATATGTGGCGTTGTCATAGTAACGAAACAAGAATATAGTTTCAGTCTCACAAAAACGACATTGGGTTGTCAATGATATGATCCTTCTAGGTCGGGATCATTTTTACAGCGGTGCTGATTTATAAATTACAACCTGACCATTCTGATTCCGATTTGAGTAAGTTAAGGTCAACATGGTGTCAGATTTCTGAGTTATCAATAATTTAGACATTAAAAAACACACAAAAATAATATTATCATTGAACCATCTTTTTCCATTTTTGACCATTTTCCCCAATGAACACATCTTGTTCATTAGTTAACACAACAATGTATTGGATGTTTTCTATAGAAGGTAGACCCCCTATGGGGTACTAATTCTTCATTAGGCCGGAAAAAAAGTACGGGCAGGCATTTACATAATAATCTTAATGTCTGATGAAACGTTAGGTTCAAAGAAATAAAGAATTAAATTAAATTATTGTTCATGATCATTAATAACATGTATATTACGTTAAATGTGTTTAAGTTACTCTGATGTGACGTATTTAACAACCCTGATACATATATTGCCCAACCTCTTTAATGAATTCTGGTCAGTTACATTGTAAACATAATTAGCTCATTGTAAGAAAACAGTGAAGTAATGAAACAACATATTTGTATGTTTATTGTCCTTGACTTGCGGGAATCACAAAGATTGATTTGTCAACAGTCCCCAGAATTTTTGAAAACAGTTTTTGAAGTCCATGACATTATTGTAGCATCGAGGGAAAGAGCATTTTCTGTCGACAAATACGTAATGATAAATTATGAACGGTTACCTTTCCGCAACTCACATGGATATGTCGCCTTTTTGTAACTTCTGTCGACATATACGTAATGATACATTATGAACGGTTACCTTTCCACAACTCACATGGATATGTCGCTTTTTTGTAACTTCTGTCGACTTATGCGTAATGATACATTATGGACGGTTAACTTTCCACAACTCACATGGATATGTCGCCTTTTTGTAACAAAATAAACCCCGATAATTCTATAAGAATGTAGAATCCCGCCACTAAGTTTAGAAAAACCGTCTTGAGATAACATAATTAGACAGAATTAAGCTTATAATCCTGATTAAGTTTCCGTCAGTAGAGTGAACGAGTATATTAGGTTGGCACAAGGTCCTCCTGTCTAAGATAGATAATACACTATAACAAGTCTATTCAGCTTTACGTCAGTTTTAATACTTACTACTCTAAATTCAACATAAAGTTTGAAATTATTTGCACTTTTCTTTTCACGTATACATGTTTATTAAGTAACCATATTAACTAAAGTGTTAACAATTCCATTTAAACTAAGGTATAGTTGTAGGTGTAGTATTTAATCAGTGTACTTTGTGCACACAAGCAACGTCGCATACGGTGTAAACATTATGAAAGCATTTTACGTGACTCCGTGTTAAGCTAACATTGACATTCAGCATCAATTTAATTTTATCCTGCATATACGTTAGATAATGTTGTGTATATCTATGACACATTATAAGACGAAGGTCGCCCCAGGCTCAGCTGTGTTACACAACCCCCACACCTATACCCTAATATAATTCCTGGGTTGGATCGAGAAGCACCACATTGTTTGTGAAAAAGACCATGTCAATACGGACAGGTTTGGTGATGTTAACACGCCCTGACCATTATTAATTACAGATAGACATGAAATGTACAATAGATTATATAACTGGGGAATATTCGCTGACCCTCTGTGCTATAAGCCACGAGCTGACTATCCGTTTCTATTACGTTAAGAGAAATACAATTAGATTTGTCCGTTACTATAGCTTTCAAACTACGTTATTTTTACATCCATATCCCATATTATGACGGGGAAAGCTGACAGATTTGTTCTCCGGATCCATCACCTTTGTTCGCAGCGGACAATAGATCTTATTTTACAAATTAGAATTCGGGAAACACCGATATTGTTTTCTCTATTTCCACTGGATATTGATCAAAACATAGCCAAATTCACTTTGTTATAATTCAATTTTTTATCATGTCCAATTTATTTTCAGAGTTATTTTTACAGACTTGTATAGGAGTTTTGGTATAATACCTACAAAATAGACGTCATACAGAAATATTGGGCATGTATTATTTAAAACCTTCTTTTGACAAAGAGGTTCAAGAAAACGATGCTAGATATGAAGACAATATAATACAGCTCAATACTTTTAGCTACTACATAACAACTTTAACACTTTATTTTTATCATGTTTTTTAACTTATCTACTTTTATTTATTCCAGCACCAGAGAGAAAAAAAAACACTTTATATAACCCCCTCCCCCACGCCACTGGGCCGAATCGCCTCGTCTATAATCGTCACTATTGACGGAAGGCGTATACCTAAAGAAGAAGAACCGATCTACTTTACCATTCATTTGTTTGTTTACATATATTATATCATTCAAGAAGGTCTCCAATGTTTTCAGCGTGCTGCGTTTTGGAATGTCTGTATGTTTTTGGAGGTTGTTGTATGTATGTGTGATGTCTCTATGTAATAGTGGAAACGCTTGTCTATTTTATAGTGCTATCTCACTGACGCATACTGCAAGAGTCACCGGGCAGACCACTAACAAAGGCCCACGGAGGACGCCATTAAAGCTAGAGTATTACTATAGGGGCATATTTCTGCCATCGTGTAACTTTAGGTCGCGTTAGGTTACGTGATTTTGCCGAGATAATTATGTTGACCAGTACGTCTAGTTATAACACAACTTGTAGAGATATTTCTGTTGAAAAGTCGACTTATATTTTGAAAAGTTTATTTTAGTTATTACGACGAGATCCATACATAACCTGCCATGATAGTTAACTCAAATTTCCAAGATAATGTTGCTATGTCTGGTTTTAACTCGACTTGTCAACTCAAGAAGTCGTGTTATATCTCGGCTGATCGACATATTTATCTTGGCAAAGTCGAATTACCATAACACGACTTAGAGTAACACGATGGCAAAAATATGCCACCATACATTTCAGTTACAAATTTTGGTGCGTATGTGAGTCAACTGGGCCCACAGGTGAAACAATTTTGCCCTGTTATTATTTGTATTTTGTAAAATTCTAGGAACAATCTTGACCTACTAACGCATACCAGGTTATGATGGTAGAGACAGTCCATCATCACACGGTTACTCCCGACAACTACCGCAATGGATCTCGAACCCAAGACCTTTTTAGGCCTATGTAAAGTATTGGATCTTCAAAAATATGTTGTCGTGGTCTCTGAGATGTAATAAACTATGTAAACTTTATTTTACATCGATTGAGAAACAAGCTATACAACTTATGTAAATTACTTTCGATGACCCGGATGAAGCGCACGAGGGGTCTTAGTGTGGGAGGAAACCGGAGTGCCCGGAGAAAACCCACGTAATCGGGGAGGTGACCCCTAACCTTTTCACGTCCGTGCCGGGGATCGAACCCCGGGCGGCTAGGTGAAACGCAAGCGGCTTAACCACTACACCACCCGACCACCCATCTGAGATGTAATAAGAGAGTAATGTCTGATTATAATCATTTATTAAATAAAATCGGTTGTTACGTAATAAAAATCAAGTGAATTGATATTAATTAATGTTGTAGGATCGGTATCTAGCTTGCACACTAATTAAGCCAGTCTCTGTAGAGATAATCATTAGCCGTGTTATCCGTGATCCAATACTAAATGGTTGTACAACTGCTATATGAGCAAATATGTAAATACGGTTGATAAAGTACAAATAATGACATCCGTCAGTGATAAATATGCTATGCTTGTTAGGGATATCAGACATCGATAGCTGTGTTTCCTAATTAAAAACTTCAAAAGGGATTATTTAAATTAACAGTTTAAATTTTGTTGATAATTGATGTGAATATTGATTGTGTAATTACGCAGTGTTTGCAGTCAGTATAGATTATACTAGAGTTAATTTAAGACATGATTGTAGTATAATTGTTTAATCAATGCACCGTTGGATCTATGTATGGTTTCTAGGGTACGCATTGACAGCAATGTCAGATCGTATGTCAAATCCAAATCGATTTTTATTTACTTTTCCGGTAAATTCAGAAAAATGCAATATATTTTTTCTTGAAAATGTTGCCATTGTCGTCATTTTCTTTTTGCTAAGTATAGAAGTAAAAGAATAGATTTTTTTTTTCAATTTTTCAGTCATGATACTAAGATTTATAGTTATAGAAATAAGTATTGGATGTCCTATGATATGTTGAAAAAATGTATAAAACATACGCTAAAAATTGTGATTGTTTTCATTCCAAACTCATTTTTCTGACGACATGAAAGTCATCAGTTGCTGCGCTTTGTGTGATTTATACAGGTAAATAGATCTACATGACCAACAAAGTCTTTGAAATCGAGATGATATAGTCTCTATCATATATGTTGTTGTCTTTGTTAGAATAGGACAATTTAACCAGGTTATGTATCAGTGTAGTCGATATACTTACTCGCACATTTAACACCTGAATACGAAACCTGAAATGAATTCCCGATTCACAGTGATACAATATTATATAGATAAATGTATCTAAGCATTAAAAAGAGATGTGGCTCGCTCACTCACTAAAATCATAAACCATCTGCTAATAATATTATATACAATTCGCGTTTCATTGTAAAAAAAAAGTAAAGTTTATGATTCTCTATATGGTGGAAAGTAATTAAGTTATACCAACGTAAAGCATGCTGTTTTGTTGGTTGATCAATTACCACTGGATCAATTAGGCAAAATGTCATATCAATTATGTAAGGATGATATTTATATAGAACGTGTATCGGCTTCACTAGGCAATTAGGCAAATGAAAGTTAGCAAGTACATGTTATGATATATGCCGCCATCTTAATGAAAGCTTGGAGCATTACCGATATATCATATCTGTTTGTTCTGGATGCTACAAAGCATCATTTTCAGTTGTTTTAATTCTAATATACATCATCGTTATAGGACACCCGGAACCTAAAGTCATGTATCTAGGGCCATCCTCTATGTGGTAACTCGATTTATTCCATGGCCAACGTTGATCCTCTAGTGATTCCAATTTAATGTATTTTTCGTGTCAAATAAATGTCGTAAACTTTTTAAGATGTGAAAATCTAAATGTCAGAGCAGAATCGAGATGAATGATGTTTTATTTTCGGATTTTTTTCAATTGTTATAAATGTCAGCTGTAACAAGTTAAGTCATGTGACATCATCTTGTTTTATGAAGGCAAACATTTCAGTCATGTCTGATTTGTGTCAAAGGAACAGCGAATGAAATGTGCATTTTTGCATATACATGTACACATAATTCAGCTGATATAATGCATACCGTTTTTCGCTTGTACCCCAGCAAATGAAATGTGTTTTTCCGCTTATAATCCGGCAAATGAAATTCATCAATTTTCGCACAAACGATCTGTTTGTTATTCTATTATATGCTTAATTACAGAAGTCATGGGAATAAGTTTAGATAATCTGTACCCTTTCATTATTGACATAAATATGTTAATATGATGCAATGATTTACGCATCTCATTAACAATTGATGAGGCACACAGTTGTAATTGTGATATTCATAGCCATTTTGTACTTAGGAAACGCCATTAAACCAGTGCAATATCCTTTCTATAAAGTTTTCATTGGAAACTCAAAATGCTCTCATTTCAATTAAAGCTTAAATTATGCACGAAAGTGAAAATACAAGCATGTATTGTGTTGTTGAATTTAAGTAGAATGAATACGGTAATAGCATCAACAATGATGTAAGTGAAAAGATTATATTTTTATTTCTAATCTATATTATGATTATTATTGTAAAATGAATACACATTTCAAATATTTCTGCTGCTTAATTGTAAAATGGAAATTGAATTTAGCTAAAGATACCAAATAAAAAAAGTTAATTGTAATCTGTACAAGTTGAAACTGATTAGGTCACATTTACACTATAATTATAGCAAACTAAATACTGGATCATTTATGAATACACGCACGAACATAACATTTATAAATTTAGTCGTACATTTTTCAATTTTGTAATTAGTTCGATCTATTGACTCGACTCATTAATTGTGTACAGCATTGTGATACAGTGGGCTTACATTTGTCTAATGTTTTAAGTTGTCACTATAATATGAAGAATCTTCCACATTTTCCAGTCGGGAATTAGCAGTTATTTTCAGTAAATCAATAGATATATGTACACTAATTACTTGTCCTTCCCTTTCTTGATCCATTGTCACAAAAATAGTTTATTATTGGTAAATAAAGCAAGAACACTTATAATTTATTAATACTTCTACAATGTACCTGTACCTATATCGGCATGATTTACACCAGAGGTGTTATGTCTTTTATAAAATGGAATGAAGCTTCTCCAACGTTTACATGTATTGTGCTAATAAACCATTGTGAACAAAGATCACATTTAATTACTATAACAGTCTAATTACACTTTGATGTGTTCTCAACTCGACATTACCTTTTACACGTCTGTAATAAACTTGACGATGATGATGTTTGTGACAGGATGCATGCATGAGGATATAGGGACTAACCAGATCAGTAGAACAATGACTTACCTGCTTGGAATCGAACAGCTACATAGATCATGTATATAATCAAATTTCCTTCGAGTTTATACAGCTCCATTTCCGTCTTCAAATATTACAACATACATTTACATCCAAATGGTAAAACGAACATAAATTTAGATAAGTTCCATGAAGCAATTGCAATTGAGCGAAGTTAAGTGTATTAGTGTGGCGATGATTATAAACTGTTTGTTTTACAGAGGTACAAGCTGTACTTCTCACCAGCCTCACCATGTGACTACTTGTCCAATTTCAGATGATTGCGGGGGAAATAGTTTTCTAAGGCTTTGCATGATGAATATTCCAACTTGGCACTTTCTGCAGACATGAATGTGTTACGTCGGTGAGTTAAACCTGTCTGTTACAACCATTCCTCTCAGAACCGAGAGTTTAATTAGCTTATCCGTTTTTCGTTTGTATAGACAGGTCAATAGCGCTGATAATTCTCTAAAACTTACCGACCAATCAGAAGCGCTGTCTTATTTTCAAAACCAATCACATTCCATTTAAGATATTGGATTCAACATGTCTTTCCTAGGAACTTTCTTGCCTTTAGTGGTGATCAATTACGTTTTTAATTACCACTGTTAGTTTGCCAGGAAATGAAAAGGATATAAACAAGTTATCAAGCGGCTCCTATAGAAACAATACCACTGAGTGAATCAACCAATAATGTTGGACTAGCCGCACGAATCTTACGGGCGCGGTAGGGACCCGGTGGGACTCTCCGTCAGTTGGTGCTCAGAATTCATTACCGAAATGGCCCGCTGGAGATGTTTATGATACCGTACTATCAAAACTCTACGATTCATCTCCAATGGCATTTAAAGAGCAAAATATAATTTGGAAATTGCATCTAAACATCTAAAGCTCCTGACTGGACATCACTAGTAGACAAAACGAGCTATAAAAGAACCGCTCGCAGAACGTAAAGGTGAATTTTATCTTGGAAGCATTGTCATTTTCTCTTGGATGTGTACTAGACTGAGTCGATTCTAATGTTTGCCGACACCTTTAATGGCAATAAGGCTATTCGGGTTCCGGATATTTGATCACGTTGTTGTTTCTTATACTATTGTATTAGGCTTGGTGAAATTGACCGGAGCTCTTGTCGATAAGGTCCATAAACGAGTGTCTACTATTACCTGCTTACAACATAACTCTACTCCCAAGAGTAACATATATATAATATCATTGCGTTCACTCGCTAACATATTATAATCTTTATTCAGTACGCTTGACAGGAGGTACATATTTCTCTGTCTACACAAACAAACGCCGAATACCTTCTCCCGTGGTAATATTGTCTAACGCAGCACGTGGTAGATACAGCCAGCGAAATTGAACATTACTTCGGTGTTATTTACGGCGTTAATAAACAATATCACAGACCCTAAATGTCCTTCGTGTGGTATTACAACATTATTAAATTTTATTTGGGTCTAACCTACCTAATTCTATTATCTGTCTTAATAACATGACTAAGACTGCATATTTCAGAGGAAGATTTTGACATTGAAAATTATATAGATGATATAACAATATCTCTTAACACATAATCTTCCTGTTCCCCACCGATGTCGACAAACACTTCTTTACATGGAAAAATTCGGCGAGCACATCCTCTGTTTTATTCTACTTAGACCCAAAGACGAGCAGTTTTATTGTCGGTATTCGAGTAAAATTGATAAATAGTTTGTGAATGCTTATTCAATTTAATTTTTGGTTGATTCCCCAGAGTTCAAATGAACGTTAAATTGAGATAAAATACGAACCGTTAGACTAAAATGGCCTGAAATCTTTTGTTTGACATGGCCGTTTGGAGACCAGATAATTCACAGAGAATGTCTAACACACAGAAGCATTTGGTACAGCAGAAAAGCCTTTCTGAATATTTGAAAGCGTTATAGTTTCTTCTGCCAAACCGTCTAAAGCAGGAACCTTCAGTTCCGTTACAAAGGATACATAAACTATTTCTATGAACAAACAAAATTCATTCTCTATAGAACTGGAGGCCTTGAATCATATCAGTCACTTTGTTTATGATTTTGTCCTAGTTACAGTTTTTTTTATAATAGAGTCATTTCGGAATTTGGTTTGCGCCACCCAAATTATCCAAGCGTATTTGCATAGATGTTAGACCTGCATCTGACCACGGCATATGGCAATAGTTTAATTTACTATTATGGTAATTAATTTAATTGTATTTTCATTCCAACAAATTTATTGACAAGATGTTTTAGTCAAAAGCAGTGAATATCAGGCAGAGCATATAGAACTATAAATATATAATATATAAACCATGGGTTATAAATTATTATTTAAATACTTAAAACATGTTTTGTTTGTTTGTTTGATTAATTAACGTCCTATTAACAGCTATGGTCATGTAAGGACGGCCTCCCATGTATGTGGTGTGTTGCGTGTATGTTTTGCGAGGTGTGTGTTTCGGGAGACTGCGGTATATTCGTGTTGTGTCTTCTTGTAAAATGTTTTGAAATGGAAAAAAATGTAACAAAAACTCAAGAAATGTATCTCGTTATGTCATATATAAAGTATACAAATATGTATATAAAGACATGTGTACATCATTAAACACATCATTTACAAACTAAATACAAATGTACTAATCGTAAAATAAGGAACTAAATTATATCCATATAGAATATATAGAATACAGATAGGTGGTTTGACAATTTGTTTAGGTATTCTAGTATAGGACATGGTCACAAAAACAAAATGATGGCAAAAGTTCCACTATACAAGAAGACACAACATGAATATACCGCAGTCTCCCGAAACACGCACCTCGCACAACCTACACGCAACACACCGCATACATGGGAGGCCGTCCTTACATGACCATAGCTGTTAATAGGACGTTAATTAATCAAACAAACAAACACTCCTAAACAATCGATGTAGTGGTGATACATGATACCAGAATAGTTTGAATTTTAGACTTACCATTTCATCCAGATGTTCAGGTTTGGTTAAGAGTAGCTGTTAATAAGATGTTAAACGAAATTAACCAATTAAATGGTCGAGTTTAGCTGTCAATAGGACGTTAAACGAAATCAACCAATTAAATGGTCGAGATTAGCTGTCAATAGGACGTTAAACGAAATCAACCAATCAAATGGTCGAGATTAGCTGTCATTAGGACGTCGAGCAAAATCAGCCAACCAACGGATTGAAGTCATTTCAGATATCGGTGTTTCGGTGGATTCTGAATATCCGGGTTTCTTGTCAATAGTTCACATGGTTTTGTAGAGTTTCAGTTTTTTTAAACTTCTTTTAATCTATGTCCCGGAAGTAATTTAGGTTTTTTCTTATCAATATCAGCAGTGCTATGGTAATATACAACAGCATAAACCTGCCTTCCTGAAATAATCAAACCGGTTAATGGGTCAACCAGGACCAGGTTAGATAATCTTAAACAGAACATAACAATAAACTTGTCACACCCACCTTCCTAGTAAGGCTTAATTACACTTTTTATATTTGAATTCAAAATAGAAAATGGGATTTGTTCTGTATTTTATACACTAAAGTGTAATTTTCATGATTCAAGATATACAACTGATACGTCGAAGTTTAGAGGTTTTTAAGTGTACCAAGACTGATGTGGTGAATGAACGAATATTTTAAGGGAGTTCCGGGTTTTTTTTACAGCCAAAGGTTACGTTTATTACACCTTCTCTATTATTCCGCAAATGAATTACATGCCAACAAAACTTAACAAATCCTCATTTGAAATATGAAAAAAAATGTTGTTAAGCAAAATTTAAGAGATTTGTTTGGTTGTACTTTACCTTTCGTAATCGAGATTTGTTTGGCTCTACTTAACCTTTCGTAATCGAGATTTGTTTGGCTCTACTTTACCTTTCGTAATCGAGATTTGTTTGGCTCTACTTTACCTTTCGTGATCGAGATTTGTTTGGCTCTACTTTACCTGTATTTGACAGATTTTCGCTATTTCTTATCACTCGCGAAAAAAGTGGGTTTACAGTGTGTAGGAATATTGGGTTCCTAACATCCAGGGTCGTGATGCAGCCATGGCTCTATTTCTAGCAAAAGTTCCAGAAGTTCAACGAATGTATTCATAGCTCCTTTATTATATGAGTCAATGACCAATACTGATATAATATGTTGCTGTGTAAACGCCATTGCTTGTCATTTCGCTGGTCAAAATGTAGTCCCTTGGAGCATAGGATTACAAATTTAATACTAGATCATACTTAAACGGTCCTATTTTCTGGAAATAGGATACAAACCATACGAAATATGAGATATGAAGTTACACAATTTTTGGGATGATTATTGTAATACAATATAGTATTCTGCTTCCCATTCCAACCGATTATCAAACATAATTTACGTCCAAAGAAAACTAATGTAGTATTTGTGTCGACTTAAAAAACCGATAGGGGAAACATTTAAAATACTAACGTTTTCTTTTTTTCCAATGTGATCGCATTGAAGATCATTCTAACCGGCCTTATACCAATTCGTAAGTAAAGTTTCGTAGTTATTCATTTCAAATTTGGTGTATTCCATGATTTCTGATCATATAAAGATTATTTGGAAATGGAAGTAGAAAATGGGCGGGCCTTGTCAAACGTTGTCGCCATCATTGCCTATTGAGATTTATTTGGATTTTATGTTTACGAATGTGTGATATTTGTTTAGTAAAGAACCTGAAATGGCAATTAATATTAAGTAATTTTGTATATTATTGTTATTTTATAAAATATGGTTTTGTTAAAAATGATCTATCAAATGCAATTATAATTATAATGCAATCATTTATTTAATTATGATATGAGATCATAAATGCTTAACGCCAAATTAGGTTTTAAACATTTGTTTTGAATAAAGTGTAAATTCAAACATTTTGTTCGTGACATTATCAAAATGTGCGTATAATATGTGATGAGGTATGTTGTCCAGGGCATTGAGTGACGCTGATACACCAACAAATTATTACAAGTGACAGGAAGCTGACTAAGGCGAAAATGAATCAGAATTGTTGCAGGGTTAGATACACTAATGTAGAAATTAAATCATAAT
Source organism: Argopecten irradians (assembly GCF_041381155.1). NCBI lineage: Eukaryota > Metazoa > Mollusca > Bivalvia > Pectinida > Pectinidae > Argopecten > Argopecten irradians. The sequence continues at coordinate 4,286,936 of NC_091143.1, read as the reverse complement.
CATTGAAAAGTGTCAAAATTAGTATAACTTTAGGGGAAACGTTTATTTTTGTCATCTATTTCGTTTTTAACGCCCTAATCAGAACAACATGTAATGCTAATGTGTGTAAACAGATTCGCTATTACTGTATTTGGTATTATATTTTGGAAATCAGAGCCTTTAATCTGAAGTTATTTTAAGTGCATCAGTCGAGTCGAAGATATGTACCAGATACTTATTTCGGTTTTTTACGTAACACACACTTAGTTATATAATTAACATATTATTTACTAATCAAATTAATAATGCGATGTTTTATTTCAATAAACTGAAAGAATAGCATAAAGTGTCGATTGTTTACTAACATATATTTTTAGGGTTTTGGTTTGCTTGTTGATTTTACACGGCTTCAGCTAAGATCAATTAAGGAAAACCCTTCCTTGCATGCGTTGTTATACGTATGATGAATGCATGTGAGTTTTCAGAGATTGGGGTAAGATCGTGTATGTGCTAAGCTTGTCTCTTTGAGATAGAGGAACTCTTGCTTAGTGTTATCTGACCAAAGAGGATAAAATATAACTTTATAAATTTAGTCGCCTTTTACGATCATGCAATAGGTATAGCAGTTACAATTTTTAACGCCATACCTTCAGTGCCGTATAATTAAAACGTGATCAAATGATTATAAGTTCAAATGGTAATTGTGTTTTGTCCGGAATTTGAAGGTACAAAGTGTGTTAAATACACATCTCTTTTTCTTCCCTTCCTTTTGATATTACCTACCCGAAGCGAGAAATATATCAATAAGCTCATTATAGTAGGAAACGATTCAAAGTAACAACATCAGCTGTTTTGAAGTTTTAGAAAAACCGATAATGACATGAAACGAGTACTTATATTATTACATGAAATAAGGTTTAAATTTCGCCTCTAAGGTTTATTCATTCTATAAAAGGACACAAATGCTTTTCTTAAACAATTTGTTTATCTCATACAATAGACATTACAAACAAAAACAAACATTACCAGAACCACCCTTCCGCATATTACTTGGCTATTCTTAAGCTATTGATTTAACGGAGGGGTCAGTTTAGGCCATGATTGACCATTTCTGACCAAGACCTTATGCTAATAATGTTCAAGCAGCTTTGACTCTGGCTATCTCACCAAGTCAGCGGTCATTTATATCACACAAGCCTCCGGCCATCACATAACTATCAAAATGACATTTAAACTGAAGGATCGTGAGTCAGACTTATGGCTGGTGCTGAACTTTCCACGATCAGAAATGCTGGCGTTTCTGTGAGATGACGTTTTGATGATGCATTGCAAATATTGGCATATTCGTTTGGTGAATTGTACAAAATTGCGCTACGATGCCTGGTGCGGCTGATATGGGATGAGGAATCAATTCGCGAGTGTCACACCGCTTCCTGATTAGTCAGTTTGGAACAAATGACGTGGGATTCGTTCACCCTTAAAGCACCGCACAAAATATTGAGAATCCAAAAAGACATTTTCGCCACATATTGTCTGTAAACATACTTGCTAAATAATGACTTCTACCTGTAACTGAAATGAAGCAGATGATGGCGACTTTTTTCTAGATTGTAATAGTACAAATAGTCAAACCATTATTATATGTTTTTATTCCCTTTCAATATAGCCGATACAGCTCGGTTACTTAGTCGATTAAACCATCTACATCTCCGAGTAAGACTGCGTGTCAAACTTCAACATATTCAGCAATGAACAAGACTTCACGAACATAAACATTATTTATGTAGACTTTTGCTGGAAAAAGATTCAGACCCTTTCGGATGAAATACATTTGATATGAGCCATATCTTCTTTTTTTTCAAAATATTCAAGTTTAATGCGTGAAATTTAAATCACATTTATATGCGATTTTTTATTTAATTTCAGCCTGAAAAATTACCAAGCAATCTAATGGATGGGGAATCATTGTAAAATATGGGGAAAATACTCCATATCATTAATTGCAAAAGAAAAAAAACGGACAGACGGACGGAGGACAGACAGACACGGACGGACGGACAGACGGACGGACAACCTGATTACTGGGCACCCCATTCGATGCGGGGCCCTAACAAGACTTCACGAACATAAACATATTTATGAAAAAAGATTCAGACCCTTTCGTTTAATATGAGCCATATCTTCTTTTTTTCAAAATATTCAAGTTTAATGCGTGAAATTTAAATAACATTTATATCTTTGAAATCAAAATCAATGAACTTTAATGTATTATAATTCCAATAGAAGCATTGTTTGAAGGAGAACTGTGCTAATAAAATGATAATATCCATGAAAACCATTCAGATTAATTAAACTTTCCATTTAAATTAGTAAAGCTGAGCTACATAATTATATAATAAAGATTAGTCAAAGTTTAGGCTATATAAGCCTATGACATTTCAAATACAAAATTGATTGATTAACGTCATTTGAACATCCAGGGTCATGTAAGGACGGTCTCCCATGTAAGCAGTGTATGATGTGCGCCTGTGTATTTTGGAAGATTGCGGTATAGCCGTGTTCTGTCTTTTTGTATAGTGGTACTCCTGCCCTTTAAATAGTAGTATATCATTAAAGCATCACACATCATCCGATCATTACACTTACAACATACGCACCAGTCGTCCCACTCCCTGTATGCTGTATAAGCAGGAGCAGAAACTACCACTTTTATAGACTATGGTGTGTTTCGGTCAGGGGACAGAACCCAGAACATTCCTCACAGGGTCGGGAACTCAACCAAAGGCCAAAAGTGAGGTGGTGTCAATGGAGACGTCAGGAAGAAGAAATTAAGATAGGGAGAAAGACATGACAATATCCTAAATTTAGTCGCCTTGTACGATAATGCAATAGGAGCAGCAGTTACAATTCAAACATCTTAAACTACAGGGCTGAGACCCCTTCGAACAGTAAATAATACCAAAACATGTTCTATTAGCGCATTTTAAGACATGCATACATAGTATTTGAAGACATATAACCTCATAATTGTATTTGTCAGTTAACATATTTCAAAACCTATAAACACCATATATGTAAGATCCTATTCATCGTATAGATTATCTTCTTTCCAAACCACGTTATGTAGAAGTCTCTTATTTAAACAAATTCCTAATTAGTTAGTAAATAGATTACTTGTCGTACTCTGTGACATTGCATCATCATCAATTTCTCCTGTTAAAAGCCTATATTTACAGTTAGTCAGTTCCAATCGACTGTTGGATAATATGTCAGCTTCCTGTTGAACGATTTATTGAAACAGTGATTAAAGGTTAACGTGAGATTTAGCTTTAGATACCAAAAAACAACGACAGATTCCTATAGGCCATTAGGATGGGATGGATCTGTTCCGTCACACTGACATATTGTACCCAGCCACTACGAACCTCCTTCAGCGAACGAAAAGCGCAACATTTATTACCATAGTACACTGCTTATTTCGAATATCTGGATTTACATTCTTGTAATGAAGATAAAGTATACTCCAGTTTATGTACCCATAAGGAAGTGAATATCGATGTTTTTGTAAACAACTATTATACACTTACCAATGCCCTTAATCTCGAATATCAGATCATTTCGATTTGATTCGTCAGTATGTAAGTTGAAAAAGACAATGCATATTGCTTGATAAAATTTATTTAGTCTTGCTTTTGGTAATGAAGCTTGTGATAAGATAAGAAAAGTCAGTTCTTACTGGTAAGCTACGTTCTTTCCCGACTTCCTTCCAGTCTGTATTACACAAACTTACTGTGTATAGCAGTTCGATATAGACGAACATCGTGAGCGAAGTGCAAATTGCCGTCAATTAATCCCTCTTTCGTCACAAGTCTGACGTCATAATCACCTGATGGTGGGACAACACGCACTACGTTGTTTTGGTGTCACGAAATCGACGTATTAGACTTTTTGAAATTTGTTTAAATTATGTGTGTCAATTGTTTACTTGAACAAAAACCGCTACAGAGCTTGCAACAATTGTAAAAACAATATCTGTATACAAATAAAGACATAGTGCTCCTAAATTTGCATGTTTTAATTAAGTTACATAGATCTTGAAAGTATAGTGCATGCTCACGACTTATGTACATTTAGAAACGCATGCATCAAGGGGAATATTCAGCTTCATTGCTACTATAAATTCCTCTGTGCTTCGACTTACAACAAACAATAATTTGGTTTGGTGTCGGAAGTTTTACATTTTCTGAATCCCCAAAGACACAATGCGATGGTGGCAACGCTTGGGTCACATAACTGATGTTCAGTGTATAGATTCTGTGTTTGTGTAACTGTTGAGGGCGTCCATTGTATTACGAACAGACTTTGCGCTCGATGTCTTGATTTGGGCTTATTTTTATTTTAAAGATGTTCCTCCTACAGCATCTTCTTTAATTGCATTGGCTACAGTATTAACTGCAACTTCCAAAACCACACAAGAAAACACGAAACGCTTCACAATACGTACAGAAAGTTGTTGAGCACTTAACATACAACTTAAAATACCTTCAAAAGCCATGGTAATACATAAATATTAATAAATATCATATTACCTTAAATACACTTCTTAAAAGACAATTTGAGTTATGAAATTAAACTAACTGAAATACATGTAGCATGTATCAAAACATATACATGACAGATGTTTCTTGCCTTAATACCTCATTTTTGTCGGTTTTAATTATCAAAACAGTTTAATGTTACTGGCATCCATTTGAATTCTGGACATTTTAATATGCATACGTGTCTATATACGGATATTTGGAGATTATGAAGATGAAAAAAACACCAGAAAGAAAATCTCTTTATACAATGTATATTTATGTCGATGTTGTACGGAAAGAAACCAATGCGGACTATACTGCTGTTCTCACTAGCCCTCCAGACTTAGCCGGTAATACCAAAGTTTCAAATTTCTAAAAACAAAACCGTGCAAAAAGGTCATATACTATAACTTTATTATAAATTGAATTTCTAGTAAGATGTCAAAATGTCTGCCAAGAAACGTAATCGAATAGCTTGTCGTTACAATGTAAGACCGAGAATTGTTATTTTCAATCATAAAGTTAAATTGATTGATAGATTATATTCCAATGACTCATAATCCGTATGCAAAGTCATGTGTGAGTTTATGTGTGTAGGATGTCCAATGCCTACATCGAATTTGCAGAGAGACGAGCATCATCGCTTTGAAAATATACTGTAAGTTAAGTACTTACGGCGCATTATGTCACTGAAAATGTGTGTAATGGGGAGGTCATAAATCCGACACCTGTTTGAACAGTTAAAGTTATATGTGCCGTAACTTGACGAACATTTTGACTTGTTATTTTTTCTTCATTAATCTATTGAAAACCGTAAGGTTTGATGAATTAAGCCGTGAAAATCATTCAAATGGTTCCAGATGTCTGACAAACGTTAGTTGCAACACAGAATTTAAGTACTGTAAAATTGTTGGTTTTTATGCCTTATGTATCTTTATATATAGTTTATATATAGAATCATACCTGCAGAAATCACTTTACAATGACTAATAACATTATAAAAATGCTAAATGAAATTCTAGACCACGATTTGGCTTTATGCTCCGACCGTATGTACTCATTTCACTTCACTATAGATGTACATAAAATGATTTTTGGCAGTACTGTTGACCATTTCAGGTAAAGGAAATAAAATATCGCACTGTAAGCATTGTCTTATATTTTCGGAGTCGTTTTTAAAGTTGGGACACAATTCCGGAACATATTTTCTCTTATCCCAGACGAGGATATCCTCAGTTTTATCGGTGTGAGGTTTTTCTTTCTCGCCCTAGGGTAAAGACAAGCTACACGAGATCTTTGCACGTGTTCAACAATTGTATGATGTCACGACAACAGTATCATAACGCCGCGGTGATAGTATTATAACGTCACGACAGCAATGAAATGACGTCAAAAAGACGGTGATTCATTTAGATTATGTCATCCTCGCTTGCATAAGTGACACGTTCATTAGAGACAATTTAAGCTGGCAAGCACGAGGCTTTGTCGAGTGTTTGACAGCCTAAGAATCTTACCTCTCCTTTCTTATCCCAAAGAGGGTGAATGATTCTATTAGTCTATACGAGAAGACAAGAAAACTAACAGGTATCTATGTGTAAATCCAGAAACGAGAGTGTTTATTCAGTTTGTGTTTAAAGTTCTGTATTTGCTTATTTACTTATTTGTTTCAGCAGTTCTTGAAAGAAAAACTATAAAGCAGCTCTTCACATATCGTTACCATATTTTCACATCTACGTCACCAATTATCGCGGTTGTCCTATTAACAGCTAAAGCCATTTAAGGATGACCTCCCTGTATACAATTTGTTGTGTGTGTGTGAATGTATCTCTGTTCTAAGAGATTGTGGTATATTCATACAGTACATGTGTAGAAAACAAGTGTAAGAATTAACAACGTTTTACAACTTGGACAGAGCGATCGAGAGTTGGAGAACAAGTGAACGAAAGCTAGATACATTGACCTCTCGGCTATAATGGCACACTGATAACACACAGGCTAGGGTAATTGCCAAATCCCTTCAACTGTGTCAAGGCATCTTAAAATTAACAAGAGGCCCAAGAGGCCTTGACGGTCACCTGAGTGCTGCATTGCAAAGTTGGTTCAAATCTATAAAAATTATTTACGAATTAAAATAAACTTTAAAGTTGAACTTTCGTGTTAGAATTTTTTATTTTTTGTTTTTCATTTTGATAGTTAGTGTATTATGTTACCAAACCTTATGCTTAAAATTCCAATTTGCTTTGCTAACATTAAACAACAAAACCAAACTAAGTCAGTGTCAGTGATTTTTTAAATTTCATTTTTTAATCTATGGAGATTATTTGGTTCCATCAAACCTGTGAATTCAGAAGATTTTTGAAATTTTAGCCATTTTCACCCCGCCTCTCTGGTCCTTGGGGGTCAGCCAGGACCAATATGGATATGGTGTTAAAATGCTATTTCAGGCTAATAATTCTAACCCAGTTTGACTCATTTCCTATCAAAACTAAGCAAACTATGTTCATAAATGTGTTTTTCCTATATAGACTATAGTAAATTTAACCCCCTCCCCAGGGGAAAATCTGAGATCCCAGGGAGATGAAATTCATAATTTTTGTATGTGCTTTAAGACCTTCCAATCTATGTATTTGATTCCATCAAATCTGTGAATTCAGAAGAAGTTATTTGAAGTTTTAGCCTATTTGACCCTTTTTGTCCCCGCCCCTAAGGCCCCTGGGGGTCGGCCAGGACCAATATGGATATGACGATAAAATGCTATCTCAGGCTAATAATTCTAACCCAGTTTGACTAATTTCCTGTGAAAAATAAGCAAATAACATTCATAAATGTGTTTTCCTATATAAACTATAGTAAACTTGACCCCCTCCGCAGGGGGAAACATGAGACCCGGGGGTCATATAATTCACAATTTTTGTAAAGGACCATAAGACCTTTCCATCTATGAAGAGCATTTGATTCTACCAGTTCCAGAATTTCAGAAGAAGATTTTTGAAGTTTTAGCTTATTTGACCCCTTTTGGGCCCACCCCTAAGGCCCCTGGGAGTCAGTCATGAAACATTTGTTAATAGGATTCAATGGCCATTTTATAGGGATAATTCTGACAACATTTGACTCATATCCTTTTACAAATGACCAAATAATGCGTAAAAATGTGTTTTCCCTATATAAACTACAGTAAACTTAACCCCCTCCCCAAGGGGAAACCTGAGACCCCAGGGTCATATAATTCACAAATTTTGTAAAGGACCTTTAGACCTTTCTATTTGTGAAGAGTATTTGATTCCATCACATCTGTGAGTGGAGTAGAAAATTTTTGAAATTATAGTCAATTTTGGCCCCTCCCACAGCCCCCAGGGGGTGGAGACCATATAATTCACAATTTTGATTGGCCTTATGCCTTAGAAGGTTTGTGAAAGAATTCATTGAATTTGCTTCAGCGGTTTTTGAGAAGAAGTCGAAAATGTAAATTGTTTACGGACATATGACGGACGACGCACGACGACGGACAAAAGGCGATTAGAATAGGTCACTTGAGACTTCGTCTCAGGTGACCTAAAACTAGTATAGAGTATCGGTCATTTAACTAATAGGTCACCGCTACCCAAAAATGGCTCAACTGATAAAATGCGGTCAAATTGCAGTATTGTAGTAGACGCGTCAATCACTGAGAAAAGATGTCTATAAAATCTATCATAATGTTTGGTTTACAATGTTATTATGGTTATTATGTCAGGGTCATGTAAGGACGGCCTCCCATGCATGCGGTGTGTTGCGTGTTTGAAGTGCATGATGCGTGTTTTGGGAGACTGCGGTATATTCGTGTTGTGTTTTCTAGTGTAGTGGAACTGTTGCCATTTCTATAGTGCAATATCATTGAAGCAAAGCCACCAAGCAACACACCCCACCCGGTTACATTATACTGATAATGGCGCATCGGTCTTTAATCTCTAAGACTAGAGGCCATTGCATGCTAGAATGTCTGCGACGTCAACTACAAGGCGACACCATGTGCGGTCTAACCCTTGTGGCAATATGTCATAGGTAACACCTTTACCATTCAGGTGCCATAAACGGCTCATTCGAATCTGTGTCTCTCAAGGAATGGTAACGATGGCATAAAAAGCGGAAGTCAGAACTCATTTGTTTACTTCCTTATCTATAGACACATACGTCACCATATTAAAAACCAGTTTTCTTTGTTCTGGCCAAACGTTTGAATTGTGAGGAGACTGTTTTTGGCACAACAAGTGTTTTCATAACACTGTTCTTATCATTGTGTCATTTTCAATAATATAAATATTATTCAAGAATGCCCTTTAGAGAGTTAAAATAGAATTTGATGAGAAGAGGATATTTCAGTTACACTATCAATAAATGCTTATTATAAACATATGGAATTTCTTTATAGTACGCAAAAGTATAAATCACTTATTTTTGTAGAAATAATGTTATTGTTTTTATATGCTGCACATTGATATATAATGCATTGCTTGATTCTGAGTAAGAAAATCTCTATGCTTGAGATTGGTATCCATGTTTACTTCATAAAAAGTAGAAAACCAAGTGAATATATAAGAAATTTGATTTCTTTTTTCGAAATATGAGGGAAAAGTAAGAGCATAAAAATGTATTGATCCTTGTGTTTCGGAAGGAAATTTTTCCCATGACTCATTGGCAACATGTTACAGATGAAGGTACGGTAAGGGTAGGATAAGAACGCTGAGTATAGGTATGTGTTCTAAGTAGTATGATAGGATGTATATATAAGTCTGTTATACGAATGTGTATGAGTTTTAATTTATCAAATATATCATCCAAAAACAACAACAACAAACAAACACACACACACAAAACAAACATTTTGACTTTGTTTATCATTACGTGTCACGAAACAAATGTAGAGAAATCATTGTGTCGATTACTTAGTGACACCTTAGCCGTTTTTTGCAATAATTTATCAATGTTCCTATAATTCTTATCGAGATTTTTTGAAAGTTTCTCAACTCGGTGGAATCTCAGATGACAATGATTTTTACTTTCATGATCGGCTATAATGTATAAACATCACGTAGGATTTTGGCATTTTTGGCATTTGAAGGACCCCTGAGGAAACAGGATGGAAAAATGTTACTGTACTTTACATATTGAATGTAAGAATATTTTCCAAGTTACACTTTGTAGAACACTTGTTACAACATTCTCATCTGCCATGTGACAACAATCTATAGTTCCCATTAGAGTTTTGGTTGGTAAGGTTTAACGTCAAATTAACAACAAGGGTAATTTAATGACGGCCTCCTATGTGTGCAATGTGATGTGTAAATGTATGTATGTTTTGGGAGACTTAGTGTATACTAGAACTATAAACCCACCCGGTCTCATTATACTGACAACAAGTAAACCGGTCGTCGCACTCTCTTTATGCTGAGCGCATAGCTGGAGCAAAAACTACCACTTTGATAGATCGTGGTGTGTCTCGACCAGGGGACAGAATCGAGAGCCTACCTCACATGGCTTTATTAGAGTAAAACATTATCATTGTACATTATCACACACATCTGTAACGTCGCCTCCACTACTGATTATAGATATACTTAATGTAGTGTTGGGGTGATTATGTCTGCCATCAAATTTTCCAATTACATTCAGATAGACCTAAAACTAATTAGCCAGCGCATCTCGTTTAAAATCTTAATATATCTTTATAATTTATATTTGTTTGGGAATAACATGCAATAGTCTAAATTAAAATTTACGACGTTTCAAAATATTAACGGTGTCTTTGAAGCATCTTCATAAAACGTAATTGCACGCTTATCGCATACCGCACTGCAGTGACGGTAATACTCACACGATGCCTAGAGATAGACGAAACTGTGACGCCCACAGCAGATTAATTGGTTACTCTTCTTACCGCTGGAAGTTCAAATAGTTAAATACAAACAAAACATATCGTACTTTTTATCACGTGCAAATGCTGACATTTATGAAGTTTTTATTTAACATTTATGACATGATTGCACCTATTTTCTAACTTTTTATTCAATGCCATTGACTTGTTATACCTTTATTGGTTATGTTAAATAAAAGTTTACAAATCTATACCGGAATGTTTCAGAGTATCTATTATGATTGCATATCTTCTAGTAGATTAGCAAGAATAAGGAACAAATAAGTCCGAATGGAAAATCCTCCAAAACCTGGAAATGGAGTTTTGAGCTTTTTTTGTATTGACGCAAATTTTTTCTCATTGTTTTGCTGGTGGAAGCCATTTGTACCAATAAAACTAAATGTTGTAATTAAGTTTGTGTTTTAAATGCTATATTATACATCATCGTATAACAACTTGCTGCATCAATTCGCTTTGTCATTTTAACAAAAATGTAGACTACATGACAGCATGGAACACACGCCACTTGATTTATTGAAAAACAACCGGATTTAGCAATTGAAATATATGAATCAAATTAATTTTCATGAGATTTATATAAATAAAGTTTTTCATGTCAATATAAAGAACAAACAACTACCTGATACCCACTTTATCTACTGCAATACATCAATCATTAATTACAATATCATATCAACATTTTTGCTACACCAATGAAAATTGATTCTTTGATATAAATAAATGGGACGAGATATATGATTCTGTTAAACATCTCAATAATTTCTGTCAAATGTGAGTTAGGTCGTGGCATTAAGTCGGGATACACAAGATTTTTAGGTCACCTGAGACGAAGTCTAAAGTGACCTATTCTAATCGCCTTTTGTCCGTCGTCGTGCGTCGTATGTCCGTAAACAATTTACATTTTCGACTTCTTCTCCAAACCTGCTGAAGCAATTTCAATGAAATTTTGCACAAACCTTCTCAGGCATAAGGCCAATCAAAATTGTAAATAATATGGTCCCCACCCCCTAAGGGGCTGTGGGAGGGGCCAAAAGTGTAAAATTGAGTAAAATTGATTAAAATTTCAAAAATCTTCTTCTCTACTCACAGATGTGGTAGAATCAAATACTCTTCATAGATAGAAAGGTCTTAAGGTCCTTTACAAAAATTGTGAACTATATGACCCTGGGGTCTCTAGTTTCCCCCTGGGGAGGGGGTTAAGTTTACTATAGTTTATATAGGGAATACACATTTTGAGCATTATTTGGTCATTTGTAATAGGAAATGAGTCAAATGGTGTCAGAATTATCAGTATGAGATGGCCATTTAATCCTTTTAACAAAATTTCTATTTTACCAGGGGCCTTAGGGGCGGAGTCAAAAGGGGTCAAATAGGCTAAAACTTCAAAAATCCTCTTCTGAAATTGTGGAAATTGTAGAATAAAATACTTTTCATAGATAGAAAGGTCTTAAGGTCCTTTACAAAAATTGTGAATTATATGACCCTGGGGTCTCTAGTTTCCCCCTTGGGAGGGGGTTAAGTTTACTATAGTTTATATAGGGAAACACATTTTTGAGCATTATTTGGTCATTTGTAATAGGAAATGAGTCAAATGTTGTCAGAATTATCAGTATGAGATGGCCATTTAATCCTAAGATGGCCATTTAATCCTATTAACAAAATTTCTATTTTCCCAGGGGCCTTAGGGGCGGGGTCAAAAGGGGTCAAATAGGCTAAAACTTCAAAAATCTTCTTCTGAAATTGTGGAAATGGTAGAATAAAATACTTTTCATAGATAGAAAGGTCTTAAGGTTCTTTACAAAAAATGTTAGTTATATGACCCTGGGGTCTCACGTTTCCCCCTGGGGAGGGGGTCAAATTTACTATAGTTTATAAAGGGAAAACACATTAATGCGCATTTTTTGCTCAATTTTCATTGGAAACGAGTAAAACTTGGTTAGAATTATTAGCCTGAGATAGCATTTTAACATCATATCCATATTGGTCCAGGCCGACCCCCTGGGGGCAGAGGGGCGGGGCTAAAAAGGGTCAAATAGGCTAAAACTTAAAAATCTTCTCCTAAAATTCTGAAAATAGCATAATTAAATTATTATAGATGGAAAGGTCTTAAGGTGTTTTATAAAAAATTGTGAATTATATGACCTTGGGGTCTCACATTATCCCCTGGGGAGGGGTCAAGTTTACTTTAGTTTATATAGAAAAAAACATATTTGTGAACATTATTTGCCCAATTTTCTTAGGAAATTAGTCAAACTTTAGAATTATTAGCCTAAGATATAGCATTTTAACATCCATATCAGTCCTCGATGACCCCCTGGGAGACCAGCCCCCTGGGGTACCAGATAGGCAGGACCAAACAGGGTCAAAATGATTAAGATTTCAAAAAATACTTCTAAGTTCACAGGTTTGGTGGAAGCAAATATTCTTCATAGTCTAAAAAGTCAAATTTATAAATCACTGACTTACTTCAAGGCCCAGCATATAGTGTTTATATGTCTTTTAATTTGTTTCATTATATATTCTAACTCAGGTGACCGTTAAGGCCCATGGGCCTCTTGTTTCAGATAAAAAAAAACACCGACTAGCAGTCAATAACAAGCAACTGCATGTGCAACCTTGGTTTCGAAATATATCGGGATATCCTATACACACACGGCCACCGTGGATCTTTTCCAGACGAATTAATACACGAACACGTAATATAATTAGCTTCAAATATATAAAAAGAACCTTATAATTTGAATATTGATTAATCATCATATCCATAGGAAACTGTATGTTGATTATACATCACCCTTTGATATCTTTATATATACATGTGTAGAGTAAAATCAAATAATTATTATAAGATATTACGCTCATGTTAACAGGAAAATTCATTTTAAGCACTCTTTCCTGTAAGCGACGTTTTGCGTCTGGTAAATCATTGTGTGTTTGAAGGGACTATGTTTTGGCACATTATAAAAAGCAATAACACGGTCACCTGCTGTATATTAGTTAATCCTTTGGGTTTTGAATTACTCTGATACATTTCTTAATAACTTCGACTTCAAATCAATTGATACATTTGATATCAACACAAAGATCATTGCTTACTTAACATAAAGACAACAGCTTTAATGTTGAGTAAGCTGAATATACATGAAGATTATGCAGCTGTTTAGAGAGAGGGGTATTCGACTTAAAGTGGTTTAAGCTATAAGGTTATTTACATAAAATATATTAGGACTTTTGGGAAAATTTTGGGTCCACAAGAAATATTAATTTTCATCTTAAAAGTATGTGTACTTTCTTACTTCATTGTTTAAAGTGTTGAATGATTTAATTCGGCTTTAAGAAATGGTATTATGATATTTTGATACAAAGAACACGTGGTCTCTCTAAAAGAAAAGAAAAATAACGTTTATACCAGATATTGTTCGTATGCCTAACGAAAACAATTTTAGCCTCAATCACAAAAGGAAATGTTTAATGATCAACACGTGCTTAATCCCTACCTTAGCTATATTAAAGACATACAGAAACTTCAATAATATTTTAGTGTTCCTGGGAGTTAAAATATGGTTATCGCTAAAATATGTAGTTTACAGTATCATGACTGCATTGTGAGAAAAGAACCAGACATTCTAATATTTGATCACTTCTCTGGTTTTATTCTTTAGCCAGTAGTACTGCCCGGTAAAGAGGCTGTGTAAACCCATCACGAGTAACACAAAAAGACCAAATCGACATTCCTCAGTCGGCATGTCTATACGTTATCCTCGCTGCTGAGGCTATTTCCACACTTGCCTGAAATAACCCCTAGGGAGTGACGCTGGTGCGGAAACATGCACGGTATTCCGTGTCTTACATTAATATTTCTGCCTATAAAAACATAAGTGTGAATTGTTTAGTTAATTAAATACTTTATCTGGTATCATGAGATTTGTTCATTTCTAATCTATTTTCCACGGCTTTCATGACTAGAAACAATAACACTGCTATCTCCGTTCTCTGAATGTCGTAAACTATCGTTCGCCTCACTGTAGTCGGGTTTATTGTATAATACACAAGTTATATGGCTATTGTAGAGCACTGCTATTTCTATGAAGATTATAATGATTCGTTAAGTCAGTCTTAACAGATATTTACATTATTCATAACGAGAGTAAAATTCAAACTGTTAGTCGAACTGTTCACTTACATCACATACATGGGTGAACGCCCTTAAATGACGTTTAACTGTTTATAGGACAATAATTTAATTAACTCACCAAACTTCCAACTCCGATTCTTGAAAACAAGGACATGAAAAACCAAGATTCCCATGAATGTTTCTGAAAATACAAGCGAATTTTAGAATATTGATAGTGAATCAAACCTCTGAAAATACCTCCACCTCTGTTTGACCTTAGAATTATGGCAACGCTATATTCACTGTATATATGTTGTTGTAGTTACTAACCAGCGAACTTCAATGAAATAAAATTTGTCTAGGAGTCGTATTACATCCCATATATATGTTACAACGTATAATATAAACTAGAATGTCATTCTCTTGAAGAAACACACACATATGCATGCGTTAGTAGCCGCTTTATCGATGTAAGTTTTACTTAAACAGGACTGTCAACGGACTACATATAAGACAATGCCCTGTCTGAAAATGAACAGAAGACATACTATTTCACTTGTTAACACAACTGGTGTCCGAAGTATGATGGATTCGTGACAATAAGCTAGATTCACAAAAAATACCAATTAATGCAAGTCAAGGGCGTAACATTTGCTAATCTCGCTATTGGAAATATCTGCCCAACGTCTTTTAAAACCGTCATTCATCGTTTTAGTGGCGTTTAACAATGATCTCTAAGCTGTTTGAATAATCGAATAGAACAATTAAACGTGAGATTTGCCTTTTTACTTCTATTTCATAATTTCATTTAATATCATTATGATGGGTTTTAGGGAGTCGGAACAACACAGTTTGATTTGTCCTTATATTTACTGTCGATACATTTGTTATGTGCCTGTGGTATATTCTATTGTACAATACATCAATCAGTTACGGGCCGAAGTCAGTTAACGTGGTGATCAGTCCATAGGTTATGGTGGCGTGTACGACATGCAGACTCCGTGTATTAACAATCTCACATTCATGTGCCGATCTGGTTAATTCAGCACATGTACTACATCGATAGTGGATCTGTGTCCAGTCTGATCAGAGGGCCATCTCTGTGTATGTGTAGGCCTAGGATTAACACTAACTGTTATAACTTCAACATTGAGTAACGAATAAGCCATGATCAGGTCATTTAAATCAGATTATCAATGAGTTAAAAGAAACCATTGTCATTATAACAATGTACTTTGTCGCAAAGACGGAGTAAAATGACGTCGTTTCACATTTCAGATAAAGTAATACGATATCGAGAAGGTCGAGATAATATCATTTGAAAGATATGGGGAATCCCCATTTTTATATTTATGTCGTCAATAGTCATTTTAGCACTGTTCCAAGCTAACACATCTTTATAGATAACAACAATATGATCCAAACACTCTATCGCTTGATTTGGAACAGTAACACATCAATGATAAAGATTTCCACAATTTGGTTTACATTCCATTCAGAACTCGTGATAAGAGCATATAGTAGCCAATATAAAGGGATTTTACCTCTATTTCCCCTATTGGGCCCAGACCCCTCCTGCCCCGTGGGGGGCCAGAGCGCAAAAATTTATACAAGTTTCTGTTCCCCATTCCCCAAGGAACCGTGTTGTGGCCAAATTGTGGTTACCGAATCCCATGTATGAACTCTATGACAAGTAGCGATTTAACCGTACTTTTTACCTCTATTTCATGAACTATTGGGCCCCACCAACCTAAGCCCGGGGGACCAGTAGGCGCAAAATTTATACACTTATGATTCCCCTCCCAGTGGAAGGTTTGGCCCATATTTTGGTTACCAATCCATGCAGAACTCTTGGATCAAGTAGCGATATATAGGAACCATTTAGCTCTATTTTCCTTGATTGGGGCCCGCTAATTTCAACTGCCTACAAATATTAACAGGGTTCGTATGAGAAACGCAACTTTTTTTGTTGATAGTTACTATACAAGTTCTGTTCCCCTTCCCCAAGGATGTTTGTGGCCTAAAACATTATTTTAGCATTTAAAATAACAATCCTGGCAGAACTTCTAGCGGTAAAGTACGCTGATTTACTCAGGATTTTACTCCTATTTCCCTATTGGGCCCCGGCTCCGTGCCTGCCGGGGGGGACCAGAGCCAAAAGTATGTAGACATGTTCTGTTCCCGCTGCCTCCATGGATGTCTGTGGCCATTTTTGGTTACATTCCATTCAGAACTTTCTATGGACTAGTAAGCCCATATAAAGGATTCTACCTCTATTGTTCCCCTATTGGGCCCCGACCCTCCTGCCACATCCGAGGGGGGCCAGCGCCAAAATTTTTACAGGTTCTGTTCCCCTTACAACCAAGGATGTGTGTGGCCCAATTTGGTTTCCATTCCATGTAGAAAACTCTATGTCAAGCTGTAGCGATTTAAAGGATGTTGTTCCTCTATTTTTCCCCTATTGGGCCCACAATCATGCCCGGGGACCCAACAGAGGCAGAGAATTTTATATCATAGTTCTGTTCCCCTTACACCCCACGGATGTTTATGGCCTCAAATTTGTGTTTACAATATCATGGCCGAAACTCTAGGACACAGTATGCGATTCTATAGGATTTAACTCAATTGCCCCTTATTGGGCCCGCCATACTGCTCCCAGGCGTGTCTGAGATCAAAATTTATCCTCAGTTATGATTCCTTCCTCACGGATGTTGTGTGTTGGCATAATTTGGTTCGACAATATCCAATTTGCAGAAACCTATAGGACAAGTAGTGACTTTATAGGATTTACCCTCTCTTGTCCCGATTGCCCCTATTAGGCCCCGCCCCTCGCCGCTGCCCCCGGGGGACCTTGAGCCAAACGTTATATCACGATCCCTCCTGTTCCGCCTTCCCCCAGGAAATGTCTGTGGCCAAATTCGGTTACATTTCCATTTCAGAACTCTATTGCACTAGTAGCACCTATAAAGGATTCTACTCTATTTCCTCCCATATTGGTCCCCCCACCCCTCTGCCCCCGTGGGGTCCAGAGCCAACGCCAATTTTATACAAAGTTTCTGTTCTCCCCATATCACTCAAGGCATGTTTTGTGGCCTAATATTATGGTTACAAATCCCTGTAGCAACCCTCTTATGACAAGTAGCGAATTAAAGGGATTTACCTCTATTTCCGCTCCTATTAGTGGTTCTCCACCACGCCTACTCATCCACCGGAGGGTCCCAGTAGGGGCAAAATTTATACAAGTGTCTGTTCTCTTCCCCCAAGGCCTGTTTATGGACCAAATATTGGTTACGAATCCATTGCAGAGACTCTAGGACAGAAGTCGCGCATTTATAGGATTTACCTCTATTTCCCCTCTATTGGGGCCCCGCCCCGTCCCTGCCCCAAGGGTGTTCCAGTAGTTCAAGATTTTATACAAAGTTCGGTTTCCCCTTCCCTCCAAGGATGTTTGGGCCATATTTGGGTTCCAAGCCATGCAGTACACCTCTCAGATGATCTAGTAGCGATTTAAAGGAAATGTTGACGGACGGATGGACGGGATCGGACGGACGGACGCCGCGCCATGACATAAGTTCCGCCCTTCGTGCCTTCGGGCCAGGTGGAGCTAAAAAATACCATTTAATGCAAGTCAAGGGCGTAACATTTGCTAATCTCGCTATTGGAAATATCTGCCCAACGACTTTTAAAACCGTCATTCATCGTTTTAGTGGCGTTTAACAATGATCTCTAAGCTGTTTGAATAATCGAATAGAACAATTAAACGTGAGATTTGCCTTTTTACTTCTATTTCATAATTTCATTTAATATCATTATGATGGGTTTTAGGGAGTCGGAACAACACAGTTTGATTTGTCCTTATATATACTGTCGATACATTTGTTATGTGCCTGTGGTATATTCTATTGTACAATACATCAATCAGTTACGGGCCGAAGTCAGTTAACGTGGTGATCAGTCCATAGGTTATGGTGGCGTGTACGACATGCAGACTCCGTGTATTAACAATCTCACATTCATGTGCCGATCTGGTCAATTCAGCACATGTACTACATCGATAGTGGATCTGTGTCCAGTCTGATCAGAGGGCCATCTCTGTGTATGTGTAGGCCTAGGATTAACACTACCTGTTATAACTTCAACATTGAGTAACGAATAAGCCATGATCAGGTCATTTAAATCAGATTATCAATGAGTTAAAAGAAACCATTGTCATTATAACAATGTACTTTGTCGCAAAGACGGAGTAAAATGACGTCGTTTCACATTTCAGATAAAGTAATACGATATCGAGAAGGTCGAGATAATATCATTTGAAAGATATGGGGAATCCCCATTTTTATATTTATGTCGTCAATAGTCATTTTAGCACTGTTCCAAGCTAACACATCTTTATAGATAACAACAATATGATCCAAACACTCTATCGCTTGATTTGGAACAGTAACACATCAATGATAAAGATTTCGTCTGAAAATGATGAAGTAAATGTATTGATGAAGCTTAAGTTCAAGTCCCAATATCCTCATCTGTCTCATTTTTCGTGATTTAGAATATATTTGAAAAATAAATCATGTTGTGAATCATAGAGACATGACCAAATCGATGTCAAGATGAGCGATAATGATTCGGATTGATAAAAACATCAAATCAATATTGAACATATAGTGGGTCCCATTTAGTCAAACAAACCGAAGTTACCCGACATTGTTACGTCGTTACCGAGAACCTCATCTGACTACTTCAACTACGTAACCTCTGTCCGAAGTCTTCCGAGAACGGGTCATGAACTTTCCGACTTCCGTTCGTCAATAATCGTAACTTCTATGGCGACCAGTTTAAAATGAAGGCATGTTTACGAGTATCGACTTTCACCAACAGCTGTATCAAAGTTATTTAGAAACCATTACAAATATTCTTTGATATAACTTAATTTCAACTTCATCTACAAATATTAACAATGTTCGAATGAAACTTTACTTTTTGTTGATAGTTACGTATAGTGTGACTTTAACGTCTGTGTATGATATGTTTTCAAAATTGATGCCAAATTTCATTCCGCCCTAAAACATTATTTTATCTCGCTGATTTGAAATAATAATCGCTAGGGAAATCGTTAATGTGTTTGTTTTTATGTTTTAAATGTTATGACAATCATTACTTTACTATCCTGTTATATTAGTTATCATAAATGCTGGGGGAAATAAGAGGAACAAAAAATCTTAAGCGATATGGACTTATAATTAAAATTAGCTGTGTAAGGTTTCGTGTTTTCAGTTGTGACAGGACAAGCCCACGTGATGCACTAAAGTATATTTAATCCAACGGCATAATCCTTTTAACTGTACAATATATGGCAGACAAGTTGGCCGGAGATTTTTAGAGCTAGGAATTTGGTGTAGAATTAACGTCTTGACTAAATGTCAATAGTTAATCTGTAGCGTGACCAAAATGCTAAAAAAAACTCCTCCCTGACATTTCTGGAACTCAATGGTAGTAAGGGAATGCAACCAGATAGCCAAAAATTGAAATACCAAACTCAAAACACGATTATATATGAAAGAAACAGTCAGAGTAAAAGGGCGGATTCAAAAGAAATCGTGAGTGACATTTCTGACAATGTTAGGTAATATATCGGCGATTGTGTGTATAAAATTCAGGTGTAAAGCCCCGGTGATTATACTGAAAGCCGGTCTTTATTGCAGAAGCACAATTTTCTAAAGAATACTAATTTCTCCGAGTTTTCCTGATCGATACCAAACGATTTCTGTAAGTTGCCTGTTTTCTCACATATGTAATGCTAACTATGTTCGGTCGGTTGTGATTCCATTTGACGAGGAAACCATCGGCTTTATGGCAAAAGTCCTGGACATACGACCCTCTACCGTCCAGACCTTTACACCGTCTATCGGGCTTGGATTAGACTGAACGGACATTTCTAGGCCTGGCATGCAATATTATGGACCTTTCCTACTGGCTTCACATCATAGTTATTCATATAAACACTGATTTTCGATAAATGTACACTGATCATTGCTTCTGTATTGATGTATACAGTATTGTTATTTATTGCTATTTGGAGGGCTATTAGTGGAGAAAGTAGCCATTGTTTCGCCATTAGTCTTAGTTATGATACGGAATGACATGCATTGTCCCCAACAAATAACAACTGTCTGGAAGGCATTCGTCTTTTTGTCTCATTAAAGCGACACGTTAGTGAAATTTGTTGTCATAGACATCAAATCGTCAGTCTAGCATTTTTATCACCGAGAACCGTATAAACACATTCTCTTTTGTAATAAAATCTGACGCTAGCACACAACTGCAAAAAAAAACTATGTATAGACCTTCCCTTCATATCACCCCTTGGGAAAGGGCAGAGTTTAAAACACGTGCTAATATTTGTTCCAGCGTATATAAAAACGTCATAGGACAGACAAGGAAACGACGGCATGAGAAGGCTCGGTGTAAAGGATGAGCGCAGGATAATGAGGAAATGTTATGTTCATGGAAAGCTTCCTCATCACAAACTTCCGGCAATAATGGAACAATCTGTGCGTGGTTTTGATATTTGATTAAAGAAAGAAATTGTCCGGTTAGCAGTTACTTGATGCTCTGTTTACATGAATAATTCGAGCTAACAAGATTGTTATCGGTTGATAAAACAAAAATTGTGATATATTGCACATAGACATGACATACATCAAACTGAAAAATATGTTTCATTTTCAAAGAAAACATTAAGAAGTTGTTATATCTATTTAAATATTCAAGACACCCTTCCTCCTATAAACAAACCTTTCACCTTTATTTCGTATTGGTTGGACACTTCGGTGAGTACGATCGACAAACTTGCCAACCTTTAGTTTAAATCTGTTGCGACCTCATTATCCAAAGCCAAGGTCACGCTCGACATTGGATAAGATAATAGCAGAGAAGCCATAAAATGTAAAAAATAAAAAATAAAAAAACCATACAGTTAAGGCACATTTTGGTTGGATACTGCCTGGTAACGTTTGAATAAAAGCAGCATGGTATTGAATACTTTAGTATGTTATAATCAACTGAGGACATGACGGAACGGTGTAGTTGTGGCATTTGTTAGGATATTAGCTAACTATATGTTATGGAAGCTGAAATAGATGTACATTGTGTGCCGATATGGTACAGCAAGTACACACGGAAGTAAGTAACAGGTATCTGGTTTTAAATCAGACAGCAATAATAACGAATCATTGCAAACTTATCTGAATAGAAATAAATCGCTGACGGATAATATCTTTCTTTTTATTTTTCATGTACATAATTTTTATAGCAGAAATAAGAGTAGTATAAGGTAATTTCTAATAGATATTATGTAATATTATCATGTAAACCATGTATTAGTCATGTAGCAGCAAACCCTAGCCCCACACGCAGACTAGAACTTTATGGTCGGTGTTGATGACAGTGACTTGTGGAGTTAGTATTCGGTACCAAACTATTATACATGATGTAATGATAGCAGAAGTATTCGGTACCAAACTATTATACATGATGTAATGATAGCAGAAGTATTCGGTACCAAACTATCATACATGATGTAATGATAGCAGAAGTATTCGGTACCAAACTATCATACATGATGTAATGATAGCAGAAGTATTCGGTACCAAACTATTATACATGATGTAATGATGTAATGATAGCAGAAGTATTCGGTACCAAACTATCATACATGATGTAATGATAGCAGAAGTATTCGGTACCAAACTATTATACATGATGTAATGATGTAATGATAGCAGAAGTATTCGGTACCAAACTATCATACATGATGTAATGATGTAATGATAGCAGAAGTATTCGGTACCAAACTATCATACATGATGTAATGATAGCAGAAGTATTCGGTACCAAACTATCATACATGATGTAATGATAGCAGAAGTATTCGGTACCAAACTATCATACATGATGTAATGATGTAATGATAGCAGAAGTATTCGGTACCAAACTATCATACATGATGTAATGATGTAATGATAGCAGAAGTATTCGGTACCAAACTATCATACATGATGTAATGATAGCAGAAGTATTCGGTACCAAACTATCATACATGATGTAATGATAGCAGAAGTATTCGGTACCAAACTATCATACATGATGTAATGATAGCAGAAGTATTCGGTACCAAACTATTATACATGATGTAATGATGTACCAAACTATTATACATGATGTAATGATAGCAGAAGTATTCGGTACCAAACTATCATACATGATGTAATGATAGTATTCGGTACCAAACTATCATACATGATGTAATGATAGCAGAAGTATTCGGTACCAAACTATCATACATGATGTAATGATAGCAGAAGTATTCGGTACCAAACTATCATACATGATGTAATGATAGAAGAAGTATTCGGTACCAAACTATCATACATGATGTAATGATAGCAGAAGTATTCGGTACCAAACTATCATACATGATGTAATGATAGCAGAAGTATTCGGTACCAAACTATCATACATGATATAATGATGTAATGATAGCAGAAGTATTCGGTACCAAACTATCATACATGATATAATGATGTAATGATAGCAGAAGTATTCGGTACCAAACTATCATACATGATGATAATGATAGCAGAAGTATTCGGTACCAAACTATTATACATGATGTAATGATGTAATGATAGCAGAAGTATTCGGTACCAAACTATCATACATGATGTAATGATGTAATGATAGCAGAAGTATTCGGTACCAAACTATCATACATGATAATGATGTAATGATAGCAGAAGTATTCGGTACCAAACTATCATACATGATGTAATGATAGAAGAAGTATTCGGTACCAAACTATTATTCATAATGTTATGATGTAATGATAGCAGAAGTATTCGGTACCAAACTATTATACATGATATAATGATGTAATGATAGCAGAAGTATTCGGTACCAAACTATCATACATGATGTAATTCGGCATGTAATAATGTAATGATAGCAGAAGTATTCGGTACCAAACTATTATACATGATGTAATGATAGCAGAAGTATTCGGTACCAAACTATTATACATGATGTAATGATGTAATGATAGCAGAAGTATTCGGTACCAAACTATCATACATGATGTAATGATAGCAGAAGTATTCGGTACCAAACTATCATACATGATGTAATGATAGATAGAAGTATTCGGTACCAAACTATCATACATGATGTAATGATAGCAGAAGTATTCGGTACCAAACTATTATACATGATGTAATGATAGCAGAAGTATTCGGTACCAAACTATCATACATGATGTAATGATAGCAGAAGTATTCGGTACCAAACTATCATACATGATGTAATGATAGCAGAAGTATTCGGTACCAAACTATCATACATGATGTAATGATGTAATGATAGCAGAAGTATTCGGTACCAAACTATTATACATGATGTAATGATGTATTGATAGCAGAAGTATTCGGTACCAAACTATCATACATGATGTAATGATAGCAGAAGTATTCGGTACCAAACTATTATACATGATGTAATGATAGCAGAAGTATTCGGTACCAAACTATCATACATGATGTAATGATAGCAGAAGTATTCGGTACCAAACTATTCATATCATGTAATATAGCAGATATCATACATGATGTAATGATAGCAGAAGTATTCGGTACCAAACTATCATACATGATATAATGATGTAATGATAGCAGAAGTATTCGGTACCAAACTATCATACATGATGTAATGATGTATTGATAGCAGAAGTATTCGGTACCAAACTATCATACATGATGTATTGGTAGCAGAAGTATTCGGTACCAAACTATCATACATGATGTAATGATAGCAGAAGTATTCGGTACCAAACTATCATACATGATATAATGATGTAATGATAGCAGAAGTATTCGGTACCAAACTATTATACATGATGTAATGATGTAATGATAGCAGAAGTATTCGGTACCAAACTATCATACATGATGTAATGATAGAAGAAGTATTCGGTACCAAACTATTATACATGATGATGTAATGATAGCAGAAGTATTCGGTACCAAACTATCATACATGATGTAATGATAGCAGAAGTATTCGGTACCAAACTATCATACATGATGTAATGATAGCAGAAGTATTCGGTACCAAACTATCATACATGATGTAATGATAGCAGAAGTATTCGGTACCGAAACTGATATAGCAGAAAGTATTCGGTACCAAACTATCATACATGATGTAATGATAGCAGAAGTATTCGGTACCAAAGATGAAATAACTGATTGATACATATTCGATACATGATGTAATGATAGCAGAAGTATTCGGTACCAAACTATGATACATGATGTAATGATGTAATGATAGCAGAAGTATTCGGTACCAAACTATTATTCATGATGTAATGATGTAATGATAGCAGAAGTATTCGGTACCAAACTATCATACATGATGTAATGATAGCAGAAGTATTCGGTACCAAACTATTATTCATGATGTAATGATGTAATGATAGCAGAAGTATTCGGTACCAAACTATTATACATGATGTAATGATAGCAGAAGTATTCGGTACCAAACTATCATACATGATGTAATGATAGCAGAAGTATTCGGTACCAAACTATTATTCATGATGTAATGATGTAATGATAGCAGAAGTATTCGGTACCAAACTATCATACATGATGTAATGATAGCAGAAGTATTCGGTACCAAACTATCATACATGATGTAATGATAGCAGAAGTATTCGGTACCAAACTATCATACATGATGTAATGATGTAATGATAGCAGAAGTATTCGGTACCAAACTATCATACATGATGTAATGATGTAATGATAGCAGAAGTATTCGGTACCAAACTATTATACATGATGTAATGATAGCAGAAGTATTCGGTACCAAACTATTATACATGATGTAATGATAGCAGAAGTATTCGGTACCAAACTATCATACATGATGTAATGATAGCAGAAGTATTCGGTACCAAACTATCATACATGATGTAATGATAGCAGAAGTATTCGGTACCAAACTATCATACATGATGTAATGATGTAGATAGCAGAAGTATTCGGTACCAAACTATCATACATGATGTAATGATAGCAGAAGTATTCGGTACCAAACTATCATACATGATGTAATGATAGCAGAAGTATTCGGTACCAAACTATTATACATGATGTAATGATGTAATGATAGCAGAAGTATTCGGTACCAAACTATCATACATGATGTAATGATGTAATGATAGCAGAAGTATTCGGTACCAAACTATTATACATGATGTAATGATGTAATGATAGCAGAAGTATTCGGTACCAAACTATCATACATGATGTAATGATAGCAGAAGTATTCGGTACCAAACTATCATACATGATGTAATGATAGCAGAAGTATTCGGTACCAAACTATTCTATTATACATGATGTATGATGTAATGATAGCAGAAGTATTCGGTACCAAACTATCATACATGATGTAATGATGATAGCAGAAGTATTCGATAGCAATGAAGTATTCGGTACCAAACTATCATACATGATGTAATGATGTAATGATAGCAGAAGTATTCGGTACCAAACTATCATACATGATGTAATGATAGCAGAAGTATTCGGTACCAAACTATTATACATGATGTAATGATGTAATGATAGCAGAAGTATTCGGTACCAAACTATCATACATGATGTAATGATAGCAGAAGTATTCGGTACCAAACTATTATACATGATGTAATGATAGCAGAAGTATTCGGTACCAAACTATCATACATGATGTAATGATAGCAGAAGTATTCGGTACCAAACTATCATACATGATGTAATGATAGCAGAAGTATTCGGTACCAAACTATTATACATGATGTAATGATGTAATGATAGCAGAAGTATTCGGTACCAAACTATCATACATGATGTAATGATGTAATGATAGCAGAAGTATTCGGTACCAAACTATTATACATGATGTAATGATAGCAGAAGTATTCGGTACCAAACTATTATACATGATGTAATGATAGCAGAAGTATTCGGTACCAAACTATCATACATGATGTAATGATAGCAGAAGTATTCGGTACCAAACTATCATACATGATGTAATGATAGCAGAAGTATTCGGTACCAAACTATCATACATGATGTAATGATAGCAGAAGTATTCGGTACCAAACTATCATACATGATGTAATGATAGCAGAAGTATTCGGTACCAAACTATCATACATGATGTAATGATGAGCAGAAGTATTCGGTACCAAACTAATCATAGAATATTCGGTACCATGATGTAGATGATTCGGTAGCATAATGATGTAATGATAGCAGAAGTATTCAAACTAAACTATCATACATGATGTAATGATGTAAAGATAGCAGAAGTATTCGGTACCAAACTATCATACATGATGATGTAATGATAGCAGAAGTATTCGGTACCAAACTATCATACATGATGTAATGATGTAGATAGCAGAAGTATTCGGTACCAAACTATCATACATGATGTAATGATAGCAAGAAGTATTCGGTACCAAACTATTATACATGATGTAATGATAGCAGAAGTGACCAAACTGTAATGATAGCATAGCAGAAGTATTCGGTACCAAAACACTATCATACATGATGTAATGTATGATAGCAGAAGTATTCGGTACCAAACTATCATACATGATGTAATGATAGCAGAAGTATTCGGTACCAAACTATTATACATGATGTAATGATAGCAGAAGTATTCGGTACCAAACTATCATACATGATGTAATGATAGCAGAAGTATTCGGTACCAAAACTATCATACATGATGTAATGATAGCAGAAGTATCGGTACCAAACTATCATACATGATGTAATGATAGCAATGATAGCAGAAGTAGCAGAAGTCGGTACCAAACTATCATATACATGATGTAATGATAGCAGAAGTATTCGGTACCAAACTATCATACATGATGTAATGATAGCAGAAGTATTCGGTACCAAATCATATGATACATGATGTAATGATAGCAGAAGTATTCGGTACCAAACTATCATACATGATGTAATGATAGCAGAAGTATTCGGTACCAAACTATTATACATGATGTAATGATAGCAGAAGTATTCGGTACCAAACTATTATACATGATGTAATGATAGCAGAAGTATTCGGTACTAAACTATTATTCATGATGTAATGATGTAATGATAGCAGAAGTATTCGGTACCAAACTATCATACATGATAGCAATGATTCGGGGTAGCAGAGAAGTATTCGGTACCAAACTATCATACATGATGTATGTATTCGGTGATAGCAGAAGTATTCGGTACCAAACTATCGGTACATGATTATACATGATGTAATGATAGCAGAAGTATTCGGTACCAAACTATTATACATGATACATGGTATATTATACATGAATGATAGCAGAAGTATTCGGTACCAAACTATCATACATGATGTAATGATAGCAGAAGTATTCGGTACCAAACTATCATACATGATGTAATGATAGCAGAAGTATTCGGTACCAAACTATTATACATGATGTAATGATGTAATGATAGCAGAAGTATTCGGTACCAAACTATCATACATGATGTAATGATAGAAGAAGTATTCGGTACCAAACTATCATACATGATGTAATGATAGATAGCAGAAGTATTCGGTACCAAACTATCATACATGATGTAATGATAGCAGAAGTATTCGGTACCAAACTATTATACATGATGTAATGATGTAATGATAGCAGAAGTATTCGGTACCAAACTATCATACATGATGTAATGATAGCAGAAGTATTCGGTACCAAACTATCATACATGATGTAATGATAGCAGAAGTATTCGGTACCAAACTATTATACATGATGTAATGATGTAATGATAGCAGAAGTATTCGGTACCAAACTATCATACATGATGTAATGATGTAATGATAGCAGAAGTATTCGGTACCAAACTATCATACATGATATAATGATGTAATGATAGCAGAAGTATTCGGTACCAAACTATCATACATGATGTAATGATGTAATGATAGCAGAAGTATTCGGTACCAAACTATCATACATGATATAATGATAGCAGAAGTATTCGGTACCAAACTATCATACATGATGTAATGATAGCAGAAGTATTCGGTACCAAACTATCATACATGATGTAATGATGTAATGATAGCAGAAGTATTCGGTACCAAACTATCATACATGATGTAATGATAGCAGAAGTATTCGGTACCAAACTATTATACATGATGTAATGATGTAATGATAGCAGAAGTATTCGGTACCAAACTATCATACATGATGTAATGATAGCAGAAGTATTCGGTACCAAACTATCATACATGATGTAATGATAGCAGAAGTATTCGGTACCAAACTATCATACATGATGTAATGATAGCAGAAGTATTCGGTACCAAACTATTATACATGATGTAATGATGTAATGATAGCAGAAGTATTCGGTACCAAACTATCATACATGATGTAATGATAGCAGAAGTATTCGGTACCAAACTATTATTCATGATGTAATGATGTAGATAGAGAGTATTCGGTACCAAACTATCATACATGATGTAATGATAGCAGAAGTATTCGGTACCAAACTATTATACATGATGTAATGATGTAATGATAGCAGAAGTATTCGGTACCAAACTATTATACATGATGTAATGATGTATTGATAGCAGAAGTATTCGGTACCAAACTATCATACATGATATAATGATAGCAGAAGTATTCGGTACCAAACTATCATACATGATGTAATGATAGATAGCAGAAGTATTCGGTACCAAACTATCATACATGATATAATGATGTAATGATAGCAGAAGTATTCGGTACCAAACTATCATACATGATGTAATGATAGCAGAAGTATTCGGTACCAAACTATTATACATGATGTAATGATAGCAGAAGTATTCGGTACCAAACTATCATACATGATGTAATGATAGCAGAAGTATTCGGTACCAAACTATTATACATGATGTAATGATGTAATGATAGCAGAAGTATTCGGTACCAAACTATCATACATGATGTAATGATAGCAGAAGTATTCGGTACCAAACTATCATACATGATGTAATGATAGCAGAAGTATTCGGTACCAAACTATCATACATGATGTAATGATAGCAGAAGTATTCGGTACCAAACTATTATACATGATGTAATGATGTAATGATAGCAGAAGTATTCGGTACCAAACTATTATACATGATGTAATGATGTAATGATAGCAGAAGTATTCGGTACCAAACTATCATACATGATGTAATGATAGCAGAAGTATTCGGTACCAAACTATCATACATGATATAATGATGTAATGATAGCAGAAGTATTCGGTACCAAACTATCATACATGATGTAATGATAGCAGAAGTATTCGGTACCAAACTATCATACATGATGTAATGATAGCAGAAGTATTCGGTACCAAACTATCATACATGATGTAATGATAGCAGAAGTATTCGGTACCAAACTATCATACATGATGTAATGATGTAATGATAGCAGAAGTATTCGGTACCAAACTATCATACATGATGTAATGATAGCAGAAGTATTCGGTACCAAACTATCATACATGATGTAATGATAGCAGAAGTATTCGGTAGCAGAAGTATTCGGTACCAAACTATCATACATGATGTAATGATAGCAGAAGTATTCGGTACCAAACTATCATACATGATGTAATGATAGCAGAAGTATTCGGTACCAAACTATCATACATGATGTAATGATGTAATGATAGCAGAAGTATTCGGTACCAAACTATCATACATGATGTAATGATAGCAGAAGTATTCGGTACCAAACTATTATACATGATGTAATGATAGCAGAGAAGTATTCGGGTACCAAACTATCATACATGATGATAAATGATAGAAGAAGTATTCGGTACCAAACTATCATACATGATGTAATGATGTAATGATAGCAGAAGTATTCGGTACCAAACTATCATACATGATGTAATGATGTAATGATAGCAGAAGTATTCGGTACCAAACTATTATACATGATGTAATGATAGCAGAAGTATTCGGTACCAAACTATCATACATGATGTAATGATAGCAGAAGTATTCGGTACCAAACTATCATACATGATGTAATGATAGCAGAAGTATTCGGTACCAAACTATCATTCATGATGTAATGATGTAATGATAGCAGAAGTATTCGGTACCAAACTATCATACATGATATAATGATGTAATGATAGCAGAAGTATTCGGTACCAAACTATCATACATGATGTAATGATAGCAGAAGTATTCGGTACCAAACTATCATACATGATGTAATGATAGCAGAAGTATTCGGTACCAAACTATTATACATGATGTAATGATAGATAGCAGAAGTATTCGGTACCAAACTATCATACATGATATAATGATGTAATGATAGCAGAAGTATTCGGTACCAAACTATTATTCATGATGTAATGATGTAATGATAGCAGAAGTATTCGGTACCAAACTATTATACATGATGTAATGATAGCAGAAGTATTCGGTACCAAACTATCATACATGATGTAATGATAGCAGAAGTATTCGGTACCAAACTATCATACATGATGTAATGATGTAATGATAGCAGAAGTATTCGGTACCAAACTATTATACATGATGTAATGATAATGATAGCAGAAGTATTCGGTACCAAACTATCATACATGATGTAATGATGTAATGATAGCAGAAGTATTCGGTACCAAACTATTATACATGATGTAATGATGTAATGATAGCAGAAGTATTCGGTACCAAACTATCATACATGATGTAATGATAGCAGAAGTATTCGGTACCAAACTATCATACATGATGTAATGATAGCAGAAGTATTCGGTACCAAACTATTATACATGATGTAATGATAGCAGAAGTATTCGGTACCAAACTATTATACATGATGTAATGATGTAGATAGCAGAAGTATTCGGTACCAAACTATCATACATGATGTAATGATAGCAGAAGTATTCGGTACCAAACTATTATACATGATGTAATGATAGCAGAAGTATTCGGTACCAAACTATCATACATGATATAATGATGTAATGATAGCAGAAGTATTCGGTACCAAACTATCATACATGATATAATGATAGCAGAAGTATTCGGTACCAAACTATCATACATGATGTAATGATGTAATGATAGCAGAAGTATTCGGTACCAAACTATCATACATGATGTAATGATAGCAGAAGTATTCGGTACCAAACTATTATACATGATGTAATGATAGCAGAAGTATTCGGTACCAAACTATCATACATGATGTAATGATAGCAGAAGTATTCGGTACCAAACTATCATACATGATGTAATGATAGCAGAAGTATTCGGTACCAAACTATTATACATGATGTAATGATAATGATAGCAGAAGTATTCGGTACCAAACTATCATACATGATGTAATGATAGCAGAAGTATTCGGTACCAAACTATCATACATGATGTAATGATGTAATGATAGCAGAAGTATTCGGTACCAAACTATCATACATGATATAATGATGTAATGATAGCAGAAGTATTCGGTACCAAACTATCATACATGATGTAATGATAGCAGAAGTATTCGGTACCAAACTATTATACATGATGTAATGATGTAATGATAGCAGAAGTATTCGGTACCAAACTATCATACATGATGTAATGATGTAATGATAGCAGAAGTATTCGGTACCAAACTATCATACATGATGTAATGATAGCAGAAGTATTCGGTACCAAACTATCATACATGATGTAATGATGTAGATAGCAGAAGTATTCGGTACCAAACTATCATACATGATATAATGATAGCAGAAGTATTCGGTACCAAACTATCATACATGATGTAATGATAGCAGAAGTATTCGGTACCAAACTATTATACATGATGTAATGATGTAATGATAGCAGAAGTATTCGGTACCAAACTATCATACATGATGTAATGATAGCAGAAGTATTCGGTACCAAACTATCATACATGATGTAATGATAGCAGAAGTATTCGGTACCAAACTATCATACATGATGTAATGATAGCAGAAGTATTCGGTACCAAACTATCATACATGATGTAATGATGTAATGATAGCAGAAGTATTCGGTACCAAACTATCATACATGATGTAATGATAGCAGAAGTATTCGGTACCAAACTATCATACATGATATAATGATGTAATGATAGCAGAAGTATTCGGTACCAAACTATCATACATGATGTAATGATAGCAGAAGTATTCGGTACCAAACTATTATACATGATGTAATGATGTAATGATAGCAGAAGTATTCGGTACCAAACTATCATACATGATGTAATGATAGCAGAAGTATTCGGTACCAAACTATCATACATGATGTAATGATGTAGATAGCAGAAGTATTCGGTACCAAACTATCATACATGATGTAATGATAGCAGAAGTATTCGGTACCAAACTATCATACATGATGTAATGATAGCAGAAGTATTCGGTACCAAACTATCATACATGATGTAATGATAGCAGAAGTATTCGGTACCAAACTATCATACATGATGTAATGATGTAATGATAGCAGAAGTATTCGGTACCAAACTATCATACATGATGTAATGATAGCAGAAGTATTCGGTACCAAACTATCATACATGATGTAATGATAGCAGAAGTATTCGGTACCAAACTATCATACATGATGTAATGATAGCAGAAGTATTCGGTACCAAACTATCATACATGATGTAATGATGTAATGATAGCAGAAGTATTCGGTACCAAACTATCATACATGATGTAATGATAGCAGAAGTATTCGGTACCAAACTATTATACATGATGTAATGATGTAATGATAGCAGAAGTATTCGGTACCAAACTATCATACATGATGTAATGATGTAATGATAGCAGAAGTATTCGGTACCAAACTATCATACATGATGTAATGATAGCAGAAGTATTCGGTACCAAACTATCATACATGATATAATGATGTAATGATAGCAGAAGTATTCGGTACCAAACTATCATACATGATGTAATGATAGCAGAAGTATTCGGTACCAAACTATCATACATGATGTAATGATAGCAGAAGTATTCGGTACCAAACTATAATACATGATGTAATGATGTAATGATAGCAGAAGTATTCGGTACCAAACTATCATACATGATGTAATGATAGCAGAAGTATTCGGTACCAAACTACCATACATGATGTAATGATAGCAGAAGTATTCGGTACCAAACTACCATACATGATGTAATGATAGCAGAAGTATTCGGTACCAAACTATCATACATGATGTAATGATATTGCAGAAGTATTCGGTACCAAACTATCATACATGATGTAATGATGTAATGATAGCAGAAGTATTCGGTACCAAACTATCATACATGATGTAATGATAGCAGAAGTATTCGGTACCAAACTATCATACATGATATAATGATGTAATGATAGCAGAAGTATTCGGTACCAAACTATTATACATGATGTAATGATGTAATGATAGCAGAAGTATTCGGTACCAAACTATCATACATGATGTAATGATAGCAGAAGTATTCGGTACCAAACTATTATACATGATGTAATGATAGCAGAAGTATTCGGTACCAAACTATCATATATGATGTAATGATAGCAGAAGTATTCGGTACCAAACTATCATACATGATGTAATGATAGCAGAAGTATTCGGTACCAAACTATCATACATGATGTAATGATAGCAGAAGTATTCGGTACCAAACTATCATACATGATGTAATGATAGAAGAAGTATTCGGTACCAAACTATCATACATGATGTAATGATAGCAGAAGTATTCGGTACCAAACTATCATACATGATGTAATGATAGCAGAAGTATTCGGTACCAAACTATCATACATGATGTAATGATAGCAGAAGTATTCGGTACCAAACTATCATACATGATGTAATGATGTAATGATAGCAGAAGTATTCGGTACCAAACTATTATACATGATATAATGATGTAATGATAGCAGAAG
The DNA here is from genome assembly GCF_041381155.1 of Argopecten irradians. Classification (NCBI taxonomy): domain Eukaryota; kingdom Metazoa; phylum Mollusca; class Bivalvia; order Pectinida; family Pectinidae; genus Argopecten; species Argopecten irradians. Next base: position 4,252,231 of record NC_091143.1, on the reverse strand, counting down.
TATTCGGTACCAAACTATCATACATGATATAATGATAGATAGAAGTATTCGGTACCAAACTATCATACATGATGTAATGATAGAAGAAGTATTCGGTACCAAACTATTATACATGATGTAATGATAGCAGAAGTATTCGGTACCAAACTATCATACATGATGTAATGATAGCAGAAGTATTCGGTACCAAACTATCATACATGATGTAATGATGTAATGATAGAAGAAGTATTCGGTACCAAACTATCATACATGATGTAATGATAGAAGAAGTATTCGGTACCAAACTATTATACATGATGTAATGATGTAATGATAGCAGAAGTATTCGGTACCAAACTATTATACATGATATAATGATGTAATGATAGCAGAAGTATTCGGTACCAAACTATCATACATGATGTAATGATAGCAGAAGTATTCGGTACCAAACTATCATACATGATGTAATGATAGCAGAAGTATTCGGTACCAAACTATTATACATGATGTAATGATGTAATGATAGCAGAAGTATTCGGTACCAAACTATCATACATGATGTAATGATAGCAGAAGTATTCGGTACCAAACTATTATACATGATGTAATGATGTAATGATAGCAGAAGTATTCGGTACCAAACTATCATACATGATGTAATGATAGCAGAAGTATTCGGTACCAAACTATTATACATGATGTAATGATAGCAGAAGTATTCGGTACCAAACTATTATACATGATGTAATGATAGCAGAAGTATTCGGTACCAAACTATCATACATGATGTAATGATAGCAGAAGTATTCGGTACCAAACTATCATACATGATGTAATGATAGCAGAAGTATTCGGTACCAAACTATTATACATGATGTAATGATGTAATGATAGCAGAAGTATTCGGTACCAAACTATCATACATGATGTAATGATAGCAGAAGTATTCGGTACCAAACTATCATACATGATGTAATGATAGCAGAAGTATTCGGTACCAAACTATTATACATGATGTAAAGATGTAATGATAGCAGAAGTATTCGGTACCAAACTATCATACATACATGATTTAATGATAGTAATGATGAAAGTATTCGGTACCAAACTATCATACATGATGTAATGATAGCAGAAGTATTCGGTACCAAACTATCATACATGATGTAATGATAGCAGAAGTATTCGGTACCAAACTATCATACATGATGTAATGATGTATTGATAGCAGAAGTATTCGGTACCAAACTATCATACATGATGTAATGATAGCAGAAGTATTCGGTACCAAACTATCATACATGATGTAATGATAGCAGAAGTATTCGGTACCAAACTATCATACATGATGTAATGATGTAATGATAGCAGAAGTATTCGGTACCAAACTATCATACATGATATAATGATGTAATGATAGCAGAAGTATTCGGTACCAAACTATCATACATGATGTAATGATAGCAGAAGTATTCGGTACCAAACTATCATACATGATGTAATGATAGCAGAAGTATTCGGTACCAAACTATCATACATGATATAATGATGTATGATAGCAGAAGTATTCGGTACCAAACTATCATACATGAAATGATAGCAGAAGTATCGGTACCAAACTATATACATATGTAATGATAGCAGAAGTATTCGGACCAAACTATCATACATGATGTAATGATAAGATAGCAGAAGTATTCGGTACCAAACTATCATACATGATGTAATGATGTAATGATAGCAGAAGTATTCGGTACCAAACTATTATACATGATGTAATGATGTAATGATAGCAGAAGTATTCGGTACCAAACTATCATACATGATATAATGATGTAATGATAGCAGAAGTATTCGGTACCAAACTATCATACATGATATAATGATGTAATGATAGCAGAAGTATTCGGTACCAAACTATCATACATGATGTAATGATAGAAGAAGTATTCGGTACCAAACTATATATACATGATGTAATGATAGCAGAAGTATTCGGTACCAAACTATTATACATGATGTAATGATGTAATGATAGCAGAAGTATTCGGTACCAAACTATCATACATGATGTAATGATAGATAGCAGAAGTATTCGGTACCAAACTATCATACATGATGTAATGATGTAGATAGCAGAAGTATTCGGTACCAAACTATCATACATGATGTAATGATAGCAGAAGTATTCGGTACCAAACTATCATACATGATGTAATGATAGAAGAAGTATTCGGTACCAAACTATCATACATGATGTAATGATAGATAGCAGAAGTATTCGGTACCAAACTATCATACATGATGTAATGATAGCAGAAGTATTCGGTACCAAACTATTATACATGATGTAATGATGTAATGATAGCAGAAGTATTCGGTACCAAACTATCATACATGATGTAATGATAGCAGAAGTATTCGGTACCAAACTATTATACATGATGTAATGATAGCAGAAGTATTCGGTACCAAACTATCATACATGATGTAATGATGTAATGATAGCAGAAGTATTCGGTGATAGCAGAAGTATTCGGTACCAAACTATCATACATGATGTAATGATAGCAGAAGTATTCGGTACCAAACTATTATACATGATGTAATGATGTAATGATAGCAGAAGTATTCGGTACCAAACTATCATACATGATGTAATGATGTAATGATAGCAGAAGTATTCGGTACCAAACTATCATACATGATAATAATGATAGCAGAAGTATTCGGTACCAAACTATTATACATGATGTAATGATAGCAGAAGTATTCGGTACCAAACTATCATACATGATGTAATGATAGCAGAAGTATTCGGTACCAAACTATCATACATGATATAATGATGTAATGATAGCAGAAGTATTCGGTACCAAACTATTATACATGATACAATGATGTAATGATAGCAGAAGTATTCGGTACCAAACTATCATACATGATGTAATACTGCTAGACATATCTTAACCGTACTTCAAACAGAAATCCAATTATCACTATTATCAAGTATTGATTGACCTCTAAATACCATCTTATTCTAACCAACCATACATCTCACCTATACATAAGTGTTAGAAAGATATTGGGCATCATTGGGTTACAGAGGTACTGAGAATTATAGACGAACACGGGGTTACAGAGGTACACAGGGTTACAGAGGTACACAGGGTTACAGAGGTACACAGGATTACAGAGGTACACAGGGTTACAGAGGTACACAGGGTTACAGACGTACACAGGGTTACAGGGGTACACATGGTTACAGGGTTAAAGACGTACAGTGTTACAGAGGTACACAGTGTTACAGACGTACACAGGATTACAGAGGTACACAGGATTACAGATACACAGGGTTACAGACGTACACAGGGTTACAGAGGTATACAGGGTTACAGACGTACACAGGATTACAGAGGTACACAGGATTACAGAGATACACAGGGTTACAGAGGTACACAGGGTTACAGACGTACACAGGGTTACAGAGGTATACAGGGTTACAGACGTACACAGGATTACAGAGGTACACAGGATTACAGAGATACACAGGGTTACAGAGGTACACAGGGTTACAGACGTACACAGGATTTGTTTGTTTGTTTGATTAATTAACGTCCAATTAACAGCCATGGTCATGTAAGGACGGCCTCCCATGCATGCGGTGTGTTGCGTGTGTGTTGTGCGAGGTGCTTGTTTTGGGTGACTGCGGTATACTCATGTTGTGTCTTCTTATATAGTGGAACTATTGCCCTTTTTATAGTGCTATATCACTGAAGCATGCCGTCGAAGACACCAAGCAACACACCACACCCGGTCACATTATACTGACAACGGGCGAACCAGTCGTCCCACTCCCCGTTTGCTGAGCGCTAAGCAGGAGCAGAAACTACCACTTTTATAGACTTTGGTGTGTCTCGGCCAGGGGACAGAACCCAGAGCCTTCCTCACAGGGGCGAACGCTCAACCCAAGGCCAAAAGTGAGGCGGTGCCAAGGGAGGCATTAGGAAAGATAAAGTCAGTTAGGAAGAAAAGAAAAGATCCTAAATTTAGTCGCCTTTTACGATCATGTAATAGGGGCAGCAGGTACAATTCTAACGCCCTACCTGCAGGGCCATACAGAGGTACACATGGTTACAGGGTTACAGACGTACAGTGTTACAGACGTACACAGGGTTACAGAAGTATACAGGGTAACAGACGTACATAGTGTTACATAGGTATACAGGGTTACAGTCAGGTACACTGGGTTACAGACGTACACTTTGGTTTGGTTTGATTAGTTTAACGTCCCATTAACAGTCAGGGTCATTTAAGGACGTGTCAGGTTTGTTGGTGGAGGAAAGCCGGAGTACCCAGAGAAAAACCACCGACCAGCGGTCAGTACCTGACAACTGCCCCACATAGGATTCGAACTCGCGACCCAGAGGTGGAGGGCATGTGGTTATATGTCGGTACATCTTAACCACTCGGCCACCGCGGCCCCCAGACGTACACAGTGTTACAGAGGTACACAGGGTTACAAAGGAATACAGGGTTACAGACGTACATAGTGTTATAGAGGTACACAGGGTTACAGAGGTACACTTGGTTACAGACGTACATATGATTACAGAGGTACACGGGATTACAGACGCACACAAGGTTAAAGACGTACACAGGGTTACAGACGTACACGGGGTAAGAGGAACACAAGGTTACAGAGGTACACAGGGTTACAGACATACACAGGATTAGAGGAACACAAGGTTACAGAGGTACTTAATGTGACATAGGTACACAGGGTTACAGCATACAAGGGGTTACAGACGCACACAGGATTACAGACGCACACAAGGTTAAAGACGTACACAGGGTTACAGACGTACGAAAGGTTAGAGGAACACAAGGTTACAGCGGTACACAGGGTTACAGAGGTATACAGGATTACAGACGCACACAAGGTTAAAGACGTACACAGGGTTACAGACGTACGAAAGGTTAGAGGAACACAAGGTTACAGGGTTACAGAGGTACACAGGATTACAGAGGTACACAGGGTTACAGACGTACACAGGATTACAGACGTACACAGTATTACAGACGTACACAGTGTTATTGAAGTACACAGTGTTATTGAGGTACACAGGGTTACAGAGGTACACAGGGTTACTGAGGTACACAGGGTTACAGACGTACACTTTGTCTGATTGTTTGATTATTTAACGTCCTTTTAACAGCCAGGGTCATGTAAGGACGGTCTCCCATGTGTGCGGTGTGTTGTGCGAGGTGAGGTTTTGGGAGACTGCGGTATATTCATGTTGTGTCTTCTAGTATAGTGGAACTTTTGCTCTTTTTATAGTGCTATATCACTGAAGCATGCCGCCGAAGACACCAAGCAACACACCACTCCCGGTCACATTATTCTGACAACGGGCGAACCAATCGTCCCACTACCTGTATGCTGAGCGCTAAGCAGGAGCAGAAACTACCGCTTTTATAGACTTTGGTGTCTCGACCAGGGGACAGAACCCAGAGGCTTCCTCACAGAAGCGAACGCTCAACTCAAGGCCAAAAGTAAGGCGGTGCCAAGGGAGGCATAAGAAAGATAAAGTCAGTTAGGAAAAAGAGAAAATATAAGATCCTAAATTTAGTCGCCTTTTACGATCATGCAATAGCAGGTACAATTCTAACGCCCTACCTACAGGGCTGCAGACGTACACAGGATTACAGACTTACACAAGGTTACAGACTTACAAAGGGTTGCAGACTACTATATAATACACTTTGTTAAAAATATTGACATTTTTCAAATGTTAGATGAAGTCAAGGGGTACATAAAGTAGAAGAAAGTAGTGAACCTAAGTATTACTAACGATTCCTAAGTATAACTAATGACCCTACTATGGAATGTAGGTACAAATCCGACACCCTGCCTATAAGGCAGAATAAATTCTAGTGTAGCAGAAATATTAGTTACTTACATGTTTTATTATCATTCCATAACGAAACTAAAATCACCAAAGAGACATATTGTTTAAGTATTTGAAGTAGGTCGCGGATAACTGTATTTTAATTTTTTCCATTTACGGTGTTGTTGTTTCTCTAATTCAAATGGCAAACTTAAATGTGCTGTGAATGCCGTAATAACCATAGCAAAGGGGCATTAAGGAAGTAATCATATCAGAGGAATAAATCATTACGCGACAGTGTAATGTCTTTTTCAAAGTAACGACTATACTATTATCATAATCCAAGGTAAAACAAAAAGTAGTTTCTATAACACCCTCGGATGTTTATTTTTAAGCAAATAGATAAACATTATATCATTATACACCATGTTTGAAAGTCCGATACATCAACCAGATCATTCCAGGATCATTTCATGTAAGTTTCAGCTAAATCGCACTGGTAGAACTTGAGAAGAAGTTCAAAATGTGAAAAGTTAACGCACGGCGGACGACGGACGAAACATGACGACTATATAGGTCATGCTGACCAATGAAATTTCGTTGGCGCGCATGTCGGTTATGATTATATTTCTTGCAAAGGTACACATACGCCTTCCTTCTTCACCTAACTACATTAACTGACAACGTCATTTTGTCCATACATACAGCTATATTGTGCTCCTTGGGCGGGATGACTACGTACACAAACATGATTCTGACATACCTTACAAAACTATTTCGTCCTCTAAAATATATACTTTCCTTTTTCTGAAAGTAGCAATTTGATTGGTCTGGTTTTTTTCTCGAAATGTTTAAAAGAAGGTGACCGTTACCTGGATGTCAAATCATGACTAACAAGGAGGCAGACAGAACAAGATGAGATCCTAAATTTAGTCAGGAAAATATAAAAGAAAAGATCCCAAATTTAGTCGCCTTATATGGTATCGTACAATGTTGCAGCAGTAGGTGGAACCCTTCCCTAGTTTAATCAGCCAAACACAGAGACGCAAATTCCAATAGATCACATGAGTAATACACGGTAATGAAACTAGTATGATAACAAATACTGTAAATGCCAATTTTGGGTGAATACTATTTTTCCAGCAGCCGTCTCCTATTTTCATGTGCCGCGAAAGTTGCGCCCTTTAAATGGCAAATCTGTTCGGATAATTGTGGATATCCACACAAGAAAGGTCACCGCCTTTTAAGCTTTTTGCCATAGTTGAGCGCCTACCCCTTAGATAGTTTTATCCCCTTGCCGAGACACATAAGTCTCTAAAAATGTTTCTGCTCCGGTTAGCATTCAGCATAAAGGGAATTATTTTTCCGTTGTTACTATAATGTTATAGGGCGGAGTGTGTTGTGTCTCCGGCGACAACGGGGCAAGACTTTTTTTTTGTGTTTTTGTTGTTGTTTTTTTTTAAATAAAATTAAATCCGTATTAACCATGAATCTTTAACTTTTTGTTTCAAGCGTCGCAGTGCCTTAGATTCGAGCCTCGCACATGCGCTCTCTTTTCAAGTTTGTTAGCAGGGCAAATTGCAGCTTTGCTGGAGCTGGAGATTTTTCTTAAACATTCACAAACATGGCAACGGGAGAGCCAGGCCAAAACGTTCCCACGCGGGAGAAAATTAAAAGACGTTTCAAACGATCTCCAAAAGACCGATCAAGATGAAGAATCGGACGAGAATGATTTTCACGACTCATTCGATGGACCCGGGGACCGCCATAACCACGCGACCAAGGCCAAGGTCACAGCTGCAGGCGACCACGTAAAAACAACTGATCGTGAAAAACGCGACGACGATGTTGAGGACCTTGAGACTCTCATAACAAAGCGTAGGAAGATTGTATTTCGCTGGGATATAGAAGAAGAGATCAAGGCTATACAGACAATGCTCATCAAGCCTCAAGTTCAAAACCCACAACAAACGCCGGCACCTACACAGAGTGTCACACTCATCTACCAGCTCGTCATCGTCATTACTTGCAGATGGTTTACATACCCGGCTCGAGACCGTAGTGGACACTTTGAAAATCAAGGGATGGACTAAGTCGACGTTGGGTACCTATCGTACACACCTGAAGTATTATTATTGAGTCTGTACCCATCTCGGAATACATGGTAGAATTGTACACATCATATTTAATATTCACTAAGCAGTTTACTTTTCGTAGTGTAAAATCTTAGATTAACATTATTTCGGTGCTGCACAAATCACAAAATTTACCAGACTCGATTTCTTGTTACTGGAAT